>NC_140593.1:774979327-775579327 GCF_964204655.1 Triturus cristatus
TTCTGTTAAAGAAGTAGCATTTCGCACTGCAGAACAAGCATTTTTTAACAGCTGTATAAGACTGAATTGAGGCATGGGGAAGTGAGGAGGGACTTTGTCGACCAGTAGATCTACCTCCATTAGGTTAGTGTACATTCTTTTGTCAAGCTCGTACGAAGATGACAACTGATCAAGCAGGAAGTATTTGTGACCAGAGGTAAAAGGTGAGACTTGTCAAAAGTAGACTAAATCCGACAGCATGACTGGTCGCAGATTGTGATGTCTGTCAAGGATGGGTGCAGGCAGGCTTGCTTTTGGTGTGCTGATCAGTGCACCCTCAGTGGGTTCCATTAAATACCTGCTTCAGCACAGTTAAACTAGACTGTCATCCAAAATGGCATCCGGTTCATGGTACATTAAGGGAAAGAAAAATGATGGCACCTGCTGAAACACAGCTGTCAGCTTCTGTTCACCTTACAACTACCTCAGTTATAGTCCCTGTCAAATTCAATTCTAAAGCAGCGCTACACCCTAAAACAAACCAACCAATTAAATGTTCAATAGCAGTCTCAGTTGTGGCCCCCACCCTTGCAACGAGCAAATAGTAGCAGATTTGTCTAGAGTGTGGACTACAATTAAGAACACTTATTACAGTAGCTTATTTGCTCCAGCACGGTCTATCTCCAACGTTCATGCCTTGTAGGGGCCCATTATGACTAAGGCTCCCGGCTTTCCATTTAAACAGATTTTTGCATATAAATACAGACGGAAAAATATTTTTTCTGTGTCTGTAGTTATAAATAGAAACGGAAAAATGGCAATAAATATGTTTAACTTTTATGCTGTCTGCGAGGAGAAGATGAGCCTGTAAGAGTGCAGAAAGGGAGGCTTATCGGATTTCAGCTGAGCCCATAAAAAAGGTTGATGTAAAGGGGCCAAGAGGCCTCCTTTTGTTTCAGTATCCTGGCTGGAAGCTAAGAGGAGGTGGGGTAGGGGTTGGGGGTTTAGGATGACACCTAAAAGCAATTGAGGGAAAACAAACACACACAGCTTTTCACTTCAAAGCTACTTAAGAGAGGCCTGCTTTTGACTTTGTTCAGTCCCTGGATCCAAGAGATATGCATTTACTGTAGGAAAGTTAGATGTGTGGTCTGTCCCACTATTTACACAGATAACAATTTAAATACCCCTATTTTGTTTTATTTCTATATTTCGCTTTAGGCCTACTCATCCCAATGCAGGGTGTCAGAACGCTTTACATCGCACATTATACATTGACAATGAATCATATGTATTTAAATCAATGTGTAGGATGTGTTACATAACACTAGGACCTTCATAGCTTACTCTGCTATATTCGATGCTACATTAGAAGGATTGCAAATTATTAACTACAAGTAACAAAAGTATCTCTTTGTTAAAAGTAGTAACCCATTAACCCATCTACATAAATCTATCTAAACATATACCAATAAACACGCATTGGCTATTCAAATGAATGTGAACAAATACTAGCTGCAGCGTCTTTTTTTTGCTTGCAACAAATACAGATAAAATGAAAAACAAAATATGAATAAATACAGATGGAAATGCAAAAAAAAAATTATATCATAAACTTGAAGCTGTAATTATGATGCTCGCCTTCTATTGGACCGTTTTCTTTGGTCGAGTCTGCCACACTTCTGCACTTCCCACCTGCAGGTGTAAATGTGCTCCATCTCTAAATCTAAATTTCCTCCAGTCCTGATGCCCCATCTAATGTCCTGCTTGCCCTATTTGGGAGTGCCTTTGCTTTATAGGTACCTGAACCCATGCACTGGCCACTCCGGTAACTCTTCCACCACAGTTATCTTCTTTGCATTTATCTTCCCCTGGTGATACCCAACCTCCAACCCATGCTGTCTCAACTTCTTTCTGTTGTGTTGCAGTCTCTACTGTCTAGCACAGAGGAACATTTAATTCAACTTTGCTGATCTTCCTCTCCTGTCATCCTCTTCATGGTAAAATATCTATAGTTTGCTGGGCGGCTGATGCTTTGACAGCTTTCCGGCAGCATTAATGGCTCACTGTGAATTTTTTTTATTTGCTTATTTCACCTTGGTACATGACCGATTTTGGTGATCATATCTTTCACTGTCTTATCATCATCACCCTGCCATCACCACCAAGGACTTTAAAAAAAAATATAGCCCTGTATTTAGGTCCAGCTGCAGAGGATTGCAGGGCATGTCATCAAAACACAATAATAAAATACATAGATACTAGTATTTGGTCGGGCTCCTTGTGTGGTATTTGAAGTTCTTTTCTCAAAATATTTGAAATAAACAGTGGCATTAAGAAAATAATTCCCACTTCTCATGAATTTACCCTCTTTGTTTGAAATGTTAAACTATAAAGGACAACTGAAAGGAAGGAAGTATTACTAGTAGGCAATTTTAAACCAGGGCATCAAGGGTAAGCAAATGAACCCAGTTCGGAACTTTTTTCCCGCAATTGCATTTTGAAGGCTACTCATAGAAATGAAAGAAGGACTGCAGACTGCAAGGGAAACAGAGAGTTTCTAGATCTGGTAAGTATTGTCGGCCGGGGGCAACACCAGTTCTGTCATTGCTCTAATGAGCGAATGTTTGATACATATCATTGAGGGCCCTATCGACATACCTCAAACATCAGCATGTTAGCAGAATTCGTATCAGAATCCTATTTTCTTTGTTGTGCTAAACTTTGTTTCATGTTCAATAAATAAAATATAAATCTAAGTTATTATCAAATAAATATTTTTATTTAGAACTTATTAATTAACAAAATCATTATTTATTACATACATTTAGTTTATTTACTTCCTACCATATAACACCACGCGACTCACAACCAACATCTAAAATAATAAAAATTATTTGCATAATCAACATAATTATTATCCATTAAACAAATATCATTAATTAAAAATCAAATTAAAACACATCAAATTAATTAACTTCCATCCTTTACCCATATAATCCCCACAACTCACACCTAAAATTAAACTGTAAAGAAATTATTACACAGTTAACATTTATTTTCAATTAAATAACTAATAGTACAGAACAACTAATTTTAAAATCAGTAAATGTACTACCCCTATTAACCCAAAACACACAAAAACATTATTAAACAATTAGCCTAATTAATTATCAATTAAATAATTAATATTAATTATCAACTAATTATTAATGAATTAAAAATAAATAACTTTCCACTCTTTACCCCTCTAAACCCTACAACCCACATCTAAAATTAATAACACAATTTCTATATTTAATTGACAATTAATGAAGTAATATTAATTAACAAATAAGGGGCCGATTACGATGTCATTAGGAAACTGTCCCGAATGAATCGGTTCCCAACTAGTTTCTAAATGAATCGGGTCCTCCTAGTTCGGACGACTGATTACAATGCTTCCCAACATCGTTCGGTTGGACTCGCATTGACTTCAATGGCAGCCTGTGTTCCGAACGAGAACACAGGCACCCATTGAAAAAAGGGCTTGTTGGGGAAAACCTTGCACCCAGTGGTGGGCACCCCATGATGCCTGCCACATTGCGCATCTTTGGGAAGAGGGGTCCCTTCAGCACCCCCACGTGCTACATTCGTACGTCTCCATATAAAGGGGGTCGGGCCCTCAAAGACTTATTCCGGCAGCCATTCCATCTTGGGCAAACCCATTCGCAATGGCTGTCTGAAGCAGTCATCATAACCGCATGTCCGGAAACCATGTCCAAAGAGCTGTAAGAATCGCCTCTGAAAGACTCGGGCTGTCCGGATACCTCTCGGAACGAATTTGGACTGCTCGAACGGTTTCTGGGCATCGTAATCGGTCATTGGGAAATCTGTACAATTCGGTCGGAAACAAGGGGTCCGAATCAGATTTTACAATACCGAATCCCATCCAGAGCCTTTCCTAACGACATCGTAATTGGGCCCTCATTATTAATTAATTAAAAGTAAATAACTTCCCAGCTTTTACCCCTATAAACCCAAAACCCACACCCCCAAAAAAAATAATTAAACAATTAGCAAAATTAATTATCAATTATGTATTATTAATTATCAACTAATTATTACTTAATACAAAATAAATTACTTCCCATCCTATAAATCCCACATCCAGCACCTAAATTAATTCTACAATTAGAATAATTAATTGTCAATTAATGAATCAATATTAATTAACAACAAATTAATAATTAATTAAAAATAAATTACTATCCACATTATACACCGATAAATCCCACAACTCACACATACAATTTACCCCAATAAACTAAAAACACAATTAATATTTAAAATCCCAATTAAATAAATATTAATGAATACAAAATATTCATTCATTTATTATAATTAAATTACGTCCCACCCTTTTCCCCTATAAACCCACAACTTGCTACGGATCTAAAAAACACAGAATTAGAATAAAATAAAATTAATAACTACTAAAAATGTAGCATATATTAAAAAACATACACAATAGTAATACAACAAAAATAGGTCACATACATTTAAAAGATACAGTAAAATTCATAACACTATTTAAAAAATCGAGATTTTAAACAACTGTATGTTTGCAAATGATATTAATGACTTCAATATTTTTAAAATTGATATTTCTTACCTTAAATTAGATATTCTTTACCACGATATTCTTGCTGTCGATATTTCTCTGTCACAATATTTTAAACTCAATATTTGTGTAAGTCAACATTTCCAACTCAATATTTTGACTGAATACTGTGTGCCCAGACTCTACAGGTTGGATCCCAGAAAATAGGGGGGAAAGCAGGATTGTCCCATATTGAGGTATCTTTGTTGATAAAGCCTAGAGAATATTTCTTACAAATCCCCCTCTATTTACTGATAATACATATTTTAGTATCCTAAAACGTACCCCTTTATATTAGTTGGGATCCCTTAGACGATAAAAAAAGAGCCTAACATCTGCTCCAAGAGCGAGCTGGTAGCAGAAAGGTTTAGGATCTGGTTCCCCTTAAGTCAATAAGCTACGTAAGAGTCCAGTAAAAGCACCCCAAAAGTACAACTTACAATCTGGCAGTGAGAGCCCTCCTTTCTTATAAGGAAGTTAAAAAAATCAGTTGGCGTACCTTGCCCTCCTGTAGCCCCAGATACAACTTCCAATAGCACCTTCCAGCCATCTAAAAAAATGATCCAGGACCCTCAGAGGGATTGCCCAAAACACATAAAGAAATTTGGGAAGAATGTTCATTTTGATAATGTTTACTTATCCAACAATGGAAAATGGTAGCTTATTCCATGATTTTAATTTAAGAACTATTGCAGATAGCAAAGTTTCGAAATTTAGTTTAACAGTCAGTCAGTCATGAAAGCTTTATTCGATTTTCAGAGTAAAATCATAAAAGCATACATACATATAAATAGAAATTCATTACATATTTGATACAGGTAAAAACAGTTAAAAAAGATAAAAAGACATAATATGCTTTCTAGGATGGTTGCATTGAGTTCCGAAATTTAATGACCAATTTTAAAAAACTGATTACTGCAGAAGTAACACATTCGTTTTCTAATTGTAAAAGCCTAGTCATGGCAGGTCTGCAGGTACGGATTCCCCAGGCCTTTAAAATCGGTTTTAGGAAGGCTCCCCTGGGCAACTGGTAAAATTTACAAAATAGAATACAATGTATATTTGATTGGGCAGAAATATTGTCACAGGGACATAGTAAAATTTCATTAGACCAAAGGTTACAGACAGGGAATGTAATCATGCGAAAAAAGTTACCAAATCTAAGACGGGTCAATAGCGTTCGAGCATAGCAGTTAGGCTGAGTTAAGAGGTACCTTTGGAGGCCTTCATTGGTAGTTACTTTTTGGAAATCAGTGACTGTAGTTTTGGTTTTTTCTAAGGTCCATCTATTAGAAATTAGATGGTTGAGAGCCAGCTCTCTTAGAGTTTTTCTAGACACCATTTCCATACTTGATGGCCTCACAAAGAACTCCGGATGGCCAAGTTCGATCAGCATATTTTTTACATATGCAAGCCATTTAATATTTGTCAGTCCATCGAGACTAAAACAGTCAGTAATTAGATCTCTGTTTAATGAGGTCTCCGGAGTAACCCAGATTTTATGCCACAAGAGTATGGGCGCAATTTTAATAACATCTGAGATGTACAGCATGCCCAACTCAATATGTATAAAATAAGTTGATGTTGATTTGGGGACTCCTAGTAGGTAGCGTAAAAACTGATTTTCTGTTTGTTGTATCAGAGATGGATTTTCAATCCCCCAAAGGCCCGCTCCGTAGGTGGCAGTAGAAACGCATTTAGCTTTGTAGATTTCAATCAGCTCTTTCACTGGTCTGCCACCTATTTTCGAGGAGAACTTTTTTAGGGCGCCTATTTCTCGAATGAAGGCTACATTTCTGGCGTTAATATCTGCTAGCCAGTTACCCTTCCTATCAAAATTTATTCCTAGATAAGAAAATTGGTCTGTGGTCTCGATCCTCTTGTTGTCTAAGAAGATTGGACAAGGCATTTTCTTTGTACCGGGTCCACAGAATTAGTTTAACAAATTGGAAACCACAGGACATGGCTTAGCACCTAAATAAACCACCAAGGTAGAAGCCCCTGGCATCGAAGGATCAGGAGTAAAATTTAAAAGAGCCTGAGTTTTAGATAAATTCAGCTTAAAGCCTGAACATTTTCCAAAAGTACGTGCGTCAAGGGTGATCTGAGTGATTGCTGTTGCTGGTTTAGAAGAACTTGCCACATCGTCAGCGTATGCAGTTAGTTTCAGTTGTTGATCACCAAGAACCAATGGTTGAATTCCTGGATTCCTGAGGAGAGACTGTAGGTAAGGCTCTATATAAAGAGCAAAAAGCAGGGTGAGAGAGGGCATCCCTGTCTCGTCCCGCGGTAAATCCGAAAGGGATCCGAGTAACTCCCAGCATGTGCAACCCTACCGCATGGGGTCTTATAATAGTGCCTGAATCAATTTATTAAAATCTTCCCTTATACCAAAGGCAGACAGAGTGGCCCATAAACTGTCCCAAGCGACACAGTCACATGCCTTCTCTGCATCAAGTAGTGTCAGGCCAATGTTCATATCACATTTCCCTGCAATATTAAGTGCTACAATTGCTGTGTTGGTATGCGTGGTGGTATCCCTGCTTGGAACAAATCCATGCTGTTGTGGAGATACTAAAGCTGAGATTAGTGGAGCGAGACGGTAGGCCAAGATTTTGGCAAATTATTTTGCGTCCATATGAATCAGTCAGATGGGCCTGTATGATCCCAGATCATCAGCCGGATTGTCTTTTTGTCAAAAGACAACAATATTAGTTGTGTTTCAACTTCCTGGGATAGCCCCCCTGCCTGAATATATTGAATAACAAAAGAGAATTCCACACTCAGTATCTCTTTAAATGTCTTATAGAACTCAATAGGCAGCGATTCCTCCCCGGTCGCCTTGCCCGATGGTAGGGCCATTGGTGCAACCTCAATTTCCAGCCTTGAGATGTCTGTCTGAAAGTCATTTGCCTGCTCCTCGGTAAGAAAAGGTAAGTGACACTGCGGGATATACTCTGAACACTCATTCTGATCAAACTTTTGTAACTGGCTATACAACTCCTTGTAAAACCAGGAGAATTGCACCCAGAATGAGTGTGGTATTTGTATAGTGCCTACCATCTGTTTGCCTAATTATCTAAATTTTACCCTTATTTTGCTGTTCTGTAATTTGATGTGCTAAAACTCGACCAACCCTTTCACCGTATTCATATTGCAACTTTCTATGTTTCATATATCTAGCAGCTACCTACTCCTTGTGTCTGCGTCCAACACAGGATCGCATTTCTAAATGTTGAAAAAAATACTTTACGCTCCTCTATAGCTCCTTGAGTAATTTTAAGGGCATGTAATAGTTGTTAGCAGGTGGCGGGTAAAGTAAACCTAGAACTACTAGGCTTGTGCCAATTCCCATCAGGTGAAAAATGGAAATAAATCTGATTATGATCTGAAACTAGCCTTGGACACACAGTCAATCAATCAATCAATCAACAATACTTTACAAATCAGAACACACCCATCCTACATATCATCAATCATCGATTACACTTCTTCATTGTAAAACACATGCTAAAATACACATATTAAAAATGCAGATAATACAGACTAAAAAGATGTAAAGCAACCACGCGTCCAAGCCTGCCCTGCCCACACTACTTAGTCATAGCTCAATCTGAGCCTGACTGCGGCCTTTAAAAAACGAAGGGGCTCATTTATGAGCCCCTGCGTCATTTTTGCGCCACCAGTGCGTCACTTTTTGTGACGCACCAGTGGCGTAAAGCATTCGCCATGTCGCGCCATATTTACAAAGTGACGCATCTAGGTAGATGCGTCACTTCGTAAACCCCTGCGCTACATTATACCTGTGCCAGGTATAATGTATGCAGGATGGGCATACCCCCGCAAGAAAGGGTCATAGGAGTGGCGTAGCGAAATCTATGAGATTTCGCTGCGCCACTACTAGGACGCCAATGCGACAAAACCTTACGCCTGCCTCATGGCAGGCGTAAGGGTGATGCAGGCCCTTTCACATGGGGCTTGCCCCATGTGAAAGGAACATTGCTGGAGTTGCGTCAGGCTTCCGACACAACTCCAGCAATGCGCCACTTTTTGCTCCGCAGCGTCACTTCTCATAAATGAGGCCCTAAGAACATACCATACCATAGTCCTTAAAAGCATTGATAAAAAGGTAAAAGCAGGACACACTTGTTTAGAATTAATTTTTTTTTAAATTGGGATTATTTAAATACGTATTTTTCTGCACCTCATAATGTCACGGCTCCCTTTGGTATTGCTGGGGGTGCCGCAAGTAACGCTGCCATCTGTATGGCTCGGGCTACCCTCCGCTCTTACCTGCGTCATGGAGAGAGGCTCCGTGACGTGTGGCGCAGCATCCAGGAAGCGAGCGGCTCCTACGCTCTTCCACATTGCAGCAGAGGGAGCGTGCATGAGGACGTCAACCCGGAAGCACTCAAAAGAGGCTTCCGGGTTGAAAACGAAGCAGATTATTTTGCTTCTGGATCGGAATTACAAGCTGTAAAGGAATAGCGTCTTCTGGTGCGGTAAGGTGGCGGAGGGTGCTTTGGTGGAATTTTGTGTGAAAACCCTGCAAGTTACCTTGGGCTCTACTTACTTTTGAGTATCAGAATCAGTGTTTGGGCACAGAATATTCACGGAGAATCTTGCTGCATTTAACCACAAGAAGAATTCACGGACTGCCTCCTGCAAAAACTTTATTGTTATCTAGCGGCAATCAACTTTTGTGGAGGAAACATTTATGCCTTGATGTCGTTATGAATTGATTGACCGGATAAGAATCATTATCGGTCATTGCAAGTACATGAGTACAACCTATGATTCCTTACCCTCGCAGCACTTGGTGTATAATTGTTTAATATTGTTTCCTAACAGGGGCTTGTGAGGTCTTACTAGGATTCATGCCCTGTGACGCTTGGTTTCGTTATTATGTTGGTGGGTATAGTGTGTGTGTGTGCCCTTGATAATGTTATAGACTCAGATACAGGTGCCTAACAATAGCACAGATATTTATTGATTAGTTCTTTATTTTCAGCGACCTTTTTACCATCATTTGACTAAACAGGAATAGGACATTCCTTGTGTGCTCTTGTGCAGGACTGCGTTGTTTTATTTACAGGTAATAAGAGAACGCTAGTTTCCGTATTTTATATGTTAGTGATTGTTATCAATGTTCAAGGTATTGTTTCTCATTTCAGATCTCCTTCCCTGCTGTCCCCTTCCTTTCCTTCCCTCACTTGATCACCTTAATCTTCTGTGCTATTATAGCAGTCAGAATTGAGGCTATCAAGGGGTGGACCCACTTGAGCCACGAATCGACCCTGAGGATTCTACAGGAAAGAACCGATAGGTGACACATAAATACTACAGAACATTAAAAAGTGAAGGATATTCTGTGGTATCCTGTGGAGACTTACTGTTGTAGCCACAGGGCATCAGGGTCTCACCTTTATTACTCCCTCGTGGATGAGCGAGGAGGAGATGGAATAAATCAAAGAAAAATCCTAGTCAGTAAAAAGCAGTCATACGAGCTAGGGAGCCCTAGGAGATACGGTTCAGTAAATTGCACAGTTTTCAAAATAATAAATCTATCTACACTGGGCTTCCTCAGCTTACGCTCTTCCCTGTCCACCACCCACTGTCTAAAAAAAGACACCTTGGCCCAAAACAGGTTCTTCCTTCTGATTGAGTCTGGATTGCTAAAGAGATAACCTCTTCCTAGAGTCTCAAATCCATCCCATATATATTTAAGCCATGGGATGTAGTGAACATGGTCTAGGGCCAGGCAGTTCCTTAGGATCTCTTTATTTAAGGCGGTCCCATAACTTAACCATACTTTGACCCATTGACATAGGGGGCAAAAAGACAACAGGTCACACAAGTAGGACATACTCAGTTCTTCATGTATGATAGAAGTAGAGGTTCCCTGAAGTATACATAAAAGCCGTCACAGGAACCTATTTTCAACTCTTTGGAGGTCGTCATGAAAAATATAGCCCCATATTTCACTAGTATGAGATGTACAGGCACGTATATTATAGTCCATCTATTTAAGGAGAGCCCTATCTTTATAAGCCAAGTGAAGAATTAGTTCAAAAGTCAAACCTCTTTAATTTATTTAATATTATTTAAAATGGGGTATTATAAGTTCTTGCCTCTAATATTTATTATTGGAGTTTGTTGAGGTACCTATAAGAGGCCATATCTGAAGCCCAACTTACTCAAAGATATACTGCTTCACCATTCAGGTGGGGGAGATTTGATTTTGCTGTACACTGCACTATATATGCCACAAAGAATTAGAGATACCTTTAAATAGAAGATTGCATAACGTTGGGCCTGATTTCTCTATTGCTATCGATTTGGCTTAACTCTGAAATGACCTTGAATCATAATATTATTAAAGACTGTGCCCCATGTGCTAAGGGCCTCCGTATTCCCTGACGTGCCTAAGTTCATCAAATCCTCACTAGGCTAGGGTGGTCTTCCCTATTTGTTAACCTGCCATCAGCCCCTGTTGATAAAAAAAACAGACTTCAGTTTCTGGACAGTAGGTGCCTTGGGCTGGAATATGAAGAGTTATGGAAACACTCCGTATGGACTTACACTCATTAAAAATCTATCTCTGACCCAAAACCTTACTTTGGACTGGAGCCAGCCACCCAAATGAAAGGCAAATGATGCCATGGAGAGTTTGTAGTAGTGTTTCTGTTGTGTAACTGCTATACCTTTATGCTGCTGAAGCACAGTGAGAGGGCACCAAAGGCTGTATACACACACATTTGTTCCCTTACATCAGTTAGAGGAACAAAAACTGTATGGATTGTCATAAATGTCCCATACTGCCAGTGAGGCTATTGCTGGCCTAGTGTTAAGGGTATGAACATGAATTGTCAAAGGGGAGGTGTCATGGAGTGAATGCCTGAAATAATAGTGATGGCATAGGTATACAATTTGTTTCACAGGATGGGGTTCGCTTCTTGACAAAATAGGGTGTTGAGCACGTTCGTCCATCTCTTTATTACCCTGAAGGAAATAGTTTGGTAGAAAGGTTAAACAGAACACTCAAGGACGGATTGCAGTTGGCTTTTTGTCGAGGTGGTTCATGGAAAGAGGCAATAAACAAACTGATGAGGGTGCATCGCAAAACTCCTATGAGTGCTACACACTCAGGGCCTGGTACGCTGCTGTGCATCAAAATAAAAGGGCAGGAATGCGCCGTATCTACAATATACAGCACATTCCTGCCCTTCTCCCCTGCGCCGGTGCAGAAACAGGAGCCGTGCACCAGCGCAGTCCCCCTTGCATCATTTGGAAGGGTGCCTGCGCTGAGGGTATGATTGTTTTTGTGCAGGAAGGGACAATCATTAAAGGGACTTTTCCTCTTTCTATACGTGCTGCAGAATGCCCACATAGAAAGACGAAAAAATGTGAAGAAAGAAAAGTAGTTCTCCTTGTTGCACTTTCTTACCCCTCCTTAAACCTCCCCCGGGGACGCGTAGCATTCTGACACAATCCCAGGCTTACTAAATGTTGTAAATCTGGGAATGTGTAATGTTCCATGGATGTTACGTGGGAAAACACACAGCAACACCCATGGAATGCCCCTTTCACACAGAGTTATGCGTGAAAGGGAGACATATTTACAGGGCCATGAAAAGTCACTCAGGGAGACCTTACATGGCCTTGTAAATATGAGGAAGCCCATTGCGGCATTGGTGCGTCAATAAAAGTGATGTACTGTCGACGCAATGGGCTTGTAAATAAGCCCCTCAGTATTTATATTAATTTTTATTATGCTTAAGTTTGATTTAATTCCGTGTATTTTTTGCCATTTCATATTTTACAGTTGATTGCTAAGGACGAAGATGTGTTGCGTCTATGTGCCATGGAATGTGTACATGTCATGGAATGTGGGGAGACTTGGAGGTTCTGAACAAGTCATAGGTGGATGGGCTGTGTCTAGCAGATCCCTTCGATGAACTATACAAATAAACTACGATTTACCAAGAGTTGGTAAGAGGATTCCGCAGAATAGCCCCAAAACGTGTTAAACACACAAAACAGTTCAATCAAATTTTAAAAAGCTTTTAGGGAGCACATAAATGAGTTGTTAAACTTCACAAACACCCTTCAGAGAGAAACAAGATTTTCGTGTGAAGGTTAAAGGAAATATAAGGGTGCATTTTTTATTTAGGAAGAACTGTGAACATCTGCAGGTGGAAACTCATTCAGTTTAGGATGAAACATAAGCATCAATATGTTCCTAATGTTATAGGCGCATTCTTTGAATCCCATAAAAGTCGTTAGCCTACTTAGATCAGGAAACTGATAGGGAGTAGATTTACAACTTATAATATATATGTGAATCCAGCACAATGTTAGTTTCTCTTCACTCCTATCCTGCCTTTGACTTGTAAACTATTATATTCTCTTCTTACTTTATGTTACACACAGACTGGTTTACCTTTTGATTTTGAGTATGCTTTGATAATGTTGCGTTTAAATAAAATTTGCAGTTGGACTGTAAATAATTGTTAAAGTTGCACAGCTGAGAGTCAACTAATGGAACTGTTGTAATTCATTTGCATGAGTACATAAATGGCCGAGTAATTTGGAACCCATTAAAAATTATTGGTAATAAGGTTATACACTGCAAGACTAAGGAAGATAGGAGGCCAGCTTTTGAAATCCTTTCATGAGTTTTTTTGATTCTTGATTTTAAGGTGGTACACAGCCACAATATCAGCTGTTACTGAGATATACTTTTATATTCAACTGAAGTACGATTTAAGAACACTCTATATAGTAACAGAAGAGGATTTTGAAATAAACATCCTTATGAGAGGTTAGCACTTACCCTGTTTATTGGTCTAATTAAGACATGTTTAGAAATAAACAGTTTTAAATTGCATCCGATGAATTGGTGTTATAGAGCTGACAAGATCATGTATGGTGTAGTGGTTGGGGGGATTGGCGGAATTTGATTCTGCAGAATTGCATTATGATTCTACAACATTCCTCTGAATTCTGCAATGCTGCAAAGTGGGAATTTGGCGCTATTTTGTTAGTGTGTCCAAAAATGGTGCTGCCAAATACCACATGCACTGCAGTGCATGCCCCTCGGTGCCCTTTCATACTCTGCAGTGATTACAGCAGAGTATGGAAGAGCACCGAGTGGTATGCACTGCAGTGCAGTCAGTGGGTTCTAAACAGGGCCAGTAGAGGTAGCTGTCCGTCTATGTTCTAAAAATAACTGCAGATTTGTTAGCCCGTCATCCTTAGGTGTTCTTCCCCCAATCTTTCTCCTTTTCGCCTCCGGATTTTGGTGAATCTTTTTGTTGGCCTTAGGACTCTGAACTCTGTACCAATGCTGACATGAGTGAAATTAGTGTTTACATAATTGACATATTTAATTTATCTGTAAGTCCCTTGTAAGGTGGGATGCCGTACACCCAAGGCCTGTAAGTGGAAAGCAACTAGTGGTCTTACAGCCCTGATTGTGTCACACACAGAAGCAGCCTATCAAGCATTTCTCAAATCTGCCACTGCAGTGCCTTTGTGTGCAGTTTACAGCCACTTTGACTTGTCAATTATAACTGCTTGACCAGCCTTAAACTCCCATTTTCTCACAATGTGACCACACCGTGGGTAGGCTCTAGGTAGCCCTAAGGGTTAGTAAAGGTTGGATATGTACTTTTACGTTTTGCACGTCCTGGTAGTGACAAACAGCTAAAAAATTCATTTTTCACTTCTATGAGGCCTCCCCCTCTCATACACTTAATACACTTTGAAGCTGTAATTCCTCATCAGAGAGGAGTAGTCAGTTCATGTTTGATATGTTTGGAATGGTAATGATACTTCCACCTTACTGGTGAAGTTGGATTTAATATTACTGTTGTATAAATGCCACTTTTAGAAAGTGGACATTTCTCTGTACTTACTGCTATTTGTGCCTTGCACCCTGTCTCCAATACATGTCTTTTGTTGGTGACAGCTACATTTTGTGCATTCCATCTAGAAAGCCACAAACATAGGAAGACTAGGTGTGTCTGAGAACTCATATACATACATCTGCATTCTGATGGCCCTTCCTGGAAGGGAGGAGCTAACACTTCACTGAATAGGTAGTGTCCTATCCCCACACAAAGGGCTGATTTACACCCCATAGATTGCCTGGCAGACGGAGATGGATAGAAAATATATTTTTGCACTTCAAAGAATGCTCTTTGAAGTCCTCCCTTCTTCAAAGGCACTTTTGGGTATAAACACTGGACCTCTGACCCCCTAAAATCAGACACTACTGGACCTGTAACTGAAGCTCTGCCAGAAGAACTGCTGTGCTGCTTTGTGGACTCAATTGGACTGCTGATCTGGAAGGCCTGTTTTTCAGTTTGTTGCCCCGCTACCTGCTGCTCTGTGAGTTTGCTGAAGGAGAGCTGGACTTTGCCTTCACCCCAAGAGTGCTCCAAGGGCTGGTTGGCTTGCCTCCTAATGCTTGAGACTCCGTGGTGTCAAAGTCTGTACCCCTGCTCCTGTGCCTCGTTCACTGGACGTGGACCCAGATACTTGCACCACGGACAATTATGCATCTTCTGTCTGTGTGTAGCAGAACCTGCACATCAACCAGGTTGCATGAGTAAAATCCACACTTTGCTATCGAGCCTGATGCCTTGGAATCCTGCATCGCCCCAGCAGCAGCTTGGAGAGATCAACGCATCCCTCGACTGCTTGGAGATCCCTGGTGCATTGCTTTTCGGCACCAACACATCTTGGCCCAGGGTCTTGCCTTCAGAACTGATGCATCGTCTTCATTAAGTGGAAAAGAATCAACACATCCTCGACCTGCGGGATCGACAGCTACGCATCTCCCGACGCATCTCTCAGTTGAAACAAGGAAAGCCACTTGGATAGCCAGGGCCTGCATGGGTCCTGTTGTTGGCTGGTGATCCATTGTGGTCGACCCAAACTTTGACTTTGACCTGGTCCAGCGCGACCTTAAGTAACTCCTAAAGTGCTGTTTTCACTTACTTGTTAAAATCAATATTTCAACCTCTATACATTGGAAGTTTGTCATTTTTGTTTTGTTAAGAATATATATAAGCTATATTTTAGTGTATACTTACCTCACCCTGAATAGAGGGGAAGTTCCTGCCTGGTTTCGGTGCATACCTCAGCCAACCAGGACTACCAGTTTTAACAAGATTAAACTTTAACCTGCAGTGGGTTTTAAACATAGAGGGACTGCTCCCTCTTTCAGCCCTGTTTAAAAAATAAACACTGCAGATTAATTGCGTTGGCGGAGCAGCCGGATTTATTATTACTAACGCATTACAAGAGTAATTTGGAATCACCAAATTCCTCTGATTCCATCCAGGCCTATTATGGTACCTGTCCTACAACTGTGTCCACACACATTTCTAAGACTTTTATACAGTTATGATTCACATGTACAAATGCGCCCTAATTTAGAGTTGCTTGGTAGTGGAAAATCTTCTGATGTCTGGTGGAATAGCTAAAGTGAGCAACAAATCTTCTTCCTGAATTTACTCCATCATATGGGTTTTACACTAAAGGAATTCCCCTCCATAAAAGAGGATTTTCTGTTACTTGGCAACTCTAAATGAGGCCCATGGTCCCATGATGGGAAGCACAACTAGACATCTGGTGAAAGGCAGATAATTATCAGTGGAGCATAATTTATTATATAATATTATTTCTAATTAGCAATTATCAACAGATTTTGTTGCATTTCTTTTATTTCATTTTAGCTGTTTGGCAACACATGCATAAATCTGCATGAAGCTACAGATCACAAGGGACTTTTGTGTAGTATCATGAAAAGAACAATGACAAATGTACAAATAGCTAAAGTAACACACGATGGTTTTAATGCAGTCTATCACTGTAGCGTGAACATCCTCTAGGAATCTGGCCATTAACACGAGTTAAAATTGATTGGTAGAGGTCTCTAAAAGCAAAACCCCTGTAAGGTGATGGCATTAGCTTCACACTGATATGCTGTGTGCCTCAAACTCGCTCGGATAAGAAAACACAGGTTGCTCTGGAATGCTTCTGTAAGGATGAAAATAGTGGAAAGCCAGGCTACAGTCCCCTGCCCCATAAAAAACAGTTATAGTTCACCTTCTCTTCTGATCTAAAAATGCTCTTGAATGCCGAGGGTTTACTGGTGCCTTGCTTCTGCACAAGTAAGACTGGCACTCATAATTATGAGATGCCCTTAGTCCACTGGTTGTTTATGTTCTGTGAAATGAGCCTAGTGCCAGCAGTCATTGAAGCCCTTCTGTGGCCCAAATGAGAAAAACATAGCTTTTGAGAGTGGTCTCCTCAGAACTTACAGAACTTAAGTAAGAAGTTCTGTAGGATCCCTTAATTTCAAGGCCTGTTATTTCCTCTCTTCAGCAGAGTTCAACCAGTAAAATAAATGAATTCAAAACCCTTTACTGAGAAACCTTCTTTAGTAGGTTCAGATGATCCATTAGGATACAGAAACTCCTGTTGGGTGTGAGGTTAGGTAGAACTAGTTAAATGCTCACGGTACAGGTTGAATATGCATATAAGTGGATTTATGATAGAGTTTCTTCGCTAGCACACAGTTGAAGTTAATTGTATGTAGCGTTTTAGGATGTAAGGAAAAATGTTTGTTTCCTATCATTTAGAAATTTTTTATTTGAATTCCTTATTAGTAGATCCAGCTTCACAATATCAGAATTCTTTATTAGCACATGGCCAACAACTATGTGTGGAGAGGGCACGGCGAACTGTAAGGCAAGAAAATCAATGCATTGTTTTGAGGTCTACTTTTAGGCAAAGACGAAATCTAAGTGTGTTTAAATTAATTTCATGCAAGTTCATGTTTGGTAACAAGTTAGAACAAACTACTGAACTAAAATATACAAAACAGACAGTTTTTCTCAGTCCCAACTAGCTTTTATCAATGTCACAGACACACACCACACTTGAGCCATTTGTAAGAATGGCCTGATGGTCCTTATGGTCCTAATGAGAGGGTAAAAGAGTAAACACAAAATGTACTGAAGCGCACAGAAGAGCGTATAGTCAAGATAGATCAGAGTAAGTAGACAGTAGTAGATAAACTTGTATTGTCCATAGCAATCTTCTTATTTGACTAATGGTCTTATTCCTTGAATTTTTTAATTGTCTTGATAAGCACAAAGACAGAAGCAGCCGACACTTGTTTTGTCCTTTGGACTTTTTCAAGGCTGCAGACAATATGTACATATCAGTATACAGCATGAATTTAAAATTCTAGGAAAACACAAAATAATTCATTTAAATGCAACCAACGAGTATGTGGTATATGGAATTGGACTGGAAGTATGTGGAGAAAGTGATGAGATGGTCACTAAGAATAAAATTGAATAACGTAGGTAATTATTTGGATTACTCCTGTAAAAAAAGTTTCAGTAGAGATAACCCTACAGATCAGAACCATATGAGGGAAAAGAAAGGTGATAGAGTGATAAAGCACTGATTGTTTGTGCACCAAATTACCAAAGGAAAGTCCCATGCATAAGTGCTAATTCTTGACATTTTTTTTTTAATTTTAAATAGCGCGAACAAGACCCAAGACATCGGGTATGAGAGGGCTTTACATGAGCACCAGTTTCGTTACAGATGAACACGTTCATTTTTGTTAGGCATGGGGAGATTAAGTGACCGATTTGCCCATTAAAATAAAGTAAAAAAGAGAAAGTCAACGATAACTAAATATCTCATCAGTAAAGCAAAGAAGTAATCTGTAAACAAAACCCAATAAGGCCTATGTGAATCAGAACTGTGGGAAGAACGGAAGTCACTCTGAATAATCTTGAATTGGAAAAAATTCTTATTCTCCCCTAAAAAGGACGCATGCCCATTGCAGTAGGGGAATATAAATAAATAGCTGGTGATAGAAATTGATATTGTGCCTATGGCATCAGTGGGCTGAGTAACCATGGAAATGTAAGATTCCCAAAAGTAGCTGGTAACCCACTGTTATAGCTAATAAGATCAGGCCTTGATGTGTTGCGAGATGCAGAAACCATAATAGGCAACCCAGACTGTAGATAAAGTGGCATTGTTTACGAAGTGAATAAACCCCAGGAGAATGTGACATAAAGGTATCAACGTCTACTACAGTCGAAAGTACAATGAACGAAGCATGCAGGTAAACAGTCCTCACCTTGGAAGCACTTTCACGTTGCATCCCAAAAGCAGGTCTCTAAAGTATTTTCCACTGTGAGGTAAAGTTGTCAAGCCTCGTAACTACACAGTGCAATAAAAACTATTGTTTGTAAAAATAAAAAATAATAAAAATGAATATAAATGTAAATATAAATCAAAACAGTTGCTCTATCAAAGCAGAGTATAATGCTAACAATTATGCTCTAATTCCATGCAGGAATCGTAAAAAGAAAACCGAGGGGAATATAGTTCCCCATAGGAAGCATATGGACAGAGCTGTGAGCACACATACTCCACCCAATAAATAGTACAGAGAGGACACTGCAAGATGTGGCATCCTACAACGTTGTGGACCTTACCTAGGTCACTGAAGAGAAAACTGTCCGGATGAGGAGACGACAGAACAGGAAGAGGAGACAGACAGAAATAGTTTGTCGGTAAACATTCAAGGGTAAGGAATGTTCCATTGAGTC
Organism: Triturus cristatus; assembly: GCF_964204655.1. Lineage (NCBI taxonomy): Eukaryota > Metazoa > Chordata > Amphibia > Caudata > Salamandridae > Triturus > Triturus cristatus. Next base: position 774,998,606 of record NC_140593.1, read on the forward strand.
AAAGCCTCAGAAGTTGGGAAAGCCTTGGTAAGCCTACAAACAAAGAAGCAATCTATGTAAGCTGTTGCTTGTAGGGCAGCGCACAAGAGGGGGAGGAAAGAAAGGGAAAGAAGTAGCGGTAGAACCCAGGCTTCTTCCTACCTTTGAGCGTATTTCATTTCTGCACAGTCCTCGAAGTCCGCTACAAGTGTGTTTGGATAGTCGGGACGCAGAAGGTAATAAACATCCCCATGTGTGCTTGAAAAGTGAAATGGGACTCAGGAATACCGTCTACAGTGTTCACCATATTAGCCTGTGATCAATACAGCCCCACAACTATCATAGAGTAAGAGCTGTCAAAAGATTGTAATGCTGTGAGAATCATCACCCAATTATGAAAGGAAGGAAAAAACTATAAAATGAAATAATATAAAAGAAGAATATTAAAAGAAGAACAAAGTAAAAGAATAGATTCGCCAGAGAGTACTTGTGAGATATAATGAAATAACTAAAATTAGTGTTTTGCAAAGAATGGTGAAGCAGTATTGAAACAGTAAGTATACAAACGTAAAAACATTTGTTGTGAAGTCAACATTTGCAGAACGTATGTAATATACATGGTAATATTTTCACAGGCAGCAACAGTTTTGGACACATAGATACCAGGGGGGCACACATTACTTGGAGAAAGATGTCACATAAATTGTGGTATGATTTAGGATAAGCAAATTGTTTGTAGCAGTAGCACTTATCCACATCTGAGCATGTTTTACATGAATGTGTTATATATCATACAAAAGGTACAAAGCTGGCATATGTAAGCAATAAACTTCAGACGTGTTCAATTGTTCCATTAGGAAGATGTGAAGATCCCTATCCACATTAAGAGCCTTGTCTACAGCCCACAGTTGAATGATCCAGCAGCTTTCTAACTGATTGAGAGCCAGTGTTTTATTACCACTCCTAGGCATTGGGCCAAGTGTATCTATGCCATGAAAAACAATGTTACGATTTTTATTTCGCCCATGCATGCAGTTGTAATGTACAGCAAAGTGGTAATTTGTGTTATTGTTTTTAATGATATGAATATGCTCCTGTATGAGTTCTTTTAGTTGTCTTATGGTGCTGCCAATTTACATTTGTTCACATTCACACATGATACAGTAGACCACATATTTGGTGTTGCAATTGATAAACCTGGTAACTGTGTACCTTCTGCTTGTGTTATAGTGGAACTTGGTAACCTTGTCCATAGCAAAATAACAAACATTACAACGTCCGCATTTGTGAAAACCTGTGGGAGGTGTAGGCAGCCATGTACCTGTGGTAGAGGGTTTGAGACAGCTATGGCAGAGTATTTTTCTTATTGTTCTACCCCTACGATGGACCATATTGGGCTTGGTGTCCATTGCCTCCTTGAGTGTATTGTCCATTAGAAGGATATGCCAGTGTTTCTGAATGGACTTGCACAGCTCGGAACGTAGTGTAATGAGTGTCAGTTTTTTCTTTTTCTTTTTCACTCCACGTTGTCTACCTTTTTTGTTAATGAGCATATCCCTGTTTAGTACTCACTGTATCTTGTTTTGGCCTAATTTAAAAGATGATGTGGGTATCCCCTAATCCTGAATCTATTTTCCAATTTCTGGAGTTCTAACGGAAAATAAGAGTCCGGGCTACAATTGTAGTCATTTCACCAAGGGGAATGGCTTTGATTTGTGAAGTAGGATGGGAACTAGAGCATGTAAAATTGCATGGCATGCAGTTTGTTTTCTGTACAGTCTGGACTGTATTTTCTTGCCATCCACATATTGGGTGACGTCTAAATTGTCTGCACTTTTTGTACTATGGTGATGAGTAAACTTAACATTAAAGGTATTGGCATTAAGATATTGTATGGAGTGGCAAAGCGAGTCCACCGATATACAAAACACAAACATAAATGAATCAAATAATTAAATGGTCCCCCCCACCGACATACAAAACAAATAAATTACTAAATCAAATAACTAAATGGACACCAGCCACCGACTTATGGTCATCCCTCCTATTATTTATGCTTAGATTCATTAAATATTTAGATACAGCTACAGCGGCTGTGTACTTTCCTTAGGAGCAGTCTTCTTGTATAGGCCTATATTTTCTAATGAATGTATGACGTTATGATGCATACATTTACGACGCATGCCTTTACAACGCAGTTTTTACATCGCAACATCCATTACAACACATGTATTTACAACGCATTCCATTACAACGCATACCATTACAACGCATACCATTACATTGCATATTTTTTGCGAGTAACAGTAGGGTAAGTGTTGGTTAGTGTAAGGGTAAAAATTACTATTCCCAGTCCAGTGAGTGCAACAGTAGGGTAAGTGTTGGATAGTGTATGGGTTAAAATTACTATTCCCACTCCAGTGAGTGCAACAGTAGGGTAAGTGTTGGATAGTGTAGGGTTAAAAACTATGCGTTGTAATGCTATGCATTGTAATGGCATGAGTTGTAGTGGCATGCGTTGTAATGGCTGCATTGTAAAGGTAGTGTGTTGTAATGACTGCATTGTAAAGGTTGTTTCCCCATTCTAACCACTTGCAGCCACCAGAACTCACTATGTTATCATTCAAACATTTGTAAGTATTTTCTATTAGACACAGCAATCCCATTGACACAATTATGTATTTGTTTTTAACGGCAAAATAAAATAAAACATTCAAAAGTATCTTAAAAAACTTTAGGCAGAAACATTTCAAAATCGCAAAGGAAACACAAGCCTTTCTTTCAAGGTTAAACAACACAACATTATAACTCACTTAGTTCAATGGCAGAATGTCGACACTAGAATTAAGCACCCTGTTTAACGTGCCAAATGGTAACTTGCACTATGTCAATGTCAGTAAACATGTTCATATAAACAATACCCATAATCACGGTCATAGCTTTTTCCCCGTGTATAAAATGTATATTGTAATGTTTTTCTTCTGCAAAACATGTGCCTTGTGTCGATAGCTGCTTTCCTGGTGACTGTGGAAGGCACGCCCACTTTTGAGGCTGCATAATGTTTACCTGTCCAAAATGATTTATTCTTCATGTTCCACAGGAGCAAATTAAGCTGCATGGCATCAGGAGCTATCAATCCAAGCTACTCCAGTGTGTTATATATAGAACATGCTTCATTCTTTAAAGGGGTTCTTTCTTTGGTGCAGTCAACTTAAAATCTAGCTCTGCTTGTTACTGTATAAAGCAGCAGTGTGATACTTAAAAAAAAAAAACATATTTCATCACTATGGGATGTTCCATTTATAGCATGTAAAAGCAAAACGTTTTTTGGAAATCAGAATTGCAACGTATTTTTAAAAATCATGTAAAGGCCGATGTTAAAAAAAAAGTAATTTAGAAAAGATGGGGCATATTATCAAGGACGGTGTTAAAAATTATCGCCGGTTTAGCGGCAGTAAACTGCTGCTAAAGCGGCAATAATGGGCTTGATAATATGCCCTGGAGAATTCCAATAGAATCCCATGTTCACACCAGAACATGGCCTTCTATTGGAATTCTCCAGGGCATATTATCAAGCCCGTAATCACCGCATTAGCGGCAGTTTTCTGCCGCTAAACCGGCGATAATTTTTAACGCCGTCCTTGATAATATGCCCCTAATTCGTAAAAAATATGCGGAACTATGTGGTGCTGTATCGCACCAAGGAGCTATTTAGCGTCTCATTACATACTATAAGGGCGTGCTGCCCATTTCATGTTATGAGGATCAGCTCTGTTCTGCGGCAGCAACGCTCATTTTTGCAGTAAAGTTCACATTAGCACCAACTGTGCATTTTATGCATCGGCTGTGCTATTCCCGGGTCTAGCAGTCATTAGATAGTCTTGAACAATATACCCATGGAAGCATGAAAAACAGAAGCCTTAGGGGCATATTATCAAGCCAGACGATAAAATTATCGCCGCTTTAGCGGCAGAAAACTGCCGCTAAAACGGCGATAATGGGCTTGATAATATGCTCTATGCGATTCCAATTGAAGCCCATGTTAGATGTGTAGGACATCTAACCTGAGCTTGAATTGGAATTCCATAGAGCATATTATCAAGCCCATTATCGCCATTTTAGCGGCAGTTTTCTGCCGCTAAAGCGGCGATAATTTTATCGCCTGTCTTGATAATATGCCCCTTAGATCGTCGGGAAATGACTTGAGTGGATTACTAACTACAAACTTTGGGGCGTATCAGCAAGAACCTCGTTAAAATTATCGCCGTTGTAGCGACAGGAAACTGCCGCTAAATTGGCAATAATGGGCTTGCTAATATGCGTTATAGAATTCCAATAGAAACCCAGGATAGATGTCCTGCACATCTAACATGGGCTTCTATTGGAATTCTATAACGCATATTAGCAAGCCCATTATCGCCGTTTTAGTGGCAGTTTCCTGCCGCTAAAACGGCGATAATTTTAACGAGGTTCTTGCTAATATGCCCCTTTCTCATTTTGCACATTTTTTAGTAGGGTACGCTAAAAACCAGACAGAAATTCACTTTCAGAAACGTCGTTGTAAAGTACTGTTCATCGAGTTGGGGCTCCGCTTTAGGCCCCCATCTTCCTGCACGAGTTCTATCAATTATATGAGTACATGTGTGATATTTTCCACTATGTGAAAAAAGGCATGTCACAGAGCATATTTAAAGATGCAGTTTAAACAAAGAAAGAGGAGTGTTTTTTTTTTCTTGAACAGAAAGGAGACATTTATGACAACATAGTTATTTTTTTCCCATGCTGTAGATCATTGAAGGAAAGATAGAATCTCTGGTTGTTTCTGCACAACAGCACTTAAATTGAACTGATTTTAGTATTTTCTTAATTTTGCAAAAAATACTTTCGCATGTTTAATTTCACAGTACATATTTACCATCTGTTCGTATCTGCAATTAACATGAAAGAGCAACACAGGAAGGAGTTAAATGGTGGGAAGGGTGACAATATGCCCATGTATTATAAAGAATAAAACGCCCCCTGCTGTACATTAATGCAAGTCACCTTGGAGTTCCATGTCCTTGTAAAGGAACTCAGCATCAAGGTTGTACCCTACATGGTCATGGAACTCCTCGGTGTCTTGCAATATCCTTATAATGTACGGCCAGCGGGGTACTTTATCCTGCATATTATCAGCCACTACACTGTGTATCGCCACCCATTATACAAAAAAGTACGATTATTACTGTCAGATTTTGCCTCCTCCATTTGAGCAATAAAATGAAGAAAAGACATATTGAGAAGCTAACTTTAAAAGGAAGTTCAGGACCCAATTTGGTATTTGGCAGACAGCCTACTCCATCACACGCATGACAGATAGTTCGTCCATAAGATTTAATGCACATGAAATAAGGTAGATGGGAAATTTGTCATATTTGTGATGGAGTAACCCATCCGCTAAACTCTAAATTAGACCCCTAGATTTACAAAAAAGAATTCTGTAATGCGAGACAGGGCCGAGTCCATCCCAGCAACACTGGATCTGACATGCTCTATTTAAATAACTTACATTAATTACATGTAAATGTATCTGATGTGGGTGTCCGAAAACTTGACAGAAATTCATTCTTTGACCTATGATGGACATAGCGGATAGAAGGGTAGTGCATGCTATAAAGGTATTCAGTCAATAAGTGGATCTCTATGGTGCATTGGATACGTGAGGTGAATGCTGCTTCCTAATGTACCTTCAGGTGCAGTACGAATATTCAAATTGATGGGATGTGTTCTTGCAGGGCCTAATAATGAAAAGAGTTAAGCCAAAAGGTTACTCTCACAAAACCTCTACACAATTTTAGTGTTTCCCAAAAGGACATCAAGAATGAGATAAGATCTTTAGAAATCCTTTGTTATTAATAGTTACACCAATTGTCCTTGTGCCCATTTTGACTTGCATAGTGAAGTGATCTGTAGATAGATATTATGACTGCAACATCATTTATATTTTCCCAAGGGGTATATTCACAAGAACGTGTGCTAAACATCACCAAAAAATGTTAGCGCAACTCTACACATCGCAGCCTATCGCGGGAAAAAAATCCTGTGTCAACGTGGAATTCACAACAAGGCGGTACCATGCGATAGTCTGCCGAAACCGCGGACAATGTCCGCGATACAACCACCTCGATGGAGATAAAAACACAAACCACAACACCAAAAAACCTGCAATGGGCCAAAGACTGATGAGGAAATCAGCGATAAGCAGCGCCAGGCCTGCAACACACACCTGGCCGGCGGGAAAAATCACCATAAAAGTAGAAAAAACACCCAAACACAAACTGACCAACACCCAAGCACCATGGAGGCAACCGGAGAAGGCGCAGAGGACGAGCACAACCCCACAAGCACCGGGACGATCAGCCCGGGACCTCGGGGACAGGGATGGGCGAGGACAAGAAGAAGAGGAAGACAAAGTTCAGTCCACAGGCGAACAGGATCATAGTCACAGATGTGATGGAACACCATCAACAACTGTTCGTCACCTCCAACGTGTCATTGGGCACCAAAACTGGAATATGGTGGGACTTCGTGGACCAGTTGAATGCCGTCGGAGAGCACAAGAGGACAATGGACGAGGTCAAGAGGTGATGTAATGAAATCAAGCGGAAGACCAAGGTGAAACTCGCAGCCAACCAGAATGTAGCAATGCAGCCTGGAGGTAGGGACCCAGCGCCACAGCTCGAGCTGGATGACATGGAGGAGCTGGTGTCGACAGTCATTAGTGTGGATACTGTGGCCAGAGTCGGGGGACCGGACACTGCTCGACAGAACACAACACAACCGCAACAGGGTGAGTGACCACCAGGTACTGGGGGGACGGGTGGAGATGGCCACAATGGCACACACACACACTCAAGCAGAGCACAGTGCACACCCTCAATGACTCTGGGTCATTGCCCAGATCCATAGACTGTCACAGTGTACAATGCCATGCTGTCTGAATGTCAACATGTCCCATGCGGTTACATACATGTGGACACATTGCAATACACCATCTACCCTTCACATTGCAGGGTCATCGTCAACACCCTCTACAAAGCAGTCTCAGACACTTTTCACTGATGACGTGGGAGACAACCCCAGCTTCGAAACCCAAGCCCTCCTAGACATCATTGACATAAGCCGCGACTCACCTCTAGGATCAGGGCTGACCAGCTGCATCGAGGAGACCCCACCCACCACCCAAACCACCCAGCAGGAGGCACCCATGGCCCCAGGAACAACACATGGCCGTGTGCTGGAGGCCCAGAGGGAGACCGCTGAGCAGATGCGGTGGAGTTCAACCTCATGGCTACCAAACTGGATGCCATCCATGTGTGTCTAGACCCACTCCATGGCCTCCAACAATCCCTGACTGACATCGCTGGAGTCCTGACATGGAGAAAAGAACACCTGTCTGCTTAGAGTGGCTCCAGCGATAGCAGCCGTGAGCTGGCACACATGTGGAGGCTCATGGAGGACATGGTGCGTATGGAGGTGGAAAGGATGGCAGCCACCGCTGTACATCAGCAAAATGTAGCTGGGATCTACCATGCTCTGCAGATCATCATCATAGCATTGCTGCCACAAGGCGTGGCGCAGATGACTGCTGCTGACCCCACACTATCCGCCCCCTGGTGTGTCAGTGCCCCACAGTGTGGCAGGCATATCCACTCTGGCACATGATGTGTCACTGCCACAGAGTGCGGCCGACAACCCTCCTCTGGCCCCTGATATGTCAGTGGCACACAGTGCCCGACCCGGTACTGCAACACCCACAGGTGGGGCGGAGCACACATCTGGGGATGAGGACGTGGATGGGTTTGTGATCAGGAGGCACTAGCTTTCATTTCTGCCACCTGGCCTGTTCCTGCTTGGTGCCGCACATCGCCCCACGACCTTCCACTGACCCTCGATACACTCCGATGCACTCACCTTGGACAGCGACATGGACTGCCATATCCTGTTTGATGACCAATGACACAGCGACCAGACTGTGGACTGTACCCTTCCTCTTCCGCAGTACTTGTCATCCCCGGATGGACTCTGGCCAGCCGTCTACGGGCCCATATTGTGTAGTGTGCTCGGCATTGCCCTGTACCGCTCCAGCTGCAGGACTGCACTGGATGTGCAATAAACATCCAGTGATGCACTGCTGTGTTATGTCTTTCATCATTCATGTATGAATGTGTGAGTGAATGTAGGAACAGTGATGTTCCTTGCGTAAATGATGCTCATTCTGTGGGATGCCAGTCAGAGGGTGCTACATTGCATATTGTATACCGGGTCCCGTGAACACTACAACAGGGACACACGCATCAGCCACTTCCATGTCCGGACATAGACTGAACCATGCCAAGATCCCACGAGTCATTGTTGCAAGCCCTGCGCTAGTCCGGCGTACAGCAGGCCAGACCACGCCTCTTACGCTCCGAGGGGGGGGCCTCATTGCTACCCATCGCAGGCGTACTTACTTGTGGTGTGCAGGTCACTGGTCTAGTTGTCAGCATGTCACAACCCCTCCCTGAGGGCAGGTTTGCACGCACACCACACCCATCCGGCACAGGCGTCACAGGCCATGTGACTCCGCCAACATAAGTGGGCGATGACGTCACATTCCCCTCTGCCGGTGGTGACTGAATGATGGACGCTCCACGGTTCTCAATCATAAAGGGACCATGAGTTGTTGCGCACAGGGTAAATGGCACCCGAGGCCTTGCGGCGGGCCTACCACCACGTGGCGCTGATTGGGGTTGCACAGGGTTAATGGCACCCAAGGCCTTGCGGCCGTCACAGGCCTACCATCATGTGGTGCTGACTGGGGTTGCACAGGGTTAGTGGCACCCGAGGCCTTGCAGCCGTCACAGGCCTACCACCATGTGGCGCTGACTAGGGTTGCACAGGGTTAGTGGCACCTGGAGCATATGGCCGGCACAGGCACCCCGCCAAGGGATGGTGACTTTGGGTGCACTGAGTTAGGGGCAACTTGAGCTGCTGAGCGGGTGTGCAGCCTGCGATGATGCCCCGTCCCGGCGGTCTGGACAGCTCAGGTTTTGTGTGTCCTGCTCGACCGCAGTGTAGGCCAGAGCCAGCTGGCAGCGCGGGCCTACCGCCATGTGACGTCACTTCTGGGATCACAGTGTTGGTGGCACCTATTGGGCTGAGCAGGTGTGCAGCCTGCGATGAGGCTGGGTGCACTGGTATGTCCTCAGCCATTGAGTAATCAAGACCCAGCAACAAACATGGGACTGGGGCAGCATGGTGTGGAGTGTGCCATGTCCGCAGGCCCCGGGTTGGTGGCTTGCAGCGGCACGTGGTGGGACCTCCTGTCTGCACGCCGGTGGCGGAAGGTGAGTAGTGCGGCCTGGGTATGCATGGGTGGGCATGCGCCGATGGGCAGCGGGAGGGGCTGGGTTGCCTCTGTCTGGGTGTGCATGGGCAGGCAGGCGATGTTGTCTTGCGCAATTGTGTGTACTGCGCCAATCATGTATCTGGACTCTGTTTCAGATATCGAGTCTGTCTCAGATGTGTGACCTAATGAACTGCAATACATGCTGGCAAGTGGTTGGAGACACACCGGTGGCAGCAGGTGAGCAGTGTGGCCTGGGTGCGCAGGAGCAGTGCTCTCTCTCTCTCCCCCTCTCTTCTTCTCTCTCTCTCTCCCCCTCTCTTCTTCTCTCTCTCTCCCCCCCCTCTCTTCTTCTCTCTCTCTCCCCTTCTCTTCTTCTCTCTCCCTCTCGCCCTCTCTCCTTCGCTCTCTCTCTGTCCTTTGATGTGCGCAGGACACACCTTCTCATCATGATTTTTGTCTTGCAGGCTGTGACCTACGGATTGGCCCGAGGGGAGCCGCAATGTGTCTTCATTTCATTTCAGTGTTCATTTTAATAAAGTTTGATTTGTCGCTTCGGAAATGAATGTGTAATGCTCATTTTTGTGATGACACATGCATGTAACCAGTTGTGATTCTGCAACATCATGCGCATAATTTTGTATGTGTTTGGGTGTAGCTGATGTGGCATGTCTTTGGTCGGGGGGTTGCCGGGGAGGGGGGGTCCTTGGGTGGTTGCGGCAGGTGTTTTTTCCCTTTCGGCCCTCCGGGCTGCATGTTCAGTTGCCCGGGTGCATCTGTTGTTCTTCAGGTGTGGCTCTGGGCTGGTCTCCCTTTTGAGGTCCAGGCTGTGGTACGACTTTCCACCAGATCAGAGCAGGTGTTATTTTCCTGCTGCTAACGCGCCTTACCGCCTGTTTTGTGTTCTTATCACAGTTCTGGCTGTTCGTTGTGAATGTTGTGGAGTGGTGTTGTCGCGGCTTTTGGCACGGGAACGCCTACTCTGCATCTCATTAGCGATAGTTGTGGGGGTCATCCGCGGCGATGTTTTTTGCAGCTGCCATCGCGGGTAAACCTTTGCTGTGGGCTGTTAACACCAGGTTGTGATTGGGGCGATAAGTTTATCGCAACTTTGGATGCGATAAAGTGCCGTTGACTCAGTGATAGATCCTTGTGAACATGGCCCCAAATTTCCTGTTCCTCTTCAACCAGTGGAAGTCAATGAAATTGGCACAGTGATAAAAAAAGAATCCAGAAAAATAAAAATTGTACTCCAAAAGTGATGACATTAAATTAAACCACAATTAACCATAAAGCTAAATATTTAGTCTCCAAATATATATATGCATGACTATGCCTTCCTGGTAGATTTGAGCAACTTTGTGAAACACACTATATAAGTAAATAATGCTCCTATATACAACATAAACTGTTGTTACACATTACACCATCAATAGGAAAGGACACCGACAGAATCATATCAGCTATGACACACAATAGGCACGGAAAGTCACCACTAGTTAAAAAATCATAGGCTTTTTGTTTGTAGAACAGTAGCCAGACCAGTGCCTAATATGCCTTCAGGATTCGAAGTGGGCAATAGTCAACCCCAGCTGGCTCTGTGATACCTTGCTGTGTCATTTACCATTGGGAACCCTGTTGTTTTTACTGCCCTTGAATTTAGGTGACACTTTTTTTATTTTCCTCCCAAATGGGTGATGCAAGTGGTTTTGTGCCTTTTATTATGCTCCTTGTTTCCTTAGGTTCAATTGACTCGGTCCTTTTTTTTCATTAATTAATTAATACATGTGGATATTTTTCTCAAATAGGTTTGATGATAAGAATTCTCCAGTCTTCAAAAAGTTTACGTTCCTTTAATATATTGATCATGTCACCAATATCTCGCCAAAGAGTTATAGTTTACTCTGCAGAGCTGATATGGGGTATTGTTTTGAAGTGAATGGCCACTAGATGCTCGGAAGAGAGGTATGCCAGAGATGGTGTGTTTTTGAAGAGGCATTATACGTTTGATCTATTTAGGATGTCGCAAATTAAAATGAGGTGTAAAAATCAGAGGGCTCAATTTTGCAGGTTGAGTAATTCTGGTGCGTTTCCTAACCTTGGCCCGTGGTCCAGGTAGCTTTCAATAGTACTCATGTTGGTCATCGGCAACCCAATATTTTGGTAAATGGTCAGATCATGTGTGGTCCTAGGTTCGAAATACTCCCTCCTTCCTCTATTGTCTCGCCCTGTACCTGCGGTCTCTGCTATCTGTGTGTTGTAACCCTTCGTAGGTTGAGGGGCCATACCACTATTTTTGTTACCCACGATTACTGCTGGTTTGGAGGAACTGTTGACAATTCCAAGCGTTCCAATGCATTGCTGTTGTTTAGAGCCCCCTTGGCTTTAAAGATTGGATATTGTTATAGTTTTGTTGAGATGATATTTTTCCTGTCCTCCTCAGGTGATAACCTGACCTGGATATCCTCAGTGGAGCTATTGACTTTCTTGTTATGTCTTGTTTGACGTTTCCGGTTCCTGGTGTTTCTTTTTGCAATTTTCCTCAGCCTTGTTTTTTCCTGTCTTGTTAGGGGTCTTTGAGTGTTTAAAGTCTCACTTATGACTTCCACACTGAGTGCTTCTGGGAGAGACCCATTCATGCGGTTGCCTCCATGCTTTGCAGCTGGTGGGGCGGGGTCAGTTGTTTAATTTTCCTTGGTAGACTACCTTGATTCATCCATTTCATTAACCTTTGTGCCTCCACTTAATACTTGCACTCCACAGTCCATAACGTGCTCCTGTCTTTTGGGTGTTTTATGAGGGTTTCATACAGAGGGGTGAGGGCCCTCATTCTCTGTATCCTGTATCCTGAGTCATGCCCTGTTTGGGGAATCGTGTTGTGCAGTGGCAGTGTATGTTGTAGATGATTCACTAATAAAGAAAGGAGGACTGGGAGAGTGCAAAGCGTGTTCACTATTGTTTCTCAGGTGCTAATTGTATTCCCTCTCTTGCTTTCATCTGTTTCCCTCTGTTGTTCAACTTCCTTCGTATGATTAGAAATGTCTGCCACTGTACTTTTACATATGTAAGCATCTAGCTTGTGATCTCATCTGTCTATTTTTTTGTCCAGCGTAATCCCTGTTTGGGCAAAAGTTTGTATTAGATCTACCTGTTCCTTCAATTTGTATGACTACCATGTCAAAGCATTGATGGCGGCCAATAAGGTGGAATTTATGGTGGTAAATAAATATTGACTCAGAGAAGATAGATGGACCACACTGGATGCCTTCGGGTGTACTGGCAGGGAAGTCTTTGGAGGTGCTGGGTCAGTCACACTTTCTTCCCTTACTCTTTTGATAACTTCCTCAAGTGGGGCCAACTCAAATGGTTCTTCCATGAACTTCTCAAGGGCTTCTGGACTTAGTGATTGGGAGGTCCCCTGGCAATATGATTGTTGTGATTCTTATTACCTGTGGATTCTCGAATTGCTGTACCACCTAAAGGTTTTGAAAATCCCTGTGGCAATTTATTACAGTCACTCTTCCTGAAGCTTAGCTGCTTGTTGGAAACGTGATGAATTTGCGCCACTGTTTTTCCTTGCAGCTTAGTTGTACCCGCTCTTTTGGTGCTTAAATCATTTATGAGTTGGCCCTGGTAAGCCCCCTGTGCAATGTTATCATAAATGTTAAATGCAGCAGCTGTTCTCCCAGCTGAAGTTGAAAGGAATACAGCGTCCTCAATGTCCTTATGGTAATGCCCCATTTGTGGGGATGATCTCATGCATTGCTGATTTTTAAGATTCACGGTGCCTGCCACATGGTTCAGGGATGTTAAGGGGGCCACTATATGTGCCCCCAGGCCAAATTCGGAGGCCCAGGGGGGAAGGGGGCTCTGCTAGGGGCACCCAATGTCACTTTCCGACAGCTTTTTGATGTCAGAAAGGCCAACATGGAATAGCTGTTGTAGACTGCTGCTGTCATTAAGGGATTATGCAGAGTTTCCGATGGATCGATGGGCTCAAGAAACCACATTGGGAACCCCCCCTGCAGGTTTAAACTCTGACACCATCATCCAAATACAGCGGTCAGACTTTAAACCTATCATGTCGGGCAGAATGCTTCGGACCTCTGGTAGAACGCTTTTTGCCTGACATCGGAATCAGACCCATAGTGTTTTTTGAGCTGACTTCCAATTGCAAATCTTTACAATGAAACAGATAGATGTCACGTAAATCACTCTGGTGGGAGAATTAATATGACCAAACTGACCTTTAATGCACTAGCAGAGAATAGAGCTCAATTTGTGTGCCACTGCTAATCAATGGAAAGGAGCAGAGCTTTTCGTTGTCTCCTGGACGGCTCCAATTAAGTAGGTGTTTTGAGAATACAAGGCAAGGCAGTACAGCACGTGGACTAGCAATAAGACTACATAATCTATGATGGTTTGAACACAGGTGTCCTTCTTTCATTTTCATGAAGACCCATGTTGTGTAAATGATAGAGGGATAATGGTGCCCACTGCTTTTGAGCAATGCGAACAGTGCTGATTTATGAACACAAATGTTGCCTTCCTGAGCTTGGCAGTGGCACCGGTTGCACCACCCTACAGCTGGCCCTGGAATGGGACTAGCTAGAAAAATAATTAAACACTACTACTTTAATAGTCGTTACAAATCCAATTGAATGGTAATGCCAAATGTTTACTAAATATTAAGGAAACATGTCTTTTTGAAAGACACCTTTTCCCTCTCTGGAGATCCTGGTGGCTAAACTCCATTTTGCCACTTCTTTACCCAGCCAATAATTAGCATATGAATAGCCCTTTATGAGGTATGAATTTGTTCCCAGGGTTGAGACAAAGGCCTTGAGTGTATGGGGGTGTTATTGTGCCTTTGACAGGATGAAATGAGGGCTGCGCTCTGGAACTTGATTAACTTCAAAGTGTCTAATCTTTCATAAGAAGATGTAGCTAACACCCAGAACTGCCTCCTTCCTTTTCCCACAGCCAGGCAAGCTCCATTCACAGTGAGTTACTTTTTGGCATTAAAGTGTCAAATGCTGCTTGATAGGTCTGCCGGGGTTTTACATACAACACTTGGGGTGCACTTCAAAGGGCAAGCCCAGGATGGCAAAACAGTTCTTTTGTATCTACTGTCTGGTTGCTGGAAAACTCAGCTTTTGTTCTAGTAAACTTCTGTTTCTGAGTTTGTTGTGGGTACATAACCCACTTCAAATTGACATTTAGTGTTTATTGTGGAAGAACATTAGGATGACTACAATATGCTCCCCACTCACGCACCCAGCCCTCAGGACTCAAGTTTAGCATGGCTGATGATTGTAACCATCTTGAAAATGCCTAAAATGGGTAGGTTAGCACAGGCAACCTTTAAACTATTGATTAGGATGTGACTCAGGGGCATTCCCACCTGCTGCCTCCTGCAAGGCATAACTGTTGCATCTCCAAGCACACACTTCAGAACCCTCATGGATTGTGGAAGATCAAAACAGGACTGAACCTGCTATCTGAGAAAAGCCTATTAGACTGCAGCTGTCCTCCCTTCTCTGCTCAGGACAAAGAAATGGGATCCAGAGTCATAAGGCAAAGCAACAGCTCCAAGATGTATTTTCCTGCAACCACCTAACAGATCAGTGGAGCTGGACCTAAACTGGACCCTGTGTTGGCATCTGTCTGACACCCAATGAGTCTCTAAGCACCTCACTTGAGATCCTACGGAGCTTTACAAGTGTACTCCTGTGGTGAATTGGGACTTAAAAGAACAGGTCATAATGTCAAATCTTTTATCCAGGATGAACCTGGTTGGTGTAGCCGGCTAGCGCTCCTTCTCAGCCAGCATCAAACTGCTCCTAGGGCCTGTTCTACTGCAACCTAAGACTATCATTAGCACTTGGTGTTTCTTGGCACTCTTTCTGCATGAAGCTTTAAAAATTCTATCTCCATATCCATTTATTGGTGTTTTGTCATTTTGGTGTTATTTTGTTTACTAATTGTTACTCTTTTTTCCTTATTTGTTTTGGGATTTGTATTGCTTTGCATTTTGACTTAATTACTGTTTTAGTACTGCATAAATAATTTACACATTACCTCTAAGTAGAGCCTGTTCGCTCTGTGTCACTGCTATGAGGGGTTTGAGCTGAGGTTTATTTAGAAACATTAGAGGCACACCCAGTCAAGGTTTGTGATTATTACTTGAGGAGGGTACCTAACACCCTCAATTAAGAACTTAATTTCTTATACCTCTGATTTAGCAAATTGGAAGGATTGTGACCGTTAAAAGGCTTTAATCATTAGGCATAATGCCTCCTACCATGTCCAGCTCAGCTGACATTTTCACAACTCCTTCCATCAAAGAGAATAAAGTCTAACACAAAATCAGAATGCCAACCTTGTGTTGTGAACAATGTGCTGGTCTCTAGCTCCAATGTAAACCAATGTGGGTGTCATCCACATCTTCTGATGCTGAAATGGGCATAGTGGATACATTAGATACAGAGGATTAAGTACTCACATCCCAAACAAAAGACTGGGCCACGGTCTTCTCTTCATCTAGGGAAGTCTGAACAACATCTGTAACTAATATTGCCTTAAACAAAGGGGTTCTGGGATTCAAGTTCTGGGATTTATTGATCTGGATATTGGTTCCAGCATACAGCATGTAGACACAAAGGTAGAGTGACGTTCCACAAGATGTCTGTCGTAACTGCTTAATGTAATGCCATTTCCTCATTATAGGTGGTTCATTCTGTCAGATTAGGCTTTAAGAAAAATCTCTTTATAGATGCATCATTCCTATTAAGGTTGCCATCCTCTATTTGCTTAAACAACTGCTTCTTATGGGCCTATTCCTGGTCAGCATCGGTATGTGCCCCATAGACTATACATGCATAAACTGTCATTTTAAATAGGCTGTAAAATGAATGCCTCCTAAACAAAGTTGGGAAGAAAATCTGGCTATAACCTATTGCATTCATTTGGCCATACTCGACCTAGCAAACAACGCGATACACACGGTAACTGATGTGTATCCCTGCTGGAAGAACTATCGATGGGTGTGCTAAATGGATGAGTTACATCAGAGAGCCTCCCAGCATATACTAGAGTTACGCAGAAAACAGGCTCAATTATTGACTATACAATAACAGATCAGGATATTCTCCCATATATCTCTAACTTCGAAATTAAAGAAAGGACAGAAAGCCACCACCATCCTCAAACCTTCACCCTACTCTTAAGCACGGCTAACTCAACAACAGATAAAGCGATGTCCCAACAAACGCAATGTTATAACCCGAAACGATTAATTTGGAAAAAGGAAAACATTGGTGACATCATGGCCACATGCACTGCTCTTTTGGAGAGTTTCAAAGTCGAACCATCATGTATAAAGGCCTGGGCATCTTTTGCTCAAGATCTAAACAATGAATTCTCAAAACAAGGAAATGGCTGTAAAGCAGGTAGACCAGCGGGGCAGCGTGGTTCACTAACAGTCTAAGGAAACAAAAAAATCAACTGAATAAATATCTAAGGCAATTACGAATTCGATGCTCAGAATCCTCTCAGGATATTCTTTCCCTAATATCAAAATCAAGAAAAGACCTTAACAGAGACATCAAGGTGGCTAAGAAAGATTTCAGAGAACATCTCTGGGCAAAGCTCCTCCATGTCAGTAAACAAAGAGACTCCAAGCTTTTCTGGGATATAATTAACCAGCTATCAAACAGCAAGAACTGACACTTCAACTCAGAATTAATGGCGGACACCTGGAAAGCACATATTGAACAAACATACAACGCTACTCCACCCTCAGAAGTCAGTTCAGTTCAGTAAATCTTTATTTCGCTGATTAAAAATCAACATAAAAAGTACAAAATACAAATACAATATGCAGTGTACAGTATATTTACATTAGATCTGAGCCGACGGACATTAAAAACAGGTTAAAAACGAAACTTTAAAAAGGCACTTTGCAAAGGGCACATTACATTATTAATTTATCATTATTCAGTCACGGGTATTCCTCAATCTTACCGACACTCTCAAGAAATTTACAATCGAGCACAAAGTGCGGGTGTCCACGGCCATTTGCAAGAAATTCAGGGCACACTTGGCTTCACGTATTTTAGCCTCCTTTAGGATATGAACAAGAAATTTGCGACGGGGGATTTGATAAAAAGAACACAGAAGTATAAAATGAAGGGTGTCCTGCGGAGACCTATTGTCGCAGCCGCAGGCACCCTTTTGGTCAACCGTTACTGTGAAACCTGGGGGATAAGCTAAAATGTGGTGTAACAGGTTGAGCCTAAAACGGCACATTAAAATCTGTCCTGGTGATTATGCATTAGATATAAATAGGGCTCCATTCCTGCTCCATTGCTCACTCGGTGGTGTGCTATAACTGATTTCTTTAAGGAGTCAGTGCTTGCTCTTTGTGCTTCAAATGTATCCAGTAGCTCTCTCTTAATCTGGTTTCTACATGTGGGGGTAATGGAGGTAGGATCACTGAAAAGAGATAGGTGGTCGATTGAATCCAATGTCTCTTTTATGTACCTCAGCCAAGGAATACGTAGGTGGTTGTCCATTTGCAAGCAGTCCTGAGCTATTTGCCTGCTAAATTCCGTTGCGGGATTCACCCATAACCTAAGCCATAGCATAATGGGTCTCACCTTTACCCAGTCGGTGATATAAGGTAACCCCAGTTCTGTGTGTGTTATACCTGCTGGGGTACCCTGTGGTAGGTTCAATATCCTCCTAAAAAATGTATCTTCCTCCAGTTGCAGGGGCCTTACATCTCTATATCCCCAAACCTCCGCTCCGTAAATGGCTTTTGCAGTGCTAACCGCCACATACAGATTCATCACCTGTTCCGGCGACCACCTCCCCAGTCTACGAGCAAAGTTATGAATAGCCCCATTTGCCGATACCAGTAGACCCAGATAAGAAAAAGAGCTCACTGTTTCCAATTTGTGTGACTCTATCTTAAAAGCAAATTTCCTGCTTGGTTTCTTGCCAGCTATCATGACATACGATTTGCTCAAATTTACAGACAAATCTAATTCGCCCATAAACTCCACAAATCCATTGACCAATTGTTGTAGGCTCACCGCCGTCCTGGCAAGCAGGACGGCATCGTCAGCATACAGTAGAACCGGTATGTGATGATTTCCAGCTTTGGGACAATCCACATTTAAGGCAACCAACCTTCTCTCCAAATCGTTAATGTAGAGAGAGAACAGAAATGGGGCAAGGATACACCCCTGCCTCACTCCGCTCGTGCAGGGGAAGGGATCCGTGCACCCCCCCCCCGTTGTGCAGCGGACCCTGGCAGCGGTGTTCCAGTGCAATTCTTTTAAGATGTCAATGAGTCCAGGCTCAATTCCCAGGTTGGTCATCAGATCCCAAAGTTTGCTCCTGTTAACATTATCGTAGGCTGCCGCCAGGTCCATGAAACCCATGAATAGTGTGCCTTTACTAGCCTTTGTGTATTTAGTTATTAATATGTACAAATTCAAGCATTGGTCACTGGTAGACTTGCCTGGCGTAAAGCCGTATTGAGTGTCTGCTATAATGTTATGTTCTTCTGTCCATGACATCAAGCGACTCAAAATTGCCCTGCCCAATAGTTTGGCCGATACGTCTATCAACGATATTGGTCTGTAGCACTGTGGATTGTCCCTACACCCCTTCTTAAAAATAGGGACAATCAGTGCCGTAGACCAAGACCGTGGCAGACCCGTGGCAATTGCTGCATTTAGGACCCTCGTCATAATGGGAGCCCAGAGATCAGAGTTACTCAGGTAAAGGTCAGGTGGCGTCCCATCAGGCCCGGGTGCTTTGTTGCGAGTTAGCCCTCTGATTGCTTGGGTAATTTCTTGGAGTAAGAATTCGACCTTGCCCGATCGGCATTCCTCCCATCCGGCTGTAGTCACAGTATCACTTTCATGATTGTACAGACTCTTAAAATGTGCCACCCACTGGTCAGGAAGAATATTGTTACTGATCCCCGGGGAGTTTTTCTCTTGGAAGCAGGGCCTATTGATAATCCTCCAAAATTCGCTGAAGTCTCTATGTTCCCCCGCTTCCCTCAGGTCCGCCCACACTTCTGCTTGGAGCGTAATCTTCCTCTGCTTGACCTTTGTCTTGTATACCTTTCTACATAGGGCTACTGCCTGTTTGTCCCTAGGGTAGGTTTTGAGACATAGTTTCAATTCCCTAAGTGCTCTCGCACATTCGGGATTAAACCAGCGTGGCTGTGTTACAATTTTTACTGGGCCTTTTGCTTTCAGGAGTTCCCCTATCATGGTGGTTAGTACCTCAAAGGCAGAAACCAAACACCCACCTTCTACTAGGGGATCAAGACAGTCTTCAATTTGTTGTTTGCCTTTTATCACTAGGGATTTATAAAACTCCTCTGCATTGATCTTAGCCCATCTTAATCACCTCCCCTGGTCTGTTGGAATCAGTATAGAGGCGGCCTGTTGAGTTCTACTGCGTCCGTCGCTGTATTCTAGGACCATTATCAGCGGGTTATGGTCGCTAAAGGGGTTCCAGTCTATTCTCACTTCCTTCACCCTGTCCTTTATGGCAGAGGATATCAACATAAAATCTATAATTGAATAACAACCTCTGCCCTTAAATGTTGGAGTGAGGAAGCCATCCCTCCCTGGGGTTATCAGATCTATAGTGTGGGTCATGGCAAAGGTGTCCAGAGTTTTCATGAGGCTGTTTCCCTCCCTGTTATGCTCGAAGTGAGGCCCACTTTCTACCGGACAGGATGACCAGTCTGCATTTGCGGGAATCAGTTTGGGGCAAAGGTGGCAGTTAAAGTCACCCATGATCAAAACTGCTGGTTCCCCGCCCCTTCTCTGTTGTTTGCTCTCATGCTTTAACCTATTTTCTAGTTCCTGAGTTATTGATTCATTTCCTTCCCCTGAGACTGAGTTGTAGATGTTAAATATCAGTAACCTTAGTCCCTGCCCCTGAAATTCGACTGCCTGGATTAGGTGTGACGACCATGAGGGTTCTGACCTCAGCTCTAGATTAACATACAGGGCTAGCCCACCCTTCGCTCTGCCCGATCTTCCGCCCCTTGCAGGGACAGAAAAACATTTAAAGCCTTCTAGTTGGTAGGCGGATGGGTCTAGTGCCCATGTCTCCTGCAAGGCTATGACATGGTACCCCTGGAGATTACTTATCCAGTCCACATTGTCAAATTTCCCCGCCAAACCAGCAATATTCCAGGACAGTATTTTTAGGCCTTCCCTTGGTAGTTCGCTCTCCCCTTCTTCACCCTGTGTTGATGTTATGGGATCTGCTGCCCTACTCTTGGTCCCTCCCTGACCCCCTTTGCCTGTATGTGTTAGGGTGATAACTGTCCCCTTGTCTGTGATGCTATCTAGATCCCTCCCTTCCCCATACTCCTTTACCACCCATTTAGAGGCCCTTTCCTGGTGTGATTGGGATAGTCAGTCTAGTTCTTCTAAGGATTGCAAAGGACTGAATCTGTTTGCCCACTGTGTGTAATCCTGTCCTCTCTGTCCCTCCTCTCTTGGCCAATTTCTAGCCGCTATGTTTCTTGGTCTATCCTGGGCATGGTGTAGGGGATTTGGGGCACATCTCCTGGGGTAAAAGTATCTTAGTGGTAGGGGGCATATTGTGCTAGTGTGATTTCTATTGTAGCCTCCTAGTATATATTTTACTAGCTCCGTGTCCCTAAAATTTGTCACGATGCAGTCTCCTGCAGCATCTTTCCTCCTGCTGCCTACCCAGTTTGTTCTTCTTACTAACAGGATCTCCCCACATTCTCCTCCTCTCAGGGGCCTGTGTATATTTAGCCACTTAATTATTTTCATTTTTAACTCTGCATGTGACTCTCTCTCCCCTGCCCTAAGACCAGGTACTCCCGTAAAAACCACGACATAAGCGGCAGCTTCAGGTGGTAAATTGATACATGTTGGTACATAGTTAGTGTGGATATCTGGGGGACTTCACCCAGTTTGAGGTTTCTCTACACAGCACTGACTTTTGACAGTCCCTTCTTGTGGGAGAGTAGGAATTGTGCTCTGTGGGGTATTTTCGCGTACGTTTACCCCCCCTAGGTTGGGGTTACCCCTGTCTCCTTGAGCCATTGCCGAGGGTGTGTCATGTAGTAGCACTATGCCACAGTCCTCGTTACTCACACAGTTGTTTCTACCTCGTGCATGTTCCCCTGTCCTGATTCCTACTGCGGGGTGATTTACTATTTGATTGGTGTCAGATGTTCCCTTACTTTTCCCCTGCTTTGCTATTTGATTTATTGCTTTGTGTAGCCTGCTTGTAATTGGTTTTAGTTGGTTCACTATAAATGTTTTTTGGAAATCGCCCATCACTTCTTCCAACCAACCTGGTGGGAGTTGCTGCCCTGCTATTGTACCTCTAAACTCTTCAATCACTGTCTCCCCCCTGCTTTTTGTCCCCCCTATTCCCCTGCTTTGCTTCTTTTTGTTAACTCTGCTCTTCCTGCTAGCCCCTGGTTTGGGTTTCCTGTTATTTTCCATCGCTATTTCGTTTACCACTTGGGCGCAAGGGATTAAATCTGTAGAATTTTCCGATGACTCATTTCCCGAAATTTCTAGAATTTCCGGTGCAATGGGTTATATCGGAGTGTTTGGGGTGGACAAGCTTCTCTCGGTTCGTTCTATCTCCCTGTTTACTTTTTGCAGCATCAAATCAATTGCAGTGGGTTGTAACACCCCATTTAGTGCCGCACCTGGGGATTATCAGACCGAGATGACTGGGTTTTACTTGTGGCAGATCGTGTTTTAGTTTTGTTAGACATACCCAAAATTTCAACAAAGTCAGTTTAAAAGGAACTATAGCACCATAAGCTCCCTACTGCCCTAGTTGTTCCAGCAATTGGTCAGATGGCCTACTTTTTATCCCTACCGTGTGTGTGAATGGGTGGCTTCCCCCGAACTCAGTAGTCCTTACCAACAGGCTATTATTGGTGTTTGGAATGAGCATTCCACTCCACTCACTGGGGGAAGAATGTCCATACAGTTCACAGTTTGTGTCTCTTTTCTCGAATACCTTTATCGTAGACACAAGGGGGGTGATCCAGCCCAGCCTCTTCAGTCACTGATGGGCACGGATGAACCCACCCTTGTCCCAGGCTTCTCCCGGTGCTCCCGGTGCTCCCGCGTACTCCCTCAAGCCGAGGATCCTGGGTAGTGTAGTTTCTGCCCCTTCACTGCGGCCGCACTCGAGGATGCTGCGGCGGCGAGGGGGACCCAGGTAAGCTTCAAAGGACACCAGGCACCAACAGGTCAGCTGTACTTTACAGCGCAGGAAGTTTTAGCAAGGCTAACTTCCTGCGGGACACTAAAGCGTGTCTCGCAGGATACCACAGGCTTAAACAAGTTCGTATCTGAAGAGAGGAGTCACAGCAGGTAAAGCACTGCTCAGCTTTTGCCAAAATAAAACATGCACCGACTCACTCTATGGGTAAGGTATCTCTCTCCCTGTCACAGCCGTCGTCTCCACGGCGTCTCAACTCATGCTTCGTAGAACGAACGCACCTGGGACCAGTCGAGCGCCTCCAGCTCAAGGTAAGTCCTGGAATAAGTTCCAGCAGCTGCAGTGAAAACACTCCTCAGGCTCACCTCACCTCACCTCGCCTCGCCTCGCCTCAATTTCAAGTGTAGCAACGATATATTTGGCCTCAGAGGTGCCTCCAGATACAAACAAACAAGCATCCCAGGGGGGGAATTCACGCACTTTGTCCATTCAATCCTGTGACCGGATTATTGACAGACCCAAAAATAACATCCACGGCAATAATGTGTAATTCAATAAAAAATATTCCAGTTCTCTCCACTAGATGGGGGTGGTGTCAGGCTGGTTGATGGAAGCAGAGGCAGACGATCAGTTCATCGAAGCATTCGAGACCAAGATCCTCGAGGTTTCAGCGTTCGACTCCAAGCAGGTGAGTGCCACAGTTCAACCAGCAAGCAGCAGGGTTTAATCAATAATTGCGTTATAAACGCGAAAAATGATTCTTGTATTCAGGAGAATTGAAGGTGTGAGCGCGTGCATCCAGGCAGTGAATGCGCAGCGATGAGCGAGCTAAGGGTCCCTCAGGAGTCAGAAATTACAGAACCTCCACTGCAGGAATAGTCCTCGATATATTGAAGTTAGAACTGCCAGAACCACCCCCCCCGCAGATTTCATAAGACCAGGTCCTCAAAATCATAAAAAACTTAAGGCCTGAGGGAGCTCCAGGACCCAACGGTTTGCCAAACGCACTATTCCGACATGACCCTTTATTTTGGGTTCCAGAATCCTGGTGAGGAAACATCCTAAATCCCATGTACAAATCGGGCTCACGTTCAGACCCAGCTAACTACAGATTGATTGAACTTATTGACGTTGAAGCCAAGACTTACGCCTCGAACCTACTGGTAGATTTAGGAGACAGGGTGAGCCGTACAAATTTGATGCTAAACACGCAAACTGGTTTCCGGGCTGGAATGGGCACCCTCACTAACATCTCTGTGGTCACACTCCTAGTCAATCAGGCCATAGCAAAATCCCGTTCCTTCTACGCGTGCTTTTTCGATCTTAAAACAGCATTTGACAAAGTATTGAGGGCAAAGCTATGGGCCAAAATGCAAAGCTGGGGGGCACAAACTAAACTTCTGGAGGCAATTATCAACCTTTAGTCAGACACGTGGGTCCAAATAAGAAAAGGAGACGGGCGCAGCATAACAAGCAAGATCCGAAAAAATAACGGACTAAAACAGGGTTGTGTGTTGCCCCTTGTCTATTCAATATCTACACCGCCGACCTCGAGGAAAACCTTCAACAAGTTCAAACTGACCCCCCAAAATTGGGCAAAACACTAATCACCAGCCTTCAATATGCAGACGATATCGTCCTTCTATCACAAACACCGATAGGTCTGCAGCGATCAATGACCCAACTAGGAGCCTATACCATTGCAGCACAATTAACAATAAACCTCAAG
This sequence comes from Triturus cristatus, assembly GCF_964204655.1. Lineage (NCBI taxonomy): Eukaryota > Metazoa > Chordata > Amphibia > Caudata > Salamandridae > Triturus > Triturus cristatus. The sequence continues at coordinate 775,022,950 of NC_140593.1, forward strand.
AAAACCACGGTGCTGTGCTTCTCTAAACATCACAAAAATGGATCAAAAGGTAAATTCATCTGGAACATAAATGATAAACCCAATATCCCAGGTGGAGTCTTACAAATACCTAGGGTTTCAATTCGATTACAACCTCAACTTCAACCAACAGCTGAACCCAGGGAAAGAGCAAAACAACTCCTCTACGCCTTTAAAACTCTAGATAGGAAATTAAAAGGCTGTTCAACAGGGCACCTGCTGAAGGTAATAGCAGCAAAATTCATACCAACAATATCGTATGGGTCGGAAATAATGTACACAAAAGACGCTGCCGCCTTAAACCAAGCCCAGTTGAGTTTTTTCAAGAATTTGTTTTCAATCCCCCGGCACATCTCTCAGGCCCAAATTCGACTGGAATACGGGCTAAAAAAACAGAAACCATCCAGACAAGGGGTGGTTGTCAAGTACTATTGGCGGATGAGGTAAGCAGAAGATAACACACTAGCCCACTCTTGCTGGGAAGAAATCGAAAAACAAGCAAGGTTAAATAATTCCATCGCCACAGTTCTAAAAGAATCCCTCGCGGACCTACACCTTGAAGAGGCATGGTACACAAATAACTCCTATTCTGGCTTTAAAAATGCAGTGAACAATGCAACTAAACGAATCTCGCTGTTAATGGACAAAACTGCATTTTCTAAGACAAAATCATGCTTGGGCATTGATTCAATCTTATCAGACACTTAAATCACAACCGTATTTGTCAGAACACTTTTCACATCATAAAAGGCACTATCTGACGTTGTTTCAGATGGGGTCAGTCCCCACGAAGGATCTAACCCCAAAATGGAAGCATGTATGGCTGACAAAAGAATGCCGGTTGTGCGGACAAGGAGAAGAGAGTCTATTACACCTCCTATGTATCTGCCCCTCGCTTTTAGAAATTCAAAAAATTGGCCTCCGTGAGCTTTTTAGAAAAAAACAACTAAGGACATGCAGAGCCGCAGTCATACCATGCCTTGGAGGCCTGTCAATCGAACTATCTTGCAAAGCCATTACGTTTTGGAAAATGGCAGCCAAAAAATTAGACAACAAAAATGAATGAATCTGAGTGGCTTCGACAAGGCTGCTTGGACTTTCCTTATTTGCACTGATATTATTTCCTGATATTTTGCTCACTGAACTGCCTTGCATCGCTTAAAATTGCACTGATTACATATGTATACTTTGTGTATTACCTATTGATGATGATTGAGTACATGACTGCGTTATGTTTTAAGCTTTTGTATCTTTTTAAACCCCCATTTTTTAACCATTTTGTATTAAGTGCTTTATCCACTCTTTTATGATTTTTAACGAAATCAAATAAAAGTATTATTGACTGACTGACTATTGCATTAATTGACTAAGGGGACTGTGATCTGCAGTTGGAACTATACATGAGCATTAGTTACCTAGCTGGCCTGGTGGTACTTGTACACACCTTGGTTCTACTGGTGGGATTCGCAGGTACTTACTTTCCTAGTCTGTTCTACAGCTTGAGCCACTGTGAATCACTCTGAGCACCATAAGACTCAGTGGAATGGAGGAAACCATTGACAAGATGATGGTGCAAGAGTACAGCAGCTCAACTTACCCACTCACTCTCTACTTTCTTAAAGTATAGCTCCTTACCTTTCCTTGCCAGAGGGTACTGGAGACTGTGTTATTTTTTAAGTGCCAATGCTGTTGTGGTGAGGTCACAGTGGGTCAGCATGTCATTGGGTTCTGTGTGGAAAGCTGGTGGGCGGTGAGCTGGCAGTTGGAGAGAGGCTGTGAATTGAGCTGGACCTGCTGGTGTTGTCCTTGGATCACTAATCACTAATCAACCCAATAAAAGCTAACTTGTCTAAAGTTCAATTACTTCTTGGGCGAGACACAGCATAAGAAAATTGGCAACAACTTGAGAATCCTGCGTAGAGGGCAGGATTATGACAACACTGATCCCATAGGAGGTACATGTTTGGTTTGGTTACTATTCTTTTCAGCCATCTAAGTACTTTGGAGTTGTGGAGAAAGAGAAGAGTACTTTTATGCAGCAAAGATAGTGTTTTCATATGGTAAGGTACCTACAGAACCTGATGGTGCACCGTTGTGCAAGCAACACCATAAATCCCTAGCTTGTGCAGCAAGGGTGAGCCATTGAGCTTCGTTGTAAGTACAACACCTTACATTGCGAACTTGTGCTGTGAAGGCGAGTCACATCATTCTAGTGTGCGGATGTGAGCATGGTGAGGGCCATGTGGTGCCATAGGTCAGTGTGACCGTGCAATTGTCATCATGTTCCATGAACCTCCTTGCTGTCATGGAGGTACACCGTTCAAGTATGCTGACATAAGCGTGGCGAGGGCTGTGAGGTGCCATTGGTGGGTGTGATCGTCATCGCATTTTAAGACGTTTCAAGTACACTAACCATGGCTGAGGTAGGATACTCAGCTCTAACGCTTAGAGTTTTGTTGATATTGGCAGACTGTAAGGAGTGATAAGACTGCTGAATGAGGAATATTTTGTTTGTGTTCTGCAAGATTATTGTTTTCGGTTTTTATATTAACTTATTGAGATAGATTGTTGTTTTAGTTTGTTGTGGTGCCAAGGAAAACACGTCATCAACAGGGATGATGTTAGAACCTCCACAATTTCTTAGTGATACTGGAAAGCCAACGTTACCTTGGATAAGATGGACAAAACTGTTTGACACTTACCTAGTGGCTATCGAGGGAGAGACATTTTCTGCTTCTAGGAAACAAGGGGCGTTAAAGCACAACCTTGGAGTGGAGGGCAGAAATATTTAGAAGAGTTTGTAGGATATCCTTGCTGGGCATGCTGAGGGTGACCCCAGAGATGTTTATGAAATGTCTGGACAAATGTTAGAGCTGCACTTTGGAACCCAGATAAATGTGGTGTTGGAAAGTCATACATTTTTTGCACGCCAGCAAGGGTAAACTGAATGCATAGGGATTTATTTGTTGTGCTTGAGGAATTTAGTTAGGAAGTGTGAGTTTGGGGAGTTAACGGATTCTTGCAACTAATTAGTGCATTTTACGAACAATGTTAAGGTGCAAAAGAAGTTATTATCTAGAAATTCTAGGCTAAAGAACGCTAGTGCCATCATTGAGGGCTTTGAACATACCACATGTGGGTGAAAGAGGATGCAGAAGGAGGGTTGTGTTGAAGGGGTTGTGTCTAAAGTTACTACCCCTAAGAAGGATGATAAGAATGGACAAGAGATGAAGCACAAAAGTGAGAATAATAAGTTCAAGTTTTATCACCCTGGTAGCGGACAGCACACTGCCAGTTATCCTAATTGCTTTGCGAATTACGCAATATGTAGGAAGTACGGAAGAGGTGGGCATTTTGTGAGGGTTTGCAAGGGACCCACTGAAATGAGCCCTGGGAGCAAAGTGGTGCAGTAGGTTGATAATGTGGAATATGGGGTTAGGTATCTGGTATTTATCATTCCAGAGGAAGTCATATCGAGGGATGCGTTGTATGACAAGGATAGGGTGAGCATGCCTGAATGTGAAGTGGTAATTAGTGGGAACAGTTGATGGTGTTGGCAGATTCATGTTTTTCTGATACCCTGGTTGGTGATCGCATGTGGGAGAGTGTGTATGACAGAGATGGTACTGAACTTATCAAATCAGATATCAAACCCTTTGGGTATGGTTTAATGACCACTGATGTCATGGGATATGTTCATAAGTTGATTGATTGTAAGGGAAGGAAGATGTGGGTAAGTGAATGTGGCAAAAAAAGGGGGAGTTTACCTGTTGGGATGGAGACACCAGAGATCTCGGTATCACCATTAACCCTAATTCACAAGAGCAGGTTTAGTTGGTGGATGGTCTGCAGTAAAATGAAGACATTGGGCCTGAATGTGCCAGTTTGCGACTTAAAAAAGGTCTGGCAGCTGGGAACCATGGCAGTCCCATAGCAGAGGCTCTTTCAAAGGCAACGGTGCCTTTGAAAAAAGCACTGCAATGGTAATGCCACACAAGGTCCCTGCATGGCATGGACTTTAACGTCCATGCTGTGCAGGAACTGGGGTGCATACACACAGGGGGGCACATGTTGTGCCCTTTTGTGTGCATCCACATGGCATGAGGCACCAGGGAGCCCAGTAGAGCCCCTTTCTTTCCTCTCCATCACAGTTTTCATGTCAGTGGAAATGCCATGAAAACCATGGCTGGGGCCCCACCAAGAATATTGCAGCCTCAAGACCACCATACCACTGCCAGGGAACGGCAGTTCCCTGGTTGCATTGCGGTCTTGTGAGAGAGAAGTACAGGTTTATAGTGAAAACAGTGTTTTACCTTGAGGATATCATCTCAGGGATGGCATTAGCTCAAAACCTGATTTGGCTAAATCCATTGTGGATGCTCCAGAACACTCCAACAAGGATGAGGCTTGTGTGTTCTTTGGGTTGGTGGAATAGTATCACGAATGTAATCAGAACTTTGTGAGTGTAGTTCAGCCTCTAAGACTACTGTTGAAAAAGTGGGAAAGCTTTGTCTGGTCTGAGGAGTGCAGGGTTGCCTTTGACATCATCAAAAAGAGTACTGGTGGACTGCCCATGCTTAGGCACTTTGATGTTTTCAAGACAACGATCTTGACCACTGACACCAACTTAAAGGGTTTGGGTGCTGTATTACCACAAATTATTGATGGAGAGGAAAAAGTGTTTGCATTCACCTCTAGAGCTTTGAACTGAAGAGAATAATTCAGACATCAAGAGGGCAGCTCTATCATGTACATGGGGCATTGCACATTTCAAATTTTACTCATGGGGCTTACCTTTTGTTGTTAAGTCAGGCCATAAACCTTTAGTGATGTGGACTGCTTGCAAGAGAAGTGAAAGAGCTACACCTCGTATCGAATGATGGATGGAGGGAGTAAAAGATTTTAATTTCCATGTGAAGTACCTGAGTGGGTCTTGTAACAAGACTTCGGGCTGCTTGTCACGTTTACCTCTAAAGGATGGCAGTGGGGACTGTGAAGCAGTCAAGGTGTCATGGAAGCAGGAGCAGGCTGTAACAAAGGCACACTGGTGTGAGGCAGCAAAGGACGATGAAGCCATGATCTTAATTAAGGAGTTTATTGTGAGAGGATGGCCAGATAAAAACATCTAGGAAATGAAGTGGAAGAGTACTGGATGGTGCAAGAGAAATTGATGATTGTGGAGAATTTTCTGTGTAGAGGTGAAAGATTGGTGCCACCCAAGGGGTTGCTGAACAACATTGTAAATATGGCACACAAAGGTCACTTGGGCAGGAATCAAACCAAGACCTAGGTGAGAGAAGGTTATTGCTGGCAGAATATGGACAATATGGTGGAAAGAGTGGCCAAGGAATGTGTTCAGTGTGCATACTGTGACAAAATCAAGGTGACCAGAACAGTTCCATTGTCACCTGTCATGGTTCCTGAGAAACAATTTAGCAAGGTGGCTATTGTGAAGCTCACCTGGGTATTCCGCAGGGTCGAAGTGGAAAGAACATATGCTGGGTCCCAACTTCCCTCACCCACCTCCTTTGCCCAACAAAGTCAAAGCAAAAAAGGAGAAGGTGGAGAAGAAGGGGATACAAAACAAGCAAAGGGAAAAGGAGTAGAATCCACTGGTCCATCCAGTGTGGTGTTGCATATGTTTCCTAATGGGAAAATATACAATGTTAAGTATAAGTCTAGAACTACGAGACTGCTATACAGAACATGTGACATGTGGTAAATATAGGAGTATACCTGTTGAATAATCTGCTGGTGGTTTAAGGAGATATGAACATCTAGAATTTGAGGCTGGCACAGTAATATCTAAAAAGTGAAAGTATACTTATTAATCATTAGGACTGCAGAATTTAAGACATAAACTATTATAAGTGTGAAACATACGGACCTTAACGGAGACCACCATTTGGATTCCTCAGACCCATAAAAATATATACATCATGAAAAAATAGGAAAAAAACTAAAAACTTAGGGCCAGATGTATGACCTGCAAAATAGCGCATTGCAAATTGTGAGTCATTTGTGGCTCGCAAATTGCGAGACGTTATTTTGCATGTACAATAGTGTTTTTAACACTGTTTGCGACTCCCAATGGGGTTGCAAATTGCGAGGCTCATGAATATTAATAAGCCTCTCGCAATTTGCGAGCCCATTGGGATTGACAGGCCCTCCCAGGGAAGGTGGCCTGCTGGGCTCAGCAGACTACCATTTCTGGGACTGCTTTTAAATAAAGCAGTTTTATTTTTTTTAAATGCAGCCCGTTTTCCGTAAAGGAAAATGGGATGCATTTGAAAAAGAAAAATGAAACTTTTCAGTTTCATTCTTTTAAGGGAAGGCAGGGGTCTCTTGGACCACTGCCTGCTCCTAAAAAATATATTCCAACATACTCACAAAGGGGAAGAGGTCCTCTGGGACTCCTTCCCCTTTGCGAGTTGTTTACCACCTACTTGAAGTGGGTGGTAAACTGTGAGTGTTTTGAAGCCGAAAATGCAGTCGCAAAACACTAGTACATAGCATGTAGACTCGCTATTAGAAAGGGACACCCTTTCGCAAATTCTATTTTGCGAGTAAGTGTCTCGCAAAAAAGCATTTGTACATGCTATTACCATTGTTTTGCGGCCGCAAACAGCAGGTTCTCCTGTTTGCGGCTGCAAAAAAGGGTCGTACAACTGGCCCTTATTTATGTATTCAGGAATAACAAGAAGAAAAAAAAAATGTGACACAAAAAGGTGCTGGGTCGGAATGGGATAATCACGTAATTCAAGAATCAGTAAATAATAACATTCTCTTCTTTTTTACAGCAAAAGAGAGAAAAATGCATCAAAGCAGAGAATACACTCCACAACGCTGAAGGAGTGCAAAATCAGATAAGTATATTAGTCTCAGGGCAAAGCATAGATATATTGCTTCCTAACTTAACTAGGACTATGACTCTTTAAATACTTCTATAAATCTTTTTTGAAGGCACAGCGGTAGGAAAAGCTGCCTGAAGAAAAGTAACTAGGCTGGCCGGTGAGAGCGTGCCGACGCAGCAACTATGCCCCTAAAGAGGAGCTGCAACCCGGAATCACGGAATCAGAAGACGTCAGGAGGGGTACACAAGAAACCCTCCTGCTCTCCAAGGTGGACATGAGAATACAGGTAAGTGATGCCAAAAGGTTAGGGATTCTTGGCAGGGGTCAGTGATGGAACGCGAAGCATGTTTTCCTTACAGACCACCCCCTTTTGAAGACCTCATGCGTTGCCCTCGCCAGTTAGATATTGCGCTTTACTTGCCTCAAGCTAATGGACTAATGGAGAGCATGAACCATTTGGTTAAAGCATGTAGTTAACAGGCGGTGTGTAGTGGCAATACCTTGAAGAGTGCATTGAGGAACAAATTGTGGGCCCAGAAGAGCACATCGAATGCGATCACTGGTTTTAACACATTCAGTGTAATGAGAGAAGAGTTACTATGAAGATGAATCCCAAGTGGTTAAAAGGGGGAAAAATGGAAGCCGAAGTGAGAAATGATGATGTAAGAGGGAGAATTGCTAAGGGTATTCAGACAAAATATAAAAAAAATATTGAAGAGCAGAAATATTGAGTTTAAACTATTGTGATGAACAAAAATGTGCAAAAATATTGTGGACAAGAACATTGATTTTAAAAGAAGTAATATCAATGTTTAAAATATCTATGTTGTTAATATTGATGTAAAAAATATCGATATTGTTAATATCGTTTACAAAAATATTGTTGTTAATGAAATCTTTTACATTGTTTTATATATTTTAGTATATATTTTAATTGTATAAGCTATAAATTGTTTAGATAATTATGTTTGATGTTTTTTAATATAGTATAAAATATTTATTTGTTTTGAAATTTAATTTATTAGTTTATTTGTATTTGTAGTGCTGTAGTGGTTTGTGGGGTTTATAGGGGTACATGGTGGGAAGTAAATGAATTATAATTCATCATCAATTATTTAATTATTATTAAATATTAAATTGATGATTAGTCATATTTATTGTTTCATTAGGGCCCTACTACGATGCCGGAAGTAAAAGCAATCCGTCTGCCATGATGTCGGAAATAATCCTCCCACATGGCCCACGGCATGTCCGTCGGTCAAATTAAGATGCAACGTACGCAAAATCAGACCGCGGCAGACAGATTTCACAAAACATCGGCCACCATGGTGGGAAAAGCTGCAAAGCAGACCACAGCGGACAGGGAAAGCTGTACAACGGCTCGAAAAGGCTGCTCCTGCCGCGGCATGACCACACGGCCAATTATGATGAGAATGTGGAGCTGGCAGACTGAGCACTGCCATCCGACAGCCTCGCACGCACACAGGCCAAATGAATGGCAGGCGGAACCAACCCTACAATAAGGCTGAAGTATGCCTGTACTCTCTGCCGCCCTCAATCACAACACACACGCCACAATGATACCCCCCAACTTGCTCCTGGTAGGGAAAGCCATGCGCAGCATGGAAGAGACATCTGGAGGTCATCACCCATGTGGGCACACCCATATACCACAGATGAAAACACACCCCTTCCTGGACCATCAGCCTCTGCACACCATAAGCAGAGACAGAGAGACAGTACACCATTGACTCACACTGCACAACATCACACCCACCCAGCTCCACACAACACCACTTACACTACACATATCTCCACCATTACCTTGCACCCTGCACCCCTCATTCATTTGCACCATGACCCCCAAGAAGCCTTGGATGCATAGTCCCTGGTCTGTCCAGGTGAGGAGGACCTATGTGGCCCCTCCTGCGTGCACAGGCCAAGCATTATGTATATGGTAACAGTTGCACAACATGTTCTTTCGGTGCCAATGTTCTGCTAACTACCCCATAAGTGATTGTGGATAGTCAATCGTGGCCTCACATTCCCACAGCTAAAGCATACTACCATAAGTGTGCATGCACAATGGGCCTCTGTTTGGACAAGTAGTCGTTCCCACCCCAGCCAAAAGGCCTTCGAATACCAAGTGTCTTGACTGTCCTGCGCGATTCAGCCAGTGCTGAACACGGCTCGCCCACAATTTTTAAGGTGAACTGAGACACAGAGTATTGATAGCATCTGATACTGAAGGAAGTTGCACACTTTTATCAGACTTGTGGGCTCTGGCCTTGTCCCTTCCTTCCATGCTTTACCAGGAGTACCTCTGGCTGTCAATACTCCCATTAGCACACTGCATTTTGCGCTTTCTGATCATAGGTTTCGCTGTACAGCTGAGCGCTGGTTCTAAAATTGGTCTCACGCCATGTATTACCAGTGGGCCAGGCCGAGCCCAGTCACTTGCAACTGTACCATGCCCACATGCAGCATCTCTTTGGATGTGTCCCACTGGCTATGCTGGGCATCAGTTATAGGCTAACGTTCCGCCATGCATATTTCACCTGCGTGCAACCCGTCTTTTCCTGCAGAAGAAGTCTTTTTGAGTGGGCCATGGATGTCTGCCTTTCAAACACATTCCTTGCTGACCTGGATCATGAGCTGTGGGTGACTCCTTTGGTGGTCCACGTGCAAGACTGCTTTGGTGAGACACATTTATGGGATGCCTTACAATGTGTTAGGAAGGCTGACAGATGCGCCTGTGCATTTGCGCAATGGCTCCTGTGCAATGCCTACATCAAACCTTTCCCAGGTTGCGATGGGATGCACCTTGCAACCTCGTGGTGCGAGGAGCACATCTGTTGCTTCATACTGCTTGATTGGATGGCGGTCCTCTTCACTGAAGATGAACTGGATCGTCTCTTGGTACTGATTACCTTCGAAGCTGCCTGTGCCTTCTTGGATTCTTAACTACTTCACAGCAAGAGGAACTGTTGGTGTTTAATGCAATCATCGTTTCCCTTTCTTTACACCTCCAAACAGGAATTGGCAACCAGCTCTCTGACTTTGGCCCTTTCTGCATTAGCTTGGACTGTGCTGTGCTCTGCAGTCTGTTTATCTTGGTACCACAGACCAGAGCAAGGGGAGGCTGTGAGTTGACCATGATAGACGTTGTCATCTGGCATGAGCCCGGCTTCCATGATGCAGCTGTAGCGCACGGAGATTACATGGCGTTGTTTTTTGCAAGTACACAGGGCACGAGTCGGGGGTACACACAGGTACACGGCGCCCCCCCTCTTTGCATGGGGGAACACCGTACCCCCTGCCAGGACGTAGGTCACCACATGGATATGCTTAACTTGTTCCGGTGTACCCTCCAGATACCGGGGAGCATTCACGTTGACTGCTGTCCATTCCCAGCAGAAACGGGCAGGCAGTATGTGAGCCTTTTCTCACCTCCAGCCAAGGTAAAGGGGCCATCCGGCCTCCTTTTGTTTGTACATGCTGACTGGGCCCAGCTGTGGATCTTACATTTAGATGTAGGTGCCACAGAGGAAAATATATGCACACAGCTTGCCGGCTCTCCACAGGTACTTAGGGGAGGCATGCTTTTGCCATTGTACAGTCTCTGTATGTCAATGCGGGCACTGTTAGACTGTTAGGTTGGTTAGTCTGTCCCAGTATTTGCACATATCATTTTATTTGCACTATTTAGCTCCTTTCATAGCGCTACGTTGTAACGTGGTGAGGTCATTTGAATTTTGTCTTACTTGGTCAGTCCCCCCACTTCATTTTTTAGGATTTGTGCCCTGCAAGTCCCTTAGTACATGTCTGTCACATGAGAGGTGTCCGCAGAGCTTGTTCTGTGTGCGGTCCTGGAGTACAGTCTGGACATTCTGTCCGTGGTCAGAGAACCTTGTCACTTTTCATTCAGGTCTGTTCAGGCCCTAGCACCCTGACTCTACATAGTCCACAGCTACAGGAGGACACGGATCCCCTTTAAATGACATGGGTGTGCGGGCCATCCAGTGATGAGTTTGACAGCCAATGTGGTGTAATTTCACCATGTATAGGCTGAGTAATGGGTTCGGCTGACAAAGGCCATGGGCCAGGGACATCCCATACAACTCCTTCCAACAAGGGGTGGGGGGATATGCACGTGGTTCGATGTCCAGAGGGATTGTTGATGTGACATCAAGCTTCATGTTAAATGGATGTGTCTCTGTGGTTACTGATTGGGTACTCTTGCATGTTCAACCTGTTGTGGCACGTATGTTGCATGCTTTGACACTGTAGTAAAAAGTTCACTTTTGAAAACTTTTCTTGTCTTCAACTTGTCTGCTTTTGTACAGGCGCTTGAATGCCTCAGAGTGAGTAGGGGAGCAAGTGAGGCAGTATGGCAATGGTGTCCTGTGCGTAGGGGTGGTACAAGGCCAATGTGTGTACCATCAATGGCTACCATCGGCATTTGTGATGCCTCCCAGGCAGGGCCGGCTCAGAGTATGTTTATCTGTGTTGTCCAATGCGGCATTCGGGTGGGTCACTGCGTGCACGATTTCTCTCTTATGTCTCTTGCCAGGCCTGCTTCAGAGCCCTCCTTTACCTCTCCTCAGTTTTACAAGGGCAAGAGAGACGCATTCTTTCCTTCCTAATTCTCATTCTAGATGTTTTCACTCTCAAAAAGTGTGTTTTTTCCATTAAAGGTCCTCCTGATGGGAGGACGAGGTTTCCTGAGGTGGGAATATCAGGCAAGTGACACTCATGCTCTCACTCATGCCCCCTCCTCGGATTCCCTCTCTGCCACCCTCGTCCAGCGCCCCTTATCTCTCCACAGGCACTCGCTCATGTGCATTTCATTTGTTGTATGGTGCTATTGATATGAGTGTTGGGTGAGACAATACTTTACACCACGCACACATTGTATAGAGACAATTAGCCATGCAAGTATGTAAGTACATCAGTCAACAGGGAATGTCACGCAAGACAATGAGGATTGCAAGGTGTGGTAATCACATGTCATCCATACTGGTGGGCAGGATTTTTGAGGGCTTTCGGCCTGGAGAAGCACTGACTCGTGAATGTTGGACATTTATAGGCAGTGGCAGCTAGGCACACTGCACGCCACACCACTATGTGTGTTGGGCGTGCTAGGGATTACACGTATGTCTGATTTGCAGACAATGGACTCCTCTGATTGTCTGCTTACACCACTGACCCTTCACAATTCGACCACTGGCCAAGAGACGCCAGTCAGATGTCAAGGGATATTCAAGTGTGGTTCACAGGTTGGATGTTTCATTACACAACACTGGTACCGTGCGGGAGACATTTGTTCTTTGTGACCCCTTCCCCCATTTAAGTCCATGCTGGCCACGAGGCATGGCTATGTATGTAATTTCACTCTCCTTTCCTTGGACATTCCATGTGTGTGAAGACTTGGCTCATGGGTCACACTCACTCATCCCTTCAAAGTTTAGTGACCAGCTGGTCACTATTCTAGTTGTTCTGATATGCCAGCCACTCCCAGAGGGCTGATTAACCCCCATCCCACAGCCACCCAGCACAGGCGTCACTGGACATGTGACCCTGCCAACGGAGCAGGACGCACGTGTCCTGGGCCAGTTCTCCTATGCATGTACGGTGTCTGTGTGGTTACTCGATATGCATGGGGGCTTTGTGCCCCACAACATTACACATGGGGTGCGCCAGTCACTTTGGGCAAATGAGTTGTGATATGTGATGTGATAGTCAGGGCACCAATGCAAATGCAGAATGTGTTCGCTTGCGCGGTAGCTGGCATTCAAAGCGATGACATGCATTGGCCACACTTGAAAGTTGCAGGGTTGCGGTCACAGCTTCTGGGCCACCAGGGTGTGCCACACACAAAGTGGGTGAGCCATCCGCCAATGGGTGCCTTCGGCGTCCATGTTTAGATGTTGCGGTGTGCGCGCTCTGAGACTGCGAGGCTCGTCATTGGCTCCAATTGCCTTTGGGGGAACCGAGGGTCACTCATGGGGATTGTGTGGGCCTTGCACTTTGCATTTGGCAGGTTGCCATGTTCATTGTGGTGCCACCACGCTTGCTGCGAGTTGTAGTTGTTCAGGGGTTGCATGCGTGGAGATGTCTGGTACGTACCTCTGCTGTTGAGCGCGGAGGTGTCTTGTCTGCCGGAGGTGCAGCCGGTAGTGCAGCGGGAAGGCCTGTGGCACAAGATCCATGGCGGGTCCGGGGGATTAGATGGGCACTGTATTGGCTCTTCCTCTCTGATGTTGAGTTTCCGCCATCCACAACATGGTTATTTTTACGCGGCGATGGGAAGGGCTGTCTGCAACATCGTGATTTGCTTGATGGATGGAACTTGTTTTGCATGCCGGTCCTGCCCTGTTGGCTGGTCCCCCACCATTGCGTACACAAAACATGTGCGGAGTCTGTCAGATAGCGGCGGACGGAAAATGGCCTCTGTGGGTCCATTGTGATTTGTTGGTTGCAATGACCGCACCTGGGGTGGTAAACATGACGGTTTTCTGCCACCGCCACCAGCGCGGATGGCCTTCTGTTAGTTATCGTAATGGGCCCCTTAGTTTTTTAAATTACGTTACGTTTTAGGTGCAGGTTGTGGGGTTTGTAGGGGTACAGGGTGGGAAGTAATTTAATTATAATTATTTAATAATTAATTATTAATTGTTATTAATTGTTTAATTGATATTTAATTATGTTTATTGTGCAATTAGTTTAACTTTGTATTAATATTTTTGAAGTGCATTGTGGTTTTTGGAGGGGCATAGGGTGTGAAGGAACTTAATTATTATAATTAATGTTCATTATCAATACTGATTGAATTGATCATTAATTATGTATTGTGTAATTAAGAAATATTTTAAGTTATATATGAGGTGCAGGTTTCTGAGATTGTAGGGCTAAATGGTGGGAAGTTCACTTAATATAATTACCTTGTTATCAGTTAATTGTTATTAATTGTTTAATTGATAATTCATTCTGTAAATTATGTAATTAAGATTTATATATTATACTCATATATATATTCACTGAAAAAACCATAGGTATCACACACGTTATAGTTAGGAATTAGCATTTAAAAAACCTTGCAAATTCAATGAAAAAACCATAGGTTTCACACATGTTATAGTTAGCTGTACATTTCACTCGTAAAAAAACAATGAAATTCCACGTTATAGTTAGTGCAGGCAACTATAACTCACGCGACCGCAATCCTCTGCTGATGATGTCAGATATTACATCACTGATGACATATGTGTCTTTATGAAAAATAAATATTTGTAATATATGTATAGCTAAAGATACAGTATTAGCATCAACAGAGGATTGCGGTCGCGTGAGTTATAGTTGCCTGCACTAACTATAACGTGGAATTTCATTGTTTTTTTACGAGTGAAATGTACAGCTAACTATAACATGTGTGAAACCTATGGTTTTTTCATTGAATTTGCAAGGTTTTTTAAATGCTAATTCCTAACTATAACGTGTGTGAAACCTATGGTTTTTTCAGTGAATTTGTACGGTTTTTTAAATGCTAAGTTATGTATTTATTTTTAATTTTTGCGCGCACGGTGCGCTTCGCGCAGCGTGCGCGCGCTGTGGGCGCTCGGTTCGCTTCGCACCTCGAGCTCCCACGTTGCGCATTTCGTACCGTGCACGCCTCGCCATTTTTTTCAAAATATCAATTGTTTTTTTCTCCCTTGGGGGTCCTTAGATTTATATATTAAATGTGATTGTTAATTTTTTAATTTTTTTTTACCGTACGCGTACGGTAAGCTTACCGTACGCGCACCCCGCGATTTTTTTAAAAAAAATTTAATTTATTTTTCTTACTTTTTGGTCCTTCGTGAACCCCCTGACGAACGCTAGGGGGTCTGCAACTCTCTTCGTTACCCCCTTTTCATGTTATCAACCTTTTTTTTTCAGTGCGACAGACAGAAACTTCCTGGTTTCGACCGATTCGAATGTTTACTTTGATCTAACAACCAATCAGAATCGCGCTCGCGCACGGCACCGTACGCGTACGGTAAGCTTACCGTAAGCGCACGGTAAGCGCACGGAGCGCGCTTACAGATATATATATTGATTTAAATGCTATTTTCTCAGGAACTACTGAACAGATTTACACCAGACCTACAAAAGGCACTTCCTTGACCTGCGGACTACCTCTCTGCCAAATTACAAGTAATTCTGTTCAGCCGTTCGGGCTGTAGCTGTGTCTAAAGGTCCTATGGAAAAATTGATGGGGAAAACGCGTTTTGGGACCCCCCTTTTTTCTCAGCCCCCGCTTGACGAATCACCCCGAGACTCACTCCGCTCCGAGGAGCGGAGCGTAGCGCCCCATTAGTTTTGAAAATTGCGCAAGGATTCGTCAACCGGCGCCAAAGTTATTCAAAATAGAATTTTGAGATTTCCTATGGAAACATGGTCCTAACTATAACTATCTACTGGCGACCGCCAGTAGATAATATATATATATATATATATATATATATATTCACAGAAAATACCATAGTTTTCAGACACGTTATAGTTAGGAATAAGCATTTAAAAAACCTTGAAAATTCACTTAAAAAGCCATAGGTTTCACACATGTTATAGTTAGGTGGATATTTCACTCGTAAAAAACCAATGAAATTCCCCCGTTATAGTTAGTTGAGATAACTATAACTCGCGCACCCGCAATCCACTGCTGATGACGTCACATATTACATCACTCATGACATGGTCAGTGGCATCACTCATGACATCACTGATGACATCATCCTTGTGATAGAGTGACGGTCGCGCGAGTTATAGTTTTCTCAACTAACTATAACGGGGGAATTTCATTGGTTTTTTACGAGTGAAATATCCACCTAACTATAACATGTGTGAAACCTATGGTTTTTTAAGTGAATTTGCAAGGTTTTTTAAATGCTACTTCCTAACTATAACGTGTGTGAAACCAATGTTTTTTTCAGTGAATTTGTACGGTTTTTTAAATGCTAAGTTATGTATCTATTATTATATTTTTTATATATTTGTTTTACAATAAACTACGTATTAAAAATATTTTTGTTTTTATGGTTTTTCACCGTGCGCGCACCCCCGCGATTTTAAAAAAAAATGTAAAATGTTTTTTTCTGCCTTCGGGGTCCTTCAGGGACCCCCTGACAAAGGCTAGGGGGTCAGGAACTCTCTACCCTGCCCCCTTTTCACGTTCGCCACCTTCCTTTTTCACTCTCGCACTCAAAGCCAACAAAATGGCGGCCGACACTTCCTGATTTCGACCGATTCTAACGTTGACTGACATGTAACCACCAATCAGAATTACGCTCGTGCACGTTAGGGTGCGCGCACCGTGTGCGCACGGTGCGCAGCTATAGATATTTATGTACTTTAACTGCAATTTTCTCAGGAACTACTGAACAGATTGACTCCATATATGCAAAAGGCACATCCCTGACCTGAGGACTACCTCTTTGCCAAATTTCAAGTAATTCTGTTCAGCCGTTCGGGCTGTACCTTCGACTAAAGGTCCTATGGGAAAATGTATGGGGAAAACGCGTTTTGGGACCCTCCTTTTTTCTCGGCCCCGCTTGACATATCCCCCCGAGACTTTCAGGGTAGGAGCTGAGCAGAGCGCCCCATTAGTTTTGAAAATTTCACGAGGATTCGTCTACCGGCGCCAAAGTTATTCAAAATAGAATTTTGAGATTTCCTATGGAAACACGGTCCTAACTATAACTATCTACTGGCGACCGCCAGTAGATAATATAAATATATATATATATGTATATATATGGCAGTGGTGCAGGGCATCTGAAAATAAAATCTTAAATGCACTGATACCTGGGTCTGCCTTCCTCCTTCCAGGGGATTGTGGGGGCGAAGTATTGTGGATATATATATAGTTGTTATTTTTTTACATTTTACAAAAAATTTGTAAATTGTAACATTAATTGTAATAATCCTTTTAAATTAAATGGTTAAATAAACATACACATTTATATATATATATATATATATATATATATATATATTATCTACTGGCGGTCACCAGTAGATAGTTATAGTTAGGATCGTGTTTCCATAGGAAATCTCAAAATTCTATTTTGAATAACTTTGGCGCCGGTTGACGAATCTTCGCGAAATTTTCAAAACTAATGGGGCGCTCCGCTCAGCTCCTACCCTAAAAGTCTCGGTGGGATTCGTCAAGCGGGGGCCGAGAAAAAAGGGGGGTCCCAAAACACGTTTTCCCCATGCATTTTCCCATAGGACCTTTTGTCGAAGGTACAGCCCGAACGGCTGAACAGAATTACTTGAAATTTGGCAGAGAGGTAGTCCTCATGTCAGGCATGTGCCTTTTGGATATATGGTGTCAATCTGTTCAGTAGTTCCTGAGAAAATTGCAGTTAAAAGCACATACATATCTATAGCCGCGCACCGTGCGTGCACCGTGCGCGCACCCTATCGTGCGCGAGCGTAATTCTGATTGGTGGTTACATGTCAGTCAACGTTCGAATCGGTCAAAATCAGGAAGCGTCGGCCGCCATTTTGTTTGTTTTCAGTGCGAGAGGGAAAAAGGAAGGTGGCGAAAGTGAAAAGGGGGCAGGGTAAAGAGTTCCTGACCCCCTAGCCTTTGTCAGGGGGTCCCTGAAGGACCCCGAAGGCAGAAAAAAACATTTTTTTTTTTTTTTTTTTAATCGCGGGGGTGCGCCCACCGTGCGCGCACCGTGAAAAACCATTAAAAAAAATAAAAAATTTCATACGTAGTTTATTGTAAAATAAATATATATAAAAATAAATAATACATACATGACTTAGCATTTAAAAAACCGTACAAATTCACTGAAAAAACCATAGGTTTCCCACACGTTATAGTTAGGAATTAGCATTTAAAAAACCTTGCAAATTCACTTAAAAAACCATAGGTTTCACACATGTTATAGTTAGGTGGATATTTCACTCGTAAAAAACCAATGAAATTCCCCCGTTATAGTTAGTTCAGATAACTAAAACTCGCGCGACCGCCACTCTATCACAAGGATGATGTCATCAGTGATGTCATGAGTGATGCCACTGACCATGTCATGAGTGATGTAATATGTGACGTCATGAGCAGGATTGCGGGCGCGCGAGTTATAGTTATCTGAACTAACTATAACGGGGGAATTTCATTGGTTTTTTTACGAGTGAAATATCCACCTAACTATAACATGTGAAACCTATGGTTTTTTAAGTGAATATATATATATATGAGTTTTTTTAAAAATAAGTACAACATTTATATATACATTGAAATTATTTAAATACATTTAATTTACATTATATTACTGTTTAAGGTTAATATTTTTTGTTTAACTATGTTGATATTAAATAATGATATTTTTGTGTTTGATCTTAGTGTCTAATGATATTTTAAAATTATTTTTGTTATTGACTTTTTCTGAGGGGGGGTTGCACAGCGTGAACTAGACCCAAAGGGAACATATCACTTTACATAAGCATCAGTTGCATTACAGATGGACAGATTCATGTTTGCTAGGCACGGGAAGATTACATGATTTGCAATGAATCACAGGATGTTGAGCGTCCCTGCAGAGACTCAAACCCTGTTCCCCATCTCCAAGGTCGACCGCTCTAGCTATACTTATGTCCCATGATATTTGTGGTTTTGATATTTTGCCGGTGAACCTTGCTGAGTATCAAGAAAAGTAGGAATGGTATGGTCTGAGGAAGAGGAGGTGTAGATCAAAAAAACACGGAAAGTGGGTCTCTTGGACCTGTCAAAATAATTGGTGTAAAATCCAATGTTGTGCAAGTACACGCAGGGAAAAGGTGGAGTATATCCAGACTGGGGGCTGTGCGGGGAAGAGAAATTGGAAAGGATATAAGGGCTGATTATGATGTCGGTCGGAAAGACTCCGACTGCTAGTCGGAAGCTTTCCGACCGTGGTCGGAGGCTTTAAGACCGACACAGCTGGTTTGCGGTCTGACCGCCGAATTATGATATCGGCGGTTGGAGCATAAACTGACCAGTCATTCCGATGCGGTTTCCACCAGCTCACAAAGTCTTCTGGCCAGTCGGACCCACACCATAATCCCCTATGGACGCCGTTCCCACTGTTGGGATTATGATGTTGGTTTCTGACCGCCTTTCTATGCTTGCTTTTCTGACACAGAAAGGCTGTCAGAAGGTGAATTTGAGGGGCCCTAGCAGGGCCGCTTGCCGCTGTGGCCTACGGTTGGTGGCCGAGAGGGCCTAGGGTGCCCTCCTGTAAATCCCTGCACTGTGGTAGGCACCACGTGTCAGTTGGAGAAAACCCCTACCAACATCATAATAGGCCCCATGGTGGAAGTAAATGTTAAGGATATGCAGTTGACACTCACCAGCAGAGGGTGGACATGGGCCACCGCTGGGTGTTGGCAATCGGCCACAGAGAATAGTGAGGACTCCTGTATGGGTAAAAGATTATTGCTGAAAATGAAAGCAAGTTTTCAAGAACATAAATACATATATTTCATCACATTTTCGTTTTGCAACGTTATAGTAGTGTAATACTTTTGTTTTCATGTTTATGTATTGTAACCATATTTCTTTTCCCACTGTTATTAGGTTATGAATCGTATATATTGCTATGTTACATTTCACCGTTTATTATTTTGTTCTCTGCATTATAGAATGGGCATGTGTTATGTTTTAAGTGCCAGCTCTGCTGTGGTAAGTTAACAGTGGGCCACCATATCACTGGATTCTGAGTTGAATGCTGCTCGGAGGTGAGCTGGCGGTTTGAGAGAGGCTGAGGATTGATCTGGACCTGTTTGGGGTTGTCCTTGGATAACTAATATCCCACTACAAGCTAACTTGTTTGGAGTTAAACTACTTCTTGGGCAAGACGCAGCAGATTGCATGAAGCGTCTGTTGGGAGGTGACTGAAAAAGGAGCTTTCTCTATAAAAGAGTAAATAGTGCCGCAATCACCTATTTATTCTGCTTTAACCAGTAGTTATTTATCTGGTGCAATAAAAACACATTTGTTCCAATAAACTGCCTTTGTGGGAGATTTTCACATCATTTCTCCTTTTCAAGACTGTGTTAGAAAGCAATTTAAAGCTCGACACTACATTAAGGACATTTTCAGGCTACATCTCTGATAGCATTCCAGAAAATAAACTATCTGTTTAGCCTTTCTGTTAGCAAAATTGACTGGACAGCACTTAGTACACATTAATTTTTAGCCATTTATATATTGGAACTGAGGTACCTTTGGCCATCTCATAAAAATGGTGCTGTTAGTTGTCACTTCTGTGATGCTTGGTGCAAAACATTACTTTCCATGATGTGTGTATGCAAAATGGTATTGGGTGAGAACAGATAATGGCTCAGCCTTTTAGTCTAAGAAAAGGGCTTTCACCAAACCTTAGCAGCAGTGAGGTATGCCCTCATGAGAGTTGATCTATAGATGACTGCCAACCTGGCTACATTTATTGATGCTGCTCTGCTTCATCTAAACAGAAGAGTGACTTCATAATTTCTCTCATTTACTTCTTTTTTTTTTTTTTTATGTTTGAAAAGCTTTATTCAAGAAAGAATAAATACAGAGGCATCAGCCCAAGATAAGAAACAAACAAATGGAATGATTTACAATAAACAAGCTGATGTCATTAAGAAAAATAGAACAAAGCAATTTATAAGTTTTTAAGGAAAGACGGGATAGGAAAAGGGGAAAGGGTGATCAGGAAAATAAAGGGGAAAAGGGAAGGCAAAAACATGTTATAAATAAAAGATCCTAAAACCTTGCTGTAAAAAAGGAATGAAAGCTGTAGGTATTGCAACAATCAAAATGATACACAGCAAACCCAATAATGTCATAACCCAATCTGATATTTTAAAGTAGAAGGAGGAGGGGTAACTCCCTCAAGGTGGCTTAAAGTTTTCCGAAGTGGTGATGGAAACATTCCTTGGGGCCATCCAGTCTAAGTATGTGGTAAGAGGTAGCCAAAAAAGGTCCCTATTATGTGAAGGGTTACAGAGGGAAGCAAAGGCCGTATCTAGTCTGTGGAAGTGACACAAGGAATTCCACCAGTGACGAATGGAAAGGTTAGACAGGGTTTTCCAGTTAGAGGAAATGTGTTGAAAGGCGAGAGCGAGCATGAGGTCAAAAAGACCATGAGAGCCTAGAGGGAGATTCAAAGAGTCAGATAAACTGCCCAAAAAGAGAGTAGAAATAGAGTATGGAGAAGGGAGAGTGAAAATACGAGAGACATAGAGCCAGACAGATTTCCAGAATTGGGAGACAGAAGGACATAAAAACAAGAGATGACAAAGATTAGCATTGGGGGCAGAACAAGTCCAACATTTAGAATCAGAAGAGGAAGAAAAACGAGCCAGAGAGAGTGGGGAAAGATATAGTCTATGATATAAGAAGAATAAGGATTGAGTAAGAGAGGCCGAACGAGATATTTTCAAAGATCTAGACCAAAGCTTATCCCATAGGGTAACGGGCCAAGCACAACCCAAGTCTTCTTCCCAAGCAAGTTCTAACTTAGATTTAAGGCGCTCTGGATTAGGGGATGAGAAGAATTTGTAAATGAGAGAAGCCTTGGGTAAGGTTAAGAGAATTTTAAGAAGAGGTGCTTGAGAGAGCGAAGAAGGGGAGGAGGGAAGAGAGTAGAAAACATCCAGAATAAGAGTCATTAGGACAGCAAACTTCTGGAAGAAGGAGCGTGGACAGCGAAAAGTTAGTTGAAACTGTGGAAAAGAGCAAGGGGAAGCTCCGTCAAAAAACTGGTTCACCCAAATGATGCCCATCGATCTCCAAGACTTCCAAAAGATGGGTCTGTTTTTTATTAGAATAAGGGAGTTATGCCAGACAGTAGAATTCAAGAAGGATTCTCGAGTAGTAGATGTAGGATTGAAGAGTGGCTTTAGGAGAGAAGAAGTATGTTTAAACAAGGGAAGAGCCAAGTGTGAAACCTTAGCAGAAAAGTGAATAACCTCCTTAAAAGAGAAGGGAAGTAATAATGTGTGCTCGATGGAAAGCCAAAGAGGGGCAAGGGGAGAAGGGACAGGAGCAAGCCATCTAGAGGCCTGGCGCAGGGAAAAAGATTTATGATACATACGAAAATCTGGAAAATTAACCCCACCATTGGCCTTTGATTTACGGAGTGAAGCCAAAGAGATTCTGGATCGTTTCTTGTTCCAAAGGAAGTGAGATAAACAGGAGTCTATACGTTTAAAGAAAGTTGCGGGGATATGGACAGGTAACATAGAAAGAACGTAAATTAAAATAGGAGCGATCATCATTTTGATGGAGTCCAATCTCCCCCACCAAGAAAGAAAAAGAGGATTCCAAGAGGAAAGTAAACGGTCAATGCGGGACAAAACCGCTGACATATTAAGAGTAATGGAAGAAGAAACGGAATTAGAAAACAATACTCCTAGGTATTTGATTTTAGAACCATTCCAAGCAAAGCCCGTGGGGGCGAAAGCATGAGGAGTGCAAAATTTCGTAAGGGGAAGAATTTCGGTTTTATCGGAGTTGATTTTGTAACCAGAAACCTGTGAGAAAGACTCGAATTCGGACAGCAACGGGGGAATAGATGTTTCTGGCGCAGAGATGAAAAGAAGAATATCGTCTGCGTATGCAGAGAGTTTCAGTTGCTTGTCACCGTAAGGAAAACCAGTGATGGAATTATTACTCCGGATAGACGATAAAAAGGGTTCAAGGGCAAGAACAAAAAGCAAGGGGGATAGAGGACAACCTTGACGAACCCCGCGCTGAAGAGGGAAGTACGAGGAAACTTGACCATTAACCAGAACTGAAGCCTTAGGGGCAGAATATAATAAAGAAATAAGAGAGATGAAGCGAGGACCAAAGCCATGCCAGCGCAATGAGGCAAATAGGAAAGACCAGTCAACCCTATCAAAGGCTTTCTCTGCGTCAACCGAAATTGCCGCTAGAGGAATAGAAAGAGATGGAACCTTATTTAGTACATTAAGGAAGAGACGAGAATTATCGGATGTCAACCGACCCTTCACAAAGCCACACTGCTCCCTACCGATAAGAAGGGGCATCAAGGGATCAAGACGTAGGGCTAACACTTTGGCAAACAACTTATAGTCAACATTCACTAAAGAAATCGGGCGGTAGTTTTTACAATATTTGGGGTCACGGCCATCTTTAGGAATGAGGCAGATGGTAGCTTCTTGAAAAGTGCCCTCCGCCCTCCCCGATGAATGAAATGACTGAAAAAGAGACAGAAGTTTAGGAAGTAGGAGGTCAGAAAAATGCAGATAAAATTCAACTGAAAAACCATCAGGACCTGGAGTTTTGCCTTTGGTAAGAATAGCCAACGCCGTGGAGAGTTCATGTAAGGAAAGGTCAACTTCCAGATCCGGGAAATGAAGATGAGACGTCAAGGGCTTAGGAAGTTTATCTAGGTAGGCTTGGACAAGAGAGGGAGAGGGAGAAGACTCAGGTGTATAAAGGGTACGATAAAATAATTGAAATTGTTCGAGGATATCCTGAGGTTTATGTAATAACGTATTGTCAGAGGAGTAAATGGAATCAATGAATGAGCGTTCTTTGCGTGATTTGAGATAATTGGCTAGAAGCTTCCCAGACTTGTTGCGACCACCATAAAACCGGGCAGAACTCCGAAGAAGCATTGACGAGGCATTATCGGTAGTTGCCTTGTTAAAATCTAGTTTGGCACGAATAAGTTCCGGAGGAACAGAATTCTTAGGGGAAGAATAGAACTGGCGCTCCAGAGACTTAATATGAGCTAATGTATCTTTCCGTTTCTGAAGAAAGCGCTTCTTTTTTTTGGAAACAAAATCAATGACAAATCCGCGCGCAGTGGGTTTAAAGGAGTCCCATAGGAGATGGGGAGAGATAGTAGGAGCATCGTTTAATAGAAAGAAATCAGTAGTAAAGGAGCGGAAGGAAGAGGAAAAAAGGGGGTCAGTAAGTAAAGAATTGTTAAAGCGCCAACGAGAGGATCTGGGAGGGGAGGAGAGAAGGTCAAGGTCTGTTACAATAGGAGCATGGTCAGAGATAAGGATAGGTTCAATAGAAGACGACAGCAAATTTTGCGACAAGGAAAGGGAAAGAAAGATATAATCCAGACGAGAGAAAGAGGAGTGAGGAGGAGAAAAAAAGGAATAATCAAGTGTGTCAGGGTGTGAGAGTCTCCAAGAGTCAATGAGAGATGTTTGAGAAATGGTGTCAAGAAATTGTTTGTGGGGCTTGTGGGGAATGAAACGAACACTTGACTTACGATCAATAAAAGGGTCCACAATCTGGTTGCAATCGCCACCTAAAATGAAGAGGTCATCTTTATATTGA
This sequence comes from Triturus cristatus, assembly GCF_964204655.1. Lineage (NCBI taxonomy): Eukaryota > Metazoa > Chordata > Amphibia > Caudata > Salamandridae > Triturus > Triturus cristatus. The sequence goes on from NC_140593.1 coordinate 775,047,169, forward strand.
AAACATTTGCTAGTAATTGAAGGCCAAAACAGTAAATCAGGTTGTGTAGGGCCATAAACATTAAACACAGTTAAAGGGATAGAATTAATTGACAATTGAGCAAGAATCCATCTACCATCAGAATCTGACTCTTGTGTTAAAACTTTACATACCAATTTTTTATGACATAGAATAGCTACACCATTCTTCTTGTTTGCAGAAGGAGAAAATAGAACCGTACCCACCCACCCACGCTTTAATTTGAGAGACTCAGTTTCCGAAAGGTGCGTCTCCTGTAAGAGAACTATGTCGGGATTGTAAGTGGCAAGGTGGGAAAGAATTCTCTGACGTTTGATAGGGTTAATAAAACCTTTCACATTCCAGGAAATTACTCTGAACTTAAACAGTAAATAACATTGTCAGGAACAATATCTACAGCAATGGACAAAAAGAAAAACAAATGTAAAAGATAAACATAGAAAAGAATAGCTACAAGAAAAGAAAGCTCAAGCAAGGCAAGGGAAATGAAGACTAAAGAAAGTAAGAGTAAGAAAGGGAAGAGAGGGGAAAGGCAAAGAGAAGGAAAAACAAGAAGAGACAGTACAAATCCATAAAGGACGACTGAAAGTAACATACCTGAGGGGAACACTGAGAGGATGTCGGGGCAGTGGATGACGCAACAAAACAAGCATGACCTCCCGGCACCAGGAGGACAATCCGACCGCATCAGGACGAAATGGAAAACACAACTCACATGAGGGAGGAAGGGAATACCTTAGTCGATCTGGGCAAGGAAACAAATACAGAAATAGATGAATAAAAGCACCAATGCGGACAAAGGAGACGTAAATAGATGAATAAACAATATACAATGAAGTGCAGACAACTCAAGAGTATGGGTAACAATGAAAATGGAGAACACAAAGGCTACGCAAAAAAGAGCAGCCAGCAGGAATAGTCAAGACAATGAGCGAACCTATCAAAAAACTCTTAAGAGCAAAACAGTATGAGAAAAAAGAACATCATAACAAGGCATGGTAACGCAGAAACATTATCAGGGAACTCTGTAAAATAAAAGGAGAGGAACGTTCAGCCACTAGTAGAGGCGGAAGTATCCATGCCAACATTGGATTGTGTGTGAATAAAATTTTTCAGCTCCGCAGGATCTTGAAAAGTCCAAGTCTTATTCTGGTGAGTGACTTTGAAGGTACAAGGGTGGAAAAGACCAAATCTAGCACCAAGAGCACGTAAGGGTGCGCGAAGGTTCAAAAATTCCTTTCTTCTTGCTGCGGTGGCACTGGAAACATCCTGAGCAAGGAAAACTCTCTGGCCCAACCAAGAAACTTGGCGCTTGGCTCTAGCTGCGGAAAGGACAAGGAGCAGGTCAGTGAACTTCAGGAAGAGAATGATAACTCCTCGAGGTTTAGTCGCGGATGAAAGGCGAGGACCAAGCCTATGCGCCCTCTGAATGGTGAGAGAGGTGGTAGGAGGCATGTCTAAAAGCTTCGGGAGGAAAGTAGAGAAGAACGAGACAGGGTCATCGCTCTCCAAGGATTCTGGCAGCCCGTAAATGCGTAAGTTGTTCCTCCTATTCCGATTTTCTAAATCCTCGGTGTGCTGCTGCAAGGCAAGAACAGACTTCTCCAAGGAGGTGATACGTTGGGAATGAGAGTGCATCTCCGAAGTTTGCAGTTCCACCACCGATACTCTGCTCTCAATAGTTGACCATCTCTCTTCAAAAAGTTGCATCTTGTTTTTGGTTTCCTCAATGAACGGACGCAAGGCCCGTATTTCCTCAAGAATTAATTCCATGGAAATAGGGGATGACGGCGGATCTGGAGGAGGAGAGTCTTGTTTAGAACGTTTAGTTGACGAAGCAGAGGAAGAGGCCTTGCCAGAGACTGACTGTGCCAATGAAGGACGACTGGACGACGTTGTCGCCATTGTATCTGCAAAATTGGAAGGAGGATCACCTGATGAGGAGGAGGGAGGAAGCACCGCCGAAGATCCCTTTGAAGGCACAAAAACAAACTTTGGATTGCGAAGCTTGCCCATAGGTGCACTCCGAACAAAACCCCACAAGTATCACAGCTCGGGAGAGCGGCCAACGCCGTCAGCAGAGGTTGAAAGGCACCTTAACAGCACACAGCAGACCATTCAAAGACCCCACCGCGACCTGCACCTGTCACGCAGAAGAACCAAGGCATCCGAGGAAGATGGTGGAAAATAAAGTAGAAAGTCACTGAGAACGGCGTCTGACCATGCTCCTCAAAGTGCAGTCGGACCAAGGAGATAATAAAAATTGCGTGTCCTTAAAGATAAGCCATGGAGGGATAGAAGCAAAAAGAACAATAAGGCATTATAAAGTATCTACCTTGGCATGGTCCAAGAATCCAGTTTCCATGAGGAGAAATGTGGTTGCGTGGGAAAACAAAATGGCGGCCGTTATGAGGTGTTCAGAAAACGGCTTGAAACGAAGAGTAGAGGAGTCCCAGCGCAATTATTTTTAGCTCATCCTGAGCAGGACATGTTCCAATTACAGGAACCAGCAGGCGGCTTGTGAAACCATCGCGTAAATAAACGCGAGGCGGAGGAGGTCGTCCCGATGCGGCGGAGCTCCGGAGTCAGGCGGCCATCTTGAACGGCGCCCAAGCCACGCCCCCCTCTCTCATTTACTTCTAATCATATAGGCTTCTCCAAAGAGTAGCTTGTAAGCTACTTGTAGATCTCCAACTGCCTGTAAGTACCTCACTTGGGTGCAATTCACCATACTAACTTAGAAACGTTTGCTTGGTTGAATTATTAAATGTAAACGAAAATAAAAGCGTGTGTTTGATCAAAATGAGTGTAGGTTTAGAACTCATAAGCAGATGTTTAGAGGAAGATGGTTGATTTCCATAATATGTATAAAGCTGATATTTGAGTGCTAAACCATGTGGTAAGGGGGAGATTTTTCACTAATATTAATAACTTGGTGCATGGGGCATTGCAGCATGACTGCTATATATTACCCATCTAGGGGCATTACAGATTGATGGCAATTTGTTGCATTATTGCTGAAAACCATGCCTGGTTCACTGTGGTGGTCCATGCTTGTAATCTGCATATGGTGGTCAGTTAATGGTAATTTGTCTGAATTTGTGGCCATTACAATACTAATACAAATAGTGGCTGGTTATGGTATTTATTTAAGATAATTAGCTCCTTTAGCTAGTTTAGAATATATGTGTTGTCACATGTTGAAAGTGATAGAGATAGTTTTATTGGTGGTTTTAGTGCTCTTTTGATCTTCTAACTACATGAGTGGTATTTTTTTAAACTTTTATATTCCTGCTCTTATTACATGGTATATTAATTATCTCGTATTATATAAGACATGGGATTCTGCAATACCTATGTAAATGCCCATATTGAATTTCTAAATAATAGGCGACTTGTAATGTACCCAGTCTCTGATTATAAAGAAAAGACAGCAGAGCTCGACTGTAATAAGTTATTTCATTCCATTTCTGATGTAACAATGACTTCTGCCAGAGCCAGCAGCTGAGGTGAAAAGGAGGTCAGTTCACAAGCAAAATTCAAGCAGCTGTTTAAAGAAACAAAAAAGGAAAGTTGCATTTCTGTCTTCTGCTGTATTACAGTGACAAGCAGAAAGAACATCGGGCAGATTTATGTCAGGCTTGCGCCACTTTTACGCCACTGTTGCGTCACTTTTGTGACGCCGCGGCAGCGTAAACCCTGCACCACGTTGCGCCCCATTTAGATCTATGGAGATGCGTCACGGTGTAAAGCCCTGCGCCACATTAAACCTGCGTCAGGTTTAATGTATGCAGGGTGGGCGTTCCATCGGAAAATGCCTCGGAAAAGTGACGCAGTGAAATCTACAAGATTTCACTCAGTCACTTTTCCGACGCTGCTGCGTCAAAACCTTGCGCCTGCTTGATGCAGGCGTAAGGCATGACGCAGCATGTTAGGTATGGGCAGCCCCTAAACATTGCTGGAGTTGCGTCCTGCTTGCGACACGACTCCAGCAATGTGCCGCCCTTACGCCATCAGATGCATCACGCATCTGTTTATCCTTGCGCCACGATGCGCTGCATTGTAAATGAGGCGCATCTGTGGTGGCGCAAGGGTAAACTTGCGTGACGCATCTGATGGCGTAAGGGCGGTGCATTGCTGGAGTCGTGTTGCAAGCACGACGCAACTCCAGCAATGTTTAGGGGCTGCCCATACCTAACATGCTGATTTGCAGGGATGCGCCAGGAAACAGAAATCTGCCCCATAGTTTTGCATTCCTTAGATAATTATAGAAAAGTTAAAGATAGAATCTTTCTGCATGCTGCTACAAATTCGAACTATTGCATTTGTTTTAAACTGACTTGTATTGAACTGTTTCTGATATCTTTTTTGCAACAAATATCTAACAGGTTTTTGATGTGTTTAATTTTGCACTAAGGGATTTATTTTTATTCGTCATGTTTTCCAACACGCACGATCTTTCATATGAAATAGTTATGCAATTAGGTTTTAAGTAGTTTGTGGGGAAGGTAATGGTGTGACCATGTATTATATGGGATAAAGTACACCCTGGTGTACCTGATAAGGATATTGGGTGTTTGAACAAAATATTGGCTGTAAATATCAGGAGACACAAATACTTAAGAAAAAACATTGTGATGTAAAAAGATTGTTGTCATTCAGCTGAAGGAGGGGGAACGAAGATAGCAGGTTGATTCCGCCAAGAACTCCACTCCGCTCCATGTTTCCTCGCTCTCTACCACCACCGTGAGGCCAGCAGCTGCACAGCGCATTGTATGCTGCCTCTGAAATGGTGTTCTTCAACTGACCTCTGCTTTGGTCAGCCAAAATTGGCAGTTTTAGCTTGGTTCCCTCTGCTTGTTATTGGATGCTTCAGCTTTGCAGTCGTAGAGAGCATGGCCAAGCTTATCTGGCTGTTTGCTCCCGCTACTATTTTTAGAGAGCCATTTTTCAGCTTTCCCTAATGGACCCACCAAAGGCCAGTGCTTCTTGAGGAGCTCGCAGGGCACGAGGGGCAGCAAGAAATCGTGCTGAGGAACCTGCCATTCAGAAAGAGGAGGCTGTAGAACCCAATTTGGCAGCTACACCCCTGGCTACTGTACCCTCACAAGTTGGACACTCAATCCTGAAATTGCTCAAAACAGGGGCAGTACTAGATCTGATTTAGGTTGCATCCAAGGAATTGACCCCAGTAGGAGTATCACCCTTGGCAGAAACTTTGATGGCAGCAGCATCAGCAAGTACACTGGCAAGTACACCCCCACCATCATCATTCCAGGAATGGGGTCAGGGCCAGGATTTGGACCAGATCTTGCAGGAAATTACGTGCACAGCCACAGCAGCGCTAATGCAATCTTAAACCCACTGCAACCCTCCAGCCCTGGCGTCTTGATCTTTTCTAAAACAGGGTTCTTACCTGCGGGCAGTGAAGCCCCAGCTGTACAGGCAGCCTCACCAGAGGTTCTACCAGATAATACACAGTTAATGCATGTAGGTACTGTTTTCAGCATTTATCAACAGTTCAGGAGGGATATGGGCGATGACAGCAAGCTATGCCAGGTCCCAGGGGAAGATATGGAGGATGATGAGGACCTATTAGCCGTAGGAAGTTTGGGTGCATTAAGGTATCACCTTAAGGCAGGGGCACAGGCAGACAAAAAGCAGACTTCTGAGAGTGAGCAACCATCAACTTGCCCCAGTGAGCTCGGTGGTCCCAGTAATACAATCTGGGAAAGGTATGTTACAGGTACTACAAGCAGAGGTCGCTCCTACCCAGGGGGGGTATGCTCCCCACAAAATGGAATACAGTTCTGCAGTCTCAACAGAGAAAACTTGCAGATCAAGCCGTAGCGCACCCTTTGTCTAAACCCAGAGCATCAGCAGCCTGTTAAGGCTAGTGCTAGTTTTCAGTGTGCAAAGAGTAGTCCACTAAGGAAGTAGGTAACCTCTAAGGGGAAAGTTAAATCAATTATTGCTCGACTATCTACTCCATTCTTTGGTCCTGCTGGCGAACTACAACACTCTGAGCAACAAATACAATGACCCCAGCAAATACACTCTGCTGAAACATCGGTTCTCCCTCCGATATATCCTCTGGGACATTGGCGGATCATTCTCCTGTGTTTATGACTAAGAAGTTGGTGGGGGCGATAGAAGAGGCTGTGCAGAAACCAATCTTTAGGATATATTATGTTAGCCTTACAGGAGTAGCGGGTTGAGGCGCAAGCCTTATACACTCAGGCAAGAGCAGATAATGCACACATGCAAAAATCGTTGAAAGTGGTCTCTGGGCAGATCAGTAATTTTATGACAGATGTGAGTGATTTACATCAAAGAGTGGCTTGTAGTGAGGAGACGGTGGCGATAATAACTAAGAGTCATGAGAGCCAGCTCAAATTCCTTCAAACGAAGATGGAGGACATCAAAAATTAGAACAGGAGAAATGATCTGAGGGTCTTTGGGATACCGGATGGCAAGGAAGGCGCCAATCCTCAGCAGTACATGGTGCAATTATGCAGAAGAGCTTTTCAGAATTTGAGTGACTGGGACTGGGATTCACAAATACAGCATGCTCATCGGCTCCCCTCAATCATAATACCCCTAGTGCAAAGGGGGTACAGCCTCAGCCTATGTTGAAATACATTGGAAGTTTTCTTCCGAGACAGGCCATCTCTCTCACTGCCCGTCCAACATCTCCAGTTTTAGTTGACAATATGTCAATCGTTGCTTAGTAAGATTTATGTAGATCTGCAATGGACCAGAGATGGAGGCTGTGACAGTTTATTGATCCATTGAAGGCTGCCGGTGCGCAAGTATTTCTACAAGAACCTGCTCACCTTAAAATTATTAAAGATGGGCACTCCCAGATGTGCTTCTCCAAAGAAGATGCTGTGCAGGCTTGCTCTCGCTCGGATAAAGGGGACAAATAACCATACTTGAGAAAAACTGTAAATGGAAATAGGTTGGATTCTTGATGTGTTTTCTTGATGATGATGTCATATAAGGGGAATAGATGATGATAATACTTTCCTTTTTCTTTTTTTTTCTCTTCCCTTTCTCCTTCCTTTTTTTTCTTTTTTTCTTCTTGGCTTATGGCCCTTGTGCTTCTGCCTGGTCTCTATTTTATCCCCCTTTTTTTGTAATGTCATCAACTCCTCAGTTTGGGGTGATTTCTTTCTTAAAGTACAGGGGGGTTGGTGGCGTCTTAGGATGTTGGGTGGTGTGAGGGGAGGGCGAGGTTGGATATGAATGAGTTTTTTTGCTGCCTGGCTGGCTCATCTCTGGAGGGTTGGGGCTGGGGGTGGGGGAGTGGGAGTGGGTAGTAGAAATTGGACATAGAAAAGGGTTTCATTCAGGATGCATGCAAAGCTTTTTAATCGATATGCAAAGTCTGTACTGGATAACCAATATAGGGGAAGTTAGATGTTGTCTATATTGTATAAATGTATAAGAGGGCCCAGATTCGATGTAAGTAGTATTGGAATATGTCAGGGATTAATGCAAGGTCTAAGCAACAACTGGTCTGAGAGGAGATTAGATATTACAAACCTCATTTGGTAGCTTTGACTGAGACTCCCTTGGTGTATAAGGACAGGGCTTTACACAGACAGCTGGATCTTGTTGTTGTTGCTTGTGCATCCCAGACTACATCAATCCGGGAGGTGGCTGTCCTTTCCTCTAAAGAATTCCCGGGTCAGGTATTAAAAACTGCGGTTGACTCTAGGGGTAGATGGATATTCGTTCAATTGATCTCACATTCATTTAGATTTGTGTTGTGTCATTTATGAACCAAATAACGATGACCACCAAATATTTGATACACTTTTATTTGAACTATTAGATTGGGCAGGTGAACTGATTGTTATGGGTGATTTTAACTATGTATTTTTTTTTTGAACTGAGCTTTATATAGCGCAAACTTGACCCTAAGGTATTGGGTATCATAACGCTCCACATAGCACCAGTTGTGCTACATGAGAACACATTCATTTTTGTTTGCCCGGGGAGATTAAGTGATTAGCCCAGAATCACAGGATGTTCAGGGTCATTTCCGAACCCAGATTTGAGGTTGACCGCCCTAGTCGTTAGACCAACTCCTCTCCCCTAATTATAGCATTGATTCTACTAACGCATAGCTACATCTCACAAACCTAGAACCAGGGTCTCCCTTAATGATTTGAATAAACTACATGGTTTATGTGACTCTTGGTGGACACTCTACCCATTGGACCCAGGCTATACATATTACTCCCACCCACACAAGCAGTATTCAAGGATAGACATGGTTTTCTCCAAATGTATGCTGGTAGATAATATGAAAATAACGGTTTGCCCGAGGGTTTCAGATCACAATCCCATCTATTTTCCCTTTTTACCAGACCTGTGGTGGGATAAACCCAATAGCCCCAGATTCACTTTCCCTCGCCATTTACTAACTAATAGTGAGTATATACAGTCTACCTCTGGCTTACTCAGGGAATTTCCTATAACTAATAGGGGAACAACCCTGCCTACAATAGTATTGGATGCTATGGAGGCATATGTTCGTGGCACAATGCTTCAATACTTGATTAAGCAAAACAGAGCTGTTACTGAAGAATCTTATACCCTATGTAAAAATGTTCACCAACTAGAGTAAATTACATACTATTAAAATTACACATGGTGCTAATGATGAGCACCAAGCATTTGGACAACTGTTAAAAATGTGATCTTATGCTGGTCTCAGATTGAAGGAACAGGTTGTGGCTAGGTTTGTGAAGAATAAATAACTCCAGTATGAATATGGGGAGAAGGTCAGCTGTGTATTAGCATAACAAAATGCAGAACAACAAATGAAGGGCAGAATTCAGGCCATTAAGGGGTTAGATGGTAGGGTTTATACTAAACCAAAACTTATCCTTGATCAGTTCCCACAGCTTTATGGTATGCTATACAGCCAGTCACGAGTTTTTGATATTGAAAAATGTTAGAAATATATTCAACCGTGCCATCTACCCTCTCTTACATAGGAGCAGGCGTCTGACCTGCAGACAGAAATCTCAAGACTGGAAGTCAAGGCTGCACTTATGGCCCTGCCATCGGGTAAGGCTGCTGGAGAGGACGTACTCCCCATGGAGTTTTATAAAGCATTTAGAGAAATACTGAGTGCAGAATTTTATCATGTTATACAATTTATTCGGACATAAGGGACTGTCTCGGATAGTTGGAGTACAACTAATATTGTGGTTTTCTTAATAAAGGATAAAACCGCCGATGATATGGGTACTTATTAACACATCTCATTGATAAATACAGATGCTAAATGGTTCGCTAATATTTTAGCTTGCCGCCTTGATCCATTGATCTCAGTGTTAGTATCCCCACAGCAGCATGGATTTGTCCCATGTATAGACACCACAGAGCATATTAATATAGCAATTACTGCATTGGATATTGCAGATTAAAGCAACATGAATATGGGCATGATATTACCTGATTGGGAGAAGGCATTCAACCGTGTTGTTTGGGATTGCTGTGGGTCAGTCTGCCCCCCCTTCGGTATGGGGGAGGGTTTTGCTAAACTGATCCAGGTGCTTTAAAATCACCCTCATTTCCGAGTTGTGTACGCTGGGAGTTTTTCCGAGTTTTCCCATATGTATAGTGGGACAAGGTAGGGGTGTCCACTTTCATACCTCCTTTTCGCTCTATATATAGAACTGTATTTGCAGTCCCTTCTTCAAAATATAGGTATACAGCCATGGACTTTCGAGGGCCGACAACTTAAACTGAATGCACATGTCAATGATGTAGCAATTTTTTGCACAAACCCGGCAACAGCCATTACCCAGATTTTACAGGAAGGGTGTATTTTTGGTGAATTTTCTGGTTACAAACTGAATTTTGGTAAAACACAGGTTCTTTTGAATTTCACCCCTAATTCCCCAATTCAGAGGGCTACTACATCAATGGTTTATTTAGGTATTAGGTTGTGTTCCATGGTTCTTAACATTGTAGAATTAAATTATGATACTTTGCTATCAGCAACAGCTACCAAATTAAAATCATGGAATGAGCTTCCATTCACTCTTATCGGTCATGTGAATATTATTAAAATGAACATTCTACCAAAATGTCTTTATTTATTTAGGTCAATTCCGCTGCAGGTCCCAGGATTGGAAGTCGTTATTATCAGCTTCATCTGGGGTTATAGATGGGCTAGGGATGCTAATCTTCCTATAGAATGAGGGGGTTCTCACTTCCGGATTTCAAGCTGTATTTCTGGGCTGCTTATACTGGTCGCTTGAGTAGTCTATTGATATATGGTGAATTTAATCAAACACCACTTTGCTATCAGCTTGCCTTGGGAGCGGAAGTTAGGCTTTTTTCTATCGACAAGATGATCCTAATTATTTAAAGAGGGTACGTTTCAAAGTACTCAAGGATATCATCTATATATGGAGGGGGATTTGTAAGAAATATTCTATTCGTTTTATCAACCACGAGACCCCTATATGGGATAATCCAGCTTTTTTCTGTATCTGGGCCATCTATTTGATCTTAATGGTTTAAGATTCTTTTCTGATTTACAGGAAGCTTATCACATGCCTCATCACTCTTTTTTTAATTATCTTCAGCTGAGGGACTACATGCGAACAGTTCATTGACATGTGGAGGGCATCGCCAGCTCAGAGGTTTCCAAATATTATTTCAAGTCTCGAATTAAACCTACTATAAGCATGATGTGTCAGCTATTCTCACAATTATGTTATAGATGATACCCCGCTATTAGCTGTAAAATTGACTGCTTTCACCAGAGGTCACAGCAAGAGAGACTGAGAAGGCTTTAGATTTACTGGATCGCTCGGTACACTCCATTAATCTCAAGCAGCAACAGTGGCGTACGCTGTGCTTTTTATACTGTACTCCAGACGTAATTCTAAAAGGAGGAGTATCCCCCTCTAAAGACGGGACAGACAGAACAAGATGTACTAAAAGTAAGCTCTGGCTGCTCATGTCCTTTACATGTTCGTGCTCTACCACCGTTTACAAAAATTCTGGGAAGAGGTAACCAACGGTATGCCGCTTAGTCTCAGCTTTCCGGTACAACTAGAAGTCAAAGAGAAAATGATGGGTGTTAAAAATGAATTTGAAGGAGGCTCACAGAAATTAGCTCTGCATAACCCGAGCATGGGTCTCAGAGGAAGCACCAAAAGATACAGAATGGTGCTTCTTCCTCTATCAAATATATGAATTAGAGCTTGTTTTGGCTAAAGCAAGAGGCTCCCTCCTGTTGCGAAAGTTTGATAGGATCTCAAAGAATTTTAGATTGGATAATATTAATGCTGGTAATGAACATTTGGATTATTCAAATGGTATAAATAGTTTGGCAAGCAAGCTTTTGCTATATATTATACTCTCTTAGTCAGCTTATTATAATAATTATTAATAATAATAATAATAATAATAATAATAATAATAATAATAACAAAGACATTTATACAGCCCACAGCTAACTCAGCTGAGGTATCCAGGTGCTTAAGCGGAAAACAACGGAGCAGACACTGATCTGTGTGCCAGGATTGAATTCATGATTGAAATCAACTGATTTTACTGTCCCCGCTTGATTGTATCTTCTTGATGTTTTATCCGGTGTAGAATGCATATGTTGATCGATTTTATACTATGACCTAAGATTTCTTTTATAAATAATAAAATAAAAAAGTAAAAATGCTGTTTTCAAGAATATTGAGTTTTTTTGCTAACTTCATTGTTTTTAAGAACAATGGGCCTGATTACGATGGCAGTGAACCTGCCACCGGCAGCCTGCCTTTGGTGGGTTCACCGCCATCGCGGGGCCATTCGCCGCCCACCAGATTTTGATGGGCGGAGTGCTGGTGGACGGAAAATCCTCTGCCACGGGTCCGACACAGGCAATCATTGCGATTGCCTATTGGACCCGGTCAGCATCCATAAACTGGTGATGATGCCTAGCAGGCACCCGCCCGCCAGATTAGGATGCTGTAATCAGCAAGCCTTTAAATGGCAGTTCTTATGCAATTCAAAGGTTTTGACTTTGAGGGCCCGTTGGGGAGCCCCCTTTGTGCAGGGACACTTTTGTTTTGTGCTTGAGGGACACCTATAGTGCCCCCTACACTTCCCTGCACCAGGTGATAGGCACAGCGTGGTGCCTGCCGTGTAGTACAGGGAAAAACAAAACATGCACTTTTAATATTGGGGAAGGTGCTGCAGCCAGCAGCAACTGCCGCAATATTAAAACTGTATTTTGCGGCCGCCATGGTGGTGGCTGCATTGTAATTAGTAGCGCGGGACTGCTGCCATATAGGCACGTGGTCTCTATCCCCAGGACTATGGCGGACAGACTAAAGTCCGTCCGCCATCGTAATGAGCCCCATTGTTTTTAATATTATTTTCAATAATATATTTGTAAAAAATATTGTTTTTTAATTATTTTAATGGATTTTATGTTCACATATTGATTTTATGTGTTAAGATTTTAGGTGTAATTGTTATTCATTTTTTTAATAAAGCTTGCAAATTTTCCATTAGTTGGAATTTCTTATTTAATTGTTAATAGTATTTTATAGTGTTGTAGCGGGATGTTAGGTTTGTAGGGGTATGGGGTGGGAAGTCAATGAAGCGAAAATCAATTATTTATAATTTTTAATTCATTATGTAATTGGTAATAATTATGTAAATTGTATAATACTTTTTCATTTTAGGTATATTTTAGGTTCGGTTGCTAGGTTTGTAGGGTTATAAGGTGGGAGGCTAATTAAATAGTAATTAATTAAAGTTAATTATTATTTTATTAAATCATTATTGAATCGATTATTAAGTACATTGTGTATTAATGGTATATTTTCATTATGTTTTAGGTGCAGGCTTCTGGATTTGCAAGGGTATGGGGAAGTTAAGTAATAATCAACAATTAAATATCAATTAATTATTTAATTGATTAGCAATTGTTAAAATTGTGCTGTACTTATTTATTTGAGTTCCATTTCAGTTGCAGAATGCTACTAACAAAACGCCACGTGACATCATGGATATTAGGGACACAAGAAACATATATAAGTGACCCCTGCAACAAAGGAAACAAGATATTAGAGCCAAAGTGTGGGAGGATATAAACAAAGTGGCAGATTTGAAAGATACCAGACTCTTCTGGTATACAGTCAATCTACTCTTTTTTCAGATAGTCAAGTGTCTACCATTCAGTGCTATATCCCCGAACAATACTGGATTGATCACTTCTATCTCATCTTTATTCCAGATAAAAAAGGAGGCAGTAAATGTCAAGTATAATAGGCCTGATCACAATATTATAAATGAGAATTGGGTAACCGATTTCTTAGATTTAACTTCAGTTACAAAAACCATCAAGAGTTCTACCAACTAGAAAGCCCCTGGTCCCTAATGGGGTCCCTATTGCCATTTTCAAAAATAATGTAGAGTTTGGGCCCCTCTTGTTACAAATGTATTGAGGGCAGCAGTGAAGGGCGTCCTTATAGATTCATGGAGAAAAGCAATCATTGTACCTATTTGCAAAAAAGGTGATCGTAACTTCCCTGTTTGTTACCGCCCAATCTCATTGATTGACTCTACAGCAGGTAATTTGGGGTCAAATTGGAGGACTGAGCAAAATGGCTTAAGACAAGGCTTAGGGACTGTAGAGCAGAAGCTTAACCTAACACTAATCCTGTCATGAGAGGGACAATACTTATGACCTTTATGGAACTCTCCTGTGCTTTTGACCTTGTTGATAGGAGCATATTATGGGACCTAATGGATTAGGTGGGAATTGACGCCCCTCTTTTGGATATAGTAAAGCTGTTGCATTGTGACTCTTCAATGAGTGTGCATTTCACATGAAATGGAGATTGTACAGCCCCAATGAAGATGGCCTGAGGGGTGAGGAAGGGCTGTATATTAGCCCCCTTCCTCCTTTTATTCTACGTTAACTCCCTAGACATTGCTCTAAGGGCCTGCAGCGAAGACGTCCCTGGGATGTGTACGCAGGCAGTCCCTGTGTTGCTATACGCGGAAGACACAGTCCTTTTAGCTTTGACAGCAAACTTCCCCAAAACCTTCTGAATGGCTTTAATGAATTCATTCCCAGACTAAAACTTAAGGCAAATCAGTCAACATCTTTTATTATAACTAGTGGCCCCAAACCTTCTAAGTCTAAAACATTTTATAGGGGGTTGCACCTACTGAAAAAGTGTCCTTAGTTAACTGTTTATGAATTTTGCTTGATGCAAATGGGGCATGGGATATGATATTTACTCAAATAGCACAAAAAATGTGGGCAGCAGGTGATGCAATATTTAGATTTGCAAAAAGGCTAGGCCACAAGCCGATCCAGGAAATGGTTCTGCGTTATATAAGCAAGTGACTATTGGTGGGCACAAAAACAGCTGAAGTTTGGGGCTGTGCTGACAATATGAAACTCCAAGTAGTCAAGAATAGATTCTCGTGTAGGCTTCTGGCTATTCCCAGAACCTCTTTGAGTCTTATTTCACCCCTGAATCTAGGTGCAGGGTTAATGGAGGATCAGATTCCCATGGCACCACTTTTAGTGTGGTTAAAGCTATAGATCACCATAAAGGCAGATTTGTGAAGTAAGGTGTTGGCAGATTGTTTAAAATTAAAATATGTTGTACTGCTATCCTATGGCTGGCTTAAGTAGGAAGCAATTTTTACAGCCTGGGGCATAGTCATTTTTTTGAGTCACCTCAAAGTGTCGGACCTAACCTTAAATTGAAAGTTAAAGGTCGCTATGAATGATCTAAAGAGGGAATTACAATTAATTAGTCCCTACATATGCCCTCAGTCATCAGGTATATGTAGATTTTTATATCCTCCAATATATAACCCAACCTAAAATGAATAATAAGTCCTGAACATAAATTTTATCTTACTAGTCTAAGATCGATTACAGTTCACTTTTCAGTGCCCTTCCCTTCAGAGGTTTCTTGGTTTGATTCCGACCCATGTTGCCCTTGTGTTTCTGTCATCAATAAATCTACTGCACACTTTATTTTTTTTGCACTTTATATGATTCTTTTAGACTACACTTTTTATGCCCAGTAATTATTAATAACCTTTTTTAATTCTTATAAAGAGGGGTTGAATTACATGAAAAGATTATCATCATTTGATGTTTGTGCTACTGTACTTTGCTATTATGCTGCTGGAATCACATTGAGAAGAATTTGTTCATTTTAATGATGAATTTTATTATGGCTTCTTTTTAGAAATAATGTGTCATTTATTTTTTAAAAGATGTAAAAGATTTTATCTTGTGCTTTTATGGTCACAATTTGACCAAATAAAGATGATTTGGTTTGATTTAATTTAGTTGCAGGACATTGGTTTTGTAGGGGTATAGGGTTGAAGTTAATTAAGTAATAATTAAGTAACAATTATTATGAATTGTATTTAATTATTTACTTGATCAACAATTATGTAAATTGGGATCTGCTTCTTTATTTGAGTTATATTTTGGTTGTGTTATGCTGGGTATTTAGGGGTGTATGGTAGGAAGTTAATTAAGTAATAATTAATTAACAATTGCTAATTAAATATTTCATTTATTGTAAATATGCAAGTTATGGGTAGTTATTTTTGTTTTTATATGTTAGGTGTAGACTGCTAGGTTTGTTGGAGTACAGGGTGTAAAGTTAATTATTAATTGAATAACAATTACATATGAATTGATTTTTTTAATTGCAATTATAGAAATTGATTAATTGTGTTGAATTATTTTAATTACACATATATATTTTATGTAGACTTTTTTTATTAAGACCGTATTATTTTTTTCTACATTCATGGCGTTACTCATAAATGTAATGTGTTTGAAGTGAAGTATTTTCCCTACTCTTGCTTAGACTGCAATAAGAATAGTAAAATTAACATCTTCACAGTTCAACTCTTTCCCTATTGTTACGTGGTTTGCAGTGGGAATAATAGATTTCACCAGTCTGAAATCCAATGCTTTCCTCCTGTTGCAGGGATTGGAGTAGGAATAGTACATTTTACCCCTCCAAAATCCAAAACTTTCCCTACTGTTGCACTGACTGGAGTGTGAATATTACATTTTACCCCTCTGAACTCAAATTCTTTCCTTACTGTTGCAGAGACTGGAGTGTGAATGGTAACATTTACCCCTTCAAAGTCGAATACTTACCCTACTGTTGTCCTGAGTGGAGTGAGAATAGTAAATTTCACCACTCCAAAATCCAACGCTTTCCCTACTGTTGCACAGACTGGAGTGGGATTAGTACATTTTACCCCTTCAAAGTCAACCACTTTCCCTTCTATTGCACTGTTTGGAGTAAGAATGGTACGTTTCATCAGTATAAAATCCAACACTTTCCCTGCGATTGAACAGAGTGGAGTAGGAATAATAAGTCTAACCCCATTGAAGTCCAAAAATTTCCCTAATGTTGCATAACCCTGTGTTGGAATAGTATATTTAATCTTCTTAGATTCTAATATTTTTCATAATATGTAGTTGAGTAGATTTTATAGCATTAATTGTTAAATGTATTTTAATGTTTATAGTTATTTTGAAAATTTTGTTTTTGAAATTTTGAAATTTTTTATATTTTATTTATTGTCCACACTAAGGGTTTCATTACAATGGTGGTCGAACGAGCATCAGACCACCATTGCCTCAGGCAGGTGTCCAACCGACTTTATGTTGGTGGTCCCACTTTCCCGATTACAATGCGACCCCGTGCAGGTGGTCAGAACACAGCTCTTTTCCACTACGGCTTGTGTTGTATCCCTAGAAAATGGCCACAACACAAGCTACAGTGGAAAGAGTAATTCGCAAACATCCATGCATCGTGTGCCAGGCATCATGTTGTGCCTGGCACATGGTGCCTGGATGTTTGAAGGGGGCACCACATGTGCCCCGCTGGGCCCATAGTGGGGGCCCACAGGGGCCTTGCTAGGGGCTCCCAGCATCCAATTTCATCTGCCTTTACATGGCTGTCTAATTATATATAATAATAAATAATTGTGGAACATATAACATTTACATTATATTACATCTATATATTAAGGTATTTATTATTTAATACTTTAAACTACTTTTATTTAAAAATGTATATTTCAGTCTATTTTCTGATGATATTAGTATCTACTATATTTTTTACGATATTGTTGTACTTACCATTAAAAGTATAGGGGCACAATGTTTTGGTAAACAATATTTTTAACACAATTTTGGTGTCAAACGACATTTGTTACATTGATATTGTGTCAGTCACCCAGATATCGCATATCACCTCAAAGTTCCATAAATTTATAAAGGAAATCGGCCTCCGGCCTCATTCCTGGTTATGGAACTCCACAGTGACTTGTATAATGGTTATAATGTATGACAGGGGTTACTTTATGCCTCATTTTTTATTTTGTAGACCACAAGGTTTTGCAATATATTATTATAATTAATCAAGTAAATACTAACAGAACTGAATGATTTGGAGGCTCTTAAATATGGTTGATGGTGCTGCAACATCTGCAGTGTCTGGGGGAGACTCCATTTCAGAGTAACTTGAAAAGGCAGGTACATATACTCCAAACTAAATGAAAAAGGTGAGACAGAGTAAAAAGGTGGCCCACTCTTCTCCAGTTTCCAGGAAATATCAGAGTGTGTACAAAGTTGACACAGAAAGGTTGACTGGTCAGACCACCACTTAATCCTATTCCACATCAGGCAACTGATCACATACCAACCTCCCATCTAAGACCCCCCCACATGGATGAGAAATCTAACACTGATCAACATAGTCGACCTAGTAGAAAAGATTAGCACACCTTTGCCCATCTCCCCAGATGGTCTCTCCACAACAAAACTCACTTCTCACTACAACACATCTATGATGTCCATCCAAGACCAACTAGCCCCCCCTAAAACAAAAAAAAAACAGGAACATTCCTTCCAGACCCTGGTTCAATAGGGACATTAATGCTGAAAGGAGACAACTTAGAGCCAACGAACATCTACGGAGGAACAAACCCTCTACAAGCCTTTGTGAGCAACTCAAAGCAGCCTGAAGGAAATACAAAAAACACATCAACAACACTCTGGACAACTCTTTAACATCATCAGGCAACAAACTTCCTTGACCTCTGCAACCCCAGTCCAGGCCTACAAAGACCTGTGTGACAACTTCGCCAACTTCTTCTGCGACAAAATCACCAAGATTGAGCTATCACTAGACATCAACCTCATTCCCTCCTGCAAAAACCCAACCCCAACAATCGAAACCAGCACACGCAAGCTCCCCATGAAAGCCTGGAAATCCTTCAACCCCATACCTGAAGCTGAGATTCTTACATTGATCTCCTCCTCCAAGCCCGCATTCCATGTCCTCGATCCTGTACCCACCCAATTGACGAAAAAGCTGAAACTCTCCCTTGCCCCACTCTAGTGCGAAATCATAAACAGCTTCTTGAAAACTGGCATCATACCAGACTGCATAAAAGTCAGCCAAGTCATGCCACTATTGAAAAAGCCAGGCCTAGACACCAACGATCTGAACAACTTCAGACCTGTTTCCAATCTTCCCTTCCTATCCAAAATCCTTGAAAAGTGCGTTCTCCTACAACTGAGTCAGCACATGAACAACATCAACCTACTGGATCCCCACCAATCGGGCTTTAGAAAAAGGCTGTAGCACCGCAATCGCGATCCTTAACATCGTGGATGACATCCACAAGTCTCAAGATACTGACCAATGCTGCCTACTCATCCTCCTGGACCTATTGGCAGCCTTTGACACGGTTGATCACAACCTACTCATCAAAGCCCTCCAAGATAGAGTAGGTGCGGCTGAGGTGGTCCTACAATGGTTCTCCTCCTTCTTACAAAACCGCTCCCAAAAGATAAAAATCATAACGTTTACGTCCAGCCTACACCCCGTCAGCACTGGGGCTATCTAGACTCGACTATGGGAGCGCAGTCCTCACCGGTACAGCACGATCCCACCTAGCTCCCCTCAGAACAACTCTCAATGAAGCTGCTAGAATGGTCACTGGAGTTAAGAAATATGACCACTTATCACCCACACTCAGAGAACTAAAATGGCTCACAGTCAACTTTAGAACTGCCTGCCTCACGCACAAAGCCTTGCCCATAGGGAAACCGGAATACCTGACCTCCAAACTCAAGAAAGCCAGCCAGACAAGAAACCTCAGGAGCTCCTACACCCTACTCATCCCTATGAAAACACGCAAACAAAAAAACCTACACTGCTGCCCCTTGACAATGTTCCACCACAATCTACCTCTTCCCCGCTTCCCGACTCCTTCCTCGTTCCCTCCTCCCTGAATGAGGTTTAGCCCAAGACTTTGTGCACTCATCAAGGCTATCTCAGGACTTCCCTACCTCAATGTTGCATATCAAGCTGGGTCTTCCAAACAAATATGTACACCTATGCCTTTTTGTGTGATTTCTGCTTTAAATCTGTAGTAAAGTGCTCCGATACCCTCGGCTCTGGCCAGCGCTATGTAAAACTTCTTAATAATAAAGTCCAAGAAGGTGTTTTGTTCCTCTGTAGTGTAAATTATTTTAGAGAGATAAAAAAAGCCACTGGGATAACAGTGACAGGTTTGAAATTAAGCATATCTCTTTAACGGAGTATCCAGATTTGAACTGTGTAAACTTCATGCTCAGATGTGCGTGTGCTTTTACCTGTTTAAAGATATAACTAACCATTTCTCAGTGGCCCATCTTGCAAAAGGAGAGAAAAGGGGTCATTTGAACTCTGAAGATGGCCTGCCAGTCTGCCAAACCAGGGAAGGCTATCACCTTCACTCCATAGCAGAGGACCACCCATCACAGTTCGTGATCCTTACCCGTCTGGATGTAATATCTGTCATGAAGTGCCAGTGTGGCCTATGCTCTCCATCACTGCTGAATTCCAAGCAGGTTGCCATGTGTCTTCACCTTGCTTCGTATTGTCTTGTGTTGTTCAACACAAACCCTCTTAATGGAATTGTGTTGCTGAAAAGTGAAAGACAAAAGCTCCCAATGCTTAGGCATTTTTCTAGCTGTTTAATGGTGGAATTTTCAACGTTTTCTTTCTGCAGCTGCTAAGCCATATTTTATGGTCCTCAAAAGGAAATATCAATGGTCATTGTCTTTCCCTCGAGGAGAGGGAAAGGTACCACAGCTGCACATCTCTAGTCCTTTGGCTGGTGGACTTCCGGGTCAAAACTTCGTACCAGAAAAGCTATCTAAGCAGCAGCAGCCCGTGCAGGTAAGCGCGGTGGTGCGGCGCTGGAAGGGGGGGATTCGACAGACGACGGAATAGGGAAAATTTAAAATAAATACATAATTCCGTCGTCTGTCAATATCCCCCGGCCCCACCACCCCACCATCCCACTGCGCTTACCTGCACCGACCGCTGCTGCATCTAAGGCTCAACCAGTAGAATTCCTGTGATTCCTACATGTAGTTGGTGAACTGCAAGATTAGCGGACGGGCCATCTCCTGTCTTTTGCAGAGGACGGGACATCTCCTATATTTTGCAGAGGACGGGACATCTCCTGTATTTTGCAGAGGACGGGACATCTCCTGTATTTTGCAGATTTCTTTCATCCATCAACTGCCAAATTTCCCCCACTGTGTGCTATTGTTTCTTTTGATGTCTTAAAAAAAGGGTTCTCTTTTTTATCCACACTACTATGTATTCCACTTCCCTCCTGTTCTTGAAGTAGCAACGTGCAATGGAGTCATTGAGAATGATGGTCAAAAGGAGACCACAGGCTAAAAACTGAAATGGATATTTATTATGAGCTAGTGTAAAAGGGGAAAGAGTACACTGTTTAATTTGTTCTGTTTACCACATATATTTATCCATGTAACATTCTCATTCTCCCTGATGTGTCCCAGTAAATCAATTGAAGTAAAACATCCCAGTAAAGTGATGACAATGGCCATGTCATTGTCAGATGTAACAGAGAATTCCTTATTTTTATGGGCACAACCTTTATTTAAGTTCTTTTGGCCAGCTTTAATAAAGTTGGCAGCAATCATCCATATTTATTGTGATAACAGACCAATGGTTTATTCTGCAGGTCTAACCAATATCTGCATCTTTAGACCACAAAAATGATATTCATGCCTGAGGTGCTCCAGGCTTCAATGAGCTCTTACTTCTTGGATATGCTATACTGCTGTGCAGCCCAATCAAACTCAGCTGCCAGCTTTTCCAGCTCACCCTGTACTGTTGCCATGATGGTGTGCTGTTTTCACGTCACTTTGAATTTATGAATGCCATGTCCTATTTTGCTTCTTTTCTAACAGGGTGAGGACAGTGAAAGACATCTGAATGCACACATCATCTAATATGCAGATGGGTTCTGGTTACAACCGGGCAAAATAAAAAAAAATAAAAAATCACATTATGAGATTTAGCTTGATTTTTGCATGCAGTACAGTGGATGGATGAAGAAATGTCATGTTGAAAGCGATTTTGTGCTCAAACCAACCTCCTGCCAGTATCTTACCTTACTTTGTCATGTGAGGTTTGCTCTTGCGTTACATTTTCACACAAGTAACCAGCAAATCGCTGTTCATGTGTACACGTAATTTTGCGTTCTTTTTGTGAAATTTAATTTAAAAAAAAAAACACTGTTTTACATAAGCCTAGTTTTTTTGATGTCTAGCTGAGGTTGACGAACACACCTCAGGGCATAATCTGTTTATTGTGGTTTATATGTTAAATTATAACGGGGAAATAATGATACATAATGATAGATAATGACAACTGGCTTGTAGGGCAGGTAAACTAGCAAACAAGGGAGTAGCCAGAAAAATAAACCCCCCGCCACTTTGAACCCTGTCCCAAGATCGCCAGTCATTCAGGAGATGGCTTCCTTCAAGGGAATCTGTAATTTTCCTTCCTTGCTTCTCTCAATCCTTCTACTATTCTATTGTCTTTTTCCATCTTCCTTTCTTTCCCTTTATCATTTTTTCTGTCATTTTTTCCGTCCATCCAAAAACGTATCCATCCATATTTGTCTTTTCCATCTATCCACCCTTCCTTGTCTCCATATTTCTTTATTTTTAATCATACTTTTGTTTCATTGCCCTTTTGGCGTTTTACTTCCTTCCTTCCTTTTTCATCCATTCTATTCATCCAAACATCCTCCCTTCCTTCGACTGAAACAGAGTCTATCAAAGTTGGAGGAGTCATAAGTAACAACTTAAATGCTTCATGTTACACAGAATTGCCCAAGTGGGTGTGGGGAGTTACAGACAGAAGAAGGGTGTAAATGCACACTGAAACAGAACATCAAAGTCACATCTAATCCCTTTTCCCGAATCAATAGAAGACGAAGGGCCTAATTACAATGCCATTTGGACAGACCATCTGACCGCCGTGGCTGCCGTCTGGATCTGACCGCCAAAGCTGGGAAAGTTCCCCTCACCACATTATGATGCAACTGCTGCTACCACTACAGTCTCATCTACGGCAGGGCACATACCCCACAATATGTTGCTGCAAGTGTGTGAAAAATCCAGGGAAAAATGTGATATTATACACATGCATGACATAGGACCGCAAGCAGGGGAGTTGAGCTGAATGTAGGTTCTCAGATGGGACAGGACCTTTGATGAAAGTGTGACTACAAGGCCCCCCTTTTCATGCTCCTGTGGGAGCACATTTCCCATTTCATTTGGGTAATTCCTAACATCGGCTAGAACATCTTTATACATTTTGCATGCTACTTGCATGTTATCTAAAATAACAACACATGGGGCGTGGCCAAGATGGCGGCGAGGTGAGATGCATCTCTCTGTCTCTCCCTCGCGCGCCCAAGAATAGAGCCGGAGCGGGACCGATTTCTCCTCCCGTTTCCGGCACACAGCACCGCCGGCGAAGCCCGAGAGCGGGGCGCACCTGTGGATACCCAGCCAACGTCCCTGTGAGCGGTGGGGCTCGCCCGCCGGCGGAAGACATCGAGGCCGCTTGCGGCCCAGCGGCGAGCGACACTGCCCCGGCCTCAGGTGCGGAGGGCCCAGCGAGGGGGACGGCACCCACGGCAGTGCGGTAGCGGCCGGGAGGACCCGGAGCTGCAACCTAGCGGACACAGCGCCGAGCCGGTTGCTGCGGCAGCGCAGACCTGCAGGTCAAGGAGGTGGCTGGCGCCCAGGAGGGCCCGTGGCCTAGCGGGACGCGGCGCGGGGTCGGCCCGGTCCGACGCGGAGCCCTCGGTGGAGTTCGGGAACGGAGGCGGAGGCCGCGCGACCGCGCAGATGCAGGGGGCTTGACGGGCTGGGGATCGCCCGCCCGCATCGGACAGCGAGGTGCGATTTGAGACCCGGCGCTGAAGCGCACATAGAGGAAGGCGGTGCCATCAGGAGGCCTCCAGGTCCCCAGAGGTGAGAAGGGGGGACCCACGACCCCAGGAGTGTGGAGCACAGTGAGGAGCCCGGCGGGTGGGAACCGGTGCGGACTGGCCCTTCTGAAGCGGTGGTGGGGGTGGAGGAGGAGAGGGCTGCAGACAAGTCGCCCCACGGTCGGTGGGGGAGAGCCCTGAGACGCGGAGAGCGGTCGCGGATGATGCCCACCTCCCCGTCGGAAGCAGCGTAGGTGGGAGGCGCAGCGACCCGCGGAGCCGCGGAGGGCAAGCCCCGGGGACCTGCCTGGCCCGAGAGGGGCGCGATTCCTGGGGCCCCACTTGGAGAGACGCTACGGAGGCGAGCCTACCAGCACGATGGCGACACAGAGGGGTAAGGGCAAGGACAAGGCCCAGGGCAAGTCGCTGCAGGAGCTGTTTGCCAAGACCCAAGGGGGCACTGACGGTGGCTCCTGATACGCGGTCGACCACGGCTGAGGCGAAGCCGTCGAAGGGGTCCGGAGATGACGGAGCGGAACCGATTACCAAGGCCCTCCTGCTGTCGCTATTCGCGGAACAGAAGGAGGAACTTAAAGGCATGCGGCAGGAGCTGGCGGCAGAGCTACGGGAGGTCCGGAGGGACCTGGATGGCCTGGGGGAGAGGGTGCAAGCGGTGGAAGACAGGGCGGACGCACAAGACACGGAACTCTCCCTGGTCCACCAGGATCTTCTCCGGCTCCACGACCAACAAGTGGACATCCAAACCCACCTGGAGGACCTGGAGAATCGGTCGAGGAGGCACAACATCCGCATTCGGGGGGTGAAACGGGACGCCGAGGCGGGAGACATCTTCACTTTCGCCCAAGAGCTCTTCAATCAGATCCTGGGCAAGCCGGCGGATACGGCGCTCACTTTGGACAGGGCCCATCGGGTGGGACCCCCGCGCCCGGACAATGCCCTTCCTGCCGACATTCTGGTCTGTGTCCAGGACTACACCACTAAGGAGGAGATCCTCCGTGCGGCCCGAACACAACACCCCATCACCTTTCGGGGTCAGCTCCCGGTGCTCTATCAGGACCTGTCCGCCCTGACACTGCAGAAACGCAGAACTTTCCGCCCTGTCACGGACGCCCTCCGTCAACGGGGCATTAAATACTCTTGGAGCCATCCGTTTCGTCTTATTTTCCGTCATGAGGATCGGCTATACCAGCTTCGATCTCTGGCGGAGGCGTGCCAGCTGCTGGACATTGATTGCCCGAAGGAGGAGGGGGACGGCCAGGCACCGAGCTCTCAGAGAACCGGCGGTCCCGGCGTAGGCTGGAGCCAATTGAAGCAGCGATGCAGGGGCTCTAGACGACGGAGGCCGCCCCCCGAAGAGATTGCCCAGGGCCGTCAGGATGCCATATCTTCAGTGGCTGGAACGCTGGCACCGAAGGGCGAGGTCCCCTGAGGGTAACTAACTGGGGTCAGTAGCGAGGTTGTTTCTTCTCCATTGTCTGTGCCTCCGCTCTCGTTGGGGCTTGGCTGGCGGACATGAGGGCGGCCGGGCAGGGGAGGGAGGGGACACTTTAGTACGCCGCGTTACCCCCTTTGACTCTGGACTTCCTGATCTTCCTTGGAAGATGGACATTTGGTACGCTTCATGGTTTTGGGGTGGGGGAGGGGGGTCGTACGGAGTCAGTTGGGGTTTTCTGTTTCTCTATTTCCTTTCCTTCTCTTTCCTGTGTCGGGTTCGGGGGGGCGGTGGTTGGATGCCGGGGACGCACTCGGGCGGGCACGGGGATGCGCATCGCACGTGAGTGCTCGTTGATTGATGGGAATGCCTCCAGTGACTCTTAAGATCCTTACGCTCAATGTCCGGGGCCTGAACAACCCAATTAAGCGCCGTTCCATCATTTCCCTTCTTGCACAGTCAGGGGCGGAGATATGCCTCCTCCAAGAAACACATTTACTCATGCGAGATACACATAGGATGCCGTCCAGGTCATTCCCCGTGCAGTTTTTCTCCTGTGACTCCTCGAAGCGGGCGGGGGTGGCGATCCTTCTCGCACCAAGATTTGTAGGGCTCTCAGTGTGTAAGGTGGCAGAGATTAGGGGCAGGCTGCTGGTCTATCAATTCCACATGGGAGACTACACATTCACAGCTTGTATGATTTATGCGCCCAATGATGGACCGGAGCGGTTCCTCCAGACGGCACTGACGAACTTATCGGCCTCCTCGGACCGGAGGTTGTTGCTTGGGGGTGACCTAAACCTGGTCTTCGACAACATGATGGACCGGTCGGCCCATCGCACGGGGCAGGTGGGGGCCTTGTCTCCGTCGGGACACACGGCGCTGCAGGAATTAGACATGGTGGACCTCTGGCGGCTACATAACCCCACGGCCCGGGAATACACACATACGTCGGGAGCGCACGGTACATATGCACGCCTGGATTATTTTCTGGCCACCCGTGTGCTCGTTCGGGAGGCCTCGAGGGTGGAGATATTGGCGGCGTCCCTCTCCGACCATGCGGCGGTGGTTATGACACTGACGCTCCCGCCTATGGGCGGGAGGATGCGCCAGTGGCGGTTGCGGGATTCGCTCCTGCTTCGCCCCGCGGTGGTCAAACAGCTACAGGGGGTCATCGCGGAATACCTTTGGTTCAATGACAATGGAGCCACAGCCCTCGCCACGTGTTGGCTTGCCCTGAAGGCGGTGGTCCGGGGTGCCATTATAGCCCTCTCTGCGGCGGAAAACAAAGAACGACAGGCGAAGCGTGCGGAGCTCTCGCAGAAAGTCAGGGAATTGGAACGTATGCATAGCCGAACGGGGGCTCCGAGAGTCTGGCGGCTGTTAAAAACGCAGAGAGCACTGCTAGAAGCGCTAGACCGCGACAAGGCAGAGTATGCAGCACTGCGCCTCTGGCACAGCTATTATGTGGGAGGTGATAAATGTGGTGGCCTTCTGGCCCGCTGCCTGCGGGAGCGTCCACAGCAAGAGGGCGTCAAGGAGATAGAGGACTCCCATGGGGCCCTGCATACAGACGATGGGGAGATTGCCGCGGCGTTTCGGGATTTTTACGCCCGGCTCTATGACGCACAGCCCCTCGACGGTGGCGGGGTGGACGCATATCTGGAACATGCGCAGGTGGAAGGCCTGTCCTTACCCCAGGCTGAGCTGCTGGAATCGCCGATCCGGCCGGAGGAAGTGATTTCGGCCATCGCGAGGCTCAAGGTGGGCAAGTCCCCGGGTCCGGACGGCTTCTCGGCCATGTTTTATAAACAATTTTGCTCACTGGTCACTCCACTCCTCACGCGCCTTTTCAACTCGTTTGACACGCTCGGGGATCTGCCTCCATCCCTACTGGATGCGGCAATCGTGGTGATCCCCAAGCCTGGGAAGGACGGCAAGCAGTGCGGTTCCTACCGGCCTATTTCCCTCCTCAACGTGGATCTCAAGCTGTACACGGGGATCTTGGCAGCTCGTATTGCGCCCCACTTGCCGAACCTCATAGACCCAGACCAGGCGGGCTTTATCCCAGGCCGCCAAACGAGCGACCACACGAAACGGGTCCTGCATCTTATAGAGAAGGCCTCCCGCTTCCCGGCCGACTACGCCCTGTTGGCGGTCGATGCCGAGAAGGCATTCGACCGGGTGCACTGGCCCTATCTCGAAGCGGTCCTGTGCCGGTTCGGCTTACAGGACAAAATGAGGGCACGGATACTCAATTG
Source organism: Triturus cristatus (assembly GCF_964204655.1). Lineage (NCBI taxonomy): Eukaryota > Metazoa > Chordata > Amphibia > Caudata > Salamandridae > Triturus > Triturus cristatus. The sequence goes on from NC_140593.1 coordinate 775,074,271, forward strand.
CTACCGCGATCCCCACGCATCGGTCCGAGTTAACGGCCACACGTCGCCGCCCTTTCGGATCTCCCGGGGCACTAGGCAGGGCTGTCCCCTCTCCCCGCTGCTCTTCGCCATGTATATGGAGCCCCTAGCGCAGCACATACGCCAAAACGGCCAGATCGCCGGCATCCGGTTCGGGGGGGACACCCACAAGATCTGCCTTTATGCCGACGATGTCCTATTGACCTTCAGGGAGCCCTTGACGTCCCTGGGAGCTATCTTGCAGGAGCTTTCGGTGTTCGGGGATATATCAGGCTTCAAAGTTAACATCGCCAAGTCAGTGGCGCTCTCCCTCTCTCTCGCGCCGGGCACGGTGGCGGACCTACGCACGAAATATCCGGTCCCCTGGGTGACGGGCCCTGTCCCTTACCTCGGGGTGCAGCTGGCGCCCACGATCCCAAGCATTAGGACCATGAACTACGACCGTCTTTCCTCCGCCATTAAAGCGGATCTACATCGCTGGCGCCGCCTGCCGATCTCGTGGCTTGGGCGGATCGCGGCCATTAAAATGGCGATATTGCCTAAAATCCTGTACATGTTCCACACGCTCCCCATATATCCACCGAAAGGCTGGATCAAGCGGGTCCAATCCGACCTGGCACAATTCATTTGGCAGGGCAGGAAGCCGCGACTCAAACGCCAGATTGGCGCGCTCCTGCCGGAGCACGGGGGTGTTGGCGTCCCGGATCTATTGCTTTACTTCCAGGCCGCTCAGCTACGGTACCTGGCGGAATGTATGAAGCCCGTGTCCGAGAAGCATTGGCTGTTCCAGGACCGGGCGGTGGCGGGGAGGGCCCTGGCCGCGGTCCCGTTTCTTCGGCGGGACCAACGGCCACCAAATCTGTATGCCTCGTGGGTGACCCAGGCAACAGTGCGGATCTGGGACCAGACTGGTGAGAGACAGGAGCTGACGTCCTTCCCCTCGCCTCTCACCCCTTTGTTTGGTAATTTCGACTTCCCGCTGGGGCTTCCAGAGTCCGCGTTCCCGGGTTGGCGCTACTCCGGCTGCAGAGCGCCTGGGGTCCTCTATGACGCCGGGGGGTTTATCCCCCTAGCACAGTTGGCAGCCGACTATGGAATTCCAGCCACGGACCGGATTGGGTACCTGCACACTACCACTCATATCACGCAGGGAGGGCACGAAGGGAGAGGGACTTGGGAAGGGACCTGCTGGCAAAGGAGTGGGAGGGCTGTTGCTATAGGGCCCGTCACACGGCTACACACACAGGGCTCACCGAGACATTTACTAAACTGGTGACGTATTGGTACTACACACCGGAGCGTCTACACCGCATGGATAGCTCACATAGCGGGGTCTGTTGGAGAGGGTGCGGTCAACTGGGCACTTTAGCACACATTCTTTGGGATTGCCCCTTGTTATCTCCCTACTGGCGTCAAATTCTGGATGAGGTGGACAGATACTTTGACACGGAGCTGCCCAGATTCCCTGCATACATCATCCTGGGGGTCCCCAATGCCCTTACCTACCCTTTGAAATCCCGCCGGGGGAAACAGATAGCCTTGGCGCTGGGGGCGGCCACGCAGTGCCTCCTGGCTTGTTGGAGAACGCCCCGCGTACCCACGCATCTAGAATGGCTGCATCGCCTCTGGCATATCTTGGAGATGGAACGTATCTCTCTGACACTGGCGGGAAAGGGCGACGCTTTCCCGGAACTGTGGCAGCCGTTCAGGTCCCTGCTAGCGCAGGACTTCAGGGAGCTGACGTGTCCCCGATACCTACGCCTCCTACGGCTTAGCGATGATCCGGAAGATGGGGAAGCCACTTAGCCGCCTTGTTTGGCCACCAGCTTTGGGGCGGGGCGGTGCATTAGCCTTCTTGGTCCCTTCGTTCCCGGGGCAGGGTCTTTACTCTTTCATTTCTCCCTCTTTCTTTTCTTTCTTTGTTTCTCTTGACGGTGGGATAGGGGGGGTTGGGGAGTTACGGCGGGAGGGGTGTTTCGGGGGGGGATGGGTTCGGGGGGGGTGTAACTGATAGCGACTGTTAGGGCTTGGAAGTGCTTCTTCGGTTTCCCATCCACCTGTGGTGGGGGGGAGACCTCAGCTGCAGCTGCTCCCGCCTTGGCCGGGAAAGTGTAATGGCTTGACGCTATTGGTTCTTTGATGAAAACCTTTAATAAAAGATTTAAACCTAAAATAACAACACATTAGTCACTTCATTGAGGCAGTGACCTCTTTGCTACCCACCCTGATGAAAGCCAAGGACCTCATACAGGTGGGTAGAACAGGGCTGAAACATGTTGGTGTTTTAGGGTCATAGGATCATCACATCCTCACACCCTTATAGATATATTGTTACTCTTTCCTCCCACTCTACTAATAAAGGATACCTTTAGAGTGGGTGAGGAATTGTAATTTTAAAGTTACGCCCCCATACACCCTATCTTCATAAATATTCCCTGGAATATGGTTGAGCCCACCTTGACCTGTAGGAGTCAGGGTGAACCCCATGATGAAGCATGCCACTACTAGAGTGGTTGAGGGGTATATAAAGAAAAGGGTAATTTTCCCTTCCCACCCATAATCACTTGCCGTACCAGTGGTTCCCCACTTACATTTTCCAAATGAGCCGGTCTCGCTCCAGAAGGGATACTTTTTGTTTAATAGTATACTACAGGTAGGACGTATCCCTTCACCCTCATATTAGAGGAGTTGGTTTTACCACCCCTTAAAACATCTTAAGGATATGTGGGGATATGCCTTGTGTACCATGTACCGCAATGCTGAAGTGTGGCGATCTGTGCACAGTCCAGTCAATAGGGATACATGACACCTATGGACTTACCTGCATTCCGGTGCCTACAGGGTCATAGTCTTTGGGATTCAGTTGCCACTGTGTAAGGGGACCTGGAGAAATGGATCCACACCAGCGGCTGTTGACAAAAAGCTGATTTGGCTGAGTGTGCACCCCAATTCCATTGTTTATGATGACTCAAGGCAGGCTGTCAGACCACTGCGGTCGGGTCTTTGGAAACACACATCGTAATCCGTAAGGCAGTCAGAGATCCCTATACTGACCTGTGGATGCTGTTCTTCCCTGTCCACCATCTTGACTGTCAGAGAAAGGTTGTCGGAGTTGGTGGTCTTTCAGCGGTCGGTCGGAGTACAGGAGGCCTTGAATCGCAATCCGGAGGTCGGACCAACAGCTTCCGATGAGTCCGCGGTGGTCCGACCGCCTCCAACAGGACTGCAGAACCCAGTCCGATGGGCATCATAATCAGGCCCTAAATTGGGTAGCGTAAGAATGATGACGATGAAGAAGAATTAAGTTTGTGTGAAAAAAAGTGACACTCCCCACCTGCATTCTGAAAAATACATTGAGTATTGCAATTGTCTGAAAGGGGACTTCAACATATTCATGCTTCTGATCAGAAAAGCATATAAAATCAACAAATGCTATCATATAAATAAATTGTACTTGTTATACCTTGCATCTTTGGCGTGGTTTCCCCTGACATTTTGCTTTATGACCTCCTGTTTTTGATTTTGCTTTTGCTGCCTTTGGGACTCTGACCACTTTACCACTGCAGACCAGTGCTAAAGTGCATGTGCTCTTATCTAAAATGTGATGACAATTGGTTTATCCATGATTGGTACATTTGGTTCACCTATGAGTCCCTAGTAAAGTTGTATACCATAGACTCAGGACCTGCAAACCAATGCTACTAGTGGGCCTGCAGCACTGCTTGCGCCATCAAAAGAATTTGCCTTTTAAACCTGACTCAAGCCTGACACTGCTGGGGCTGTGTGCGTTGTTTACTGCCACCTCCGCTGGATATTTCCAACTACTTGCCAAGCCTTAAACTCCCCTTTTATTACGCATCAATAATGCCTAAGGTGGGCCCTAGGTGGCGCTAAGGGCAGGGTGCTGTGTAAGTAAAAGGTAGGACATGTATCTTTTTGTTTTTCATGTCCTGATCTTCACAACCACCCAAGTTCGTTCACTACTCTGAGGACTGCTCCTCTCATAAGTTGACACCAGGAAATATCTAAATACACTTTTTAAGTGTAATTCCTGATTGCAGAGGAGTAGCTGCTTTATGTGTTATATCATTGGATGGGTAATATCCTCTTTAGTGGTAAAGTTGGATCTGCTATTACTAATCTAGAAATGCCACTTTTAGAAAGTGATCATTCATCTGCTCTTAGCTCAGTTGTGTGCCTTACAGCCTGTCTACAATACACGTCGGGTGGGGTGGCAGCTACACTTTGCTCATTCCCACTAGACAACCACAAGTAGAGGACACTCATCTGCATTCATCTGCATATTGATGGGTCTTCCTGGGCAAGAGGAAGGGGAATAGCTGACACATACACCTGAATAGGTAGTGGCCTGGCCTCACACAAAACACTGATTTAGCCCCAACAGATAGGCTTGCAGACAGAGCTGGGCTGAAGGGAGACTTGTGCACCGCAAAGGCTTTGCGCTGCAGTCACCTCCACTTCAAGGACACATTTGGGTGTAGGTATTGGGTCTATGACCCCCTCTCACTAGTTCACTTTGGGGTCCTAAGGAGAGTCTGCCAAGAAGGGGAGCTGTGCTACAGGAGGGACTGCCACTTTGCTACCTGCTCTGCTGTGTTGGCCTGCTGCCTCTGACCTGGGCGATGAGAAGGTCTGGATCTGTTCACTGCAACCTTTTGCAACCTAAGTAACTCCAAGGGCTTGCCCCCTCTTCAAGAAATCTCAGGGCCATCGACGATTTCATTCATTAGTCTCCTGGGGGAGCATGCTGTGGAGGTCCGGGGGTTTGAACGCAGAGGGAGCAGGTATTTCTCTTTTTGGCTAATTTTCAGCCGCTTTTACCTTGCAATGGCTCTCCTGCATTGCGCGCCCCAGGTCCGGTGGCTGCAGCTGCCATTTTGTGAAAAAATAGCACAATGGAGCTGGCTTTCTCACCAGATCATGCTGAATGTTCTTATCTCCCTAATGACACCGTGAACAGTACGGACCACAATTATGGTCTTTCTTCATGATGTATATATATATATATTTTTATGACCTTTTGCTATAGTAAGCCATGCAGCTAGTTAATGCTTTGGTGACATTTGAAACATAAAATACCTGCCAGATATATGCTTATACACTGGGAATTCATCAAATAAGAGCAGAGAGAGCTACTCGGTGTATTTTTCGTTTTTTATTTGTTTTTCTTTAACAGTAGACTTAAGTATGAGCTAACATCCTCAGTTCAGCTCCTTCCTTACTACGTTGATTTATCTAACTTTGGAAGACACTGTGGTCTCATGCTCTCACTTCAGTCATTTTTTAGGGTGTGAGCTTAGGACTTTCTTGTGGTAAAATGTGAAAGACTTTTCTTATGGAGGCCTCTACATCTGCTAGTCAGGAGACTGTCACTTCACCTACCATTATACCCGCTGTTCGCAAAGACTCCAGTGCTTCTACAAAGTGACAAAAGGAAGATCCTTGGTCCCCCATGAAGTCTCCCTACCCTTGACAATGGAAGATCTCATGAAGCGATTAAACATTTGAAGCCTTTTGTGATGGAAACTAATGTTACGCTTCAGCTCATTGAAGAAAAATGGTCCACCTTGGAGTCCAGAATGTCATGTGTTGAACAGCGGATTGGTGAGGTACAAGATGCGACAGCCAAGGTAGCTGGCATGGAAAAGGAGATACTGCTCTTGAGGCAACAGACAGAGAACTTAGAAAACCGTAACAGGCACAATAACCTCTGAATTTCTGGTATTCCGGAAGGAGCGGAAGAGTCCGACATGCTTTCAATGGTGCAGCAGATTGAAGTTGAGAGAAGATGCCAGTTGATTAAATCAACCCATGGTACCCGTTGACTGTCTCATACAGAGTAATCTTTGACTTTCTTATCCGGAATTGACTTAGAAACAATGATGTTTCAATTGTAGACACCGCTGATATTCTTCTCTCTTTCATCTGGAGCTACCTAGCCCACATTTTACATTAGCATACACTGTACATCCTACAGTGTCCTAATATAGGTTGCCCCTACTTTGGTCCTGAGGAAGACCCCGCAGAAAGTACTGAACAACCTCATCTAGATGAGGTTGAAACATCAACTTTTTCTTCCTTATGCGACCTCTACTATCTGAATCTGAGCCCAGTTGTGGATAAGCTTGTCATTGAATCACGCTTCCACACTGTGTTGGCCTCATTATCAAGTTTCATGTACTTTGGTAGACAGGTCACGTCTTTTAACATTGTAAATATTGCATACCCTATGTTTATTTTTCACTACTCCTCCACTTCAGGACACATTCTTGAGCACTTTATGTCACCTTATCACCATGGAGCAACCTCTGCAAAGTTGTGTATATGAAAAAAAGTCTGAATGATACATGTTCATATAAACCTTGCATTGATAATCAAGTTCAACCTGGTCTTTTGTTTTTTTTCCAAATTGGGGTGTCTTGCACCTTCATGATTGTTGTCAGTTGGATTTCAATATAAAGCAGGCTAACCGAATTGGACATAAGCCTGCAGACACCTTGACTTCTGGCCACTCTTGAGGGATAATAGTACTTTTTTGGGAATATACTGAGTTGCCTATGGTTTTATCGGCGGCCAAACAAAGAAAGCAGATGTTATGGTCTGGTCAGAGGGTCTTTATCTGGCACGATGTAGCAAGTGCAACTGCTGCTCGTCCAAAGAAGTTTCTATGCTTTCGCCCAACTCTACAATCCATGAATGCGGGATATGGTCTTGTGCATCCATGTTTATTTAAGGTCCCTTATAATGAGCAAACTTTTTCATTTGGACATGCAGAAAACCTATGAAAATGTATCCTTTGACACAAGGGTGAAGTATTGGACCTTGGAAAGACTTTAACCTTTTCTTATTTAATGCCTCTGTTCAGTTGTATACTTGCATTTTGGTCTTCTTTTTTCCAGTTTCTCTAGGTTCTCCAAGTTGCTTATATTTATTATTTCTAAAAAATTAGCTACAATATTATTAATGGGAAAATATATATTGCCCAACAGTGTTCATATTATAGTCAATGATTCCAGCTTATTTTCTATCCATCTAACTTTTGTTATTTATTTTTCCCCCTCGCAGCTATATGTTGTCTAACCTGGATTCCTTTCTCTGGTGTGTTGTCCCCCAAGTGCCTCCTTTCCCAGACCACCCATTTGCATATTATCCTCTTGTCTTGGTAAGTGGTATTTATTGGTATTATTAGTCTTTTATGTGTCTTGAATTTCATGTGTTGATTTATTTGTATTGTTGTCTTGTATTTTTCAGTCATATGACCAACTACTGTCTTTTTAAAATATTTTTTATTTTTTTTCTCTGCTATCATGAATGTCTCTGTCAGAACTGCTGCTTAGTCTCTTTCGACATTGGTCTTCTGTCCATCTTCAATTGTCGCGGTTCTCTACCCTTCATTGTATTTTCTTCACACTAGATGTGTCCCATTTTCTTCATGACTGTAGCCCTTTTGCTCTCTGTCATCTTTCTCATTTCTACCAGATTCATTGTTCTCCCTTCTATTCTCCGTTTTTTTTTCTCTCTATCTTTTCTCTCTCACTCTTCTTTTACTTTATTTTTCTTTGATCTTATTATATAGCACAGTTTTTCTTCGAATGCAATGGTTAAGATATTGTTAGAGGTATTTATATTCAGTTGTTTAACTGTTTTGATAATGGTTTTTTATGATTCTCGTAGTCTAATTAATATGAAACATTGATTTTCATTGAATATAAATGTTAGATTATTGGTTGGGATATTTACATTCATATGCTTAGTTTTTGGGGTCTTTTTTATACATTCATTGTAATTCAATATGAATGTTAACTCATTATAATGGTAAATAATCTGAAGGTTATTTCCTGGAATGTCAAAGGCTTACAGAATCCTATTAAGAAGCAGCAAGTGATCACTCACTTATCCCGTCTTAAATGTAACATTGCTCTATTACAGGAAACGCACCTACTCGACAAAGATCTAAATTTGTTGCAGAGAAACTGGGTTGATCAGGTGTTTTGCTCTCCAGCCCTTGATCATAAAAACATGGTTGTTGTTCTGATACATAAATCTCTTCCTTTGGTAATTGAGAAGTAGGAAAGGGATACGGAGAGGCGATGGTTACTATTACATATTACTATTTATAATACATCTGTTTCTATTATACATATTTATGGTCCCACTGGTGTTGATGTGCAATTTTGGGTCCAAATGTCAGCTATGTTATGCTCCTGCCCGAATGCAAATCTTATAGTCCGAGGGGATATTTACTCAGATTGTAGACCCCTTTCTGGATAGAAAGTCACAGGTTAAATACGTTCCTAACAAGATGCAGAAAACATTTACGAGATTTATTCATTCTAGAGGACTGGTTGATGTCTGGATATGGTACTCTCCGGATACACTGGAATCGTCCTTCGTTTCACCTACTCACAAATCACAATCCAGAATTGATTATGTATTCTTTTACCCTCCTTTAGTTCCTACACTTATTCTGCTGAAATTGGATCAATACTAATTTCAGATCATGCTTCAGTTATAATTGATCTTGACCTATTACCAGAGACTTCTAAACCAAGTCAATGGTGATTTAGTAATAGCCTTCAAAAGGACAAAGAAATTCTTAATTTCTTTAAATATTTTCTCCAAGAACATTTTTTACATAACCTCACACCTGATATTCCATTTTATATAATTTGGGATGCATTTAAGGCATCAGCCTGAGGATATATAAATAATTATGTCTCAGCTAAAAAGAAGAAAGCCATCAAAGAAAATTCTTTATTATATCATTCTATTAAACAATTAGAACATGAATATTTCACAACTAAAAAGGATGATTTATTATGGCGCTTAATGTGTGCTGAATTCAATTTCAATAAGAGATCAACCGAGGAAGCCGCTGGAACCTTGCTGAAAATTAATTCTAAGTTTTATGGAGGGGGTAATAAAGCAGGCAAATTACTTGCTACTTATCTGAAGATCAAATCTCAGAAGTCAAAAATAGTAAAGATAACAGATGAAAGAGGAACTCCTCATTTTAAAACCACTGAAATCCTAAAATGTTTCTCGGACTTTTACACAAATCTCTATACACCAGATTACTCCCTCACGGATGAAGAATTGGACACCTACTTCCATTCTCTTTCACCCAAACAATATTCTGTCTATCAACTGTTCTTTTTGCATTCGTCACCCCGAGACTTGGGTCCTGTGCTCTCCATGCCACTGGAATCAAGCTATCCTGGTTCCTGAGGACTGAAATCCCGAAACTGGTCCTAGGATGCTTGTTTCCAGTCCAGAGAGGACCTGGCCTGGCAGTTCGGGCTGGACTGTTCCCATTGGGCACAGGGTCAAGACGGATTTGCATATGGCTGGGTCCAAACTGGAATGGCATGGTGAGCAAAAAAACGATGGATTTAGGCCCAGATCTCTGTATTGGGGTGAATGTATGACATTGTTCTGCATTCTGTTCATCAATTGTTCTTTTTGCATTTGTCACCCCGAGTGGGACGAGTATGCCCAGACGTAGGTCCCATGCTCTCCATGCCCCTGGAGTCAAGCTATCCTGGCTGATGAGGGCTGAAAGCCCAAAACCGGTCCTAGGATGCTTGTTTCCAGTCCAGGGAGGACCTTGCCTGGCAGTTCGGGCTGGACTGCTCCCATTGGAGGGTCAAGACTGATTTGCATATGGCTGGGTCCAAAATTGAATGGCATGGTGAGCAAAAAAACTATGGATTTAGGCCCAGATCTCTGTACTGGGGTGAATGTATGATATTGTTCTGCATTCTGAACATAAATTGTCACCCAAACAACAACAGATACAGGATCTCTCCTTTTTCGATAAGCCCATTTTATTTTCTTACTTAAAATCCACTCCTAATTCTCTACCAAAAAATAAAGCACCTGGTCCGGATGGCTTTCAGTAGAATTCTATTCTTGTTTTTCACATCTTCTTCTCCCACATTTAATTACTCTATACAAATATTTTCTCTCACAAAATGAAGCCCAGGGTACTTTCTTGGAGGCTATGATTTGTTTAATCCCCAAAAAAGATGAAGATCGCTCCTCCTGTGCCAATTATAGACCCATTTCTCTTATTGATTTAGATTACAAACTCTTCGCTAAGATTTTATCTATTAGGATTTCTCCTCTTATTTCTGATATGGTTGAATTTGAACAAACTGGATTTATTAAAGGAAGACACATGACTTATAACTCTAGACTCTTTTTGGATATTTTGCCCATTGACACCACTACTAATACGCCTACGGCTGCTATAACCTAAGATGCCGAAAAGGCTATTGACTGTGTCAACTGGAAATGTATGATGCGGGCTCTCAAATGGCATGGGTTTAGTCCAAACTTCCTTAAATACATTGCTATATTATACTCTTCCCCACAGACTTCTGTTTTTTTAAATGGTATCCAATCCTCATATTTTCCCCTTTTACGAGGTACCAGCCAAGGTTGACGTTTATCTCCTTTGCTTTTTGTTTTAACTTTAGAACCTTTTTTGCATACATTACGGTACTCCTCTCAGTTTCATGGCTTCCAATGTAGGGATACTGAGTTTAAATTCACTGCGTACGCTGATGATGTGATCCTTTATGTTTCTGATCCAGAATCATCAATACCGGTCTTTGCTAATCTTTCATCATCCTACTAGAAATTATCTGGAGATAAACTGAATTTTATTGCCCACTGTCCTCTTTAATTGTGATGCAAAAATACGGGCTAACGTACTAGCAAACAGGCTGAGTCTCCTGATGGTGTCACTAGTCCTGCCTGACCAATCACGCTTCATGCCTGGGCAACCCACGTCGCATTACTTACCCACCTATTCACAGTATTGTAGGATATATACCCAGGATTGTCAGCAGTGGCGTTTTTTCTTGATGCCACCAAATCTTTTGACAAATTGGAATGTGACTAGCTCATGGCGGCACATCACTGGATGGTCTTTACCCCAGGGTTCCTAACATGGATTGCCCTCTTATACTCTAAACCATTGGCCAAGGTGTAAATTAATGGAATGTGCTCTGCACCCTTCTCTATCAAGCTGGGCATGCGACATGGCTGCCTGCTGTCGCCCTTACTTTTTGCACTGGCAGTGGAGCCACTGGTGTCTAACCTCTGACAACACCACCGTCAAGATGCATTAAGCTATCCCTCGTGTCATCTGTTAATATCATTATATGCGAAGGATGTTACAATATATCTCAGTGATCATCAAGAGAGCCTGAATAGTGTCCCCCTGGAATGTGTTAGATTCGGGGGACAATCGGGTATTCAGATCAATTGGGCAAAATCCAAAATTCTTCCACTAACTGACAACACTCAGAGGTTTTATCCAGATTACCCACTACAATGGTGCGACTTGCCCTTGAGACACTTGGGCACAGAAGTAACATGAGACTGACATGAACTCCTGCATGCTAACTATGGTAAGACCCAAACCAGTGTAACAGACAGTATAACCCAAAGGATATCACTACCTTTATCGCTGGCGGGACGCGTGTCCTATATAAAAATGATCATATTGCCGAAATTCCTACACCTGTTTGTTAATATTTCACATGTACCAGGTAGACACTTCTTCTCCATGCTTAGAGCAAAGCTGATCTGCCTGGATTGGGCGGGTAAGAAGACCCACATACAGTGGGAGATCCTCATGCTGACATTTTAAAGGGGAGGCTTCGAAGCCCCGGATAGGGACCTTCATTATCTCTGTGCACAAGCGCACTATGCAATATATTGGAACAAGCCAGTTCTATACATGCCGCTCTTAGCCATAGAACAGGGCTACATGTCCCTGGTCCCAGCCATCGCTTACCTGGGGCCCTATTTGGCTGCTTATGCCCCCGCCAACTCTACTGTTGCAACCACTGATACAGCATGGGACAAACTTGCGAAAAGAGCACATAAACCTTTACTGTACTCACCTCTCCTTCTACTGGGCTACCAGACCTCTGCACTAGTTACCCAGGAACAAGCGTGTAGCAAAATGTTGCTCAGGGCTGGCATCACTGTCTGGGATGAACTATATAAAGAGGGCATATATAACGGTCAAGGCATCATGATTGCAATCACCCCTGGACATTTTTTAATATCTTAGACTGAGGCATGAGATAAAGGCTTCCACCCCTGACTTCCCAAGGAAGCCTCCCACCCATGACACATTACACATGCCATTGACCTCTGATGGTCCATGACACCTGGTATCCCTCATTTACCGCTCGGTGCAGAGGGAGAGGCTGGCATTGGGAGAGGGCTCTAGGAGTCTTTGGGAACTGGAGCTGGGTGTCCCCCTCACTGATGCCAGAGGCCCTACTGCTGTCAGCAGAAAAGGTGCATAGCATAAAGCAGTTATTCATCATAAATTCCTACAAAGACTCTACTACACGCCCGCAAAACTACACAGCTAACCTCCGCCAAGATAACAAATGTGCAAGTTGCACTAAAGGGGGGGGGGACTTTTTGCACCTTGCGTGGTCTTGTCCACAAATACACTCTTACTGGAAGGAAGTGGAAGAGGCACTTACACTGATGATTGATCAAGTACTGATGCTTACACTGCTGATTGGCGTACTAGGCTTCACTGGTGAGGAGGGGTATCAGAGATATGTATCGCTATATCTCTTATTAGCTAAAAGAAGAGTTGCATGTCGATGGGGAAGGGGAAGAGCCCTGAAATTCAAAGATTGGCTTCAAGACCCAATATTCTGCACAGACCAGATTCTAACCTATGTTAAGCTTTTGCCGCCTAGCTCCATACCCATAGATATATGGGAACCAATTACCACCTATCTACTGACTCAGGAAACAGGAGACGCCGACCAGGTCGTATCGAACGCTATAGCTGTAGCACTTGCTATTATTGCCAATCTGCCCCTGTAACCCGTATTACTGTTGTATTATGTGCTTGTGACTACTATGAGCCTATATTACTTATAAATGAGATGTCTCCCTCATTTTTACCCTGCTAGCTGTTGTGTACTCACCTAAACCCTCTGATGTATGTTCCTAGGTTTCAAGAAGGTGAACGAGGCTTCAATTTAGTTTTTGACAATGTGGAAATATGACAGGATCTTGCTGGTCTGATTTGGAAGCGTTTTTATTATTCTGATTAATTGTATTTGTGTTCCCAATCATTTTAAATTTTACATGTATGGGTTCTTTCTGTGTAATGTACTTTTATGGCCAGAACGTGGCCGAATAAAGTTTTATTGAACTGAACTGACAGGACTTTGCACAAGGGGATTGTTCATCGTATTTGCTAATGTAGATTGCATATTCTGTACGCATAGCAAAACCGTATGGATTAATGAAAATATCAATATAGAAATAATAACAAATATATATACATACAATATGTGCAATGACGTTTGCGTTGCAGGTGCTCCACACAGACTAAGGCATAGGAGGGAGATATAGCTTTTGAATCTGCAAAGCTGAGTTAACTACAGGTGATTTTCCAGTCGAGCTTTGAATATGGAGGTGAAGGGGAGGCCTAACCTTAACTCTCTGGGCTTAATGTACCAGATCATGAAGGTTAAAATAGAGAAGTAAATCGATAAAGTGAAGTTACACTCTTTGGTTTTCGCTGGGATATTATTTGTGCTTCAAAGTGATAAGAATATTCCAAATATTTAAAGTGGAGCAAACAATTTCAAGATTGTTAGCTAATGTAGGTTGTAGGTTGACTTCTGAGGTGGTAGTTTGTGCTGACACATGCTGAATAGAATATACATTGTGCTTGTAAAGAAGGTAGCCATTTGAACATCATTAATGCACAGGTAATGAGATCAAGCTTCCTAGTATCTGAGTTCAGTCTAGATGAGCAATAGTTGATTAACATAGATAATTCATATTCAACCCTTGAAATAATTAAGGATTGGATGTCTTATTTTAGAACACCATATGGGATATTTGTTATTGTTTTATTGATGTAACGTGTTGTACTTTTTAGTGAGCTTTGTTGCTATGGCATTTATGTGATCATCTAACTTGAGTTTAACTCTAGATATTGTTATATATTGTTTTAGGGCTAGGACCAGCCTCCCGGGGGACTGTCTGCCAATTGTTTAAAAATGTAATTTTCAGCTAATGATGAGGAACTGAGTTTTGCTTTGGTTTAGTTTTAGTAGCTGAGAAGAATTCCGTTTCTATATTTTGGAGATGCAGTCCTCGATGCAGTTGATGCACTAGTCATTGTTTATTTTTAAGTTGATTTGTGTATCAACTGCATACGGGTGACATGATAGGACAGGGGAGCGCTACTCAGGTAAATGGACTAGAACCGGGTCCAAAAGGCAAATCATGCCTTGAATTAACCGGCAGAGGAGATTGGGCCAAGTGGGAAAATTTACTTTTGAATTTAATGAAGTGGCATTCAATCAAGCAATTCTGTCAAGAAAGAGCAGGTCACATATTGGATTCCTCCTGGCTGTGAAATAGATGTCAATAACACTCGTTCTAGTTTGTTCAATTTATCATTTAGTGGCTTTGATCACTTTTTCATCGTTGTCAGCATCTATTGTGGTTCCCACAACAAAATTGATGTAGTAGCTTGGGTATTTTGGGGAAATTGTGAATAGGGTGAATTGTTTCCTAAAATATATTTCTTCCAATTTGGGCCATTTGGCATCCACCAAAGGCCCTAGGGTCGACCAAAGCAGTCATGTGTACTCTACATTTTCTCTATGTAGGCTGCATGCAGCCTACATAGGGAAAATGTCCTCCAAACCAGTGCTCGGGAGGGCGCTGTCCGGGACTCCGCACCAATCACTACACTGCCATTGCAGCGTTGTGATTGGATTAGGGGAAGTAGCATGCCTATTCCTGTTCAAGAGCAGGAACCCGGCCCAGGAGCAGAGGCGGTGCGGGACCCTGTCAGGTAAGGTTTATTTTTATTTTTATTTCACCCCCACAGCGGTAACTCTCTCGCAATAACCCCCGTGCGACCCCCCCCCCCCCCTCCCCCGCTGGCCTCCCCGCCCGCGAGTATGTCGAGCCGCGACTGGATTGGGCTTGATTCCAGAAGGGACAATTGTGAAAGGAAAATCATCTGCCAATTCTAGTTTGGAACAACGTTCCGTTTTTTTCAAGGTTTCATTAAGCACCCCAGGTGTACAGTAGCAAACGTCTTACAGTTGTAGATTATTTCAATGCACAGAATCTGCACACTAACAATTCCCAGGTATACATTTTACATACAGAAATCAAACGCAAACGTTAATTTAAAAATGTAACTTTATTTGTGTTTGATCTCAATGAAATAACTAAATTTCCAAAGGAAAAACTAATCGTCCTATAGCCCCTTCAAATTTGGAAGTGTTCATCTCCATTCTCAAATGGAAATTCATTTACTCCTGCTTTTCGCTATATCTAATATTTCAGGATGCAACATTATCTGCAAATGGCATGTGAATGCCACAAACTTTTAATTTTGTAGGGGTTCATCTACTTTTGAAGCATGGACACATTAGAAAAGCCCAGAGTTCCGGTTCCAATCCTAAACTAGTAAATGCTGCAATGTCAGCATACTTTGAATTTATTTCCACTTATACGTGCGTTTTGTAAACATAAAATTTGATCTCTACTGATTTTATGACTCAGGATAGTCAATTTCATTTCACACAGCTCTGCTTTTGTGCACAATGATTTGTGAGTAAGCCCACAGTTTATTTATTTTTGACTTTATCATCCCAAAAGCTGGAAAAACATTTTAGTTTGCATAATTAGGCTAACCAATTTCCATGTTAGATGGACACTAATCCTACTCCCTTAGTTAAGAACCGCTTGGCGTTTTTTAGATACTAGGGGGCATATTATCAAGCAAGGCGATAAAATTATCGTCGATTTAGCGGCAGAAAACTGCCGCTAAAACTGCGATAATGGGCTAGATAATATGCTCTATGGAATTCCAATTGAAGCCCATGTTAGACGCCCTTCACATTTAACATGGGCTTCAATTGGAATTCCATAGAGCATATTATCAAGCCCATTATCTCCGTTTTAGCAGCAGTTTTCTGCCGCTAAAGAGACGATAATTTTATCGCCTGGCTTGATAATATGCCCCTAGTTGTGGTTCCCCAAAGCTATCTCTACAGGCACCATGTTAATTCACCCATTCCTCAAGATCATGGACGTTATCCAGGTGTTGTGCATCGCTTTTCTTTCAACATTGTCACGCTAAGACTTTTCCAGTTCTACTTGTGCCAAACAAAAGGCACTAGTCGTGTGTTTTGTTATTTAGGATCTCTGATGCTATTATTTCCATTCCTCTCTGCATTTATGTAATAGTATAATATTACCCGGGTTTGGACAACCCATGGCACGTGCCTGTAGTGTGTCTCATTTCTACTCATGATACCATATTTTTCCAGGACCTAATTGTTTTATTAGCCTCTGTCACTTAACGGATACCTTGGAATTCCTCAAAAAGCTTCACATGCTACTAATTTCAGAGCTGATTCTTCATTCATATTTATAAATTAGGCCATTTGTACAAAATGTAGGGATTGCGATTTCCTAATTGAAATTCTTACCAAATTGCAATGAGGAAATCGCAATTATTATTGTTCGAAAACATACACCTCTTAACTAGCGATGCCTAGTGGGTTGCAAATTGACCTATCTCATGAATAATAATGGGGCAGGTTGCACTTTGCGACCTATGAGAAACTGCAGCTCTCACATGCTTGGTGGCCTGGTGGGCTCAGCAGATCACCATGTCTGTGATTGCTTTTTAATAAAACAATCTTTTTTTGTTTTTAAACGCGGCCCGCTTTCCGCAAGTGAAACAGGATGTGTTTCAAACATAAAATGAAACGTTTAAGCTTCATTTTTTTTGTCAGAGTATTCAGTGGTCCCTCGGCCCACTGCCTGCTTTTGAAAATATTTGTAATTTGGCCCCAAAACATACATACATGGGACTACGATTCTGTATTTGTCAGGGACACACTAAACACGCCCCTTCCATAAACCAAATCAATAAATCAAAATGCGATTCGGTGACTCGTTACCAAACCTCAATTTGGTATATGTTCAAACAGGCCTAAGTTTTGTACATATGCCCCTAAAATATTTTTTCCTTGTACTTCTCAGTGAACATGTGTCCTGTTAGGATAACCCTGTCTGCTCACTGTGCCTGGCTCCTTTTCCTTGAGTTCACACCAGCTGTTATGTCGGATGTGATCAATATTGGATACTGGCCTTAACGTCCTGTGTAAATTCCAGGTATCGGTTATAAAAAAGGATTAAAGACCATGCTTTAATATTTTCTACCAGTGTATGTGCAAAAGATAGTAGATTGTCTAGTAATGCATAACAAAGACGGTTAAGAAAATGCAAAGTAATTTCTGAAGGTACAATGCCAGTAGGAGAAACAATTCAAAGTACCAGGGCACTGCAGCTCAAGATACAACTTGATCCTGATAGCTCATCCACGGGGCAAGATGGGCCAGGGGTGGGTCAGAGTTAGGGTTGGACAATGGATGAGGTTGGAATGGGAAGACTAGTGCTAAACTAGTGACATTTCAGTAGAATGGGCCAAATAATACATATGACACTTTACATATGCGCACGGTATGTATATGGGGGTTGCCTTTGAATACTGATGTAGCCTGCGGTAGTTTAAGTTGTTGGTTAAATATATATATATTGATCTACAAATTACACTCAAGATAATGCAATGGCCGAGTGGCAAAGGGAGCAAAGAACAGAGGATACTGTAGAGTTAATGCAACAGGAAAAGACAAAGGTGATTGTTTATTCTTACTATAAATGTTAAAATTTCTATGTGTTTGGATGTACTAATCTATGGATCGTGTAGCTTTACTTGATTATAGCTGATTGCAGAATTGTTAAACAGGCAATGTACACAGCAAAAGTATACAGCTGTATTACATAATACTGTAATGAATTATATAACATGTCAATAAAAAAGATGAAACAAAAAAAAGAACCAATTAAAAGTACAGAGAAGCATGCTACAAGAAAGCAAGAGAAATAATGTCAACTCTATTCGAGGGGCCAAAGAGCAGACAGAGGCTTCTGGTCCCTAAACACGGTAGTTGAACATGCTTGCCGCTGCAGTTCCTTCTATGGCTGAGTGCAACTCAGGATAGCGAGCAGTCACAGCCTTCTCAGATAGGTGGTGTGGTGGAAGCAACCCAGAACTCAAAAAAGAACCAACAGAAACAAAAGTTCAGTGTTCACCCCAGTGTTGTGTTTTTTGTAATGGATAGTAACTACTTTTATTCACAAAGAGCTAAATATTACCCAATGTCATTTCTGAATGCAGGGTATTACTCTTGAGCACAAGTTTCTCCCCTTACACACCTCATCTACCCAAAGTAGTACTCCAATCAAGATAGCCCAATGCATTATAGTAACCAGCAGTCTCTAGGCGACGCAGTAACTTAACTCAGTTGCAGATAACATTCCTTATAGGGTTAAATGTCCAATCAGCCACTACCACCATTGCAGTTGTGGGCAAAACCAGTCTCAGGTCAGTGCATTGAAATTCTCTGTATCATCCGCTGATGGGAACCTGTGGGGCTTATTTGTTGTCTCTTTCACAGTGTGGGAGGGAGGCCAAATGTACTCTGTGTCTCTTGATTTTTGAGCCGGTCAAAGGAACAGATCAATGCAGCTCAGCAGACTTTGCCATGGTGAGTTTGAGGGCTTTAGTAGTTGGGCCAATACAGATGGACCCCTCAATAAGGCCGGTGCAGCACTCTTCTGGGCTGCGCAGATAAATCTCATGCTTTCCTCTGGGTTGGTGTGGATAAATCTCAATGTAAGGTAGTTGTGACTCTCCTCCTTGTTGATGCTTTAACAGTTATAAGCTCCTGGTAGCTATAGCCTTCTTTAGCCGATCAGCTCTTCATCGGCAGTGTTGTAGCAGTCCATGGAATCTACAGCAGCAGCGCCAAGTGGCAGCCTGCAGGAGCTCTCAGACTGTACACATTTTGCTGATCTTGCAGAGTCTTTTGGGTGCAGTTCTCAACACAAAATATGAAGAGAGTCCAGGGGCCAATTAGCAGCAGGGATCAGTTAGGCCTCTCCAGCAGGCTCCTTTGTCTGAATATTCCTCATGCTATAAGCTTGGCTTTTTCTCCTAGACAGTCTCTCCTCCTGCAGGCCCAGGTAAAATCGTGTCAGGGGAGAGACTACATGATTGCATGGGGGCAGTTGGAGACTGGATGTCTCAAAACTGCCTCAAACTAAACGCAAGTAAAACCGAGGTGATGTTAATCGGCAACAATGCCAATATGTGGACTCCTAGTTGGTGGCCTGAGGCCATGGGTTCCCTCCCAGTCCCCTCCCAGAAAGTAAAAAATCTGGGGGTAGTGTTGGATGACTGCCTCTCCATGAAGGCACAGGTGAACGCGGTTGTCTCTACCACCTCGTTCGTTCTCAAGAACTTGAGGAAAGTGCTCCCGCTCCTGCCTGCTGAATATAAACTTACAGTGGTTACAGCATTGATCATGTCTCGCCTGGACTACTGCAATGGTCTTTATTTGAACATGCAGGAGGGCAATCTTTGTAAACTCCAGATGCTTCAAAATTCTGCAGCCAGGCTGCTTACGGGCACATCGAGATCTACCCCAATCTCGGGCGCAATAAGAAAATTTCACTGGCTGCCGGTAAAAAAAAGAATCCTTTTCAAGGCCTTATGCTTTGTTTTTCGCGCCTTGCAGAACACAGGCTCTCTTTACATGAGACAACAATTTTGCTGGTATGTGCCGGCCAGAACTCTGCGCTCCCTCGGAGCTAAACTTATCATTCTACCACGTATACGGAAAGCTAAATGGGGTGGGAGAAGCTTTGTGGCGGGTGCAGCCAGGGCCTGGAATGAATTGCCTTTTGCCTTGAGGAACTCTAACGATCTGCTTTCCTTTAGGAAAGCGCTCAAAACGTGGTTGTTCTGATTCTTCCGTGTGCTAAGTGTTGGGAGCTTTACAGCAAGCGCCGGGACACCCTAGGGTAGCTGTGCGCTATATAAGTTTGCCTAACATAACATAACATAACATCGTTCCTTCTTTCATTAGGCAGACAGGAAGGCTTGTAGAAAATCGGCAGACGTCTACTTCCTCCTGAAGTAAGTGCAGACTTCAGGTGATGTCCCTGAATCTCTGGGAGACTGGCTATCAAGCTAATACCAGCCCTGGCCACATACCAGTAAGTTCCCTTCCTTGTTCATGAGGAAGTTGTTCTTGGAGCAAAATCATTGACAGACAAAAAGGGATGTCTGACCTGAAAATTCTTCATCCTGGAACAACAGAAACTGTAGTCCCACCCTCACCCTAACATCAACTAAATGGGAGTGCACAGGAAAACTAATCAGCTGCCCTATGCTAGCAAATGACCAGACCTAGAATTTGGCAGACTGTACTCCTTCTGTAAGGGTGGTAAAGGACAATACGTCCCCCTCCTTGATGGGCTAACCTCCTTCAAATATAGACATCCCGGTCCAGTAGTCACCTACATACGGTTAACTTGTAACTTGCATTGTGGACATCAGTTCTTCCATTGACCTATGTCCAACATTTTTGTAGCCATTCTGTCATTTCTTGCTCCTACGTGCTGTTTGCTCTCATCCCCTTTCATTTGCATATCACGAGAAACACACGTCTGTGCTCAAGGTCTTTAACCACACATGCTGCTTTTCCCAGCTACATATAGCCTCGTGGGAGTCTATAAGTAAACCATACAATTAGTAATTTGTTCATGATTATGTGCTCAGGTCTCCTCTTGTAGTATCCAGTATTTGCCTTGTGATAACAGACAAATGTGACTAATGGTATGCTCATAGGACTATTCCATGCTTACCTGTAGCTTTGCAAATGTGTCTTGCCCATGGTACCTGCTAATAGATGTATGAATATCTGTGTGACTCTGTGCCGGGCAGAGAACTCTGAGTGGAGCTAAGCAGTTGCATTCTCTCCACTCGAGTATGTTTACAATCTGTCCACTCTAGATTGTTTACAATTAATGCTGTTGCAATTCCTCGGTCTGTGGTGGAGTCTTATCTGCTTTTAGAGTTCCTGTATCAGATGGTGGTGGTAACCCAACAATGAGAATATTTTCTCTTTAGCAATACCTTGATAGAAATCACTGTCATGGATGAAACTGACAAGTTGCAAAAGGTTTACCCAGGCTCCTTTATAAGCCCAAATCTTGGAGCGCAAACCACTATAGCCTTTGAGGCCGACGTAGCGGGCTCTACCTGCCAATAAAGGCTGCTCCAGCGTAGGAAGCGGGCCTTTAATGGCCTGTAGAGGCCACTACTGAGGGCTCTAAGGCTATTAGAATATTCTGCCCCTCCAAGACAGTATGTTCTAATTTATAAAAACAAAGGCCTTGCGGAGCCTGAGGGGATTTAAATACCCTCGGGCTCAGAGAGGTCTTTGTTCACAGCAACAGCTGTGAAATGAAAAAAAACTTTGGAATGTTGCTCTCTGGGCTTCTACCAGCCAGTAGAAGCCTGGAGGACTTCATTCACTTTAATGGAACGCTCAACATTCTAATGTTCTAATATAGTAGTAGCAATCTGCAATAAAGAGAGCAACAATTAAGTAACAGCACATGTGCAAGTGAGGTCTAGGAGTATGCAAAGATGTGGCATTATTTGTAAACTTTGCAAAAGTCTATAGAATATTTGCAATTGTGTGATGTTTGCAACAATTTTCCCTTTGCCATGGGCATGTGAAAACTTTGACTTTCGTAACAATTTATGTCAAATATCTTGTTTCTACTGCTAACAAAACAATTCTGCATGAATAACGTCCTCTTTGTAAGGTGTGAGGGTAATTGAAATTCCAACAGTGGAGGAAATTTCATGTTTCATAGTAAAATGTATTTTGACACACACATTTTGTAAAATCAGAGGAATTACTGTAGGAATCTGGTGTGCAAATGTGAATAAATGCCCCTTTTTGCATGAACACCATCCTTTTTTGGACCAATGCTTCTTTTTGACTCTGTGCACTAGGACTCTGCTAACAAGACCCCTGTACACATGCTGTGACACCCTAAACATTTCAGAGTTGGCAATACTGCTAATTGGCATATTTAATATATCTGTATGTCCCTAGTATATGCTATAAAGTGTACCCTGTGCCTGTAAATTATATGTCACTAGTAGACTGCAGCACACACTGTCCCTCCTCTAGAGTGACTGTGAATGCCTGTAGGCCTACTACTGTAGCTTGGGTGTGTAGTTTTAAAACTGCCAATTCCACCTGTAAAAATAACACTTTTTGGCAGGCCTAAACTCTCCTTTAAAATATTATGAAGTCACCCCTAAGTAGGCCATAATGCCCAGTAAGGCAGGGTGCATGGTATTCAAAAGTATGAAATGTTTGATGGCAAACATGCCACTACAATGATAAGGCATTAACGCTATTTTCACGGTAGCAGGGCTAGCTGTTCTACAGGAACGTATTGTTAACAATATTACATTTTACTTAATGATGATATCTCTACTTAGAAACCCACATCAATGTTCATTATTGGACTTTTCAAAATATTTATTACAAGCCCAATACACTGGTAAAGACTGATTTGTAATAAATATTTTGCAAAAGGTACTTTAAAAAATCACCTTTTACCTGCCTACAGGCTCTGAATCCCATTATGCATGAGGTTCCAGCTGTCACACAGGTGCTGAAGAGATCCTTTGATGAGGTGTGAACTTGCTCACAGAGTCAAGACAGAGGCCTTGGGTGTGGGAAAGTGTTCTGTTCCTCTTATAAAATGATCATCTGGGTAGTGCCCAGAACATAATTAACTTCAAAGTACCATAGGCAGATGTAGCTAACACCTGGACTTGCCCGCTCCTTTCTGCCTATAGTCAACCACGTACCAATCCCAGTTGGAGAGTAGCTCCCCTCAGAACTAGTTTTGTATGACCTTAGAGGAGGTGTTGCTCTTTTCTCTGGCCACACAGCTTAAGGTGGGCACAGGAGCTCTGCACAGGGGGGAAAATGCTCGACTATGCTGTATTTAGGTAGAGAGGGTGCTGTGGAATTGCTTCCAGTGGGGCACACATGAACACTAACAAAAGTGTGTAGGACCATACCTGGGAATTTGTTCTGTATTGGTTTAGGGGGCAAGGGGTTACCCTCCACCCACAGCTTAGTGTTTGGGATAAATGTGGGCCCCTGGGTATCCTCTTCAGAACACTACAAGACCTGTGGAAGACAGAATAAGGACTGCACCTGCTGTTGAGACCTGGGAGGAGACCCGAAAGGTTGGACCCACATTCACTTGTACCCAGGACAAAGAAGTTGACTCCAATGGTCAGTTGGCTGACCTCCTGTAAAGCTTTAGGGACACAACAAATTGCTAGAAGCCCATTTTCTGAAGAGCCCAGCTGACGAGTTCCAACTGATCTGCTGGTGGCTTCTTCCGCAGTGAATCATGAGCCTCACCCCCCACCCTACCCAGTGCTGTTCCGGAGGTCGCTGGACCCTTGGCTATGTCAAAGTGTACACTTTCTAACATCCTGAGAAACCTGGCACTTAGAAACATTTGGGCTCCAAAGACCTTCGGACTGGGACAAACATGTCTAATCAATTCAATGGAGGTGTGTTGCCACTAGGCCAAATATTCAGGTTGCTCTGCTGGAAGCTTTTCTACCGTAACAAATCAGCTTTAGTGGGCCGTCACAGAGAGGCTATCAGGCCTCAAGGAGCCCTGTTATGGTTACAGCTATCAGCCTTGCCTGCTGGAGAAATCTGAGCGCTAAAAGGTGACTAGGCCCGACGTAAAAATCATCACAGCGCAAATGCACCAATGGTATCTAGCCAGTGAGAGACCTTCTTTGGGTGCCATATTTTAGTTTCCCACACAATGAGCGTTCTCACCAAAAATCAAATCCTTCACCAGGAGCTTGTCCAATTGCTAACTGGCCTCATGGAGCCCATCTTGGCCACAACCTGCAGCCTTTCCATGCTGAGGATTTTTGATTGTCATTTCAGAGGCGAAGTCAGAAGGTAAAACATATGACCTGAATGAACCTGGTTTCTGTATCAGACCTGGGCTCTTTAGTGATCGACCTTAAATCACGCCTAAGTCCCGATCAAGTGCAACTAGATGACTGTGGTCATACTTAACATACATACATACATAAGTCAGCAACCAAGAGCAGGTACTTACCTAGCCAGCTCTTAGAAGTATTTGGGCTTCAATCTGGGGTGACAATTGTCTTTCACTCAACACACAGCAGCAGTACAAGCTACAGTGCAATCTTTAATTGTTGCTTCAAAGCTATTGAAAAAGAAATTGAGTTGCTCTTCTCACATTCATCTCTTGGCCGTAATGGCAGCCAAACTCAAACCTTTCTTGGCGTATGGTCTGGAAAACCTGCATAGAAAGGAGGTAGTTAGTCCTTATCAACCAGTTACAAATAAATGCCTAAAAAGCGGTCTTTAACCTGCCACAAGGAACCTCTCCATCTCAGGTGCGTTTTGAATTTGGCCTTAAAAATCAGAAATTCAAAGAATGAACATCTTCGCTAAACTACGTTGGAGACTTCTTGCCTCGGAGGGTGGATCCCAGAACAATTTATGCTGGCTTGAGATTGAGGCTCAAATGGGGAAAAATACAAATAAACTCATGGTGTGATTACCTGGGGAAAGTATTAGCTGAATTAGACATACAGGAAGCATGGGAAAGTAACGGAAATAACCTTTAGCCGGATAACCAATTCCTCATCAAACAAATTGTCATATTTACATGATAAAATACATTTGCAAAGAGGCGGCAAGCCTGGGAAGTGATACATTCTTACTATACCTTAAAGCAGCAAGCATACGTCACTGCACTCTTTCCCCCTGACTTAAAACAACACTTTATGTTTTATCGTTTTGGCCACTTTGACTCCAAAGATTTGCTACCAACATGAAAGGGCAGGCCGCTAGACTCAAATTACCATTTAGGCGGTTATAAATTGGTGTCAATATGTCATCTCATGTGTACGTTGCCCAACAGGTATAGATCAAAGGAAGACACTTCTCACACCAATTTATTTGAAAGAGAATATCCGTACCTGTAGGCAAGCAGTCATCAGCTGGCTGGGCTGTGCCTCGATTCCTCTGGCACATCGAGGAGTAAAACTTTTAAATATTGTGAATGAGCAGCTCCGAAGTGTTAAGACCGAGAATGGATAGGGGTCAATAGGATCAATAGGTCCTTCTCCCGTTATGGAACTAAATTGTGAAGTTTGATCTGCATGTATTACAGTGCTTAATTTGTAAAATAATAAGTGCCAGGGCCCTGACTAGGAGGCCACAGCAGCTTGCACCATCCATCGCCGCTGTCATCACTGCCAAAACAACTACTGACCATCGCTCACGCCTGCAAGTGCGACAGTTCAGATTATTCCAGGTCCCCAAAGCTAAAGGACTGGCTGGGGAGGCAGGTATTAGTAGTTTTTAATGTATATTGTATTCATAAACAACCTTTGTTCCGCTCATCTTTAAATTAGATGAGCAGCGCCACCATGTGGCAGACTGTCATAAGTGCTGGTGTAGGCAATTAAGTGCCGCGCACCGGAAACCACCGGTTCAAATTAAGCACTGATTTAATGTACATGTTACTCTATAATAAAGTCAGACCAAGCCCCGGTACTGTAAAAACAAAGGATACGCGAAGCTGCACTAAATGTTCAGAGTACCAGAAAGTCCTGTCTACCCCCTAATACACACAGCACTTTAAAAATAAGTGGAGCCCCAAGAACCTGGGAACTGTCCTATGGAAAGGCATCTAAGGAAGTGACATTGACTTATGAGTTTGGTAGTTGACCATATTTTGTATTAAGTTGATTGGTATTAACGAATTTTGCGATTTAGGAACTGTGATTTTATACAGTTAAACTGTGTTTCTACGATTTATTGCATTCGAGTCATGTACTTTATGGCTAGGAATAACCAAATAAAGTCTCTTTTCTCTCTAAAAAAAAAAGAACTAGTTCATTATTTGGAGAGTTGTGAATTCTTGGAACCACATTAAAAAAAAGTTTGAATAAGCCTAATTGTGAGTTATAAACAGAAGGGAGACAGAACAAGGACCAGAATGTGAGAAAAAAATCTGCAAATTCATAAAATGGCCATAGGAAGAGCATAGAATAAACCGTTATATTATGGAAGTATGCATCAAACAATGAGGAGAATGGGCTCTTGTTAAAATTAGTGCCACAAGGAAAAGACATAGTTATGGACGAACTAGTTTGAGACACAGCTTGAACCTATCTAAGATACAGCCTGGGGAACAGTGGGATGACAGTCGATCAATTAATGTATCAGAACTTTTGTTGCAGTGAGAAGGTAGCATTTGAAGTTCACGTATGTGCCTCCCGGAAAAATTGACGAAACACACGAAGATGAATTTAAGAGAATCCTGTTCTTATCAGGTACTCCTACTGATTTGGCTGTGTGCGGGGGAACATGTCGGTGAGACATACATCTAAAAAGCTGCCAGCAAAGCAGAGAAATCGTATGTGGATAAGAGGAATCGCAGAGGACGCACATTTATCTTAAAAAAATATCAACCGGGAAAGTGGGTGAAAGTCTTGGTTCCAGTTTATTCGAATGTGAAGCGAGTGAAATAATATGCATCAGCTGTTAGTCTAAAACATGGATTTTAAATAATGGATTTGGGAAGGCTTAAATTTGCTTACTTAATAACTCTGTTCTATCGCAACTACTTGTCTGATATTCCTGCCAGTGATGAATATTTCATGTTGTGACATTTTTCTTTCCTTTAATGAAGCAATTGTGGTAGGACTAAAAAGTAAAAGGGACAGGCTAAATTTATGACATTTCTATATTTTTAAACTACACATCTAGCAAAGATGACAAACAGCTCTTTATGTGTCCAACAATTTACAGTGAGGTGTGAGGATATGGCTCCGTTCTGACATGTTTATAAACTCTGTAGCTGTAGCATTATTAGAATCAGACGTTTTATGTAATAATCTAAATGACAATAAAGACCGAAGCCCAGATTTATCATACCTTCACAACGCGCAGCGCAGCAAGCCACCTTGCGGCACTGCATAAAAGGGCAGGAATGTGCCGTATTTAATCCGGCATGTTCCTGTCCTGTCCATGCTCTGTTGCCCCTTGTGCGGCCTTGCGTCAACACTGCCACCCTTGCGTCGTGGTGCAAGGGTGCCTACGTTGTAGGCAGGAGTGTTTTTGTGTAGGAAAGGATTCCTTCCTGCTCACAAACAATGCTCGGAGGAATATTCCTCTCTCCAGTGTGCTTCCGAATGCAGCATACATAGTGTTGTGTAGTTCCTATAAACCTATATAGGATCTGCGCGTTTAGACAACATAGACTGTGGGATTGGTGTCCAGAATGATACTACACACCCCCACTGGGTATGTTTGCCTGTATACCAGCTAGCTCACTGAAGTGCCACTAGAAACCCCTCTTACCAAGGAGAGAATAGTTCCTGGCAACTATCGAACATGACAACCCTGATCTCTCAGGATCGTGGAAACAGTGTGATACTTTCTGCACAGTCACTCATGATCACTTTGTCTCAGAGAGATACACAAAATAAATGGCGGGGACGTTTTCCAATAAGCATTTATTGAAACAGCGTCATTCTAGTGTAAAATAGGTGTGCTGAAACAACCATTAGACAGTAACAGGTATAAATGAATATAAGCACTAACAGGGTAAAAGGATGGTAGATATCTACCATCGTGCTAAAACAGTGAATCAGTAGCGGCTCGTGGAGGGAGTTCGGTGGGGCAGTGAGGCGGGACAGGGGAGGGGCAGGGTGGGGAAATGCAAACGACGGAATATGGATGAACAGAGGTAAGTACACATTTAAATTAATAAAACGAATTTCAATGCGCGCTCTGCTTCGCAAAATGCTATGCAGCGCGCGCAAAGGAATTTGTTTTATTAATTTAAATGTGTTCTTACCTCCGTTCATCCATATTCTGGTGTTTACATTTCCCCGCCCCGCCTCACTGCTCACCGAACACCCTCCACGAGCCGCTACTGCAATGAATACAGACAAGTATATAAAATACATGACAGTAATAAAAGCGTACTCCTACGATATGACCCTAACTAGATGTAGCTAAGTGTACCTAGCATGTATGTGGGTGTAAAGCCAAGAATCCCTCTAGGATAAAGTCAACCCCATTACCTGAAGTGAGAGGCTGTGGGACCCCATCTTGGTCTCGAGATGGACACCCCTTGAGGGATATCAGACCACTGCGGGCTGGAGTGTCTGTGAGCAGAAAACTCAGCATCTCGTTTCAGTGTGTCAGCATGGAAGTTCTTTTCTCCTCTTACTACCTCAGCAAGATATGGTGTTAATATACCCAAAGTGGTACCCTCAGGGGTTTTACTTTGCTGTGTCATGTCGGACGTAGGATGACGGAAGGAATGACCCTTGTACATAGTTATGCAGGAGATGGTAGTCCTGCTGAGTTCCCAAGAATCCTCATGCATAATGGATGAGGCTAGTTTTCAAGGAAAAGCCTACGTCCTGTAAGCAGTACTGTAACTAGGTAAAAGTTCAGTCCTAAGAACCGTTATATAGTGTAATGGTAGGGAAGAATATAGGTGAAAGGTTAGGTGACTACCTGAGCCTATATTGGGCTACCTACATGGAACATAACACCCGTTTCCTTATCCGACTGGACACCATACTAAAACTATAATGTATAGCTCGGTGTTGTACGCAAACCACTAATTTAGACCATAAAAATGGTACTTTAAAATGTAAACTCCTAAAAAAAACATGTATTGCAAGCGATAGGAGTCTGTACTAACTAAGTTCGGATATATAGTTGGAACAATGAGTGACTGAAAGCCTTGCAGTTTAAAAAAGTGTCTTATTGTTTAAAATTCCAAATTTGTTTTTTTTGAAAAAGCCAAATGTTCCCAGCACACGATGAGCCAAATGTTTATGTGTCTTTGCTGGGAGACGCAACATCACAGTTGCCTGCAATCGCAGATGATGGTCCCTGCAACCTCACAGATCAGGTCAGTCGAGCACAGATGCTCTTCTGCATTATCCAGAGCCGATGATGGGGAAGCCTCTGTGCCATCCAAGGCCTGAGTAGTTGTTGAGGTGCCGGTATCCGTTCCAGCAGGAGCTGAAGCATCCTGTGGTGGCTCTAAGAATGCAGACATCAACAATGGAATATGCTGAGGACACTGCAGAACATTGTCCGTTATCTAGTCCAGTAAAGCATCAATGTTCAGTGCCCAGATGTATTACCATGCGATCATGACATGGTTGCTCCAAGAGCGTTTTTTTCATCTCCTTGGTGACTGGGAAGCCCATTGCATAGCAGAAAAATGACAATCAGGATTCCTGCTATTAGTAACAGTTGGGAATAACTCCGAGGATTGTCTGAAAGGTGCTTAACAGTCCTGAACCTATGGTCTTAAATATGTGTACTATACCCATCGTATCAGACATGTTAAAGATACATTGTACTATTTCTGTGAAATGGAAAGGGCAGTTTGTCCGTACTAGTGCCTGTAGCTCAGCTGAAGACCTTGCAACCTGGAGATCATAAGTTTCTCGGGAGGAGGTTAAGGGCACGGTTTGCTGTAAAAGCATGACTTTTATTCGGCTCAGACTATGCAAATTCCGCCCACCCCTAGTATGATGTCACTACCTCCGGATGTTCTTTTTGTACATACTGTTGGTCTGGCCTATGGATACTAAACCCTTTGGTGGTACCCTTGATTCTTGACTGACATCTGTTGGTGTCTGTGGGCCAAACTAACCATCCCTTCCAAATGGAGTCTGAAGTATTGTACTGCATGATGTCATCTATTGTATCCCCTCCACATGATGTAAAATTGATGTGTGAAGGTGTGGGAATCCGAGGTGTGTTCAAATCCTTGTTCTTGGCTTGTCCAAGACAGAAAGTCTGTTGCACAGTTTCATTCAGAAACATTATCTGTTGAGGAATGAGGCATGCTCTAAATAGTGCTTCTGTTCCCTAAACTTGCCATTACTTAGAACCCCAGACTGATTTTGTGTCTATAGTGTCCTTCCATAAGTCGAAATCCCGTTCAGACAGTTGAGAAATAAAGGATGCAGAGTAAATCTGTTTGGTGTTATTCAGCATATTTTTCTGTGCAAGTGTAGGAACAACCTTATAGAAATATGTGGTCAGGTCAGAAGTGTTAAACCCTGAAAAACATAAATATTTCTTTGCAAACATTTTCAAACTACCTTTTAGTGGTGTTGGGCAATGTTCCCATTGGTGGTAGTGAAAACATTTCGTGGGATACTAACAGTACATAGTGTTATAGTCTGAAGTGTCTTCTAACATTTCAGTGTTTGAAAATGCAGCGGATTGTTCCAAATCAGACATCATATAAGTTACAGAGAAATTGTAAATAAATGTGGTATTTTCAAAAGTTCAGTAGGGTCAAATACATCATGATCAACCTTGTCCCAAACTATACCATCAGGAATTGGAACAGCTGTAATGTTCATGGAAAACAGGTCTCTCTGTTCAGGATGAGATGATGTATGAGGTTTCAGAGCCAAGTTCACATTTGATACTGCAGAGCTTTCTGGGAGATATTTTCCATTTATGAGTAAGCAAAAGACAGTCACTAGGCCAATCCAGAACAGAAAAAACAATATTCCTGTATGGTAGTAAGAGGAGAGCGTAGGCTACCCAGAAGCCCATGAGGCCTACTATTCAGTTCGGCCACATAGTGTGGTTTGATCAGATCAATGGAGAAGAATCTCTTTTCTTTTTTGCCGGCAAGAGGTGGAAGAAGTACTGTTCTGTTCCCTCGACAGCCAGGACAGGTACAAGCTTTCTGCATGATGGCCCAAATTCGTTTTTGTGCTTGATCTTTTCTCTGGCAAGATCCCTGACTTTTGGGATCCAGACAGGTCTTGCCGTGACTGATTTGACTTCCCAAGTGGTGATGCGTTTTACTTGCACGTTGCTTAGTATTGCCCGGGATTCATTCAGATCCTGTAAAACAGCCGAACGTTTATTGATATTAAATGGTTTTTCATCCGCAACTGTGCTTTCATAATCGAGATCAGGTACCCACATTCTCGGCCCAAATAGGACCTCCTAAGGAGTGACACCCCCTAGAGAACTTCTTGGCATGTTGTTGAGGGCTCGTTGTACCCCATATAAGTGATTGACCCAACTACCACCCGAACATAATACTCTTGCTGTTAAAGATTGCTTTAAGTCTCGGTTTTTCCTCTACATGCCCTTGGGATGGTATGGAGAGGCATACCGCAATGCTACACCCAAAGCTTTCATGGCTTCCTTGTAAGCCCTAGAGCTAAACGCAGGGCCACGGTCAGAATATAATGTGCCAACTGCTTTTGTCCCTATAAAGACTCGCAAATCTTTTATAACAGCTCGGGCATCAGCCGAGCACTGAGGCCATACCCATTGGAATCCAGAGCATGATTCCACTGCCAGCCAGATATACTTGTAAGCCCTGTCTGATTGTAGGGGGCCACAGTCATCCAAATAGACACACGTGAGTGGTCTGTCTGATATCAGTAATGGTGTCTGCGCTGGGCGTGCTATGGTGGAACCTTTCATCCGCTGACAGAGGTTGCATTTTAAGACAAAATTCTTTGTCTGTTTTGTTAGACCTGGCCACCAATTGCGCTGTTTCAATAATGAAACTGTCAGGTTAATCCCTGTGTGTGCAGAACCTAGACCCTCGTGTGCAGCTAGTATTAAACCCTATCTGCGTTCCCTGTTTAGTATTACTCTATCCCCCACTCCTGGAATCTGAGCATACGGAATGTTGTTTGCATCTAACTTGTAGGAGTATTTGAGTGGAAACGCTTTCTGTAAGGCTGGGCTATTTTGTGTGAAGCAATGACAGCTACCATTATCTGTCCATCTATTCTCGTTTTAGAATGAGTGATTGCAGCTACGGCAGCAATAGGTACTGCCCCCTTCATTGCTTCATCAGCCAATTAATTCCCTTCAACGTGAACGCCATCACGTTGATGACCGAGCGTGTGTATCACGTGAGCTTTTGAAAGTTCCTTTTTCAACTGAGCTACCTGTTCCTATAGCATTTTATGCTTAATTGTGCCACCTTTTGAGTCTTTAAAACCATTTTGACCCCAGTAATGAAGATACTCGTTGTATGACTGGACACAATAATATGAATTGCATGCAATCAGTGTGGGGAGTTCCCGATCCGTATTTATTAGTGCCAGTAACAGGGCTTTTAGTTCTGCCAGCTGACTCCTAGAGACGGTGACTTCGTATCGCTGGGATGGACTCATATTGCAGGTATGCCTGCGTTTTGAGACTAGGGTCATACCTGTATTCTACACCCGTCGTAGTGAGAGAATTAGCCCATTGTATCCATCTTGGATGTAAGGCTTTAGCATTAGGACGGCTTGCCTTAGTAGCAGCCTCTAAGGCTAGTCCCGGAGTTCATTAAAGGTTAGGTAAGTGTACCCAGATTGACCCGCTGTAACATGTATCACCAAATTGCAGACATTTACGCGTGTCTGCAAGTGTTTTGAACCTATCAGGTCAGTTTGTAGGGAACAAAGGATATCTGTGTGTTCCTGTGTCCAATGCCTAGTTGAAAAATCAGGTATGATTAAGTCGTAGAAAGTTTTTCTTTTTCTGCGTAATCCAAAATGTATGTTCTGCCAAAATTGTAAAATCCCAATATGGATTGTAAATTTTTCAGTGATTTAGGAGGTTGGAGCAGCGCACACTTTTCTAAAAAGTTAGCTGCCAGGCTTTTCCCTTCACTTGAAATCCTGTATCCCGAAAATAGGACATTGAGGTGGGCTATTTTTGATTTTTTTAAATTACATTTGTAGCCCTCCGAGGCGAACCCCAAAATGATGTTGCTCACTCTGACCAAGTGATCCTTTAAATCATCATCCGTCAGATAAAAATCATTTACATAGGACAATGCCTCTTCATCCAAATTCTGAAGTAATTCTGTTACTGAGGAAGAAAACAACCCAGGGCTATTCTTATACCATTGTTGGAGTTGACAAAATTGACCCAGCGCTGAGAATGCTGTCAAATACCGGCTCTCAGGCACTATATTTTGGCAGAATCCATTTGAGATGTCTAGTATTGTTTTGTAATTTTTCTCCACAATATTATTCATTAATGCGCCACTATGTGCATTCTGTACTGCAAATGTTTTAGTGCATGTGTTCAGATGTCGGTAGTCTAAAACTAGACAGTATTAATTATCGGGGTTCATTACAGGAAACAAAGGATTGTTCATTGAAGAGGTACAAGTTTCTATTACACCCTGGTATTCAAGTTGATCTAAGATCTCCCTTACTTTTGTTCACTTCTTGTTTTAGTGGGTACTGTCTCTGTGGAGTTGGAGTATTTTTTACTGGCATTACATGCTGTGGTGACTCAGCATCCCACCCAACATGATTGCGATATAGTGCTGGAGCAAGGGCTACCGCCCACTCCTGCGCATATGTGTGTTTTAAGTATATTGGAACAAGTTCGGAAAAGGAAGGTTAGATTACTGTTTCTCCCTTTGGGCAATCCATAACAATTTCAGGCGGCCAATCTCTTCCAGCTAAAAGGCTGTCATAGCCAAAAGACAGGTTCTCCCAATACAGACCTTTAATTTTTCTAGGTTTTTCCCCTCCATTTCGAGTGTTATCTCATGTAACAGATGTGGGGCACTTACCCTTGTATCAGGTGTTTCCACCGTGATATGATCATTCAACTCCGCTGTCACCAGAAATTCCATCAGGTTCTGGTGAGCTATTGTTACTTTTTCTGCGCTGTCTAGCATCATCAGAGCCCATTCACCTTTCAGAAGTTGAGTCCTCAGAATTCTGGGCATGTCTAACTTCGAGACCTGCTACTTTTTTTTTTTTTTAAATTGAGGTTTTGATTTTGGCTTCTCTTCTTTTTTGGAAGTATAACATACGTGTGTGGCATGCCTCTGGACTTTGTACACTCTTTTGGTCTGTGTTCTGACAATCCTTCCCTCTCTGAGTTTCTTGGTGAACAATGAAAGGAACAAGAGGAATGTGTATCAGTATCCTGATCCCTTTTAGGTTTTTTAATGTTATTTCTATTCCTAAGGTTGTACCTCCTTTCGTAAAGCTCCTGTTGAGGAGACTTACCCCTGGACTGAGATCTATTCTTTTGTTTTTTATAGTTATCCCATTTTTTCGTGGAGGTATCAGGTGTTTGCTTGGTGTTATCCTTTTCAGGACCACCCATGCATTGAGGTTTTCTTGCTCTGGCTCCCAAACTATCTCTACCTAATTAAGCATAGGTGTCTGATAATTTTAGGCAATTCATGTTTCTCTTGTAAAGGAGTGTAATTCCTCAGGCGTTGGCGTATTGCCACTGCTGTTGCCTTCCCTTTTATATTTGCTAATATTATAGCAGATACCTGGGCAAAATTACCTAATAATTTTATCCCTAAGTTCAGAGCAGGTTCTGCTCCATACTCAGTTTGAATTTGTCTCAAAACCTTTGGTATTATTGCTAATGACGAGATACCATGAGTTCTGGTATATATGGCAGCAAAAACTGTACCCCAAGTGGTATAACCCTCTATCTGCAGAGCTATCCCCATTTTAAAGCAGATTGTTAACATTCTGTGTTTTCCTTGAGGGCTTGTGTGTGGAAAGACTGCCTCTAGCTGTGCTATTTTTTGAGCTATCCAGAATGGCATTTGCTCACATTTAGTGGGTATTTTACCCATAATTTAGTGTAGCGTTTGTGGTGTAATTTTAGTTGGCGATCCCTGAATTTGTCCTGTTGGTGTAGCCCTTGTTGGCTGAAATGTGAGTGTTCTCATCACAAACTGCGTCAGGTTTCTGTAAAGTTTTATTGTTTCTTTATGAAGTGGACATAAGTCTGCCACTGTCATTGAGTCAATGTCTGGATGCAGTGTGTAAGCCGCAAGGACTGGCCAAGTGACTTCATCTCTTCCAAGCAGACCTAGTCTTACTTTGTATTTTGTGTGGGGGAGGGATCCTTTTAACCAGTTTATGTGCTCCTGGTAGGTGAGCGGAACTTCAATGTCCTCATTCGGACAGTATTCATCCGGTGTTTCATCTTCAGTGTAAGAATGAAATGTCTTTGATTGTGCATCTGCTAGTGGGAATTTAACCCATGAATATCACACCTCTGTTCTATATGATTCGGAGGCCTCAATCATAATTGTGACTGTCCCACCAGTAGCTGAGACTCCATAGTCCGCTAGTTTTAAAGTAAGGGCAGTTCTAACATTTTCTATAATGTTGATTTCCCCTTCTAGTTCTTCCTCAACTCCTGCACCCGCTCATAGTGCTGGGGCAGCGCTGCCTTCTACAGTCATTGTTGAAGAAATTTCAAGGGAACTGAGATAAAGGTTTTATGCACAATAGGAACTGTTTGTCCTTCAAGCTTGATAAACCTTCAGCCAATACGTAGGGTATGCCTACTCAGCTGTGGCGGATAGTTCCCTTCCCACTACAGACGTCTCTGGGGAAATGTGAGTAGGGGTTTCTGAGAAAAGCACGATTGAACTACTCAGATTTGCCTGTTAGATAAGTACCAAACCAACGTTGGCGGCACCATGTCGTGTAGTTCCTTTAAACCTATATAGGATGTGAACGTTTAGACAACATAGACTGTGGGATTGGTGTCCAGACTTATTCTAGACACTCCCACCGAGTATGTTAGCCTGTATACCAGCTAGCTCACAGTGCCACTTGAAATCCCTCTTACCAAGGAGAGAATAGTTCTTGGCAACTATCGAACATGACAACCCTGATCCCTCAGGATCGTGGAAACAGTGCGATACTTTTTGCTCAGTCACTCGTGCTCACTTCGTCCCAGAGAGATGCACAGAATAAATGGTGGGGACGTTTTCCAAAAGGCATTTATTGAACCAGGTCATTCTCATGTAAAATAGGTGTGCTGAAACAATCATTAGACAGTAACAGATATAAATGATTATAAGCACTAACACGATAAAAGGATGGTAGATTTCTACCACTGTGCTAAAACAATGAATACAGGCATGTATATCAAATACATGACAGCAATAAATGCTTAGCCCTACGATGCAATCCTAACTAGTTGTACCTAAGTGTACCGAGCATGTATGTGGGTGTAAAGCCAAGAACTCCTCTAGGATAAAGTCAACCCCGTTACCTGAAGTGAGAGACTGTGGGTCCCCGTCTTGGTCTTGAGATGGACACCCCACAAGGGATATCAGACCACTGTGAGCTGGAGTGTCTGCGTGCAACAACCTCAGCGTCTCGCGTCAGTGTGTCGGTAAGGAAGTCATTTTCTTCTCCTACTAAATCAGTAAGATATAGGTGCCGATTCCGATCCGTTCAAAATTTTCCCCGTACGAATCGTATCCGGATTTTTGTCCGTACGAATCGTACAAGTAGCGTACAAACGGCCAAGTACGATTCGTATGGGAAAAAGTCCATACGAATCGCATTGGGAAAATTTCCCCACACGTCCTCGGGTCGGAAAATGTGCCCGACAAATCCCCGGACGATTTAACGTACGAATCGTAAAAATGAAGTCCGACCGCGCAAGTACGATCCGTCCCGTCCTTCCGATTTACAACCGTATGGAAAAAACACCGTACGGACCGAACTCCTATAGCAACCATGGAGACATGTGCCCGCATACGCGCTGAACACCCCACCCCAGACCCCGTAAGTACGCGCAGAACACCCCCAGCCCTCGTATGTACGCGCCGAACACCCCCCTCAGCCCCTGTATGTACGTGCCAAACGCCCCCCCAGCCGCGGATGTACACGCCGAACCCCCACCCGTGTATGTACGAAGCGTACCCCCACCCGTGTATGTACGGAGCGTACCCCCACCCGTGTATGAATGGAGCGTACCCACACCCCACCAGTGTATGTACGGAGCGTACCCCCACCCGTGTATGTATGGAGTGTACCCACACCCGTGTATGTACGGAGTGTACCCCCACCCGTGTATGTTTGGAGCGTAACCAACACCCCACCAGTGTATGTACGGAGCGTACCCCCACCGGTGTATGTACGGAGCATACCCCCACCGTGTATGTATGGAGTGTACCAACACCCCACCAGTGTATGTACGGAGCGTACCCCCACCCGTGTATGTATGGAGCGTACCCCCACCGTGTATGTATGGAGCGTACCCCCACCCGTGTATGTACGGAGCGTACCCCCACCGTGTATGTATGGAGCATACCCCCACCCGTGTATGTATGGAGCGTACCCCCATCGTGTATGTATGGAGCGTACCCCCATCCGTGTATGTACGGAGCGTACCCCTACCCATGTATGTACGGAGCGTACCCCCACCCGTGTATGTATGGAGCGTACCCCCACCCGTGTATGTATGAAGCGTACACCCAGCCCCCCCTGTATGTACGGTGCGAAATACCACCACCTATGGACGGTGCGGACCAACACCCTGCCCGTGTCTGTACGCACCCTACCCCAGGCCCCTACACCAGCACCCTCACCCAACATCGCGCATGTACGAATCGTACTAAGCCATAGCAAAGGTCAGCACTGTACAACAACATGGCCCATGTACGCACCGTACAGATGCCAAAAACACTCGTACTGAACCAGGACAAAGCAAAACAACACAAGGAGAGTCAATTCGATTCGCACAACACCACAAAACATGTCCATCAAGCCCAAATACATCCTATACACTGACCTGCAACTGCCAAACAGCTAAACAGAGGCATAAAACACAACCACTCCTTATAACACACCCACCCAAAGTTCAAACACAGCCACACCCACAAATGGACCAATAAAAAGGCCCAACACACACAAACCATGATCCTTTGCAACAGATCCACTACTGCCAGACCACAGAGACAACGCACTGCACCATACTACATCCATCAATACACCTTACACTTGCACTCCTTCACACAACCACCATCACAAACACCCCCTCATCACATTCACACACACACACCTTCACAACCACACTCACACACCCACAACCATCCACACCCACACCGGCACAACCATCCACACCCACACCCCACACCATGCCCACTAACAAGAATCCAAAGTTCACAAAGGAGGAGCTGGAGATCCTTGTTGACGAAATCATCAGAGTCGAGCCACAGCTCTTTGGAACATTGGTCAGACAGACCAACATATCCCAAAAATCAGCCATGTGGCAGAGGATTGTCAATTCTGTGAATGCTGTTGGGGCCACCAGAAGGACCAGGCATGAGTGCCAAGCCAGGTGGTACGATCTGCGGAGGACGGTCCGCCGCAAAATGACGGACGATCACAACCAGGGGAACATCACTGGAGGAGGGCCGCCCCGCAGACGGGTACAATACCATCCCTGGGAGGAGAAGGTGATGGCCACGCTGCCGCCGGTGGGAGTACACGGACTAGAAGGAGTCCGAGACCCTGGTGAGTACACAAACAACTCACCTCACATGGGGGGAACGCCATACACAACCAAAATACCAATCATGCACGCAACCCCCCCAAAGCCAGCACCGGACACAACCACACTCCAAAAACACACACATGCCACTAGCGCCTCCATGCCCCATGCACCAAGCAAGGCCATGCCAAGTCACAGGCCACACAAAACACCAACACAAGACAGGATGTCCCCGATGCCGGGAGGGTGGGCCTCAAAACTAACATTGAGCAACTCAGAAGCACACAACAATGCCCTCAGCCCATATGGCCTAGGGCACAGCCATCCAAACAGTGTGTCCCCACACAGTACTGTGTTGTCTGCAAATGGTGGCCGCGTTGCAGGATGACATGGGTATGAAGGCACAATTTGCACATAACAGCAGCTAATGAAGACGCATCACTCTGAAAGAGTGTCAGCACACACCGCCACAGCAGCAGCGCAGACTCAGACACTCCGCCCAATGGGTGCCCGGAGATTAGAAACAAACCCACATGAACAAGCCAATGGCCTTTGAAAGACCTGCAAACTGTGTGTGCCCAGGAAGCTGGGATGGGGTGACAGAGGGTGACACACAGAGGGAGGGAGAGGGGGAGAGAGAGGGAGGGAGACAGAGGGGGACACAGGGAGACAGACAGAGGGAGGTAGGAGGGTGACAGAGGGAGGGAGAAAGGGAGACAGAGGGAGACGGACAGAGGGAGGAGGCTGACAGAGGGAGGGAGAAAGGGAGACAGAGGGAGACGGACAGAGGGAGGAGGCTGACAGAGGGAGGGAGAAAGGGAGACAGAGGGAGACGAACAGAGGGAGGAGGCTGACAGAGGGAGGGAGAAAGGGAGACAGAGGGAGACGGACAGAGGGAGGAGGCTGACAGAGGGAGGGAGAAAGGGAGACAGAGGGAGACGGACAGAGGGAGGAGGCTGACAGAGGGAGGTAGAAAGGGAGACAGAGGGAGACGGACAGAGGGAGGAGGCTGACAGAGGGAGGGAGAAAGGGAGACAGAGGGAGACCAAATCACCCTTGGGTGGTGTGGCCATATCCGCTCGTCAGCAGGTGGACTGTGTGCATGTAGACAAGGTTTGGCAGTGCCTTAACCCCCCCTTTTTCCTTTGATAAACACTGGGCCATGTGTCAATCTGTGCACGAGTACATCCGTGCTGCAGGCACAAATCTAACCTTACACCCAGTATACCCACCCA
Organism: Triturus cristatus; assembly: GCF_964204655.1. Classification (NCBI taxonomy): domain Eukaryota; kingdom Metazoa; phylum Chordata; class Amphibia; order Caudata; family Salamandridae; genus Triturus; species Triturus cristatus. Next base: position 775,113,929 of record NC_140593.1, read on the forward strand.
CTGTTATTGTTAGAACCCTGTCACAAATGCTTAAGTTACCTACCTGCATACTCAAATAGCATGGAAAAAACACCATTTGGCCATGTACAGTGCAACACGTAAGGCGGCTCTGCATGGCTCGCTACGCCCGCTCACTACACTGCTGACTGCGTTCCAAAAAGATGCATCAACTAAGATTGTGTCACACATAGGTAAAGTGTCGAAAGCTGTGGCCAAGGGACATACCCATGCACAAGTGCACTGTGAGAGGAATGCAAGACATATCCAACTACCCAGAGGAACTGTGCCAACTCAAAAATGAATGAAACATGGATGTCGCATGTAACACAATTAACATTGTCTCTCTCACACACAGGTCAACGTCGTCGATCTCCCCCCAACACTGGGGGGGAAGACTCACAGGATCAGGCACTGCGTGAAGAGGACCCCACCGGCAGCGACGACTCTCACCACTCCGTGGATGACCCAGACCAACCTGGCCCCTCTGGTGTCCAACCACCTGCAGCACCTGCGTCAGGTACAACTGTGCCAACCACCACCCCCATTCCTGCCACATCCCAGCAGACACCCAGGAGCCCTGCCCGCACTCGACAACACAGCCAGGCTGACCAGGAGGCACAAGGTCCTCCGGGCACCCAGGAGGAGGCAAGCGACACCGCAAATGCTATCCCTCAGGGGTCCCGGAGACCCGATGTGCCCACAACGGCAGGCCAGGTGCAAGTGGGCAGGGGTGGTGGGAGTGGAGGACGGCGGAGGTGCGAACCTGACCAGTTGGCTCAGGAACCGGTAATGTCACACGTCACCAACATCCTGGACACATACCGGCGTGACACCAGGGGCATGGGCCAGGTTGCGTCCACCCTCACAGACATCAAGGGGACCCTCGAGGAGATGAAGAGCCTGAAGGCCAAGCAATATGCCTGTCAACAGCGACACCAAGGACGGATGGAGGCAAGACAGGCTGAGCTCGTGGCGGTGCAAACGGACATGACCCGTGTACTCCGTCGGATTGCCGAAAACATGGGCAACCCTCCCTGTGCCACCAGGCGAAGAACATCACCAGCCACAGGGAGGGATCAGGAGGAGGAGGATTCATCCGACAGAGCATCACAAGCATCGTCACGGCCTGCTTCTGAGGGTTCCCGCAGGAAGGTGGGTCGTCCACGCAAAAGACCGTGAGAGTCAGCGGAACATCACCATCTCCCAGGTCACCTGGCCTGGCACCTGGCCCTCTGGCCCAACAGCAGCACATCATCACATGACATTCTCTGGCACATGGACTTGCTGGTCACTGTCTGACCAATGCTGACAAAGACTGTGGCATAGACTCTGATGACTTCCAATGGCAAGGATACCAACTCCCCCAGTGAACTTTGGATTCTACACTCCCGCCAAGCACCTCTTGTCATCCCCCCAAACACGTACCCCACGACAAATAAAAATTATCACAATCACAAGATGATGCCGTCATTTTGCATTATTCCACTACATGTGTGTGTTGTAAAGTCAAACCATGCCTGATTTTAGAAGTAACTCCAACCATCCATACCCTGGGGTCTGAGTCTGGCACAGGACACACATGGGTCACAATGTATCATCCAATACAGACATGGAGCACCATACTCACCCGTGATGGGCCCAACCAGCTGAGGGGGTGCCCGCACAACTGTGCCTACAGACCTATTTAGAAGAGCAACAGTCATGCGCAGAGGTCAGGGATCATGTGGAGTGTCCTGGGGTGCTACTCCCAGGTATGTGTAGACAGGTGGCAGAACCATGTCCTGCATGCTTGAGTCAGGTGGATGTGGAGAATGGTGGGCCGGCCAAGGTTGGATGCATGGAGATGGCACAATGGGGTCTTGGATCACAGTGCCACAAGGTTGTGTTGGGGTTGTGGGATGCGTCCTGAGTGTGTGCGTGGATTGAGAAGGTCATACTGCAGCTGGCAGTGATCCATTCCCCCCATCTCTGTTGGACGTTGATGTGGCTTGGTCGCCGGATGTAGAAGCAGAGCTGTGCAGATGCACCCTGGATGTGGACAAGTATCATGGGAGTTGTAACGCACATGTCCGTAGAGTGCAGGGTAGTATTAGACATGGATGTTGTAGTTGACCTGGGGGATGGTCTCTCTTGCCTTGAGGTGGATGGAACTGGGGATCTTGTGCATAATGCAGAGTGTGCTGCAGCATGAGGCACAGATGCTGCTGATCAGCAGAGCACATGTCAGCAAGCAATCCATGATGTATACCAGCTCGTTTGCGTGGACACTGGGTGCCCTTGCTGCAGGGCCTGCAGCAGCATGTGCCATGTCAAGAAAACAATGCCACAAGTTGCACACAAAGACAAGGATCTCAGGAAGGAACCATGCAAAAGGTGCATGTCAAGGAAGGAATGTCTGGTTCAACATGGCACACACACACACAATGGATTCACATGGGCACAGTGGCCGTCGTAGAGACTGACATGCCACAATACCTACACAGCCATGGACATCATGCAGAATACAGATTCTAATCCCTGACAAACATCTTGCATCTTGCTACTCTACACATAGACTCATATGCACTATCTCTGATAACTGTGCCAGACATGCCGCATGCACAGTGGCAACAGACCACCATTGACAGAGATGAGGCACCTTGGAGGCAGAGGGACACCTTTATTAGTCATGTGTGTCGGAATGCTAATGCAACTCTGTCAACACATACACAGGTCATGTGGATGAACATGTGGGACCGACACTGGCACCCCCCTTTGCACCACAGATGCTGGAAATCCATAGAACTGGCACACAAGTTACGGGTTACAGCTAAACACCCCCTGCTGCTCACGGAGAGGCTGCTATACACCATTGAGCCTCTAATGGGGAATTCACACACCATGTCAACCCGGTGCAACCCGTATGTTTCCGAGGGCAGTGTTACACACATTGATGGCTTCATCACAATCCACAATCCCATTACAGATGACTGTCACCAAGTCTGACCATCAATTCAGGTGAATTCATCTCCATGTCATGTGCCCCATGGTGATTCTACATGTATGCAAAGTAACCAAACATGAACAGGAGCAGTGCACACACATTCAAAACAAATACCACACCCAAAAAGCCGTGCTGCATCCCTTACCCTAAGGAGATGTTCAAACTTGTCCGTGCATGTAACGCTGATTCAGCACATGTTGCTGTGTTCATGAGGAATAGCATGAGCACAACAATGCCACCAGCAGACAGAATGCGCAAGTACCTGTGGATGAGAGACACACAAGAAGTCAGCCAAAAGAAGCAGATCCGCATGCATGTGTATGTACTCGACACATATAAGGTTGTCAACTTGCTAGGTGACAATGATGACTCTGGAAAAACATTCTTCTATTGCACCATCACTCGAGTGACACATCCATACACACCTCTGACTCACTTGGCAGACATGCAGATAGACACACACATTGCAACACATGCCACACACGGCCCAATGCGTGCACACTCAGACACTGGAACTCACCACTAAGCAAAGAAGTCGCGTATGAGCCGACTCCGGATGTCCTCTACCGCCTCCTCCACATCACTTGCCTCATCACCAAGCCCTTCATCCTCCACGGGTGGATGGTCCTGCTCATCCGGATCCAGGATGAGTGGCACAGCTTTCTCCACTGCTATGTTGTGCAGCATGCAGCACACGAGGAAGATCTTGCAGACCTTCACCGGTGCATATGGGAGTGCGCCGCCGGTCTTGTGGAGGCAACGGAATCGGCTCTTCAGGAGGCCAAACGTCCTCTCTATCACTCGCCTGGTCCGCCCATGGGCGTTGTTGTAGCGGTGCTTGGCAGCCGTGCTGGGGTTGCGGAGAGGCGTGATCAGCCATGGCATGTTGGGATAGCCAGCGTCCCCTACATGGAAACATCATTGACAAAAGTGGGTCAGGAGAAGCAGTAAGACAGGAAGATGACGCTAAATACAGGACTGCCAGAGTATACCCACCAACAATACATGCACGTTTGTTGCGCAGCTGCAGCATCATTTCAGGCACCCTGCTACGCCTCATGATGTAGGCATCGTGTGCTGATCCTGGAAAACGAGCACAGACATGTGAAATCACCATGTTGGGTTGGCAAGACACACCACAAGGGCATTAATGGAGTGGTAATGCTTGCGGTTCCTATATGCTACCTCCTGTGCCTGTGGTGGTTCCAAAGCCACATGTGTTCCATCTATGGACCCAATGACATGGGGCATCCCTCCCAGGGCATAGAACTCATGCTTGACACCTGTCAACTGCTCAGGAGTTGGGAATTTAATGAACTCATCCAGGTGATCCAATATGGCCTCTAAAAAATCATGCAGAACACGGCTGAACATGGTTTGGGACATGCCACCAACATGAGCAATGGTATATTGAAAGGTACCCGTGGCAAAGAAATGTAGGGCTGCCATCACCTTCATCTTGGGTGTCAGTGCAGTAGGATGCCAGAGTAGCGGTTGGAGGTGTGGTGCCAGCCGTGTCGTCAAGTCCTCAATCAACTGTTGGGGGAAGCAGTAGCGGCGTATACAGTCATGTTCCCTCAGGTCAGCCAAGTCCGGAAATGGTCGAGGGAGAGGCAGAGCCCTGCAGTAAATGTGAAGGGACAACGAAGAGTGGGTACAGTACACCACCAATGTCAGTGTACTGAGCACATGTTCAACAGGCAATACACATATGCTACATACAGAGTCAGGTCTGTGCAATATGCCCTGGACACGCATGCCAGGCAGGTGACACTCCTACCAAGAGCCAGCTACAAACGTCGATTCTCAACCACAATATGCCATGCCATGAAACTAGCTGTGGGCCAGTGTAAGTGAACAGGCAGACGCATTACAGGAGTTACATACATCCACATATGTGCAGAAGAAGGATGTTTATCGTACAGACAGGTTGCGGAACACTAGATGCACAGGTCACATGTCATAGAAAAAGGACAGACCACACACCTTGCCATGAAGCAGTACATGTCAAGACTGATCACACATACATTGAGAGTATGCAGATATGTCCTTGTTTTGAAACTCCGTGTCGATGCATACATACACACCTTATGTCGGATTCCACATGTGGGCTGGTGTGCATAACAGTGTGCCATGCCCATCTATACACAGACACATGTTGGTTGCAGCAACTGCAGATGCGTTTGACCAAACACCTACAGCAAACCTATGGGAACACATGACACACATATTACATAGTTACAGCGTGCAACGCGGGCATTCACATGTCAAGTGTAATATTCCATGTACCTGGCATCAGGGGACAGTTGCGGGTGTCGGTGACTGTGCCATGCCAGTGACGCATGGCTCAATAAGTCTGTACTACATGCACACATGTCAAAGGAGTGAAGGGGATGTGTGGCACATAGTGCACCATCACACATGACATGTGTACACAGCTCATCATACATTTATTTGCTTCACACCTCAGGAGTAATGTGCCACATCACAGCCTGACACACCTGTGCCTGACACATGTAGTACTGCACAGTTGCAAAGTGGTTGTTGACTTGACATCATGCTCAATTTTTAAACCATGCAAAGCCACTCACTTGGGTAGGTTTAAAGGGATTGGAGGAAACGTAGGATGCTAATGTGACTGACCAATCACTCTGTACTCCTGTAAATGAAACAGGCCAGCAAGGCAGATGTAAGGCAGCCAGGTCCCATGAGAGAGCACTTGCCTGCACATCCTTTCATTCCACAACACTGCTGCTGCTCGTGATTCCTCTGGCACCATGTCCAGGTCTGTGGAGAGGGCCCAGCCATTCACCATGGAGGAGAATATGGCGTTGGTGGATGTGATCCTCCCACAGTACACCATGCTGTATGGTCGACCAGGGGAGCAGGTGAGTGCAGACTCCACTAGCTTAGACTGTGCCCCTTTTTTGTGACTGTGACTTCTGGCATTGTGTCCATGTGTGACAGACATGCAATGTTGTTTAGAGTGGGTCCCAGGGTGGGGAATGCCTCATGTCTCCCATGCAGAGCATGCTGTAGTTCCTGTGTGCACTCCTCACTTGCATAGTGCTTACTGTGACAATCAATGCATGGTGCATGCCACATCCTGCCTGGCTACTCCTCCTGGGAATGTTGTTTCTACAGTCCTGATTTGATTCTGTGGTCCCCCCAGTGTGACAGGTGACAGTACCCATAGATATGTGTTTGTTTAGTGTACCTGTGCTGTGAGTGTCCAAATGATGTGTTTGTCCCCTGGACATTGGTGTGTGTGTGTAAGTTCCCTGTCATGTGGGTGGGTGCATATGGGGAGTGTTGCACACCAGCTGCATGAGGGATGGATATACCCTGCCCATCTGATGTGAGCAGGGAGCAGTGCTGTGTGACTGCTGTGCTGAGCCAGCCCCACACCTGTGACACCCCCCAGTCTAGTGGCACATGGGCAGAGTGAGGTTTGTACCCGCAGTTGGCAATGGCAAGGTGATTGTCCTGTGCCTGCGTGTGTCTGTGTACTCTGCTGAGGTTGCGTCAGTGGGCTGGGGCATGTGACTGCTTTGAGGTGCTGTACATAATCCTGGTGTAGCTTGTGATGCACAGTGTGATCCAGGATCATTGATTGTGTGGCACCCCTCATGCCACCTGTGAACTTTCAATGCCACGTAGTGAATTTGGCCTTCCCCAGAGGATAATGTCCCTATGACAAAGGTGCAATGAGTTGCCTGCATACCATGGCCTGTTCAAACAAGAAAAATTATTAATATGTGTGTCTCTGTGTCATTGCTCAGGTGTATTAAAGTATTCTCACTTTTGCATCCTCACAGGTAGGCGTCCATGCCAAGGGGAAGATAAGGAAGCAAGCCGTCAGTGCCGTGAGGAAGACGGAGGGTCGGAAGCGGTGCCTAGCCCAGGTGAGGAAACGCTGGCAGGATATCCGGTGCTGGACGAGGAGGATCGCACGGGTCCTGCTGGGGGACTCACCTGAGAACCACAAGAACCGTGGGCGCCGGCGTCTGACCCACATCCATAAGCGTGTGCTGGCGGTGGTCTTCCCCGACTTGGATAGGCGCTTATGGGAGAAGCAGCAGCAGGAAGGGGGTAGGTACATGTGTGTTTGTTGTGTGTCACCAGCTTTTGGAAGTGCGCAGTTGCATGGATGCACTGCCAGGGCTTAAATGTGCAGTGCATTACCTGTTCCCCAAAGTAAACCGGTGCTGTTCTTCCTCCCTTCCCCTCCTTGCCATATGTTCCCTGGTCTGTGTGTAGTCACTCTTGCACAAGGTTATATAGGCTGGCAGTTAATCCAAGTGCCCAATGCTTGCAGCATCATGTGTGGGGGTGGTGTGTAACAGGTTTTGGGACCTTGCCTGTGCCCTGGCCAGTTCAGTCATTGTGGGGTCCATGTCAGTTGGCACTGATGGTGAGTCCCGACATAGGAGTGTGTCTTAAAAGTGTACTGCCTTACAGCATGCATGTCCAATGTTGTGCCCTCTGACATGATGTGCATGAGTGGGAGTAATGCATAGTGCAGGGATGGTTGCTTCAGTTGCAGTCATATCCATCCAGGACCATGGAGGAGTGTGGCCACTACCGTGCCCTGGGGCACCTTTTCCTAGGTATCATGTGTGTCATCCAACAATGTGGACATTCTCTGTGTCTTCGGCATAGGTTGGGCTCTGTGCCATTGTACTCTGGCCTCATCTGTATTTACGTAAACTGTGCTACATGTGTCCACTGTACAGTGTGACCCAATTTTGCTTGTGCATACTCACAGTGGGCAGTGCCTGTGTGTCTTGGTACGACAATCTGATGATGGTTGATTGTCAATGATATATGTGGACAGGCGCACCAGGGGTAGTTTGTGTACAATCAGGATTTAGTGCAGGCCATGTGTTTTCATCCCAGAGTAAGAGGTGTAAGTACTTCCTCTGTCTCAATCACATTGTCTCAGGTAGGGGGTGGTTTGTGCGGGCAAGGCCTACATGTCAAAATATGAAGTCTCCTTGCTAGGTCTGGCCTGTGTGTGATGTTTGTCTGCACATACACTCAAGGTGCAGTGACCCAGTCATGTTGGGCATGGTTTAATGTATTAGCTTTGCAGCATGTGCAAAAAGTTAATATACATGGTTCCTGCTCATCCCTTTTTTGGCAACGCTGTGTGGTGCAGATGCTGTGCACGATTGTCCCCAGAGCCTGGCTCCTCTGTCCAATTTGATGTCAAGTAATTTGCTGTTGTGTCATGCTCTCCATTGTTTCTCAGTGGCATGGTGGGTCAACCAACTGTGTGTTGCAGGGCCCACATATGTACCTTGTATTGTAGATGTTACTCATGTTGCTTTTCAGGCTATGCACTGTGACCTATGTAGATTTGACTCATGTGACATATGTATACAGGTGTCTGATTATTTCCTGTCTCTTCACCTTGCCCACAGCATCGTCGGGGGACTCCGAGGGAGACACTGGCACGGACCGTGAGGAGGGAGCGAGCACCAGTGCCAGCAGTGCTGTCTTGTCTGGCGCATCGAGTGGCACGGAGGCAGAGGGGAGTGAGGCGGAGGACCTGTCCAGTCCCACCACCGACTATGACGCTGACGGGTCCGAGGCTGAGCCCCCAGAGGGGGCGGAGGCAGCTCCCACAGTTGAAAGCAGCACTCCATCTCTTCCCGCCCCCTCCATTCCCATCACCGGCCTCCCACTTGCTCGGGTCCCTTCCCGCCTTGCTAGGTCACCACGTGTCTCCTTCTTGCCAGGCACCGCACCCCCTGCCCCTGTCTCCACTGCTGCTGTGAATGCCGAGTCTGTGGACATCCTGTGCCAGTTGCAGGTTGGTCAGACTGCGATGCTTAATGTCCTCCATGGCCACACCCGAGTGCTCACCCAGATGGAGGCATACATGGAGGGCATCTCAGCTGCGCAGTCTGACCAACGCCAGTTGCTGAGGTCCATAGACTCGGCACTGACTGCAGCAGTGGGTCTCCTGCAGCGCTGCGTCCCCCCCTACCCCTGCACCATCCACACTTCCCACTCCCATGCCTGTCCCAAGCACACCCAGACGTCCCCATGCACGCACCCCACCAGACCCAGGCACCACACCACCAGGGAAGGCCAAGCGCACACCTCCTGTCACGCAGACACAGGGTGAAGTAGGCACACCCACTGGGTCGGGGGGCAAACGGAAGACACGCAGCCACAGTGGGAGTCCACATTCCTCACAGCCCACTCCCTCCAAATCCACTCCCCTCAGCTCTCCTGGCCAAGATTCAAACAAAGATTCCTTCATGGCCGCTCTGTCCCTGAGCCCCAGTGTGTCACCACCCCGCAAGCGGTCAAAGGATTCCCCGGTCAGGGTAGTTGAGTCCCCCCCTTTCGACACCCTCCCCCAGTAGCGCTGCGACCCATCCCACCGACACCCCCCCTCCTTGGGCCCTGTGGTTCCTTCGGGTGCAGGGGAGACGCTGGGGGACCTTGCAACCGTGTGCAGCGCCATTCTCACCACCACCTTTGGCGCTGCCCCACCCCCTGTGGTGGAGTCCTCCGTCCCTGCACCCACAACACTTACCCTTGCTTCTCCTGTCCCTGTGGTGCCTGGTCCTTTCCCCCCACATGATGCCCCCCCCTGTGGAAGCAAAGGAGGTATGAACTGTGCAGGCAAGCTAGGGGACACGCGTCCCTATGTGTCCCCCACCAGGAATTGGACTATGGACTGCCCTATGGGCCTTGTACATATTGAACTTTTATTAACCAATTTTTTTCATGCTGAATAAAGCAATGTTTTTTTTTCCTTTAAACACTACTGCTTTTCTGGTATTGCTGTTGGTGGTGCTGCTCCATGATTTGGGGTGGTGATAATGTGTTAGGTGTCTGGGAAATGTAGTAGTGTGCTGCTCATCGGGTGGACCCTGGTATCTGTGTGCCATCACAAGGTATTTGCAAAATATCTTTGTTCATGTAAGCTCTTACTGCATGGTGACATTGTCCCAAGGTGTGTTCCTTCCTCTGAGGCCCCTGATATCTTCCCTGCAGGGTGTTTCCTAAATGTTGTGCTGAGCTGTGTCTACATTTCCTTGGTGTGTGACGGATCCGTTCAACTTTGCCCATGCATGCTGGGCAATGTCTCCACCTGCATCATTAGTGGCATCCTTGGTGGTCACTGTACTTGTGTATGGAGTATATTGACATGACTTCATGTGGACATGTTCCCTTTTACACACTATGCATGTGTGTACTCCTAGCCTCGCACACAAGTGTTACGTGTTCTGCAGGGTCTTTGAGCACCTGACTGACAATTGTGGGGATTGCATCTGTGGGTACTGCACCCTTTTCTTTCCATGGGCACTACTGGGGGGACTCTGCACCCACCCCTCCTATGTCTGGGCACTGCTGGGAGTGATAGGCACCCACCCCTCCTGTGTCTGGGCACTGCTGGGAGGACTCTGCACCCACCCTCCTATGTCTGGGCACTGCTGGGAGGACTCTGCACCCACCCCTCCTATGTCTGGGCACTGCTGGGAGGACTCTGCACCCCCCCCTCCTATGTCTGGGCACTGCTGGGAGTGATAGGCACCCACCCCTCCTATGTCTGGGCACTGCTGGGAGGACTCTGCACCCACCCCTCCTATGTCTGGGCACTGCTGGGAGGACTCTGCACCCACCCCTCCTATGTCTGGGCACTGCTGGGAGGACTCTGCACCCACCCCTCCTATGTCTGGGCACTGCTGGGAGTGATAGGCACCCACCCCTCCTATGTCTGGGCACTTCTGGGAGTGATAGGCACCCACCCCTCCTATGTCTGGGCACTGCTGGGGGGACTCTGCACCCACCCCTCCTGTGTCTGGGCACTGCTGGGGGGACTCTGCACCCACCCCTCCTATGTCTGGGCACTGCTGGGAGTGATAGGCACCCACCCCTCCTGTGTCTGGGCACTGCTGGGAGGACTCTGCACCCACCCCTCCTATGTCTGGGCACTGCTGGGAGGACTCTGCACCCACCCCTCCTATGTCTGGGCACTGCTGGGAGGACTCTGCACCCACCCCTCCTATGTCTGGGCACTGCTGGAAGTGATAGGCACCCACCCCTCCTATGTCTGGGCACTGCTGGGAGTGATAGGCACCCACCCCTCCTATGGCTGGGCACTGCTGGGGGGACTCTGCACCCACCCCTCCTGTGTCTGGGCACTGCTGGGGGACTCTGCACCCACCCCTCCTATGTCTGGGCACTGCTGGGAGTGATAGGCACCCATCCCTCCTGTGTCTGGGCACTGCTGGGAGGACTCTGCACCCACCCCTCCTATGTCTGGGCACTGCTGGGAGGACTCTGCACCCACCCCTCCTATGTCTGGGCACTGCTGGGAGGACTCTGCACCCACCCCTCCTATGTCTGGGCACTGCTGGGAGTGATAGGCACCCACCCCTCCTATGTCTGGGCACTGCTGGGAGTGATAGGCACCCACCCCTTCTATGTCTGGGCACTGCTGGGGGGACTCTGCAGCCACCCCTCCTGTGTCTGGGCACTGCTGGGGGCACTCTGCACCCACCCCTCCTATGTCTGGGCACTGCTGGGAGTGACAGGCACCCACCCCTCCTGTGTGTGGGCACTGCTGGGAGGACTCTGCACCCACCCCTCCTATGTCTGGGCACTGCTGGGAGGACTCTGCACCCACCCCTCCTATGTCTGGGCACTGCTGGGAGGACTCTGCACCCACCCCTCCTATGTCTGGGCACTGCAGGGAGTGATAGGCACCCACCCCTCCTATGTCTGGGCACTGCTGGGAGTGAGAGGCACCCACCCCTCCTATGTCTGGGCACTGCTGGGGGGACTCTGCACCCACCCCTCCTATGTCTGGGCACTGCTGGGAGTGATAGGCACCCACCCCTCCTGTGTCTGGGCACTGCTGGGAGGACTCTGCACCCACCCCATCTATGTCTGTGCACTGCTGGGAGGACTCTGCACCCACCCCTCCTATGTCTGGGCACTGCTGGGAGGACTCTGCACCCACCCCTCCTATGTCTGGGCACTGCTGGGAGTGATAGGCACCCACCCCTCCTATGTCTGGACACTGCTGGGAGTGATAGGCACCCACCCCTCCTATGTCTGGGCACTGCTGAGGGGACTCTGCACCCACCCCTCCTGTGTCTGGGCACTGCTGGGGGGACTCTGCACCCACCCCTCCTATGTCTGGGCACTGCTGGGAGGACTCTGCACCCACCCCTCCTATGTCTGGGCACTGCTGGGAGGACTCTGCACCCACCCCTCCAATGTCTGGGCACTGCTGGGAGTGATAGGCACCCACCCCTCCTATGTCTGGGCACTGCTGGGAGTGCTAGGCACCCACCCCTCCTGTGTCTGGGCACTGCTGGGAGGACTCTGCACCCACCCCTCCTATGTCTGGGCACTGCTGGGAGGACTCTGCACCCACCCCTCCTATGTCTGGGCACTGCTGGGAGGACTCTGCACCCACCCCTCCAATGTCTGGGCACTGCTGGGAGTGATAGGCACCCACCCCTCCTATGTCTGGGCACTGCTGGGAGTGCTAGGCACCCACCCCTCCTATGTCTGGGCACTGCTGGGGGGACTCTGCACCCACCCCTCCTATGTATGGGCACTGCTGGGAGTGATAGGCACCCACCCCTCCTGTGTCTGGGCACTGCTGGTAGGACTCTGCACCCACCCCTGCTATGTCTGGCCATGCACGCTTGGGACATACACGGGTGGGGGTACGCTTCGAACATACACTGGTGGGGTGTGGGTACGCTCCATACATACACGGGTGGGGGTACACTCCATACATACCCGTACCCACGCTCTGCAGGCCTGGGTACGGCCCGTACCCATGCCTTTGGAATGTGGGTAAGGGTGCGTACCCCCATTGTTGGGGTGCCGTAGGGGTCCGCATCGTACCCAGGCCTTCTGAGCGTGGGTACGGGTCGTACCACGCGTACCCCTATGTCACTCCAACAATGGCGGTACGGCCCATACCCACGCTCTTAAGGCCTAGGTATGGTGCGGACCCCCAATGGGGTGCCATAGGGGTATGCACCATACCCAGGCCTTCAGTGCGTGAGTACGGGTCGTACCACGCGTACCCCTACGTCACTCCAACAATGGCGGTACGTCCCGTACCCACGCTCTTAAGGCCTGGGTACGGTGCGGACCCCCAATGGGGTGCCGTAGGGGTACGCACCGTACCCAGCCCTTCAGAGCGTGGGTACGGGTCGTACCACGCGTACCCCTACATCACCCGAACAACGCTGGTATGGCCCGTACCCAGGCCTTTAGAACGTGGGTACGGGCCGTACCACCATTGTTGGGGTGACGTAGGGGTGGGCGTGGCACGACCCGTACCCACGCTCTTAGGCATGGGTACGGTACGTACCAGAATTGTTGTGTTGCCGGTTCGCGTCAACATCCTCTTCCGTTGTGGCGGACGCATGCGTTGCTGGACACGCCCCCACCCACTCGAAGTGACCAGGCCCTGAAGGTCAGGTATGTCCAGGGCATGTAGGATTTGTGACTTGGGTGGGGGTTATGTGTCCTGCCCCTGCCCCCCCCCCTTTGCCCCTGGGTGTTGTTCTGACCTTCTGCGGCATCTGCGTCGGTTCCTGTAGAGCAGGTGGACTGCTATGAGGGCTGGGATGACACGTAGGTTCGGGTCCATGGCTGTCCGTCGCGTACAGGTGCTCCTTGTGCGCGTCGTCCTGATTTCACGGCAGTTTTTGGCAGCCGGAAAATATAATCCGTGCGGGTTGACGACGGTACGGATCGTACTTCCTGGTTCGTGAAACGCAGCCTGAATGCGTCCCGACGTCACGTCGGCGCTTTCCCGGATCACATTTGTATGTATATTTTCGTCGGTCGGTGTTTTGTACGATTCGTACGGAAATAGTGTTTCCATACGAATCGTACTTGCATTTTTGTAATGTTTTTTAACCGGGTACGAGTCGGACGGAGAAAATGCTCCGTCCGACGGTTCGTACCCGGTTTCTCCAGGATCGGAATCGGCACCATAGTGTTTACATACTCAAAGTGGTACCCCCATGGGTTCTACCTTGCTGTGTCATGTCGGACCTAGGATGACGGAAGGATTGACGCTTGTACATAGTAATTATGCAGGAAATAGAAGTCCTGCGGAGTTTCCAAGATTCCCCATGCATAATGGATGAGGCTAGTTTTCAGGGAAAATCCTACCTCCTGTAAGCAGTACCGCAAATAGGTAAAAGGTCAGTCCCAAGAACCGTTATATATATAACAATAGAAAGTGGAAAAATGGGGAGAAATAAAGATATTTCTATTCATTATGCCTCACCTGGGGAGGTGTAGCATTATGCGTATTCCCAGGTATACCGCTAATGGCAAGTCTGGGAATACATCAAATCCATAGATGGATGCTTGGGAACACTTACGCTCCACTCATGGAATGCCTCCCTGGGGCAGAGTAATGCAAGTCAGTGCTTTGCGCAAGGGCAAGGCAACACTATGATAGATATGAACCTGAATATTTTATCCAAAACAGTAAAGCACTGTGCCAATCATCTCCTCCCACACCATTCCTCATTCAACAAACTGTTGATGTATTAGTGTTTTAATTTATTGAGCAACAAGAAATTCTCCTTTGGTAACCAGGTCCGAGAAAAATTTTAAATATGCCCACAATATTTGGTCTTGCTATTGTAATTTTATCCTCAAGCCAGTGTCCTTACCTGTATGTCTCATGCCTTTCAAAAGAAAAGTATGCCCTCATGTTGAATTTTCATGCAAGATACCATGAAGCGAAATTAATTACATTTTGTCAAATTCTGCTTATTTTTCACAAACATTTGAAAATAAAATGTGCTCAGTTTTAAAAAGTCTTACTAATAATGTCAAACCTATACTTACCAAAACTGGTATCTCAATAGCCAGCAGTGAGCTACCTTACCTCACTTACCTCTCTTTCGATTGCAGGTTTTTTTCTCTGCTACTTAATTCTCTGTATTGTTTGGTTTCATTACCAGAGACAATTGCAATGAAAATGTATTACGATCTGTTAATGTTTATGGAAAATGTATCCTCATTTCTTCCCCTTCTGCCTCATACACCTATCTTCTCCTTGTGCTCCTTCCACATTTCTTTTTTGTTCATCTGCTTTTGGAAAAGACAACTTGCTGTCTTCTTGCTTATATTCTTTCAAACCTATTGCTGTGCTTTGTAGAGTGTTCTGCTGCCCTAACTGCAACGTACTGAATTGTAAGGAAATGCTGATTTTTGCTTGATTATCCCCAAGGTTTTGGATTGGTGTTCCTCCTGGTTTTTCGACTCTGGGAGTGTACTGAGCCATGCTAGACAGGCCTCAGTGCCCATGCTCTGTTTGTCTGATTAGCTCACCCACAATTGGCACACGTTAACTTACTTACTTATATGGTGCCAGGGGTACACAGGGTCTGTAATTTAAAGTGTCCCTCATGGACAGCAGTACAAGTTGTACTACCACAAGTGTGGCAATGCAAAGCAAAATTCCCAGCCTGCTAATGCAAAACTGGCCGAGCAGTTTTCAAACTAACTCAACTCTGCCATTTAAACTAATGACAAAATCCAGACCTTCCTTTTAAATGTCTATAAATCACCCCTAAGGCAAGCCCATCGAGCCCTGAGGCAGAGTGCTGTATATTAAAATGCAGGATGTATTTTTTTATGTCCTAACAGCAAAAAGCCCAAATTGTTGTTTCTGCTCTGGAAAAGCTAGTATCCCTATTGGAATTAGGTTTACAAGCTGACTACTGAGATGTGCTAACTTCTGAATAGGACTACTAATGTTGGCACTTGATGTCCAAGTCGAACTTGATGTACCTTTCATGTAAATGGCAACTTTAGAAAGCTGCCACTCTGTTGCCTAAGTTTCCAGTCACCGTTTCGAGTTGCTGGCTACTAGGCAGCCTTTTGCCCTTCTAGGACAGAAGGCTGTCTCATACCTTCCTAGCGGGAGGGAGACCGACTGTCAAGGAGGAAGACAAAGAGAATGCCTTTGGAAGAGGTGTTATCACTTCCTGGCAATATGGCTAAATGGGATGTGAGCACAAAGGACAAGCTTGAAAGAGGAATCCACATTTGAAGGGCAGAGGATGAACACACACTAGGGAGCTGCTCAATTGTTCTGGTTGACAGGTTGGCATTGGGGGCAGAGGGGGGAAAACAGTTGGCAAACCAGTTTTTCTTTGCACGTGTAGCTCTAGGATGTTTTTGTCATACAGCTTGTACCTCTCTGGTAAAACTGTGAGTTTGTTGGACAACATAAACATCAGGATTGTTCCAGAATGATTCTGTGCACTCCCTCTGGATTTATTGGCCTATATCCCTGGTGACCACAGAGCACCGTCTGCATCCATAACCTTACAGGGTAGCACATGTGTGAGCAACCTCAGAACATGGCAACCCTAGATCTAGAACCCTTTAATTTATACTCTCAGTTTTACCAAACGAAATGCACATAAAATATTCAGCAAGGCGTTTCAATAGTTCTTGAAGCATTGCTATTCTTGTATGAAATACGTGTGTTGTGATAAGCAATAGGGTTAAACTGTTTAGGGTAATTAGCATTACAAGAAAAGTTAAAAAGTATAACATTTCCACCATTGTGCAAAGCCAGTGAATATATACAGGCAAATAAGTACTATGTATGGAGTACGCCTACCTAGCGGTTTATAACTTAGTCTCGCCAAGGTTGGGTGATCAGCAAAATCCCTGCCTGGGTGGTCTAACTCTCCATTACCTGTCCTCATGCTGTCCATCTTGGTGTAGAGCTGGACATCCCTCGTGTTGGTAAGAAGAATCTGCTAAGCTGGAATTCCGAAATGTAGTGACCTCACAGTGCCAGCTGAGTGCTCCTCTTCCCCAACAAGGAAGTGGTTCTGTACATATAATACACAGCACCCTTGTGGAATTGTTGCAACCCTTGCTACAAATTAGGGTACCAACCTGCACACCTGTAGTGCGATGTGTAAACAAGCTATACTAGTGTAATCAATTTATTCCAAGCGTGCTGCTGTGTGCTTAAGGTCCAGCCTACATAGACCTGTGATACTAACATGTAAAGAAAAGGTATGGAAAACTCTGCACCAGTCACTCAGCGCACTGTTGTAGTGTCCCTAAGGTTTCTACCAAATGTATAGCAATACAATTGATACAGAATTGTTCTTCATATGATCAACATCATAATAATTTAATTCATTGTATTTATTTATGTGATTTACATAATTAGTTGTAGCATCTTACTCATTTTGATTTTGTTCTATGTTCCAGCCGGTGGCTTCAAGAAAGGATTTGGAACCACATGTATAAAAACTCATGATTTTGTAATGTTATGCCCCTGACGAAGGGTTGTACCCAAAATGCAGTGGGTCTAAGCTAACATATGTCAAGAAATTTAAACCATTGAGATTTAGCATTGGATTTGTACATGAATCATACTTATTTTCAGTTTATAATTAAATACAGCCTTTCTGTTATCAAGAAATTGAAGAGAGTTATGTAAATCACATAAATGAATACAATGAATTAAATGATTATGATGTTGATCATATGAGGAACATTTCTGTATCAATTGTATTGCTGTACATTTGGTTGAAATCTTAGGGACACTACAACAGTGTGCTGAATGTTTGGTGCGGAGTTTTCCATACCTTTTCTTTACAATGTTGCAACCCTTGTCAGACCACATCTGTTTATTCTAACTGGATAGCGTTGTCGCCTATTGAACAATAACAATGATGACATTTGCGCAGTAAACTTTATCCCTTATACTAAATGTTCAAGGTGTCATGATAGTGTGCCTACAAAGTAGAATTGTGAGCAATGCCAATTCAGAGAATGTGATCCTTCATTTTTCCGCACGCAAATGTATGTCAAAAGTCATCATATGTAGAAGAGAAGGCAACTTAAGAAATGTGAGTATGTAAATGGCAGTAATTCTTACCAGGCCTATCCTGACCATGTGACAGGTTACCAAGCTCCACACAACGAGAGAGGGTTTCTGCCATCCTGGAAGTGGGCAGAATATTGCATTCTGGGACAGCTAGATGCCACACTCGACAGGAAGTTGTCATCCGGGGGAAAGGGACCTGGTAGCCCAATGGCTAGTAGCAATGGAATCCATGAGGGCAGGTTCTGGGCATAAAAGTGGTACCCCAACATGCAGATCATTACTGCACTGGAAAGAGGACCAAATAAGGACTGCCCTTCTCCTCCCTGGACCCGGCAAAGAGTGGATGTACCAAAGACTGGACTACTCCTGCCGAACCTTGGGCTAGAAAAATGAGACCTGTGCCTGTGATTGCCTGGTCAAAGTTGTCCTGACCCCCAGACAGAAGAAGTGACTCTTAGAGTCAGTTGACTGATTTTCTTTTCAAGGTACAGAGCCACAAAAGCTGAAGAAGCCTGCTTTGGGAAGTTGGTAGCCACACTTGCTTAACCACCACTGACTGATGAAGTTCACCCTGGGAGACAGAGTCTCAATGTTCAAAAGTTTCACCCAAGTCTGATGTACCTGGGAGAG
This sequence comes from Triturus cristatus, assembly GCF_964204655.1. Taxonomy (NCBI): domain Eukaryota; kingdom Metazoa; phylum Chordata; class Amphibia; order Caudata; family Salamandridae; genus Triturus; species Triturus cristatus. Next base: position 775,132,429 of record NC_140593.1, read on the forward strand.
TCGTCGGATTGCAAGTTGTATACCTAGAAGGACACTGGTCTCAAGAAAAGAGAACCACCAATTTTGCTCTAACCATAGACCAGTGGTAACAGTTTGTTTTTGTTGGACTTCAACTGAACGTTCAGGGAGATCAGCCTCTGTGGCCAAACTCGTTTTCATGGACCAAAGGATGGCCCCAGGAAGATCCTGGTCACCAAATCAACATCCTCAGGATCCTTTAGCCTCTTCAACATCCTGTATACCTTGCATCAGGTCCACTTTATTGATATCTATGGCAGGTGACCCATAGAACCTAGGACTAGGCTGAAAACTGCTTTCACTACAAGGTAACTGCTCTGCCAAGTTTCATTGGCCCCTGTAAATGGCTCTCTGCCAGAGTTAGTCGACAAGAGTATGCCAAAGTAGTCACATTCAGCTTTACAAATGTTTTCCAAATTTTCCAAGTCACAGCTAATTGCAGTAGTTGCTGATACTTGTTTGTGATTTGAATAAAAAGAACTGATTAAATATTTGCTTAATCATTGATATCTCTTAAGTGGACGCTGTTCATTTTGGTGTCTAAAATTCACATAAATAAGATCTAATTTTATAAATTGGTGTCAGATTTTATTTGTGTTGTGTTTCTTGTTCAACTGTTTAGTGCTTCTAAATGCTTTGCACATGTTCCTTTGACAAAGGATGATTGTTCAAACCCAGAGCCATCTAGGGTTGTGCTAAGATTTTAACCAGGGTTCAGCTAAGATTTTGCAAATGAGACTGACTGGACCCAAGACTAGTTGGTGACTTTAGTACTCGGCAGGTCACACAACCACATCATACAATAAACCGCATTCATCACATTCAATATTCAATTATCAAAAATAAAATACATCAAATATATGCCATTGCATGCGATAATACACTGTGTTACATCCCATGTGTTATATTATGTTATGCTGTGCTATGCTATGTTATATTATGGTATTGTAATTGTAATAGTATTTATATAGTGCTTACTACCCCTGATGAGACATCAAAGCAGTTTTCGGGAGTAGCATGCTACTCCGGGAACCAAAAAGAATTAGTGGTGGGAAAGTATAGAGAAATATATGTTAATTTCGAGAAGTGGACGTGTGAGTCTGTTCGTTGGTATGAATAGGATAAGGGAGGGATAGAAGAGAGAAAAGTCTGGAAGATGTTATTTGAGGAATCATAGTAGTACGACCCTTGACGAGGCGTCAAAGTGCTTTTCAGTGAGCAGCGTGCTGCTCCATAACCCAAAAAAGATTAGCAGTAGGTTAGTGTAGGGAAATATGTGTTAATTTGAGTGGTGGACATGTGCGTCTGTTATGTTATGTTATGTTATCTTATCTTATCTCAATGAGATCCTTGATTAAACACATGGTTTCCCCACACATGGATATGTAGCATTAAGGAACAAACTGAGGACCCACAACTATTAACTATAGGGAGAAGTGCCAGCACTGAAGATATAATATGGATTCCGTAGAGAAAATACCCTCTGTAACCAATTGCTTACCTTGCAAGCAGTATATCAGCAACAGAAATATCTGTTGAGGAGACTTCTGGGGCTCTTGGCAGCAATAAGACCATCAAGTATGCCTTCATATTAGGTAATGTCTTCAGACAGAGTGACAAGGACTAGTGTCAATATTCTCAGTGGCCACAAGCCATACTGTCTCATGATTAATTGCCAGTAGCCCTTTCCTTACTGAATGCCACTCTGTTCTGAATATCTTGATAAAACCACCTGACTCAGCGGGTATTCCTCCTCAGGTAGGCTTTTGAAAAGAACTTGTGTGCTATCAAAATGTTATCATCGAGACGAAGCCTAGTGAAAATGACAGTATGAAAGCAAATTCACAACTGATGGTATATGAATGATATTTTGTTACTAGTAATGTGGTAAAATCATTGTGCCTACCTTTAACAAAGACAAAAGAAAAAAAAATGGCTGAGGTGCCAGGTGGAAACTGGTGTGGGATTACTTATGTTCCGATTGACAAGGGACGTGGACAGGCAGTTCAGGCTGGGCTGGTCACATTAGAGCAGTACACTGCTGCTTTACATATGTCGTGATCTTGCCTGAGATGGCATTGTGTGCAAAACAATTATGGATTGGAATGTGCACCAAGTAATTAGCAGGTTTTGGGATAAACTTAAGCATTCCACCCATCATTGTTTAGGTCCAGCATCAGCACGCATGCGCTGTCTGATAGTCCTGCTGTCATCAATAAAATGACTCTATTCCCACCTTCTGCTTACCATTGGTTCATTCCAGTGTCACTCTTCTTTGCAGCCTCCTGTCTCATTCCTGCAGCCAGCCAACATCTCACTTCCTATGAAGGCTCAGGAGCACAAATAAAGTAAAGTGTACTTACGCATGCCTTCTTTATCTCCTGTTTGGGAGAACTTTTTATTTGATTTTTTATTTTATGCTTTCGACCCAGCACTGCTCCATTTCCATTGCTGCTTGTTAATATTGGAGGTTTATTGAAGCAGTGTGACAGCTGCACTTGCCACGCTTAATCCTGAACAATAGCAGCCGTGCACATTTTTTTCTTCAGCACGCGGCTCATCCAATTTATTACTTATTACCTTCTACTTATTGCACGCATATGATGGGCAGCAGCTGCTAGTTGCCGACCCGTCGGCTGCATGCTCTGTTTCTTTTGCTGCATTGCTCTGCTTTGAGGGCATTCACAGGGAGCAAAATGCTATTAAACAGCTCCGTTTCACATCCCGTCTTTTGTGTCCAATTTCTTCTTTGTTACTTTTATATGTTTAGTAACAACCTGTACAAATCAAAGAATAAATAAACACAAACGACGGGATGTAAAATGCAACTGTTAAATTGCATTTTGCTCCCAGTGAATGCCCTTAAAGTGTGCAAGAACTAGAAGTGGTTAACAGACACAAATATAGGCTTTGCACAAAACGTCATTAAAGACGTTGCCTAGTATGTCTCTAGTTTTCTCCTCACCAACCCCTCTGTTCTCACACACATTTATTGTGGTGTAGAGTCCTATGCATTATCCGTCCTCCTCCCATCCCCTCTCCCAACAGCTGCATAAAGTAATAAACACTGAAATAGCAGGAGCTAGGAGCATTCCCCCCCCCCCCCCCCCCACCCTCATCGTTCGGTTTTCCACAGTGGACACTTTCAGAGCTAAAGAAAATAAACAGACATAAACATATGCAGCTGTAAATACATCAGTTACTTTCACGAGGCACGCAGTGTTCCTATAATGTTTTGTTATTAGGAGTAATTTCTTTGAAGTTGCTAAATGGTCTCATATTTCTTTGGATGACATTGTGCACTCTGGGAGTTGTAGTTTTAGGCGGCTGCCAGCACGCTGTACGAATTCGTCCTATAACAAAATGTTCTTGTTGAAACAGTTCCACTGTCTACAGCTTTGCTAATTCTCTGTTTTGTTGAACTGAGCTGTTTTCTTTGAACAGACTACAAAATATTTAACAGCCTCATCTTTCACCACTGTAGACTTGTTGTTTTGCTAATTTTGTGTTAGTTAAGGATCCAAATGTTTCTTCAGGTAGCTTTAAAAGGTCAAATGCATATTTGTAAGCCCCTAGGCTCAGTTTAGCTCATAAGCACATTGTAATACCCCCACTTTTGACCTTTTGTTTAAAAAAACATTAAAGTTGCGACCACAAGTCTGTAATGCCAGAAGAACGTAGAATAGTTTTGTCCTTTTGCTCTGAATAGAGATAGCTACGCTATAGAAAAGCACATTAGCATAACTGTTTAGATCGCAATTGGTGCTAACATTAGCATATGTAATTTCTTGGCATGTAAACATTGTGTGAGCATTTGCCTAACCTCCCCTTCTCCAGTGTGGTGCTTTTCAGAGACACTGGAACCTAGTTCCCAAGGTGACTTAATATTTGTTTTACATATCAAGCCATATTGCAGTTTTTGAGGCATTATTATAAGTTATATTAGGCTTTTTTCCTAATTGATTTTTTTTGTTTTAGAAAATGCTCCTTTGATATTTTGGTGTTAACATTTATTATTTATGTGCAAATGTGAGTACATTGATATATTGCTTGTACAGTTATCTCATCACAGCTACATTGTAGCAGTTGTTTATTACTACATTTTACTAATGCCATCAAAAAATATTTTGGGTTTATTTAACATCAGGCTATTTGTGTGTTTTGGTGCATGATGAGAGGCAACATGCGTTTAGAAATATGTATTTATGTTTAGGGAACAAAATGCAGAAGTATTTCATACCTTAGGTGTTGATAAAAGACGAATTATATTACTTCATAATTTGTTCCTTTTGACAATTTACAGTGCCTGACTTAAGGAATAATATAGTCTTATTATTATATTAACACGCTTTTTGAAAGGCAATATGCTTTGATATTTTAATTTATATTTTGTTTAAAACAGTTACATCCCTCTCTATCTTCCTTCCTAAATATTCTATACAGCTCTAACCCCTAGCTATTCACAATGCCATAGAATTCCACTACACAAATATACCTCACAGCACAAAATTCCACCCCACATAATTCCACAACTCACAATTCCCATGCAACCCACTTAATTCCTATCCACACTACCTACATCCATGCCACTCCAAACCAAAACACATAGATAAAAGACTTTGTCATTTACAACTCCAATAGCTCTAACTCTCACAAATGCAAGACCTATTGCATTGCAAATGTTTGTTTTTTTCAATCTGTAAATGTACCACAGGCCGTCCCACTCAGTGCACCATCATATTTCATTGGGTTAGCTTCCTTTGATCTTGGGTATATTCCCATAAGATTCAATTGAGAATTTTGGATGTAAGCAAACACAAAAAGACATAATGAAAAGAGCATTGGTGGAAGGATGTAGCAGTCTCCACGAATTCTGTTTGCTTCCCTAAATACCTGAGCCCATTTCCTTTTACACATCCATCCAGTATCCTCTCCATTGAAGAGTGGATATAACATCAGTGATTTGCAACCACGAATGCAGATGCAAACCACTGATACATTTCAAAGAGCTGCACACAAAAGAGGGTTGCCTGTTTAATGCCCCCTTTCCTTCCAAATGGAAAAGAGTTGCAACGTGTACATTGACTCTCAAAGGAATTTGTGAATCACAATATAGCTTTTGTCCATTGTGACTCGTGCTATTGCTGCCGCAGTCTCTGGAAATGTTGACAATCATATACCCGGCCAGATGTGGTTTAGCAAGAGGTGTTGAAAGAAATTACAGCTTGACTAAATATGACATTTTCATTAATAATCTAAAGCTGATAGCATGCAGTAGATTATCAAATTAATATTTAATAATGCATTATTCCTCCATTTATGGTCTTCTGCGCAATGTTCAGCCTTAGTTTTTAATATGTGTTTATGAATTTCGTGGAGAACAGTAATTTAACCAACTAATTCCAAGAAGAGAATTTTCTAAAACCTCGAAGCCACACATTAGCTCTGAACAATGCAATAATGATTTGCTAAGTGCAATATCATTTTGAAATCACTTGAAATGTAATGCAGCAAACATGACATAATTAATTCATCATTTATACCCCTGTTGTGTCTGGTTTATTGTCTCAGAAAGGATGTAAAATGTAACTGTTGTGAAATTCAACATTTGCATCCCTTGTCATAGATAAATATGATGTGAGTTTTATAACTGTGTTAAACTCTGCTTAGTTTGGCTAAGATGCTGGCGTTACTACAGGATTAATGTTTTGAAATTCATAATATGTTTTGTAATTACTTCAATTTGTATAGAAAATATAACTAGGTTTGATATCTTTGTCAGGAGTGATACAATGATTTTTGGAACGCAGGCAAAATTTAATTTTGCCTCATGATTAGTCCCCCTACAATACAAATGGGTAATTCATGAATGTTTTTAGGTCTTAGCTTGGGTAAAAAGAACTCTTGTGAATCATCCCTACCCTTACTGTGTTCTTTGAGTCATCCTATTGCTTTCCATTGGTTATCTCTCTTGTCACTCTTTTTTTTATGCTTCTTATTTTATGGTTTTTCTTCCTCTGCTCATTTTGTTCCTCTCCTGGAGCATAGCTTCTTTGCCATCCTTTTGATTGATTGATGTCTACTGATCACATCAGGAACTACTACGAGTGCATGTGTTGTCTTGTTCTCTCTCCTATGTGCTGCAACCCCCTAATAACTTCCTTAAATACCTGCAGCACACTCTTCATGTATATTCTTCCCAGGTTCAAACTTTATTATGTTGGCTTTCTTTTCCGTATTGCTTTCCACCTGTTGCTTGAAAACCCAGACCATGGCACACCAAGGCAGCATTTATGATGCCTGGAAGGGGAGACTGGAGCAATGACTTTGCATTGAGAGAGGCAGAAGAGTTTCTGGAAAATATCACTTTTCCTGGAGGCCCATAAATCTGGACCCTAGAGAAATATATTCTCTAGTCTGCTAATGCCAACAAATAGCTGGAACATTTTCAACATCCTAAAGCCCCATTCTGGATATAAATCATACATCTACACTGTAGCTTTACTCCTACATTTGGGGTAAAAGGTATATATTTAAATGTACAAAGACTTCCAGGAGTATACCTACGAATCTGTGTCAGTCATTGCTTTCCATACTCGCAACTATATCTATTTCACAAGTGTAAATGAGTCTGGTATACACCGACATGTGTACATCTAGGAAACTGGATTGTCACTTAAAGGGGTTGAAGACCCTTCTCAAGCAACAACTACAACCCCTGTCAGGGTTAACCACAAAAGTCACTAAATTAACCTGTGCTTAACCCTCTGGTAGCTTGGCACAAAAGCAGTTAGACTAAACTCAAAGGCATTTATGCAGCACTCAAACAGTAATAAAATGAAAACAGAACACAAAACAATCTTACAAGCACAAAGCGCCACATGTGGTCATCTGGTCATGATAGACTGGGGGAAACATCACAAGTTCAGTGTGGCTGTGATAGAGCATGGACAGGATACAGGAACCAGGTTAATCACACTGAAAAAGTTACTTTTTCAAAGTCCGGCATGAAGAGTCCAGCTTACGGTGGAGGAGGTTGCGAGGAGTGAGGAGAGTGCAGCGGATGGTCATCTCTGTAGTGTGATGATCCGGTCAGGTATCAAGGATGTTAGTTGCTGAAGCTTCACTTTGGTGGTCTGTGGTAAATAAAATAAATATTACCGGACTGAATTTCATGCGGAATCTTAAATTAAAGTAAAATAGCTCAAAATAACGAGAGGCAGAATCCGTGGTATAAGAGGTTTCTAATGGGCTTTATTCCATTCAAAATGGCCGACTCGAGTCGCGGCCCTCAGGTTCCGTCACCACGAAGGTTCAGGAAGTGAAGTACAATAATATATTAACAGACATGTATTTTTATAATAAGTACATTACAATGAAACGAATGTAGAAGGCGTAACATTTGATAAGAAAAATGACGTGACAGTGACATAATCGAAACTAGGCGTAATAAGGAATAAAAGAAACATGATTGGTTAGAATTATCAGACATAGGTGGATCTATAAGATAATACTTGGCATAGATGCGCGCGCGGCAGCATGACGTGTAATTGACGTGCAACTAGGGGGTGAAGGGGACTTGACATTTAGCTCTACATGTGGAGACGAGAAGTCTGGGGTCAAGTCATCCTAATCCCAAATCATATCTAACATCCTATGTTTAAAGAACTATGTTATCCACAAGGAAGAGACTCTCGGACAGAATCTATTCTATACTGACTGTGTGCGTGTACAAGCGTCTAAGTGTCTATATGAGATGCGAGGGGCAGAAAACTTTCCATGGCAACAGGGCTATGAATCACTTGCAGGAGGACGGAAAGGCTGAGTCCTTTGCTTGTGAGCTAAAGGAAATGTTTACCTACATCACTGGACAGGAATGCATCGGCTGAAGAGCAAAATAGATAATTCGAAGGTGAAATACAACTTCTTGGCAGACAGGCGAAAACTGGCCGAGGCAGTCACCGTTAGCTGCACAGGGAGTAGGACAAAGTTCATGGATACAGATGCGAGCTCAAGCTGAAGCTGTCAGAGACAGAGAGCAGGGAAAGGCTTTGAGGACAGAATCGGGCCTACTCGCCTGAACTGTAAAGATGAAGTAACTTAGCCATATAAAGTCGGTGGCCTTTTATACTTAGGAATCGAATATCCAGCCCATTGATGGCGGATCTGACAGAGAACATGTTGACGGTAGACACACATATGTTTGCGTCTTAGAAACTGGAACTGGAGGGAACATACATGTACTTGTAACATGCATATAGAACCGTTGGGGTCCAAGATAGGGGACATAACTGATCAGGAAAATCCACATTTCCACATTCCCTCCTTGTCCCCTTCTTGCCCTTCACGAGACATCAATCTTCATCATTCCATTGATTTGCTCATGGAGCATCATTTCTTCTTCTTTCTTCTTCCGGGATCTTGAGCGAAAACCTTGATGTGGGATACACGATGTGGCACACAGACCACAAATCGCTGGTCCACATTGTAGGCATAGACAACAACTGAAGAGCATAAGAAGGCCAATACCTAGGAAGGATAGAACTCTCCATCCCCAGGCTGATATCACACTCCTAAACCACCCGGACCACGTCCAAGTGCCTGGATTCTCGTGTATCTGGCTTACAATCTTATGAAGGCGTGTTATAGCTTTATATACAGATGGCGAATTTTCTGGTATGAATATGCAGCAGCTGGATCCGATGACCCTGCAAGCTCCGCCCCTATCGGCCAGGATGACGTCAAGGACAAGACGATTCTGGAGAACAACAATTCTCATCACTGATTGTTCCTCTGTCAGATTGCCTAGGGCGGCTATAGTCTCGTTTACTACAGCTTCAAGAGTCTTGGTGAGTCTGCGTATCAGCTTACTATTTGATATAGTACCTATATAGGGAAAGATACCTTTATTGAAATCTACATACTTGTCCCATGATGTCTCAGTATAATCGACAACTGGGAGATCTCTTTGCTCTCTATTGTGTACTAAATGAACATTTCGATAATAATCAGGGGGAGCTAGGAAAACAGGTGGCAAAAGGAATGCTATGTAACAGGTACCATCCCAATCTAGAGGCAGACGCATATATGCAGTCTGACCACATATGAAGTAGGAATGGCGAGAAGCTCTAAATGAAGATTTACCGTGATCACTATATTCTACTGTAGTAACGCATTGGCTATGGCCCATGTGTTTGGAACCAACTTTTCTAACACATAATTCACCCTTAACTGGAAATACTGACATAGTGGGCAGAATTAGTTCAACTTCGGATTTGACATTCAAAATCATAAGATTAGGTGTAAAATTACCTAATTTATACACTTCATTTTCTAGATCAGTTCCTGTTCTACTGAGGTGACCCTCCTTAATAGGGTGACAGACTTTGAATAAAACTAGATTCAGATTTCCCCATATCCAATGTTGTTGATAAACTGCTGTGTCTGGGTCTATGGAATTTAATAAACTAAACCATGCTCCACAGGAGCCATTGTGTGTGAACGGATGTGGAAAGAAAGGCAGAACTCCTTTGTTATTCTGATAGGGAGGGAGTCGGCCACACACCCAACAATTGGTCGCATTACTAGTCTGATGGGAATGATGTAACATACTAATGAATGTGTTATTGCGCAGCGCAAGTCTATAGGATAATTCATGTGGCGGTAGGTCACTAAAAGAATGTTCATCAGTTATATTGAAAACACGTTTAGAAACAGGATAATACATATGCAACAATATACTTGCAGTAACTATTAAAAAACTCAATAAAACAAAATTAATAATGTCACAATACAGTGGTTACGCAGTAATTTACAATAAGCATGTCGTTTCATTATGATTCTGGACTCTACATGATTCAGACCTAAGGGGTACATGTCGGGACAGATTCAACCGCTTCACCTTGGAGAGGACTTAAACAATCAAATCGTCCGACAGTTTAGATCTGGACCTGAGTTTCTGTTTATAGAGTTCGGTGCTACTGGCCTCAGCCAAAGGTAGCTTTGAGTCTATGGGGGAAGACACACGGGCAGTACTGTCTGTGTCAGGAGGAAGTCCATGAAATTTTTTTACGTGACTGGAATGAATCCACCCTTTTCGTCCCTCGATCTTCACGGCTGTTCTTGTGGTCAACAGGACCAACTTGGGTGCTTTCCACCGGGGCTCCAATTGACTCTTCCTGTCGAAATTTCTCACAAAGACAAGATTACCCGGAACAACGTCATGGGGTTTCGCCTCAGTGTTGTCGGGAAAGGCTGCAGCTACCTGTGAACGAGAAGATTGTAGTGCAGACATCAAGGAAGCCAGGTAATCTGTCAGCATATTACAGTCAACATCAGTTATTTTACGTGGTATAGGCGTCCCCCACATATTCGGCGGTCTACCAAAGATCACCTCATACGGGGATAGCCCTGTTCTAGAGTGTGCTACCATTCTCATGTAAAAGAGTGCAACTGGTAATGCTACTATCCAGTCGACACCTTTCTCTCTACATATTTTGGACAGTCTGATTTTCAGTGTCTGGTTATGTCTTTCTACGAGACCTGCTGCTTCGGGGTGTCGGACACAGTGGAATTTCCACTGATATCCCAACAGGAGTGAGACATGTTTCATTAATTCGGATGAAAAAGGCTGACCGTTATCTGAATATACAACACGTGGTAAACCGTACCGTGGGAAGAATTCTCGAACTAGCTGCTTGGCAGTAGTCGAGGCAGTGTAATCTGATACGGGATACGCCTCTGTCCAACGGGAGAGAGCGCAGACAACTACGAGGACATATTTGAATCCTCGACAACGTTCCATCTGAATATAATCCATCTGGAGGACTTCAAAAGGATGGTCAGGAGGCTGAAATCCACCCTGCTCTACGGGAACACTCTTTCCTGGATTAAACTGACAACATATCATACAGGTACGAACTTTTTGTTTAGCTGCTGCTCGTAAATGTTTGTTGAACCAAATGTGCTGAATGCTGTCTAGCATAGCCTTCTCTCCTAAATGTGCTGGACTGTGAACTGTAGCTATAATGGCTTGAACCATGGAATCGGGGAGAAACCATACAGATTTCTCCTTCGTCATCCATCCTTGATCTGTCTGGATCCCTCCTAGTTCAGTCCATTTCTTTATTTCTTCTGCTGTGGCATGTGTCTGTATGTCAATTACGTCAAGTGTGGGATCCTTAATTGTCATACACTGTGTTGGTGTCTGAACTATTGGCTTTGTCATGTCTAATGTGCGATTCTGAGCAGTCTGTTTAGCTGTTCTGTCAGCTAAATCATTGCCTTGAGAAATGGTATCAGTAACCTTCGTGTGTGCTTTACATTTCATAATCGATATAGCAGTGGGTAGATGTATTGCGTCTAACAAGGCATGAATGAGGGGTCCGTGCTGAATGTGGGCACCATGGGACGTTAGATAACCTCTCTCTCGCCACAGCACACCGAAGTCGTGTACAACTCCGAATGCATAACGTGAGTCAGTGTATACATTAACTTTCTTATTTGTGGCTTGAATACAGGCTTGCGTTAGAGCAATAAGTTCTGCTGCTTGGGCTGACAGAATATCTATACAATGTGTCTCAATAACTTCAGTGTCTGTTGTGACTGCATACGCGGCCACTAAATCTCCTGTACTTGCTCTCATGCATGATCCGTCTACATACAACGTCAGGTCTGGATCTAACAATGGAACGTCTGTCAAGTCTTGTCTAGGTTTCGTCTTTATTTCAATGATTTCAACACAATCATGAGCTAGTGGGTCTGTTCCAATTACAGGTAATAGTGTAGCAGGATTCAATGTATTACACCGTCGGATCTCTACGTGTGGTTGAAACAATGTCAGTTCATAACCGGTAAGTCTTGCTATGGTCAAGTGTTGCGTTTGTGTTCGGTTCACAAGAACCTCTACTGCATGTGGTACTTGAACTGTCAATGGGTGTCCCAATACTATGGCATCGCTTTGTCTGATTGCTAAAGCTGTCGCTGCCACTGATTTCAGGCATGCAGGCAAAGCCTGAGCTACGGGATCTAATGTACTGGAAAAATAAGCACATGGCTTGCGTGATCCTGCTTGATCCTGAGTGAGTACTGACAAGGCAGTACCTTCGCGTTCTGTAACAAAGAGTGTAAAAGGTTTGCTATAACATGGTGTTGCTAAAACAGGTGCTTGACATAAAGCTTCCTTTAGGCTTTCAAAAGCTTGTGTATGTTCCTGAGTCCAAGGGAGAACAGTCGATGTGGCTGCCTCCTGTGTGGTTAACTGAATGAGTGGTTTTGCTAGAAATGCGTACTGAGGGATCCACTGCCTACAATATGAAGTGAGGCCTATGAAAGCCCGCACCTCCTTCTGTGTCTGGGGTATTGACATGTTAGCAATTAACTGGATACGATCTGGTGTAAGCTGCCTTCCCTCCTTGGACAGCGAGTGACCAAGATAAATAACTCGCTGAACACAGAATTGCAGCTTAGAAGGGGACACCTTGTGCCCCTTGTCGGCTAGGAAATGTAAAACTGTCAGAGAAGCTTTTTCACATTCTGGCTCGCTTCTCGCGGTGATCAGCAGATCATCGACATATTGAAGCAGTGCAGTATTGACTGGCATGTGTATACTGTCAAGTTCTCGTTTCAGTGCTTGGCTGTAGATGCTGGGGCTTTCTGTAAATCCTTGGGGAGCGCGTGAGAATTTAAAGCTGCGCCCATTTAAACTGAATCCGAACAAGTATTGGCTTTCCGGATCTATTGGGACGCTGAAAAAGGCATTCTTGAGATCAATTACAGTAAAGAATGTTGCTTCGGAATCAATTGCTGTCAACAATGATGATATATCAGGGACCACAGGGAATTGTGGTACAATACACTTGTTTAGTTCACGCAAATCAATAACCAATCGGTATACTGGCGGAGCAGTAGGATCAGTTCGTTTAAGAATCGGAATTATCGGTGAATTACATACATTGGAGTCTGTTTCTACAACTACTCCCTGGGCAATTAGTTCATCAATGATTTTCAACAAAGCCACTACAGCATCATGCGGTAACTTGTATTGTCGCATTCGTGGTAGTACCACTCCTGCTTTCAGTGTAACTCGATAGGGTGTAATGTTCATGCAGCCAACATCCGTAGGGCCTTGTGCCCATAGATGTGCTGGTAAAATCTGTAGTCGGGGATCCATGTCTCTAGACACATAGTGACCTTTAAAATCACGCAAAAACAACCTTACTCCTTCCGGAGAACAACATATTATGGCTCCTAGTGCTTTCAGAGTTTTAATTCCTAACAAATTTTCTGGGCATGATTTAGTAAGCAATAAATCTGTAATTCGTGTCAAAGGTCCTATCGTAAGTGGTAGAGGCTGTGATACTTCATTAACAATAGGTTTTCCTGAAAAACCAAGGGAAACATTTTGAGAGCCTGAGAGGGGTGCCCCTGGAACTTCACTACGTTTTATGGTTGTTCGACTTGCCCCTGTATCGAGTAAGAATTTTCTATCTTGACCTAATAATTCACTATGTACATAAGGTCCTTCTTGATCTACCGGAATCTCGATAAGCGGTAAGTCAACTTCCCTCTCTAGGCTGGTTCATGTGTAACGCTGATACTCAGGGTATTCATACTGTGCAGTCTGATACATTTGTTGTGTTGTGGTTTGTGTGGCAGTAGCAGGCAACGGTGGTGCAGCTGGCACAAACTGTATGGGTTGCTGTGAGGCTGGCATAGACTGTTGCTGAACTGGCACGGACTGTCCATGCTGCATAGCTCCTTTTTCATCCTGATCTTGTCTAACTAATCGTGGTCTCTCTTTTGCAATACCTATAGCTATATTTCGTTTCAGGACTTGACAATCATGTACATAATGGCCTAGTTGTTTACAGTAATTGCAGGTTCCTTTTACAGGAACTGCAGAATCACCAGAATGTGTCACACCCTTTTTGTGACCATCTGCTGGTACTGTCTGAGAAACTAGCATTTTCATTTTTGTATCCTTCATGCGTCTATGCTCGTGTTCTTGTTCATCCCTAATTCTATTGTGATGATACTGTAACATTTGTAGCATTTGCGACGGAGTGTTACTTTGCCAGGTACTCTCGAATTTCAATATTCTATTCTTCACTGGAGGCAATGCATTTTCCACTAATTTTGTCACAAATAAATGTGGATATGAGTCACTACTTGTTTTTATACCACTATTTATACCAAAACATTTTTCAAATCGAGCATAATAATCGCTTGTGTCTTCATCTTGCTTTTGTTTACAGGCTGTGATTGCACCCCAATCTTCCTTTTTTGTAGTTAATAAACGTGGCAGTACCTGTACTAGTAAACCTGGTAATAGTTTAACTTTATCTCCGAGCCCTGAACCTGCGGCTCGGCCCCTTTCTTCCTCTGCTAATGCTGTCCAGTCTATCTTTTGGTCTCCCACTTCCCACTCTTTTTCTTTCAGTTTTTCATATATGCCAGCAGGCAAAAGCACTTTTAAAATCGTCATAATATCAGGAAAGGTGTACTCTCCCATCAGTAACATGTCTTTAATTTCTCGGTGGAAACCCGCTGGGTCTTTGTCATGACTAGGTACTACTTTCTTCATTTCTAATAATTCCATTTTTGATATGGGTGTGTAAACAAATACACGGTGAAACTCATTGTCTTCGCCTTTTATTGGGTGCACTTCCCGTAAAGGATTTTGTCTATCCATGTAGTACGGTGCTCTTTCTCTGGGGGGCAGGGAGAGAGAATCTGGATTTACAAAAAGGACGTACTGCTTACGTGACACTAATATCTCTTTAATTAGCTTGTTACTAGAACCTCTCCATCTGTACGTAAGTAGTTCCGTTAATATATCAGGTAAAGGACCAGGGTCAGCATGTTGGCTCTTATATAATATGAGGAGTTGCTGAATCATATAGATTCCAGCTAAACGTTGTTCATCTGTACTGAGGTTGAGAAACGTGTGTGCTACGGTCTCATCACCGTATTTTTCAGGACTAACAATCCAGTGAACGGCTGATCTGGCTAATTCTTGCTCATCCATGGAATCGAGGAGGTGATAACCCCTTCGTTCTCGTAGTATTTTATCTGCGGCTTGAAACGAATGTTCAGGAGATTTCAGATTTATTACAGGCGTCGGATACGTTCTGCTATTATTTGGACATACAGAGTGTATTGGATCAGAAAAACATCTAGTATTTTCACAAGATCTTCCTCTGCCTACATAGGTTATGGTCTCTGACTGTCTTGCAGAGTCCCCTGATTCGGACACTTCATCTTGCTCAAACTCGTCTGTTCCCAATCTCTCTTCATGAATACGCTCTATTTCTTTACGTATTTTTCGGCACATGGCTATTATACAATTTTGCTTATCGTGTCTCCCTTCTGATATATTCTGACTCCATCTTGTAAGAATAAGCATTGCATTCCGGTCTACCCCCGGACGATCTTGATTTCTGATCACACAGTTTATGAGGAAACGTAACAGTTCCCCTTGTATCTCTACTTTCTGGAATTCCATAGCTCTGTTAATACATCCTGGATCTCGTCCTGTTTGAACAAAATGATATATGTTATCTAGATGCGTAGCCATCCCTGGTAACCTTGCTAAATACTCTGCGGCTCGTCTGATACGTAATGATGCCAGGACCATTTCGTCCTCTTTACCAACCACCGGGTCATATCTACAATTTACAAGAAGTTCCTTAAGCGTACGTTCATTTACGAACTTAGGTGTACGTGAATGTGCTGACTCTTGAAAAACAAGTTTATTTATTCTAGGTGGTGTAAAAATACTGCTAGCACCTCCCGTGGCCCCATCTGGGGCGTCGGGTGTGAAAGGGTTCGTCGAACGTGATACAGCAACTATGGGCGTCGATACCCCTGTAGAGTCGACTGCGGAGACAGATGCGGAAACAGATGTGCTTGCCGAAGCTTGCGTCGGGACTTGCTGTTGCACGGGGACAGATACCTGATCCTGACGTTGAACCCCTCCGCCAGACGTTCTATGTGGTGTGGCGTTAGCATACTCGGGGGCTGCATCGTCTAGATATGAGGAAAGAAAAACATCTTCTGCGGTTCTGGGATGCCCCTTTGGATGTACCTTAATTGGAAATAATGGGGGTGGCAAGTCTTTTGGCACCTCCGTAACAGCCTTAGGTAGTCCTTCGGCTAGAAGGGGATACATACCATTCATAAGAGCATTTCTTTGTCTATTTACTTGTTCTGATTTCACTCGGATACCTTCCTCAATTAATAGATTTTCTTGAACTTTATTTGAACTTTCTTTACTCCTCTCTTCTTGTCTACGTGCTTTTTCTGTTCGTCTATGAGATTCTTTACGCCATAACTCAACAGCGTCTTTCTGTGACTGTCTGACCTTTCTTTTCCATAACTCTTCCTCCACTTTCATGATGCACTCTGCATCCCAGGTTCCCGCTATGGGCCACCTTTGACTTTCCGGTAATCCTTTGGTATAATCTGCCCATAGATCAAGAAACAATATGGCATCTAAGCCATGTTTATGGTACATGAAATGTCCTGGAGTGTCTCTAGGAGGAATAGGAACTGCTTCTTCAAGCACCCCTTTTCTGGTAGTAATCTGTCTTAACTTCGAGAAGAGCGGCATATTGACAACTGACCTGATACTTACTCTTGAACTTGCTTAATACGAGAAACACAATAATGAACAGTGAACAATGAACAGTCATTCATACCACAATATGCAAGACATTTTCTGAATACTTTAAACATTAAACATTAAACATTATAACAATGATCGACAATGATGACAGTCTGCCTAACTAATCACCACGCTGAATTTTTGACAATAACTGAATACTTCGGAATACTTGATATACTGCTAAACAGTACATATACACTGCTAAACAGTGCAGACCGGATTTGTGTACCCAAATCCGTCTTGACCGGCACAACCTATGTGCGCGTCAACACGCCTCCCCGGCGATGGTACTCACCGAGTAGCTCCTTGAAACGGAAGGCCTCAGAGAATGGACAGGACTCGATAACTGCGGACATCGGACCCTCTGGACGTCGGAATTTCGGAAAACCTGGTGGGCCTCTGTATACCTCGGATCTTGCTCTCTCAGCTAGGCTCTGGTCGGGATACTTCGCACTTCTCACCGCCTCGTCTGGGTTGATCGCAGCCTCAGTCGCCCCCGCTTGACCGGAGGGAGCTTACAGGAAATCCTGCTGGTACGCGTTTATGGTCCGTCCAGCTGTGGCAGGAGACCGGGCCTGCAACGCACCGCCGGCGCGTGAGATGAGAAAGTGTCCCTATTCGGGCGCCATTATGTGGTAAATAAAATAAATATTACCGGACTGAATTTCATGCGGAATCTTAAATTAAAGTAAAATAGCTCAAAATAACGAGAGGCAGAATCCGTGGTATAAGAGGTTTCTAATGGGCTTTATTCCATTCAAAATGGCCGACTCGAGTCGCGGCCCTCAGGTTCCGTCACCACGAAGGTTCAGGAAGTGAAGTACAATAATATATTAACAGACATGTATTTTTATAATAAGTACATTACAATGAAACGAATGTAGAAGGCGTAACATTTGATAAGAAAAATGACGTGACAGTGACATAATCGAAACTAGGCGTAATAAGGAATAAAAGAAACATGATTGGTTAGAATTATCAGACATAGGTGGATCTATAAGATAATACTTGGCATAGATGCGCGCGCGGCAGCATGACGTGTAATTGACGTGCAACTAGGGGGTGAAGGGGACTTGACATTTAGCTCTACATGTGGAGACGAGAAGTCTGGGGTCAAGTCATCCTAATCCCAAATCATATCTAACATCCTATGTTTAAAGAACTATGTTATCCACAAGGAAGAGACTCTCGGACAGAATCTATTCTATACTGACTGTGTGCGTGTACAAGCGTCTAAGTGTCTATATGAGATGCGAGGGGCAGAAAACTTTCCATGGCAACAGGGCTATGAATCACTTGCAGGAGGACGGAAAGGCTGAGTCCTTTGCTTGTGAGCTAAAGGAAATGTTTACCTACATCACTGGACAGGAATGCATCGGCTGAAGAGCAAAATAGATAATTCGAAGGTGAAATACAACTTCTTGGCAGACAGGCGAAAACTGGCCGAGGCAGTCACCGTTAGCTGCACAGGGAGTAGGACAAAGTTCATGGATACAGATGCGAGCTCAAGCTGAAGCTGTCAGAGACAGAGAGCAGGGAAAGGCTTTGAGGACAGAATCGGGCCTACTCGCCTGAACTGTAAAGATGAAGTAACTTAGCCATATAAAGTCGGTGGCCTTTTATACTTAGGAATCGAATATCCAGCCCATTGATGGCGGATCTGACAGAGAACATGTTGACGGTAGACACACATATGTTTGCGTCTTAGAAACTGGAACTGGAGGGAACATACATGTACTTGTAACATGCATATAGAACCGTTGGGGTCCAAGATAGGGGACATAACTGATCAGGAAAATCCACATTTCCACAGGTCCCTGCTGTATCGCGAAGTGCAGACCTTGCGTTGCTAGTTGTCACTGTAGCGCAAAGAGTCAGGTTCACCAGATCATTGCGTTGGTGGTCATGGAGGAAAGCAGAGTCTCGGTGCACACAGGCTGGTTCACGATCGCTAAGAGTCCAAAACTTCAGGAATTATCCTTTTCTTCCAGAGGAGTGCACTCTGATACCAGCAAAGGGTCCAGGACCTGGTGAAGCACTTCTTGGGGATCAGGGACTCACTCAAACAGAGGACAGAAGGACTCAGGCAGATCCAGTTGCAGCAGATGTGCTGGGCAGTTGCAGGGAGGTCTTTGGAGCTTGTTGCGTCACTGTAGCTCAGAACAGGAGGCTAGCCAACTGACCCTTGGAGTCACTCAGGTCTTCTTGGGAGCAAAGAGATGGTCTTCCTCCCTTCAACAGCAAAGCAGGCCTTAAGCAGCTGGGCCGTCCTCTGAAGAACAGGGCAGGTCTTAAGCCGCATGGCAGTCCTGTGGTAGCAACAGGGCAGTCCTCTGAGAAGCAAGGCAGGCATCATTCAAGCAGCAGGGCAGTGCTTTGTGTACAAGGCAGTCCTTTTAAATTCTTCCACAGGTCCAGGAGTGTACTGAAGAGTTGGTCTGAGGGTCCAATATTTATACCTGTTGCCAGCCTTTGAAGTGGGAGACTTCTAGATTTCCCCCCCATATCTGGTTCTGGAATTTACTTTCGTCCCTGCCTAGACTTTAAGAAGTCTAGGGTGGCAATGGACAGGCTTCAAGTTCTTTGTGAGTGTGCTGAGGCAGCCCCTTAATGTGTAAATGGGGCAAGGAACAGCTCTGCCCCTCCCATCCTGGATGGCAGATCCTTCCAGCAACTAGTCCCCTGTTGTCTCACTGTCTGGGCGGAGTACGCAAAGGCCAACTGCAGTAACAGCCAATGCAGGTAAGAGCGGTCGCATGGTGGGCATGGGGGAGTCGACAGATAACGACGAGGGAAAATAACAATTTTTAAAAAGGAAAACACTTACCCTGCGCTCGCCTCATCGCTGACTCTGAGAATCAACGAGTACAAGGTAAGTGATGTTCTTTATTTTTTAATTTAATTTTTCCTAGTCGTCTGTCAACTTCCCTCCTTCTCTCAACACTCTTACCTGCACTGGCCGTCTCTGGCTAACTGCCAAACACATGCAGTCACGTGCCCAGGACACAGGCACCAAATAGTTGGGACAAGAAATTGCCAACTTTCTCAAACTGCCATTTTAAGGATTGTGACTTAAAATCCGATTTTAGCATAAAAGAGGATTTTAAATTCCAAGCTTCTCTAACCAAACATGGTATTTCTACCTGTTCCTGATCAATAGCTAACAGTTATTAAATGTTATAAAATAATCCAATGTTATCCTATGGAAGTAGTAGGCCTCACAGTGGAGAACAAATTTGGGAGTTTTTCACTACCAGGACATGCAAACTTAAAAGTACATGTCCAACTTTTTAAATATGCTGCAACCTGCCCTATGGGATATTTAGACCCTATCTCAGATTTGACTTATATTTATTATAAAGGGACGTTTTAGTCAGGTTCCTTTTGCCAAAACTAACTGTCAGTTTAAAACTACACACAGGCTATTATGGCATGCTCTAAAAGCCTACTTCAGTGGGTGGCACAATAAGTACTGCAGGCCTACTATTAGAATTGAATTTATAGGCCTGTGAACATTTTGTTCCACTTTACTAGGGACTTATAATATTTTAAATGTGCCAATTGGGTATAAGCCAATTTTATCATGTGTAAAGGAGTGAGCACAAACACTTTAGCACTGGTTAGTAACTGCATAGAGTCCTAAGGCCAACAAAAACGAATATCAGCAAACAGGAGACTATAAAGCAAAATGTTTGGGGAAGACCACACCAAAGGCTGTGAGATCTAAGGATGTATGACGTTACAACGCATGCTTTTACACCGCATGCCGTTACAACGCATTTTTTACACCGCAAGATCTGTTACAACGCCAGCCTTTACAACGCATGGTTTTACAACGACGTACACTAGATGGAGTGCTGTCATTAGAAATGTATAATTTACTATTCTAACTCCAGTCCACGTTGCAGTAGGGAAGGTGTTTGGATAGTAAAACTACACTATTTCTAATGTTAGCACGCCATCTAGTGCATTTCGTTGTAATGGCATGCGTTGTAATGGCATGCGTTGTAACAGATTTCGCGTTGTAATAGTTTCGTTGTAATGGTAGTGCGGTGTAAAAGTTGCGTTGTAAAGGTTGTTCACCGAGATCTAACAGTGAACATTAGGCAAAAACTGCATTTGCACTTTTTATGTGCTTCTACAAAGTGAAAATATTTTTCTTATTGATATAGCCCTTTCTCTACACCCTGCGTATAAAGGGAGTACTCCCTCTTCACACCCACATTTGACAAGCCTTATTCCTGTCCTTAACACGAGTAAATCTTTGACTACATCCATTGCTAAAACAAATGTTATTAATGTGCTTCATTAATAATTGCGATCAATAGGTTGATCAGCATCTGATTATGCCCTCTAACTATTTGTATCTACACATAACCATCCCTGCCCAAACGCCCACTCCTCACCCCTGTGGGGATAGTTACTCAAACATATAATATAAAATGAATACATTTTGCTGTAATGTGTGTGAATCTATTTGCAAGGCAAAAAATATGTGTTTTGCGTCCTAAAACATGAATTTATACAAACTAAAGAGTTAAGTGTTGCACAATCTGAAATATGTAGAGCAATATGTTAACCCTTATATTTGAATTGTTTGTTAAGTAAATTGGTTTCTTCTATAAAGAGATTTGCCCCCATGAGGATGGTCAGGCTAGTGAGGGATATGACATGGCAGGATTCAGATACAATATTAAGATCAGAGGTATTACATAGGGTAAATAATGAGAAGTACAGATGCATACCCAGCATTCTAGTATATAGCAGCTGGGTCCTTCCAATGTTTGTCAATAACAGTACCTTGCATACTGTTGTGGTCCACTATGTAGTAAATATGAGGGTCAGACAATGTGTAGCACCCAAGCTCACATGGGTGGATCTCAGTATCCCAGTTAAATAGCACTTGCTTAACCACCAAACAAAATGCAAGATTATCATGCAACAAAACCTGAAGAATGCTTTGGTAATAGGGATAAGGATACACTGAAACAGATAAAAGAGTTTAGGTACACCAACTGGTAATTAATAAAGGATTTGTAACTGCAGTAATGTTCTTTGGATCGTCTCTATAGAAAACAACCTTTGAGTAGAATTATGGTTTTAAATAGCATTATCCTTCTCTTCATTAATATTGAAAGGGTAGCCCACTTGCACATTTTCAACTCTAATGCATGAAGGGTGTCAATAAATTCTATATGGTATCACTTTGAGACATTGGTTTGCATGCCAATGCCCACGCAATTAATTGGGTTAGAGTTGGTGAAGTAAATCTCTGTTGCGATTGGTTGCAACTCCAATCTCTTACCATTAGTGGCTAGGACAGAGTACATATATTATACAAAATATATATTCTTAACAGTTAGAGGCATGTCAGTATATAATTGGATTTAGTCGGCATAAAAATAGAAAAACTATTTATTCAGTCAAATGTTTATTTAAAATTTTTTTTTGATCAATCTATAGCCAAAGGTTGATACTGCATATTAGAAACAGCATATTAAAATAGTTTTGCATAAATGTTGAGGTACTGATTTGGGGGCAATAAAGTGGTCCAAATAGTCCAAAGAGTAAAATGTTTCAGAACCAGTTACCAACTGGAGATTAATTAATGACAGGATCTCCAGAAGCAAGAGCTCCAACCCCCAAATTAGGGAAATGTTGGAGAGGATGTGGCCTAACGGCTAGAACAGTTAGCCTCGAAGCTAGGGAACTGGGTCTGAGTCTTGGCAGGGATGCTCAACATCCTGTGATTCTGGGCAAATCACTTAATCTCCCCGTGGTGAAGAAAATGAAGGTGTTCATCTGTAATGCAACTGGTGCTCATGTAAAGCGCTCTGATACCTTCGGGTTGATTTCACTCTATACGAAACTAAAATAAATAAATAAATAAAAATAAAAGAGAGCTAGCAAAGTTATGGAGCAATTTAAACAGAATTTTCCTTTGGGAAAATAAACAGAGGTTGTGTAGGGAGGGAAAACAAGACTGAGAAGCTCTTAGACAGGCTGTTAGAAAGAGATCAGCTAAGTTTAATCATGCTAGGCTTGTGGAGTCTCAATGGCACCATAGCTGTGACCCAGGCAAATGTAACAGAAATTACAGAGCCGCATCGTAAAATTGTGCAAGAGGCTTGCGCAGAACATTACTGGCCAATTGCGAACCCTTCTGGACAAGATCACTCCCCACGTCCAAGGCCAAGTGACTACCCTAGCAATGGAACATAGGGGTGAGGAAATAGTCAAAGCAATCCAGGATTTAACAAAGGGACTAGATACCAGGAGGTGATGCCCTCCTTGCAAAGTTTTATACTGTGCTTAATTTGCAAAATATTGAGAGCTGGTGCCCAAAGCATAGTTTATAGGTTTACAGCCTCCAGATGGTTCTGTGGATTAAAAAAAATTGCTTAGCATTCAATGATGAATAAGATGCGGGGAAAAAAAGAATTATTTGCAGGTATACATTCTAACATATCACTTTTTTAGACATCCAACAAAACACACCAAAGAAAGCTATTCCTTAGTTAGATGTAACTTTTACTCTTTCAGTATATGGCTGTCACATATACAACTTCATTAACAAAAGATATAAATGGAATGACTTTTGTGAGTCAAGTGAAACAGAGTGACAAGGTGGTGTTGTAAGTGAAAGATACAAAACATGCAAATGACACACATATGTGCAACATATGAGCCAATGATGGCCTGGCCTTTCACAATTTAATCCATGTTTCCACAACCACACAATAAAATGTCTTCTTTTTGGCCTTGAATGAGGAAACTGATGGCGCTGGGCTTGATGAAAAGCGTCGACATTTTGACCCAGAGGTTTGCACATTTCCTGTAAAAGTGACTCCAGTTGTGGTCGCCGTGTTAGCCTTCAGGACCTCGGTTTTTCCCCTGTGGATGTTGAGGCCAATTTGTGCTGATGTAGCTGCCACATTGTCGGTCTTCTCTTGCAGAGCTGTATACCCTCCCGTGCGGAGTTCCATCGGGCTCCTCCTTAAGCCCTTCTCTTTTCAATGTTTACATCTCCGAACTGGCTCCTCTGATCCGAGATTTTTTGTTTATTCTGATGTTTTACGCCGATGACACCCAGATAGTGGTGGCTGCATATAGAAATCAGGCACCTCCTACTCAACAATTTCAGAACTGCCGAGTATAATAAATAGATGGATGAGTACACATTGTCTCAAACTCAATTCTGAAAAAACTGAGGTCCTAATTTTTGGGAATATGCAGCCAAACTGGGGCAATCTGTGGTGGCTGGAAGAGATGGGAGAATCGCCAAAACCAGCGGTCTAGGCTAAGAACTTGGGAGTAAGGTTTGACAACAAATCTTCACTTTCTCATCAGACAAATGCTATTGTCTCCGCCTCCCACTTTCTTAGTAAGAAAATAAGAAAGATCTTGCCTTATATCCCCGCGGACACTAGGAAAATGGTGGTAACATCACTAATCCAGTCAAACTGGACTATTGCAATCGGCTTTATTTGAATTTACAGAAGCAATGTTTAAAAAAGCTACAGACCGTTCAAAATACAGCAGCGCGGTTACTGGTCAACATTACAAGGTACAAATCAGTGTTCAAAGAGATTCGCGGCCTGCACTGGCTCCCTGTATCACAACACATCAAATTTAAGGCCTTGTGTCTGGCTTATAAAGCACTGAACCACACAGGGCCTTCTTTTCTTCAAAATCTTTTTGTCTGGTACAAACCAGCCAGACAACTCCGCTCTACAGGGGCCATACTCTTGACGGTACCTACAATCCATACATCTCACTGGGGTGGCTGCAGCTTTCTCTATGGCACCTCAAAACTCTGGAATACTCTTCTGAGTGATCATAGAAGTGCTAGCTCCCTCACCACCTTTAGGAAAGGACTAAAAACCTGGTTATTTCAGAACTAGACGCTTGATCGGGCTACTGTGTTCTCAGCACCAAGACACCCCCGGGTATGCGTGCGCTTTAGACATCCTGTTAGCATTACCATTTACAGCATCTGCAGATGGGTATGGGAAAGTAGGGCCAGGTCATCTGCAAAGTCCAGGTAATAGAACTCTGTCCAAGTTGTCCACTGGATCCCATCCTTTGTCCTTGCGGTGGATGTCTTCATGATCCAGTCTATGGTCAGCAGGAGGATAAAAAGGCAAGAACAAACATCCCTGGTGGACTGCAGTCCTCACTTTGAATCCTTCTGTTAGTTATCCTCTACGGACTATCTTGGAAGTCCTTCCCTCGTTAGAGTTCTTTCTGTATGGATCAGAAACTTAGAGGACAGCAGTGACCACCACCAACAAAGTCCAGAACTCCATCGACTCCTGTCTGAGGAAAATCCTAAAAATCAGCTGGCCAAGCACCATCAGCTACAACGACCTAGGGCAGCAGACTTTCCAACTCCCTGCTCATGAAAAATCATAAAAAGATGCTAGGGCTTGTTTGGTCATACCCTCTGCAAGCCTGCATCAAACATTACCAGAAAAGCCCTTACCTGGAACCCTCAAGCAAAAAGGAAAAGAGGAAGACCAAGAATCAACTGGTGTCAAAGCCTCAAACCTGACTGCAAATGTATATGGGTTACGCGTGGAGTCAGATTGAAAGAATAGCTAAGGACAGAGATGTCTGGATAGTCCTGGTTGATAGCCTGTACCCCAGGAGGGGTACTAGGCATAATTAAGTAAGTAAGTACTAATTTAAAGAAAAAAGATAACATATTAAAATAAAGTAAATCGATTCATTTAAATAATTAAATAATTAACATATTTGAGAATATAATTATCCAATTAAATTAAAACATAGTAATTTATAATAATCAAACCAATACTCCCTCTCAATAAGAAAGAGTGCGGGACAGCTCCGGAGTGCAGCAAAGTAGCTTTATTAGTATAAAAGCGCTGGCATTACGAGTCCATGAAACGCTGGCAGATGCGTTTCAGCCCTCAATAGCTTTCCTCAGTGCCCGTTTTCATGTTCTCATTCCATCTCTGGGGGTCAGCTCTTACGATCTTTAAATGGCGACCACATCCAGTCAGCTGATCACTTGCCCCTCCTTCCGCCTCAAAGACACGGCGGCACCTCGCGCAGCTCCTCCCAGTCCACTGCATGCTGGTAGATAGAGTCCTCAGAGCAATCCCATACAGTGATGGGGTATTGCACAACACCAAGTGATGTCCCACTGTGTGGCTGATGAACCTCACACCACCGCAGTTGTCCGGAAAGCTCAAGCCAATTTTTTGCACCCCTTATCGGGCAGTTCAATCTCTCCTCCTCTCTCCCCAGGTAACGATAACCTCCAAATGGAAATCTGCTATACCAGGGGGGGCGGCGCGTTGCAGTTTCATGCGACAACAAAGTTGCAGGCACTACGCGTAGCTCCTGAACGAGAGGGCGTCCCGTTACACCAGCAACCTGCACGCTGGTAAAACATCAAACCAATACTCCCTCTCAATAAGAAAGAGTGCGGGACAGCTCCGGAGTGCAGCAAAGTAGCTTTATTAGTATAAAAGCGCTGGCATTACGAGTCCATGAAACGCTGGCAGACGCGTTTCAGCCCTCAATAGCTTTCCTCAGTGCCCGTTTTCATGTTCTCATTCCATCTCTGGGGGTCAGCTCTTACGATCTTTAAATGGCGACCACATCCAGTCAGCTGATCACTTGCCCCTCCTTCCGCCTCAAAGACACGGCAGCACCTCGCGCAGCTCCTCCCAGTCCACTGCATGCTGGTAGATAGAGTCCTCAGAGCAATCCCATACAGTGATGGGGTATTGCACAACACCAAGTGATGTCCCACTGTGTGGCTGATGAACCTCACACCACCGCAGTTGTCTGGAAAGCTCAAGCCAATTTTTTGCACCCCTTATCGGGCAGTTCAATAATTTATAATAATATATAACGTATATTATAATATTCATTCATATAAAATATTGTTTAAAAAATGAAAAAGGTTAAAAAATGAAAATGAATAGTAAAAAATGTCCCATCCTACTCCTCCTCCATCTCAACAACCGGCCAAAAATTAAACAAATTAAAATAAATCCCAAAACATCCCATTAACAATATTACAAATACAATAAAAATACTACTAGCAATAACATATCATTAACGTATTATAGGTACAATCAAAAAACAGTACAAAAAATATTGAAAAAGCAATATTATATACAAATGTATTTAAAGAAAACAATATTAAACTCTGAAAAATATAATATTCTTACCCACAATAGTATGCCCCACAATGTTCTTGTAATCCTGATATTATTTTGAGGTTATTTGTGTCACACAATGTTTTGCACACTAATAACGTTGTGCACCATCATAATGTTATCTGCGATGACCCCTGAATGTGATGTCCACAAAAAAAGCATTGATGAGAATAAGGCATCATCTGAAAATTTGTGAGTTTTATGGGATGTGGTGAGAAGGATATGTGTGAGAGTGTTGGGTCCAATGAGAGGTAGTAATATGTGTGCATGCGTAACTATATGTGTGCATTGTTTGCATGTGCACAGTAGAGACATAGGTTAGTGAAAGTGGTGAATGTTTTCTAAAGGTGGCAGAGGCAGATGTTCTAGCCATTGAGCCTGTGCAGATCAAAACAGCCACAAGCAAGCAAGTACCTCTGAAAATCCATAAAGAATGGGAAACCTCTTGTCACTTTTGGGTGACTGCTGTGGCCCTGTGGGTGAGTCACTCATGTGAACGTCTTCCACCACTCTTTTGGTTCTTTCACAGGGGTGAAGGACAGTGCAATGTGGAATCTTAAGCTCTGTTAATGGTAAAAAATCTCTGTGAGATTTTAATTACCTCATGGTAGCTTTGTTTGTGTTTGTGTTGTCACCAACAAACAAGATGTTAAATCTTAACTTGCTTAGTGTGTGCAAATATCGCAACCTCTGCACTAGCCCTTAAGTGTGTTTGACATGAATATCAGATCAGATACCACTAAAGGGAAATAATTCCTTCGGTGTGAGAACTAGAGGGATTTTGTTTTCAAACACCAAATTTGGGAAAAAGAGCTTCCCTTAAAAATGTAAATGCTTCTTCAGCACAGATTACCATAAAAAAGGTACATTTAGTAAGTGAAGAGCCTGCCATTTCCAATGGCATCTCTCCCTAATGGATTCCTGCTTGGGGACCACCACAGAAGGTGAGCCTAGCAAGGGCAATTGCTGTCAACACTCATCATGTGCCCCAGCAGCTTATTTGCCCCACCCGGGTGAAAATTGAGATTTCACTCCCATCCCAGGAGGGCAGAAAGCCCAGTAGACCCCAAAGGGACTGTTTGTTGCAACACCAGCATGGTGGCTGGCCTGTCAAGGTAGCAAGGAATACCTCCATACAGAAAGGGCGTGCAGTATTTTTTCTTCTCCCAGGGATCCGATTGGGACATTTGCCCCCAATTTGCCCTCCTTTGAGGGCAGAAAGCATACTAGACATCAGAGATTTATTTTGATAAGAATGGGGTGGGAGTGGCACATCCTGGCATGAGGCCACATTCCCATTCCTGAAGCCCCAAAAGTCTTTCGGTTCAGTTGGGAGGCAAATTAGGCAGTAACTCCCAGTCTGCTCTTCAAGGGATTGCAGAAAAACCTCTAGAGTCCAAGGATAGATTTGTACTTCCCAGGTAGTGAAAGACTAGGTTGTACCAGAGTTAAGACTCTACAAGACAGGCTATTACTCAACACTCTTCATTTTCTTAACACCCATCCCTGTTATCTAGTAGGCTTTATCCCCCATGGGGCATGAACAACGGAGACAAAAGTTCTAATCTTTGAAAAAGGGGAAAGAAAGACTGTCTTGTTCTTGGCGGTGGTGTCTGCAATCCAGTGTCACAATGGGCAAGTCCCACACTGCATTCTGTTTTTCACTTTTGTTTCCATGCTGGTCTGGTGGATTTTCTGCTCCCCCTCTTGATTGATGCAAAAAAAACAATTGATGGACAGAATGCAGAACAATGTCATACATTCACCCCAGTACAGAGATCTGGGCCTAAATCCATCATTTTTTTGCTCACCATGCCATTCCAGTTTGAACCCAGCCATATGCAAATCAGTCTTGACCCTGTGCCCCATGGGAACAGCCCAGACCAAACTGCCAAGCCAGGTCCTCCCTGGACTAGAAACAAGCATCCTAGGACCGGTTTCGGGCTTTCAGCCCTCGTCAGCCAGGATAGTTTGATTCCAGTGGCATGGAGAGCACGGGGCTCACGTCTGAGCATACCCTTCCCACTCGGGGTGACAAATGCAAAAAAAACAATTGATGGACAGAATGCAAAACAATGTCATACATTCACCCCAGTACAGAGATCTGGGCCTAAATCCATCGTTTTTTTGCTCACCATGCCAGAACGATGGATTTAACCCAGACCTCTTGACTGGGGGAGAATGTCTGCATTGTCAGCATTCCGTCCATCATTTGTTTGTTGTAACGCCCCCCTCTTGATTGGGCAGATAAGGGGTAACCTTCAATATGTAGCCCAGAGAGGGACTTGAATTTTGCAAGTCTGCCATTAAAAAAGTCAGAAAGGGAACGGGGTAGTATGTTACATTGTCTAGGCATCAATTTCCACCATAGGAACAAAACACTATTTCTATCACCAGGGGGAGGCAAAATTGAAGGGTCACCCCCTTTCTTGAGCATATATCAAAACTACACCAAACAAAAACTAATTTCTTCTCACTGCAAGAGAAAGAGTTGCAGTATTCAAGCCACACCACTGTAGACTCCCCGGGGGTCACGTTTACAGTAATGTCTGAGGTTGGTAGTTTCCCTAGGTGTTTACTAACCCTTGCCCAAATACCACAGCTACCACACACCCAGAGATGCAGAGCTGAAATGTGTTGTGCAGGATTATCACTGTTGGCAATTATACGATGACAAGAACCAGAAAATAACCTCCCCCTCCCCCCTCCAAAGCGAATTGGTCAATCTTAACTGGTGCATGTGCGTCCTAACTAAAAATGCTCCAAGGGGAAGAAGACCGAGAGTGGGACAGGAGTGTCCGAGGCTGTTTGTTTGGGTGGATCTGCAAGTCGCAATAGTCTCAAGTATTTGGGGCACGTGAGTTCCGTGAACTCAGATGTCAGCAATTTCAAGAAGGGTTCCAATAGATCATGAAATGAGGCTCCCGGGTGAACAAGAGATAGTGAAATTATTTTCATATCTAGTATGCCCCAAAGCCTATGGAGCCATCCTAACCGAGTGGGTGCAGTCGAAGTACCCCAATGGGAGAGTGTATTTTGCAGGCCTGCCCCCAAGGCTAATGCCATCTGCATACCTCTTCGAGACTTAAGTGGAAAAGTGATTGGGTTCGGAAGGCCCAGGAGAGTATACACCAGAAGGCGAGGAATTTGGGTGTCGAAGTGGGA
Organism: Triturus cristatus; assembly: GCF_964204655.1. Lineage (NCBI taxonomy): Eukaryota > Metazoa > Chordata > Amphibia > Caudata > Salamandridae > Triturus > Triturus cristatus. The sequence goes on from NC_140593.1 coordinate 775,162,474, forward strand.
GTCTATGTCATCCAGGATCTGCTGCCAATAACCCGCCAAAGAGGGGCAATCCCATAACAAGTAGGTAAAAGTACCCAGCAACCCACAGGCTCTCCAACTTTGTGGACCTCGAGAGGGGTTACCTTTGTGGAGCCGGGGAGGGGTCAAGTATCAGTAGGTAACTATTTTTGTGGCTGTTTCCATAGAGGCGACATTGCGAGCCGTGTGTCTGGCCCGATAGTAGATATCTGACCACTCTTTCTGCATCAGCGCTCGGCCCAATTTCCACTCCCACCATAGCTGACCCGGTGTTTTTCCAATACTAGGGATATGTTTGATAAATTTGTACAAGTCTGATGTCAGGTGGGTGGCTGTGTGTTGTGTAAGTAACCACTTCTCTGCACCTCTGTGTGAAAAACCCAGTGACGGATCTGTGTGTAATGATACCGTTCTGTTTCCGGTATATCTCAATCCCTACAAAAATCGGAAAAGGATAAAGGCCCTGTAGTATCGGAGAGATGCCCTATGGAGCGTTGCCCCTCCCTTATCCAATGCCTGAACTCCACCGAGTCCAGCCCTGGGGTAAAATCAGGATTATGAACTATAGGCGTGATCAGTGACGGGAAAGTGGTAAGCCCTCGAGAAGCAGCGACCCTATCCCAGGCCTGGAATTAAGGTGAGTTACTTTGGAAAGATACAATTTCCTTGGTCTTGCAGCTCGAGCAAGGAAAGGGACTCCCCACAGAGGCTATCTGGCAAGGGACCTGTCCATGAACAGCCAGTGTTTCTCGGACTCCGGATGGGACCATTCAACCAACACCCTCATCCGGACCGCCCACTAGTAAGCCTGCAAATTAGGAACCCTAGTCCACCCTCAGTAGGATCCCTGTAGGATAACTCGCTGTGCAATCAAGCCCGCTGATCCAACCATATAAACCTTTCTATATCCCTCTGTAGTGAAAGTATTACCCCTGACAGAGGCACCAGTGGAAGTGTTTGAAACACATAAAGGATCTTAGGGAGGATCGTCATTTTTATGGCCGCAATGCAGACCAACCATGACAGCAAGTGAGGCCGCCACCATCACAAACACTCCTGGACCTGGCGTAACAACATTGTGTAATTCGTCAAGTTGGTGGTTTGTAAATTAGCGGAGAGTTGCAAGCCGAGATAAGGGATAGAAGCTTAGGCCCGGTGTATGCGATAAGACCGCTGCAGAAGACCGAGTGTCTCAGGTTCAAGGGAAAGATTGAGAGCTTGTGACTTATGCATGTTGATCTTGAAACCCGAAGTAAAGGCGAACCGATCTAGTTCTGCCAACAAAGCAGGGAGAGATTTTCTGGGTTGCTCCAGCGTGGCCACAACATCGTCTGAGTAAAGACAGAGTTTCTGCTCTGATCCACCAAATGTCGCCCCTGTTATGTAGGGATCGTCCCGAACCCATTGAGCCATAGGCTCCACGTACAGGGCAAATAAAAGTGGAGAAATAGGGCACCCTTGTCGCATACCCCTTTGAATGGGAAAGGAGTTTGAAACAATTCCATTCACCCGTACCTAGGCAGTTCGGTTGGTATAACTGCTAAGAATCCAATCGATAAAACGGGGTGGGAGGCCAAAATGAGATAGCGTCGCCCGAAGGTACTGCCAGTGCACCCTGTTGAACGCTTTCTCAGCGTTGACAGAACATATCATCCATTCGGCTGGAAAGTATTCGGACCTATCGACCAGGTGTAGAAGTCTTTTTGTATTATACGAAGACTGGCGCCCGAGGAAAAAACCTGACTGATCCAGGACTATCAGTTCGGGTAGATGGCCTAAAAAGTAAAATCCCAGTAAAGATATTTAGATCGCCATTTTGGAGGGAGATAGGGCAGAAGGATGCGCACCTGCGCTAATCTTTGCCCGGCTTAGGAATGACCATAATCAGCGCTTCCAACATCGAAGGCAGAAGAGTGTTAGAGGTCCCAATCGAATTGTAAACCCTTACCAGCAGTGGGACCAGGGTGTTGCAAAATATTTTATATAAAACAGAGGAGAATCCGTCCAGCCAGGGGATTTATGAAGTTTTAATTTAGATATGGCAGAGATAACCTCTTCCAACCTGATAGGGCCTTCAAGCTCCTCTGCTTGGCTCGGAACTAGGTTGGCTGTGGCTATACCCTGTAGATATTGAGCTGGCCTCCCTCAGGCAAGGTCTGAGCTTCATACAGGGTCACGTAAAACTGCAGGAACATTTCAGCTATTCCGTAGTCAGTAATTTCTTCCCCTCCGTGCCGATCTATTACCATGGGAATGTGGGATGCCTGTCGTTGCGCACATAATCTAGTAGCCAAAAGCTTCCCGCATCTGTCTCTGCCAACATAAAAGGCGTGCTTAAGATGAAGGGAAGCATATTCAGCTCTGTCCGCATCTAGTCCTGCAAACTGGACCCTAGCGGCCTTGAGCTGTTTCCAGATCCTGGGTGCTCCTGTCCTCTGGTGGATGCGCCCTAGTTCTACAACCACACCCGTGAGCTGCTCCTGTTTCTCCCTCCTAAGCCTGTTATCTGCTGCTGCAATCCCTAAAAACTCCCCCTGACTACCGCTTTCAGAGTGTCCCACAAAATTGCCGTCGAAATGTCTGGAGAATCATTGTTATCCAGGTAGTCGGTTATGGTTTTAGTGACCTGCTGTACCACCGTGGGGCGTTGCAGTATCGTCTCACGTAAACGCCAAAAACGGGTAGGAGATCAATGATAGGGTAATGACATGGACACCCTCACCGCTGAGCGATCAGATAGGGGACATGGGAGAATCTCAACCTCCTGCGTCTGCTGTGTCAGTGCATCTGAAGTCAATATATAATCGATCCTGGCATACGTTCTTGTGAGAATGGGAATAAAACGTGTACTCTCTGGAGCTCAGGTGGTGCGATCGCCAAACATCCGTGAGCCCAGCCTCAGCAAGCAGCCACGACCCTTGTCTAGAAAGGGCCCCCATCTGCCCCATAAGCTGGGCTGATCTATCTAGGTTATTATCATAAGCCAAATTAAAGTCTCCCCCCAAAAGCAGAGATCTGTATGGGATACAGGTCAACTCGTGTATTGCCTCTCAAATGAACCCCTCCTGGCCATCGTTGGGGACATAGACTGTGGCTAATGTAAAACTATGCTGCCCCAGTGTGAAGTTGTAAGCCAAGAGCCTTCCTTTGATCTCGGCCTGTCTCCGGCCTAACTGGCCCCGAAACCTGGCCGAGACCAATATAGCTACTCCTGCTGTCTTAGTGACCCGGGAGGAGAACAGTTGAGAGGGGAATCCTTTGGACCGTAACTTGTGAGTATCTTGTGCCAGGAGATGCGTCTCCTGAATGAGAGAGATATGAGTGTCCGAGTTGTCCAAAAAGGACAGTACAGAGTGCCGCTTTGTAGGGTTATTATGGCCCTTAACATTAAGGGACAGGATTTTAATGTCAGCCGACATAATAGTAGAAATGAGAGTGCAATTGGGAAGTCTGTGGGCCCAAATCAGCCAGGAACACACCCGTTTGCAGTTTCATATAAGCAACACAATAAGCAGTTCTCAAGAGTCCGCCAAATCTGGAAGGCGTGTAGTGAAGACTGCTATTTATATACGTACAATGCTAAGTTAGCACAACCGCGTTAGATGTTAGAAAGCCATCTTGCCAATTTTGCTGCTTTTGCACACGACACTGTAGTTACATGTTATTAATTGAGAAATGCTTGCTCGACTTTGCTTCACATGAGAACTGTCTGTTGTTCACATCGCTAACAGTGAGTAGCGACCTTGGTCTGAACATTGTGTAAAGAAACAGTCTGGGTCACTAGACGATGCATGTTGTTGGGTTCAGGTTGATCGGCCCACTATTTAGCCATAACACGCACGCAGCTGCAAATACCTGAAAGTCGAGTGCTTTTAATATTGCAGTGCTGCATGTTTTGCACACATTCGGAAGAAGAGCTTTCCCAGGAGCAGAGTCTAGCTAATCCTGTGATGTGATTCCACTAAGCTGATCTTTACAGTATGGGGTTCCCCATTCAAGCCTAGAGACCTTTTATTAGTCTAATAATAATAATATTAGTTTACTAGCGAAAGGAAGGTGGCTGATATCCACTGTCATTTTAGTATGATTACTCCTTTCATTTTCTATGGTATTGTAACTATGCTGATGGTTTTGATCTTAGTCATTTGTCTGCTTATGTTAGCCAAAGTACTGCATCTTAGGACACAAGGTTTATAAAATGAACTCTTTAAACTTTACCGTGTCTCTGTTTATTCTGTTGTGGACTGATATGAGAATAATTACGAACAGGTATTTCTGATTCCCACCATTCCTGAGAATACCCTAAGTCGCTTGTTCTGGGTTGTCTATACATCGGGACCGCCAAGATAAAACTCGGATAACGAATGGGACACTGATGCTGGTCGGATAAGGGGTTCTGGGTTCTGAGGTGAGTTTTTGGTACACCACAATTCACTGAGGTCCTGGTTTCCTGTCCATAGTTCTGTGCATAAACATAATCCCTGCAACAGGAGGAGGAAGGGACCCCATTACCCCTAAAAGAAAATAAACTACAAAGAACAATAATGAAGAAAGTCCAAAAAAGTCCTGGGCTAGCAGCCCCATGGTGAGACTTGTGATGTACAGCAGGAGCCACCCACCGCCCCCGCCTCACCCAAGACCCAACCTTGAAAGCCTGAAAGGACCCCTCCAGCAAAAGTGTCATTATATTACCGGACCCATGCTTCTTCAATCTGCAGCTACAGAGTCCGCTGCCAAGGTAGCAATGGCTGCTTTGCCCTCCTTGGCCATTGTCTCAGGATCCGGGTGAAGGCGAAGAGGGCCTCTCCCAACACGTCCCCATCTAGCTCCTCCATCTCGATGGGCATCGGTGTCTTCCCGATCCTGGGCACCCTGTTCTTCCTCAGGTAAGTTAAGGAGCGATGCGGCCTCCTGTAGTGAGTGGATCTGGCGGAGCTTGGCCTCCCATTTAAAGATGATCCGGAAGGGGTAGCCCCAGGAGTAAGAGATGTCTTTGAAGCGCAAGAATGCCATGACCGCTCAGAATGCCTGTCTTTTCTGTAAAGTACTGGCTGCGAGGTCCTGGAACAAGAGGGGCCTGGCTAAGTGAAATTCAAGTGGCTGCTTGGTTTGTGCTTCCCGGAAGATACGTTCTTTAAGTTGAAAGTCGTGGACGCATGTTAAAATGTCCAGGGGGGTGCAGTCACCGGTCTTTTAGACCCAACACGATGTGTCCGGTCAAGTTTAATCTGCTGCTCCGGGGGGGTATCCAAAATGAGATGGAAAAGCTCCACTACAAAATATTTAATGTCCTGACCCTCGATGCCCTGAGGTACCACCTGGATTCTAATGTTATTCCAACGGGAACGGTTCTCGAGGTCCTCCGCATGGGACTGGAGGTCCAGTTGTTGGTCTTAGAGGCGGAGAACCTCTTGCTGAAGTTGGTTAACCTCCTTATCCCTCAACGTCTCTTGCGTCTCCAGTGTATCGACCCTTTCACCTACAGAATCTATGTCCATGCTCATCTCACGGAGTTCGGAGGTTAGCTCCTTCTTCATGGCGTGGAATTCACTGGTGAGGGAAGCAAAAAGTGACTTGAGGATGCCACGGGTAACTGGCCCATCTGCCTCACCCTGGTTGCGTTCGGCTTGGAACTCCCCGATGGTGGTGGCGCATTGCTCCTCTCGCGCCGGCCTTGACTAGGAGGTCCTTCACTGATCTTCCCTTCTTGGATTTGTTGGTAGCCATGGCAGGCAGGCGTCACCCCCTTTCGTGCGCTGTAGCTTAGAATCCCAGGTAGAGTCCAAAAGAGCTAGGCGCACAGGGGCCTGGTAGGAGAAGCAATCAAGAGCTGCACGCCTGCAGATCACAGCTTTGGCAGTTCCAAGAGTCCCAGAGCAGCCTGTCAGACCCACTGCAGGTGAGCCTTTCCTGGTCCAAACCTTCTCTGACTGAACTCCCTTCCAGTTGCTCTATGGGCTCCACTTAACTGTCTCCGCTGTGTTCCAGTGGGTCGCAGGTGCTTCTCCGACAGGAGCAAGTAAGCCACCCTAAAGCACACACAGCCACAGCGCGCAGCAGGGACTCACAACACAATATACAGCTGCACCCAGTGTCCGTAGGCCAAATGTGCACCAGATCAGGGACTCCCATCTCCACTCTCGTGCCTAAGATTGCTTGCCTCCAGGTGTGGTCCAACTGCTCCCTCAAGGGCCCAACGAAGCAATAAGCGTGACACTACTCCGCCGCTGCACAGCCCTGCCGCACTCCCGCACTGCCTGGTACAGGAGCCCTCGCCACCTCGACGCAGCTGTGGGTACAAAGATTGTCTTACCATGGGGTAGGGACACCCGAGGGGGGGGCCCAGTCATCTCTATGTTGCGGCTATCTTGCTCGGAGTGGTGGAGCTCTTCACGTGTTTCAATGGCATGCAGGGGCCCCCTGGTAACTCCTTGGCCTCTGAGGGAGGCAAATCCCACTGTTATTATTATTATTATTATTATTATATGTTCTTATATAGCGCTCAACTACCCTTGGGCATCTTGGCGCTTGCCTTGGGAACCTGTCCTGGTTTTTCCCTGTGAGATAACCCGTACTGGGCATCCCCAAGGTGAAAGCCAGGCATCCCGCCGCGGGGGGGCCGTTGTGGAGATTAAGCAAGCTATTGCCCAGAGTTGCAGCGTGGGACCCATGATTAGAATAGGCACTGAGGCGAGAATATCCAGTCCGCGGAATTTATAGCCCGAGACCCTGCCGCGACGGGAATCGAACCCTGGTCCCGGACCAGTGCTCTGCATCGAGGTCTGCCGCTCTAACCATTGAGCCACACTTCTCCACCCTGGTACTCTTCCGCACCGCGTGGTCAGCCTCCAAACTCAGGTCACCTGCCCCAGCAGCAGCTTGCACGCCCAGCACAGTCAACTTCATGGCATGCTGGGGCCGTCACACCACAGCAATGAGGGAGGGGGGCCAAAGCGTCAGTGGGTTGAGGCCCCTCGGGCCGTTCCGCTAGGTCTCACCTACAGTTATCCAGCAGTGCGGAGCGGTCCCCAGACTATGGCGAATTCAGCTGGGCTCGGCACAGTCGCCGCACACGGTCGGCAGGTGCACAATGCGGATGAGGGCTCATCACTGCTGCAGGACGTCACCTAGCTCCCGGAGCCTGAAAAAGCCCTGATGCTGCCCAAGTGAGAGGCTCTGATGAGTCCTCCGCTGCACAGGCCCCGCTTTCAGTCCGTCCTCGGCATAGCTGCCCCTTTCATGCCTTAATCATGCTCCAACTCTGGTCTGGCAGGGTTTGGGCAGCGTCCGTCACTGCGTGTGGTTCGCCGAAAAAAGCTATGAAGCTGGGGCCCAGGCAAAGGACCGCAGTGGCGAGCAGGTAGGTCCTATTTGGCCGCCATCTTGACTACAGCCCCCAAATTATGAAGATTAAAGTGAAACTGTTAACAATTTAAATAAAAATTAGCTCACCAGTTAAGGAGATAAAGGGTTAACACACTTTTAGAGTAAAAACAATGACAAGGAAAATTCCACAATGAGTAGCCGTTGGTCATCATGAAGATGAGGAATGTGGCCAATCTCTTTGTATTTTTGGGTCAACATTCCTCTTTTCGGGCTTCTTTACTTGATAGTGTGTATCATGAGTTGGCTTGACCTCCTTGGTAGGAATCCCAATTTGGAAACTGACACATAACTTCTATTCTTTGATTGCTTAATTTTATGCACATTAGTGATTTAAATATGTATTTGCATCGTAAGGAGACATTATGAATATGAAAATTGCATTCATGGTGTACATAGCGGGCCCACAGTGAAGCTAATATTGTTTTCTGAATTCTTTTTACCTCAGTTAATCATAGCCTCATGTATAAATCTTTTTGGGAGATTGAAAATGGCCCACTTTGGAGACTCGGGCAGTTTATGACTGTAAAAAGCATTTGGAAATATCCAAAAGTCAGATTGTGACACAGTAACTTGCTTCCGATTCGTCATTTGATTTTGTGATTCAGTACTTGGAAGAAGTGTGCTTAGGATGTCCCTTCCATATACCTAGTTGGAGTGGTATAAATGAAGGTTTGGTGGCAGAATTACGGTTTCAAAACATTTATTTTTTACTGACTATTGAAATGTAGTGCTAACCCTTCACCATGGGACACCTTCCCCTTTGAAAATGTCCAACCAAATGTTTTTGAAGAACCAGTAGTGGTCCACATAACACAGCCTATTCCTAAAAAATGAAACTTAAACATTTAATTTTTTGTTTTGGAAAAGTCATTTTAAAATAAAGCTGTTTGAAAAAAATGCAATCACAAACATGGTGGTCTGCTAACTCTAGCAAGCCACCATCTCTATGATGGCTTTCATTCCTAATGGGTCGCAAACTGATACCTACCTTATTAATATTCATGAGGTAGGTCAATTTGCAACCCTCTAGGAATCACTTGTTAAACGTTTTAAGGTTTCTTACATTAGAAATTGTGACTTCCTAATTATGATTTGGTAAGAATCATATTTGATGTACATCTGGCCCTCTGTTCCCTAGTGTCTACTGCCCACTTTAAAGTCTGCTGCCTGTTAGATTTTCTAAAATCACAAGATCACAACATGACCAAAATCAAATATTTTGCATTACTATCTCTGCTGACTAAATCTGAAAAACAACTGGTAGAAAATTCAAATCAAAACAAGCAATTTATATCTGTAATTGAACATTCAGTGCTGCCTCACTCTTTGACTACTTAGACAAATGATAAAAATTGGGTAACTCCAAACAGAATATTGCACAGCTGTACCAGCAAATTTGCCTACAACAAAAAAATTGATGCACCACAAAGGTGAGGAGGCATTAAATAAGTATTGACTAAAACCAGTGATTTCAAGCTATCAAGCCCAGCTAAATGTGGATTTTCTGTACGTAACGGTTAAAGAGGCATGGTGTCAAAATGGGTTGGGAAAAAAATAGGCTTTCAATCGAACATCAAAGAAGAAGAGAAATTTATGAGCAAATGATGAATATCTGATAAGTATATAGTGAACATGTTGAGGTTGGTCGTTACTCAAATATTCAACTTGCAAAAATCTTTTGTTTCTATTTATGCTAAAATTGAGCATATTGTTTAAGAAAGTACAAAATGCTTTCCTAGGGAGCTTGGGAGGCTCCCTTTGCCACCCCAAATGCAATGTGGTCATTTGTGTGAGACCCTGCTTTTGGTACTGTAGCTTTATCTCACATTATGGATGCACCAGTTTGGCAGGCAGTGATCTGGTGGACTGTGATAAGTATAGGCTAAATCAATAAAATATAGATATATATGAGGCCAAAACTGGTGATAATGTGGGTCAATTGTTTACTAATCACTTTGGAGATTTCTGGAATTTCTAACTTGCAGGACATAATCATAAGAATCAAAATGTAAACAAAAGTGTGCATCCTGGCAGAGGATGAGGAAGCTCCATATCCATGAGAGATGCAGCCCCGCGGTCTGTGCCGAGCCAACTCGCAAGGAAGAAGTTATCCTCCACCGTCTCACCACCTCAACAATGGTGTGAGTTCACGCTTTTGGAGTCCTACTGCAGCTCAAGAGGGAAAATTCAGCAGTGAGATCCTTATGCAGTGACACCCTCCTCCTGGGAGTAATTGGTTGATTAGTGAATTTTTTAAGTTTTTGCTTTGGAACTGCCTTTGCAACTTCTACACTCAGAACTACTGCTTCTGCACAATGGTAGAAGCTACCAAGCAGCTTGTTAATAAAACTATAACCAACACTACGCCTGCACCTACACACACATAAGCTCTAGTGTCAAGTGAGCACCAGGTAGATGAAATGACCTCCTAGGTTGTCAAGACAGGCTGGCAGGGATCTAAAAACATAACTAGAGTTCAATAGGTGTTAAATCCTTTCTGCTTCTGTGGAATATGTTTTTCTGATGAGTGGTGTGCCTAAGTATGTGAAATAAGCATCGTTGAAGTGGGTGAAAGTTCAACTATGACAGGCATTGGTGCTTTCTTGGGACATTTTTAGCTCCTTTACTTTTTTTATTCATGTACCGTAATCAATAATAGAGCCTAATTAAAAAAAATCGGAGTCCCAAGGACCCGCGACAGGCAAGGGCTCAAAACGTATTGAGGCGACATCAAAGTTGCCTATCACAAAACAACCTGGTTTTGCAAGGGAGGTCACCTGGGTTTTTGGCCCCGTGCTTGGTGGCCACCTAGGGAAACCTATCAAACCCATACATATCTGAAAACTAGACACCCGGAGAGACCAGGGGGAAAGCTGGGCGGTAGGAAATTTGTGGCAGCCTGCTGATTACATAACTTTCCCACACAAAAATGTATGGAAAAAGTGATTTTTTCAGCTACTTTTGAGGTTTGCAGGGGATTCTGGGTAAGAAACCGTTGGGGGATCCACGCAAGCCATACCTCCCTGGAATTCCCCGGGTGTCTAATTTTCAGAAATGTGTGGGTTTGGTAGGTTTCCCTAGGTGGCTGCCGAGCACGGGGCCAAAAACCCAGGTGACCTCCTCTTGCAAGACCAGGTTGTTTTACGATAGGCAATTTTGATGTCGCCTCAATACATTTTGGGCCCTTGCCTGTCGCGGGTACTTGGGCCTCCCACACGAGTGAGGCACAATTTTTATTGGGAGACCCAGGGGAACGATTGGTGGTAGGAAATTTGTGTCAGCCCGGTGATGCCACAACTTTTCAACACAAAAATGTGTGGAAAAAGTGATTTTTTCAGCTAAATTTTAGGTTTGCAGGGGATTCTGGGTAAGAAAACGTTGGGGGATCCATGCAAGCCATACCTCCCTGGAATCCCTCAGGTGCTAGTTTTCAGAAATATGTGGGTTTGGTAGGTTTCCATAGGTGGCCGCCGAGCACGGGGCCAAAAACCCAGGTGACCCCCAGCAAAACCAGGTTGTTTTATGATAGGCAATTTTGATGTCGCCTCAATACGTTTTGGGCCCTTGCCTGTCGCGAGTACTTGGGCCTCCCACACGAGTGAGGCACCATTTTCATTGGGAGACCCAGGGGAATGATGGGTGGTAGGAAATTTGTGTCAGCCCGGTGATGCCACAACATTTCCACACAAAAATGTGTGGAAAAGGTGATATTTTTCAGCTAAATTTGAGGTTTGCAGGGCACTCTGGGTAAGAAAACGTTGGGGGATCCACGCAAGCCATACCTCCCTGGAATTTCCCGGGTGTCTAGCTTTCAGAAATGTGTGGGTTTGGTAGGTTTTCCTTGGTGGCCGCCGAGCACAGGGGCAAAAACCCAGGTGACCCCCCTTGCAAAATCAGGTTGTTTTGTAATACGCAATTATGATGTCGCCTCAATACGTTTTGGGCCCTTGCCTGTCGCGAGTACTTGGGCCTCTCACACGAGTGAGGCCCCATTTTTATTGGGAGACCTGGGGGAATGCTGGGTGGTAGCAAATTTGTGTCAGCCCGATTATGCCACAACTTTCCCACACAAAAATGTGTGGAATAAGTGATTTATTTAGCTAAATTTGAGGTTTGCAGGGGATTCTGGGTAAGAAAACGTCGGGGGATCAACGCAAGCCATACCTCCCTGGAATTCCCTGGGTGTCTAGTTTTCAGAAATGTGTGGGTTTGGTAGGTTTCCCTCGATGGCCACGGAGCACAGGGTCAAAACCCAGGTGACCCCCCTTGCAAAACCAGGTCATTTTGTGATAGGCAATTTTGACGTCGCCTCAATACGTTTTGGGCCCTTGCCTGTCATGGGTACTTGGGCTTCCCACACGAGTGAGGCACCATTTTTATCGGGGAACCCGGGGGAACACTGGGTGGTAGGAAATGTGTGTCAGTTCAGTGATACCACAACTTTTCCACTCAAAAATATGTGGAAAAAGATTTTTTTCAGCTATATTTGAGGTTTGCAGGGGATTCCGGGTAAGAAAACGTTGGGGGATCCACACAAGCCATACCTCCCTTGCATCCCCCGGGTGTCTAGTTTTCAAAAATGTATGGGTTTCCTCGGTTTCCCAAGGTGCCGGCAGAGCTAGGGTTCAAAAACCACAGCTAGGCACTTTACAAAAAAAAGGGTCATTTTTCACTGTGAAAATGTGGTGTGTCCACCTTGTGTTTTGGGCCATTTCCTGTCACGGGCACCTTGTCTACCCACTTCAGTGAGGTACCATTTTTCTAGGAAGACTTTGGGAAATGCGGAGTGGGTGGAATTGTGAGTAAAATGTGTTTTTTTGATAATTTTTTAGGTTTGCAAGGGATTATGGGTAACAGAACCTGGCATGAGCCAGTCAAGTCACCCCATCCTGGATTCCCCTGGGTGTCTAGTTTTCAAAAATGTATAGGTTTGCTAGGTTTCCATAGATGCCAGCAGAGCTAGGGTTAAAAAACTACAGCTAGGCACCTTGCAAAAAAAGGGTCATTTTTCAGTGTGAAAATGTGGTGTGTCCACCTTGTGTTTTGGGCAGTTTCCTGTTGCGGGCACTAGGCCTACCCACACAATTGAGGTGCCATGTTTCTTGGAGAGTTTGGGGAATGCGGGGTGGGTGGAAATTTGTGGATCCATGCAGATTCCAGAACTTTCCACCACAGAAATGTGAGGAAAATGTGTTTTTTTTGGACAATTTTTTAGGTTTGCAAGGGATTCTGGGTAACAGAACCTGGTGAGAGCCAGTCAAGTCACCCTATCCTGGTTCTGCCTTGGTGTCTAGTTTTCAAAAATGTATAGGTTTGCTAGGTTTCCCAAGGTGCCGGCAGAGCTAGGTTTAAAAAACTACAGCTAGGCACTTTGCAAAAAAAGGGTAATTTTTCACTCTGAAAATGTGGTGTGTCCACCTTGCGTTTTGGGCCATTTTCTGTCGCTGGCACTAGGCCTACACACACAAGTGAGGTAGCATTTTTCTTGGAAGACTTTGGGAAACGCGGGGTGGGTGGAATTTTGTCGATCCACATAGATTCCAGAGCTTTCCACCACAGAAATGTGAGGAAAATGTGTTTTTTTTAACAATTTCTTAGGGTTGCAAGGAGTTCTGGGTAACAGAACCTGGTGAGAGCCAGTCAAGTTACCCCATCCTGTATTCCCCTGTGTGTCTAGTGTTAAAAAATGTATAGGTTTACTAGGTTTTCCTAGGTGCAGGCAGAGCTAGGGTTAAAAAACTACAGCTAGGCACTTTGCAAAAAAAGGGTCATTTTTCATTGTGAAAATGTGGTGTGTCCACGTTGTGTTTTGAGCCATTTCCTGTCATGGGCACTAGGCCTACCCACACAAATGAGGTACCATTTTTCTCAGAAGACTTTGGGGAATGTGGGGTAGGTGGACTTTTGTGGATCCATGCAGATTCCAGAACTTTCCACCACAGAAATGAGAGGAAAATGTGTTTTTATGACAATTTCTTAGGTCTGCAAAGGATTCTGGGTAACAGAACCTGGTGAGAACCAGTCAAGTCACCCCACCCTAGATTCACCTTGGTGTCTAATTTTTAAAAATATATAGGTTTGCTAGGTTTCCCTAGGTGCAGGCAGAGCTAAGGTTAAAAAACTACAGCTAGGCACTTTGCAAAAAAAGGGTAATTTTTCATTGTGAAAATGTGGTGTGCCCACATGGCGTTTTGAGCTGTTTCCTGTCGTGGGCACAAGGCCTACCCACACAAGTGAGGTACCATTTTTATCGGAAGACTTAGGGTAACACAGAATTGTAGAGCAACTGTTATCACCTATTGACTTCTGATGCATTACTGCCTTCCAAATGAAAGACAATGTGTAAAAAAGTAGTCATTTTGAAAAATGACCTATAATTCTCATGCTAGTATGGCTACGCCCAATTTCGGAAATGTGCAAATATCTACTGTTTCTAAACTCTAAATTTTGTTCCCATTTCATAAATACATAGGTGTCTTTAATACCTATTTTTCCCTGTATACATTTTCCCCAAAAAATTGCTATATTCCCGGTACATAATAAAAACACATTGCAAGACGCTGCTCAGTTATTGGCTCTGGGTTCCTCGGGTTCTTGGTGAACCTACAAGTCTTATATATCTCCACAACCAGAAAGGTCCAGGAAATGTAACAGTATATTGCGTTTAAACAGTTGTTATAATTAGAAGAAGTTACAGGTGAAAACATTGACACAAATGGCTGTTCATTTCAACTAATTTTCAATTTTTCCTATATTTAACTGTTAGTTTCTATGAAGAAACCTTGAAGGATCTAAACAAATGACCCCTTGCTGAATTTAGAGTTTTGTCTACTTTTCTAAACTGTTTAGCTTTCCAGGATCCATTATTGCTTTCATACCCATTTCTACCATTAACTGAAAGGAGGTTGAAAGTAGGGGTGGGCGGAATTTGCGAAATTAACTTTCGCAAATTATCGCGAAAATGTTTAAAATTATCGCAAACAAGCGGAAATATCGCGAAGATGCGGAAGTTTTTTTCCGGCATGGTCGCGAGATTTTCTGCATGGTTGCGGGTCGCCAACTTACCCATGTGGTTGCTTGCGGGCGCGGGCATCTTATTTTGAGTTGTCTCGCGGTGCATGATCACGAGAAGGAAGACGTGATCGCGCGACGCATGACGTCACTGCGGGCGCGAACTGTCGCGAGACAGCGCAAATGGCTAAAAACAATACAACATCTCATGGAGAACGCGACCGGATCAAGAAAACTTGTCGGCGAACGCAGGGATTCAGGTAAGGCGATCGCGCGCGCGCGACAATGTATTATTTTACAGCGCGAGCAAGAAACAAATTATCGCCAAGCTGCGGAAACCGGAATTTTTGACATTTTCGCGCTCTCCGCGGAACGCGAAAATGTCAAATTATCGCAATTTCCGCGAACGGAACGAAATTTTCGCCCAGGCCTAGTTGAAAGCACAAGAAATAGCAACAATAGGCTATGTCCCAGAAAAATGCCAAAACTGTGTTAAAATGTTTGTTTTTCTGATAAAAGTCTGCTTGTGCCTGAAAGCTGGGAAGATGGTGATTTCAGCACCACAACCCCTTTTTTGATACCATTTGTAGGGGAAAAAACAGACGCTTTCATCTGTAGCCCTTTTATCCCATTTTTCCACAATTCTTTTTAGCTGTATTTTGGCTAATTTATGGGTCCCCTCCAAGGGAATCCACAAACCCTGGGTACCTTTAGAATCCCCATGAGGTTGGAAAAAAAGAACAGAAATTTGGCGTGGATACCTCATGTGGTCAAAAAGTTACAGGGGTAGAAGCGCAAACTACCCCAAATAGCCAAAAAAGGCTTAGCACAAGGGGGAAAGGCCTAACAGCGAAGGGGTTAAACACAAAACAGGTGAATAAATATGCAAGCACTGGCAGGTTAAGACTAAAATTATTAAACCGTAACAACCACAACCAAAAACTGTAAAAAAATATGCAATCACAGGTAGGGAAATTTGCTTTTTAAATTTTAGGAAAGAGACAGCACTAGTCTGCCACCTTACCATCTCCTCGTCTTTGGTTCACAGCAAGATGAGACACAGGAAAACTGCAGCTCACAAAATGGAGATGAATACTTTGGGGTCAACCTTCAAACCCTTGTGGGGCCTGGGCAGGTGTGAGAGGAGGGCTCAGGGTTGCCTGGGAGCTGGGGAGCCAATCAGCAGGCTTAGGTTTGCTGGCCCTGGAAGGCTGGGAAGCTGCTCCTCGATTCAGAATCTCCTAGTAGACAGACAGGCTCAATCCACACTTTGGGCTTCAGCATGTAAGGGCCTAACAAACGTTGTCCTCTAGCAATACTGTTTGTATAAAACTTTACTCACTCTCCTAGCCAACAACGAGCACACAATCCCTATAAAACACAGTTTAAACAGCTCACAGATGATTACTGCTGTTTCAGAGCACCCTCTGTTCTTTCTCTGATGTAGAATATCCCTGTTGCTAGTGGGGGAAGGGGGGTCTGGTTTCACTCACTTGCTAACACAAATCTTCTCAATCTGGTTTTCGAACCGGTTATTCTATGGAGATGGCTCTTCTTGGCATAACCGAAATGCTGTGCCAAAATTTGGATTCAGGCAACACGGTCGACCTTGTCTTATTGGATTTAAGTGCGGCCTTTGACAAGGTGTCCCATGCCGTGTTGATAATTGCCTTACAATCCATAGGGGTTACTGGTTCTGCACTTAGCTGGTTAACCTCTTTTCTCACTGACCGTACGTTTCAGGTCTTCAGCAAATTCCAAGATTCATTCATCCAAGATTCATTCATCCCTGTATGGAGTCCCCCAGGGGTCCATTCTTAGTCCTTTGTTGTTTAACATTTATGTTAGACCCCTGGCAACGATCGTTGAAGGAGCCGGGTTATCGAATGGTGAAAAAACGGAGGTCTTGGTACTGGGGAAAGACAAAGAGCTCTGGGGTCCACAACACTGGCCCACAGAAATGGGTGCAGTACCGCAGCCTTCCCATCACGTCCGCAACCTTGGCTTTATTATTTATGACTCACTAACCATGCGTCACCAAGCCACGAAGGTTGCTGCAACATGTTTCACCATTTTGAAGTGGGTGAGAAAAATTGTGTGGATGCTGCCAAGCCCTACTCAGAGAACCGTAGTCCAGGCTCTTGTTACATCTAGACTGGACTATGGTAACATCCTCTATCTTGGAGCTAACAAGGATGTCATACGAAAGCTACAGAGAGTACATAACTCCGCGGCCAGATTGCTTTGCCAAACTCCTAGAACAGCTTCTACTTCCACTTCCCTGAGAGATCTTCATTGGTTAAGAGTTGAAAATCGGATTAACTATATGTGCAGAATTAAGCATGGCATGGCTCCCATGTATGTGCAAAAATCTAGTCCATCTCTATTTGCCTTCCCGTACTCTCAGATACACTACTCAGGCTAAATTTCAGGTGCCAAAGATCAGACTATCCCGCATGGGTGGCCGTTCTTTTTCCTACTTGGGCCCTATTCTGTGGAATGCTCTTTTGCTGTCACTTCATATACAAATGAACGTTACACTCTTTCGTAAATCTCTTAAAACCTGGCTTTTTAATCAGTAAGTTCTGCTCCCCTATCTTCTGTTGTTTCCGCCGGGTGCCGGGAAACCCTTTTGAGTAGCTGTCACGCCTAGATATAAATTTAAATAACATAACATAACAAAATGAGAGCTGGGGTGGATTGCTTAACATACAGGTCTGATACGAAATACAATAGTCCTAGACCTCTATTTATAGTTCTGATATAGATCAATTTCACAGTCACGAGTACAAACACAATTTTAAGAGCCTCAATGCGTAGGCCCACAGTAATCAATACTATACAAAAGTTAATTTTGAGGGAGAAGAAAAGTGCAGTCTCACACCTGATATTTAATATATATCACAGGGTGCACAATTAAATATTCATTGTATCTTGTTTTGAAGCGATTTTTGGAAAGGATAGGTTGCTCCAAAGGGAACGTGCAAAAAGGGGGGGTAAATGGAGGCTGCTTAAGAAGTGAAATTGGAATCACAGAAGGGTGAAGGAAAAGGAACTTAAAAACATTTACTGTTGGACTGGTCATGCGTCCCAGTCTACTGAAACCTGGTCACATCAAAATAATCAACACTTTTTTACAATACAGTTTTTAGACACAAAGATGTATTATTCGAGTGGCACGTTCTTGGAGTAGAACTAGTGATCCAGGCCACTTGGTAGGGGTGTCGACGTTTCGACCCGGCTTAGGGCTAAAAGAGGGGGTTTGTGGCCTCAGCCTTGCGGGTCTTCTTCAGGACTAGATGGGCAGCCTAGAATGGTGTGAGGGATAAGTCCTACACCAACAGTGTAATAGCGAGACGTGTTTTCATCATATCGAACAATTCACAATGGGAATGGTCCTCCCATGAGTGAAGGATGCGCTGTGTTGTAGAAGTAAACCAGTATCCAACCTTAGTCATGGATTGTTTCATTAGGCGACTCCTTCCGTGAGTCCCAGTGTTTCAAGGGCCAAGGCAATGAATGCTGTTAGGCTTAGGAGCGATCTCCTTTTATAGGTTGTTTTAATACATTTTACGGAGTCAAAATGTCGCTGTGTTGTCACCGCAACTGCATTAAAAAGCCCATGTGACACTGAAACAAATGGATTTGATAGGTTAATCACCTTTCTATCATTAATACCGGAAGGTCCCACCCCTTTACTCCATCTTTTAGGAGTGGCTGGGATTTTTCACACTTTGCCATTGCCACTCACCATTTTGTTTTCTTTAGTGTTTACTTTGTTTTTTCTGGTGATTGAAGATGGCATCTGCTCTGGATGATCATGCAGATCAACAAGGAAATTTTGTGGCACAGTTTTTCTCAATCCCACCTAGAGAAAAAAATTAAATGCAAAGGTGACTTGTAAAGTCTGTCAGAAAATACTATCTCGAGGTACTGACAGGAAGTATTCATGCAAGACCTATAGCATGTTTAAACATCTGCGGACAATGTACTCAACCCATCTGGCAAGAACAAAAACCAAGAGAGACAAGAGGCAGCAAGATACATCTGCTGCTGGTGATCCACAGAGACGTACATTATCTGCTGGACAACATATTCTGGACATCCCATCAACAGTTATGAAATTTGGAAATCTGGAACAAATTTGTCCAAAATGCAAGAAAGTTCTCAGTGTAGGATAACAATCAATACCTACACTGATAGACATAATTAGCACAAATACAAAAATGTTTTGTAGTATTACAGTACTTGTGTGATTTTTGTTCATAAACACTGTTTCTAGTTTTATGTGAGAAACAAAAAAAAACATAAATATAAAATCCATATAAAATAAAAAAGAGTTATTGTTAGAACCACCCATTCCAGTTTATTCAGGAAAATATATATGTTAAGTGTATGCTTTTACCAATGTGATTACATCTTGTTATATCGATTTGTATGTTACTGTGTGTATAGATGAGTGTGTGCTTGCATTTGCTACTGGCTGTACGAATACATGAGTGTTTGTATTAGTGTCTGTAACTGTGAGTGACTGGGTGTGCTAGTGGCTGTATGAGCTACTGGAAGGGTGTGCCAGTATAGGTGTGAGTGCTTGTGTCAGTAGCTGTATAGGTGAGTGAGTCAGTGTGTCAGTGGTTTATGGGTGAGTGAATAAGTGTATGAGTGTTCCATGGGTGATTAAATGGATGCATAAGTATCTGTATGGGTTTCTTAATGTGTATTTGACTAACTATGGATGAAAGACTGCATGTGCATGTGCCTGCATGGCTTCGTGAGTGGGTGTTTGAGTGCCTGTATTGCTGTATGACTGGGTGTGTGAGTAGCTGTATGGGTCTGTGAGTGAATGAGAGTGGTTATGTGAGGGTGCAGGTCTATCAATGCCTGTGTGAGTCTCTGTATGGATGAGTGAGTGCCTGTGTAAGTGTTTGTTTGAGTGGGTAAGTGGGTGCATGAGTTACTGAATGGGCGAGTGAATCGGTGCATGAGTGGGGTATGGGTGAGTGAGTGGGTGGGTGCATCAGTAGTATAAGGATTAGTGTGTCAGTGCATGAGGGACTGTATGGGTGACTGAATGGGTGCATGAACAGTGTATGTGTGAGTATGTGGGTATGTGAGTGGCTCTATGGGTTAGTGAGTAGGTATGTGACTAGCTGTATTGGAGAATTACCTAGTGTTTGAGTAGCTATAGGGTTGACTGGGTGTGTGTATTAGTGGCTACATCGGTGAGTCACTGTGCTTGTATCTGACTGTATAGTGTGTCACTGTCTGCATGGTTGAGTGGACAAGTGCATGAAAGGGGTATGTGTGAGTGTGTGTGTGAGGGGCTGTATAGTGTAGTGAATGGGTATCTGAGTGCCTATATGGAAGGGTGGCAGGATGTGTGAGTTACAGTGTGGGTGAGTTAGTATATATGTAAATCACCTTTGGGTGATTGAATTGATGCATTATTCCCCATATGGGTTATTAAATGAGTGCATGACTGACTGTATAAGTGACTGCTTTGATGTGTCGTGCTAGTATGGATGAGTGAGTGACTGTGTTTACTTCCATGGGTATATTAGTGGGTGTGTGAGTATTTTTTATTTTTATTTTTTTGAGTTTTACATAATGCAAACTAGAGCCGAGATATCGGGTATCAGAGTGCTTTACATGAGCACCATTTTCGTTACAGATGGACACATTCATTTTTGTCAGGCACGGGGAGATTACGTGATTTGCCCAGAATCACAGGTTGTTGAGTGTCCCTGCCGAGATTAAAACCTGGTTCCCCTGTTTCGAGGTCGACTGCTCTAGCCATAAAGCTGCATCTGTACTAGGGGTGGGCGGAATTTGCGGAATTAACTTCTGCAAATTATCGCGAAAATGCAGAAAATCTCCGCAAACACGCCGGAAATATCGCGAAGACGCGGAAGTTTTTTTGCCGCCTGTTCGCGGTATTTTTTGCGTGATCGCGTGTCGCCAACTTACCCATGCGGTTGCTCACGGGCGTGGCCATCTTGTTTTCACTTGTCCCGCCCTCTCGCGATGTTTACTTCCTGTTCCGGGTCGCGCAATGCATGTTCGCGGTCGATATTTCCTGTTCGCGACCGCTTTTACTTGATCGCGTTGCTTTTTGCTTGCTCGGGGAGAAAATATCGCGCGAACTTGCGCACGTGGTCGCAATGGGCGCGGCCATCTTGTTTTCCACTCTATTGCATGGTTCAGGGGCCTGATTTTCAATCCTCCCTAAATCTTTTCAATCCTTTGTTTATAGCCACTTTTTTTGGATCTTTATTACTTATTATTTCTCTAACTATTTTCCTGCTTCTATATTTTTGGTTTTTGTCTACTTTTTTTTGTTTTTTAGCTACTTTTTCTCTTTGTATTGCCCGCTATTTATTTCCTTTACTCCTTTATTTATTTTACCTTTTCTTTCCCGCCCCGTCCCCAGAACCATGTCCAAGGGCAGGGCTGTTCGCCGGCGCAGCCAGAGCCGCGACCGCCTTCCTTGCGGAAGGCGGCGCCCACAAGGGGTGCAGGCACGGGCCTTATTTGGGGAGGCGGAGTTGGCTGCACTAATTTTCTTTGTGCAGCGCCACCTCCCCTCAACCCTGGCAGCAGGTGGCAGGCCTGGGTCCGGGTACAGCCTCCGGGAGCGTCGGCAGCGGTGGGGGAAGGTGCGCCGGGCAGTGTCGCGCATCTCTGGGGTCCGGCGCACCCAGGCACAGCTGACGCACCGGTGGTCCAACATCCTGGACCGTGAGCAGGACCTGCTGGACCTGCTAGGAGTGGAGGTCCCGGGGCTTGGTGAGTACCTATTTAATTATTACAACTTTGTGTCTGTTCTTCTGCTCTATGTTATATATTGCGAATATCTTTTTTTCCTTCCAACCAGCTAGAATGTTGCTCCTTACAATACATTCCAGGTTAATAACGTTTAAAAGTCTTCTGTGATTATGACACAGGTGCTCTTCTGCGCTACTACTAATCTTACTTGTTTGCAGCTTTGCGTTTGCGCTTGCTTAGCGTGATTCTTTACGAGTTTATTTTAGAGAAATTAAGTTACGTAATGCTACAGTGACTCACGTTTACTCCTTACTTTGTCCTGTCACTAATAGATAGGGGCGGATTGATACTTAGGTTTAGGTACTTTGTATGAGCTTCTAATTGGTTAGTGGTATGCGTGATGCCCCCCCTCACTCAGTTACGTGACGTGCTGCTAGTACGGCAGTCTTTAGAACCTTTTCTAGTTTGTTCAATGAGTGGAGGTAGGCTTTGCAGTTACTTAGCAGTAGCAGATCAGCATCAATCAAACCAAAATTTGGTGTATACAAAAAATGTAGTCATGTTCATGTGTCCTCCATGATTGGATCATACACATTGTTGAGGAATACAGTGGAAATGCATACTTAATGTACAATTGGCATGCCTGGAATAGGTGGGCTAGGTTGGGTGGTACGTTGTACTAATACTTAGGCTTACTTGTAACTTAGTTTTCTGGAATCAGAATGGAAGAATGGATTACTGTTGATAAATAGTAACTTAAGTAGTCGAACTGCGAATCTCACGATATTACATGTTGACCAGATGAGATCGGTCAATGTAGTTATTGCAAGTGTTGTTTACATAAGTGTTTTTTGACCGTTGTTGAAAAATATTGTATTTGTTTGACACCATCCATCAATGTTTGTCTCTTTCTTAATTCTTATATCTCTCCTGTCCATCAGCACCGAGGGGCAGACCGACAGGGACTGGACAGTCAGCGGGACAGGAACACCACCAGGAGGACACCGCTGAGGGCTCCTCTGCTGGCCCCAGTAAGTCTTCTTGTTTTTAATAATATTTCTTATTCCATAACTTTTACTGCCCCATTTCTCCCGAACTATAGTGTGTTTCCAAATGCTATTTTTTTACCACCAATTATCCTTCGATCTGTACGGTTTCAAAAAGCTTATCCCTGCCTCCGCTATGATGACTGAGTACTACTACATACTATCAGTCTGTCTGTCTGTACTGTAGTAGCTAGTCTTGCCCAGTTGGCCAGTGCCACTCTTTGTGAAAGGTTGTAATATAAAACTCATATTCACCAGTAGCTCGTACAATCCGTTGGGTCGTTGTCTTGTACTACTTTTACTCTTATTGATGTTGAGGCTTTGAAAATTCACAGCAACAACAGCCCTACCAGATTTCTTAATATTTTGATATGATACCCTATAGGACATACCACTGTTGTAGGGATCTTGCACATACATTTGCACCAGAAAATAGGATGTTGGTGATGGTAGGTTGGACCTTCCTTGCACACCTCAATCAGAAATTCCGCACCCACCACAATTCCACTGCTTGACTATAGTACTGTCTTGTCATACCTATTAGGTCTCGGAACCCTCCCCCCAAGATAACCAACAAGTAGACAACCCAGAACATAACACACCCAACCTCTGTCGTGGAAGCAATTCACATGCAAACCCTTACTTTAATTTGCTCACTCGTGTAAGTTAGTCCACACCAAAATACCACCAAGTCTATGTAAATTCAAAATGTTTATTTCAATTTGAGAAGGTCTGTACACTGTTTTCTTAGCAGCACCAACCGGCAAATCAATAACATTAAAACAATATACATTGTTACACTTATACAGTTGGGAATTAAATCATGATAACTGAACAGTGGTGGAAGGCAGCACCACCATCCCATAGCAATTTAGTTTATATACATTTATAAATGAAGATGTGAGTGAAGGGACCCCTCACCTCAGAAGAACCTAGTACTGGTAGTTGGTGCATCGTTCAGAAGCTCTGGTTCGTAGAAGGGAATCTTGCGTCTGTAATGCGAAAAAAGAAATGGTGTGCGTTAGTATATTGCAACTTGCAAGCATTTCTCAGCCGTGCCAAAAAGTGTAGCATCTATGGATAAGCAATATGGACTAACAGTAACAGTAGTACACCAGTTCTTCCTAAAAAAGTGGCTTGTTAATGTTTGTTGACCGCTTGTACGCAGCGCGGAGACTAGACAGTAGCAGTGTGAGGCAGGTCATGTGGGCTCAAAGGTGTCTTAAGAAGCTGCAAGGTAAAGGTAACGTCACATGTGCATGGCTAGGGCTAATCAAGCAAATGCTACAATGATCATATAACTTAGTGTCTACTCTACTACTACCTGATTTGTACTAGTGATGTATGTTAGTATTAACTCATTTTTCAACCTTGCTACTGATCAATAGGGGGGAGGTGTATATGTCGCCTAATAAATGTGTAATGTTTTCTAGGCGCACTACCGACCACCATTGCTGGGGCCAGCGAAGGCGACGCCGAGGGCGAGGATGCGGCAGTTGCAGATAGCAACGGAGGGGGAGTGGCAGCACCAGTGGCAGGCGGTGGTAAGTTAGATTCATAATCTTTAACTATTGTTGAACTTGACAGCACACTCACTGCAAAGGTGTTCTGTATGTATGTGTATACTGTACAGTTGTGAATTAGGGCCCCATTAGGATGGTGGGCGTATTGCCCCCACCGGGCCGGCTGGAATTCACTGCCGTCACCGCAGGGGCAAACCTCCCGCCATCCCTGTAGAAAATATTCAGACATGTCCAGGCGGAAAAGGGTTCAATATGGCGGTGGTGTCTCTCTCACCACACCGGCAGCCGTATAATCTGCATTTTGGAATGCCTTTGCGTGGCGGCATTGCCGTCCGCCACGGAAAGGCATGCACACATTGCAGAGTATGCTTGGGGGCCCCCATGGAGGGTACCTACCGATGCTATGGTACCCCCCGACTTTCAAAGCAAAACGTGACAGGCTCCGTGCGAGGCCCGTCATGTTGTGCTTGGAAAAGCAGCACAACATTTTAGCATTGCTTTCAGCAAAGCCAACCAGAATTTAAATTTAAAAAAACAGGGTGCGCCCGCCACTGTGCCGGGCGCATCATCCTAATTAATTGTCCCCACGGGACCCCCACTGTTTTTAGCAGTCGGATGGCGGGCGGACAAAGTCCGCCCGCTATCCGATGTCGTAAGTAAGTATGAGTTCTTGGGGACGTTTGAGGAGTGAACTAGAAGACTAGAATTCCCTTTAATTGGTATAGGACTAGGAGCCGGAGTATTGAGTAACCAATGTCCTCATCTATCTGATTTCAACTCCGCTTTGAAAGTTTTATGGAGAAGAGCACCTGGTGCACTGTTCAACTAAAAAGTGTAAGACAGGTGGAAGGAAGAAGGACGGGCGACATTTAAAATGTTATGTACTACTGTGCTTTATTTTATAGTGTTACTCTACCATGCCACTATGTGTATAAATAATTACCTTGTCCTACTGTTTTATTAAGACTATATTTTACAATTGTCTTGTTTTTTTCTTTTTGATACACAGCAACTCCGAAACTCAACCGTAAGGAGTTGGCAGCCAAGGCACGGCGCCGGAAGCTGGAGGCAATCCAGCAGGAATACCGGCGGCTGGTGGTCCTAGCCGAGGAGGAGGAGGAGACTGCTGCAGCTATTGAAGCCTCCTCCAGTGCCCCGGGCCCCAGCCACCGCCCTCCAGCGGTACGGCGCCACCGCATGGCGGCTGCCCGCCGCCACCGTGTCATCTCCGGTGCCCCCCCCCACTGTGGCTGCAACTGCCGCGGCCTTAGACGCCGCGTCGCCCATTTAGAGGACCAGATGCGTGTCCTCCTCCAGTCCCGCCCCACCAGTTAGTCCCTGTCACTGCCCCTTTTTTAATTCCTGTTCGTTCTTCACTCGTTTGGGCGTTCTCTACTTCTATGGACAGTCGTTGGGGTTAGGGAGGTGGGTGGGTCAGCTTTTGTGGGTTTAGTTTATTTGTTAGGGTCAATTAAATATATTTTTCTATGTTACATGCAATGTTGTTAATGTTTTGTAGGTGGGGTAACTGTTTTACATCACACTGTTTCCTTGCTGGTGCATGGCCGCCCATAGCGTGTGTTTGATTTCAATAATTTGCTGACTGTATAAGACACAAACAGATAGATGCGACACACCTCACTCATTGACTGGTCCTACTATGCATTCTTTGGAGTGGTGTTTGAAACTGAAATCATTGACAACATGTCCATTATTAATTCTGCCTCCCCCAAACTTCTCTCTTACCGGTGCTTGATGTTTATGTCCAACTGTGGCACAGCACTGGCTGCATGGTGAAGATGGTTTCCTTTTTCATACATGCCATGATTGGGGTGGTGGTGGTGGTAGTATAGTAGTAGTAGTATACACTGGCAGGGTGGCAGCATTTCCAAAAAAAGAAAAGGAGATAGTCAATCGCCTTTGAGAGACTGTTAGAGGAGTAGTTGAATGAAGTACATCACAGAATTTACCGAGCAACAATTATATGCTCAAATATTTGACAAAAAAACTGAATGCTGGTTATTATGAGGATAGCCTACTAGACAGAGTTACAAACTATAGTTTTGTCGACTCGAGTCACTTGACTATGCCTACAGTCTAACAGTTAGTGCTGTATATGAGGAATGACAACAAACAAATCCAATCAATGCCGGCAATTCATGCTGAGGTATATGTTCCTTTGTTAAATAAAATAACCTCTGAAATATCCTACTCATGGGTGGGCAAGCAGAAGAAGATCATCGCTCTGCATTGAAATTGAAGTAGTGTTGCTTTCACCACATCCGCCCCAGCAAGTGTGTGATTAAGTATTGGTGTACTTTTAATTTAGTTACACCTCGACAATAAGTCACACAGCCCGGGGGAAGAGGGTTAGGGTCCGTTGATTGGATGGGAAGGGGGATTTTGGGAAAGGTTTGACATAGAAAAACAGTATGCATACATAGACAAACAAACGACAATCATTGAAGACTACCATACCATATCCATTCCATATGTTAAGGGAGAAAAAGGCAATGCATGCATGATGATGAGACCCGGATTACATACACTTCTATTTCTTGTTCTGTTCCGGCCTTAATACTTTAACAGATAGCAAATAGAAATTTTAAATATTGGTAGTGAAGAATCGTAAACACAGAGCAAACGTAATGATGATTGATAATAACAACTCCAAGAACACACTGTTGTAAAGAATGTATACAAGATATTAATCAAATTATTTAAAAGAAGTGAAAAGTGGATACTGTTACTGTCTTATCCTGGTCAAAAATGTGGACTGGTTTTTTGCATCTCGGCATTCCTCTTGCTCCTCTCGTCCATCAATCTTGGGTGTGTCGCCTCGCCACTCGCCACTGCCCGGCTGGAATAAAAAGGTGATTGATTGGTAAGGTAATTAATATGCATTGTAATGTTTTACAAAGTTTTGGACAAGGCCCGGCCTGTAATTTTAGATTGAAAACCAAAGGGGATATTCAGAAAGAAAGTGAAAACAAATGCACAAGTGATGGTGTAGTGCAACAAGAACACTTTCCGAGGTGGCATGTATGCATATGCATCATCTCTACTGTAGTCTGTTTCCAGCATAGACCTTCAACAGTAACAGGAGAGATCAGGCCCACAGTGCTTACCATTAGCACATCCTACGTTAACACTTTAGAGTCCTTTTTTTTTCTCTCAAAGAGTTGGACAAACGCAAAGCACATTATCCATTCCAAACATAGCATTTTACAGTTAAAGTTAGTAAAATCAATGCACTGCAGACATCCCACCGCTACACTCTATTCAACTTCTACACAGACATTTGGGTGTGCTGTGGTTGTTGTTGACGTGTTTATCTTTAGGCTTTTCCGTTTTATGCCACTCATGAAACATCCTCCTGACTTCATCATCAGCTCTGATACTTCTACTGACTGACTGGAGATCGGCCTGCAGTACAAGTGTAATTTTTATGACACAACAAGAGTAGAAATATAAATATTACTGACTTGAGTCATTCTTTATTGTGTACAGAAAGATAGATTACCACTAGTACACTTTGACATCACTTTGTGCACAACAAACAACGCAAACACAAAGACCAATAGCTCAGAGTCAGGTGTCCAATGCATGCCATTAATTGTCATCATTCATTACCTGTTCCTTCTCATCTTAAGTTAACGGGCCGTCTCTTTCGCCATCATCATGATGGACGGTGCTGTTAAGTCACAGTCATTTGCATTGCGCAGATTGAGTGAGTCCCCTTCCTGTATTAAATTAAAAGCAATGTATCACCAAGATGCAGGAGAAGTACACATTTCTTGTTTGCAAGAAGGGGAAAATTAGTAATTACTAGTGTTTTCTGTAGAAAGTTGATTAGTGGCAGTGCACAATTACATCAATTCATGCGCAACACACACCACAAAATCTACATCATTCAGTCTGCCATTCTGCGGCCAATGCATGGCATCAATCATTACCTGTTGCATCTCATCTCGTTAACGCTGCAGGCCGTCTATTTCGCCATCATCATGATGGACGGTGCTGTTAAGTCACAGTCATTTGCATTGCGCAGATTGAGTGAGTCCCCTTCCTGTATTGAATTAAAAGCAATGTATCACCAAGATGCAGGAGAAGTACACATTTCTTGTTTGCAAGAAGGGGAAAATTAGTGTGTTCTGTAGAATGTTGATTAGTGGCAGTGCACAATTACATCAATTCATTCATGCGAAACACACACAACAAAATCTACATCATTCAGTCTGCTATTCTGCGGCCAATGCATGGCATCAATCATTACCTGTTCCATCTCATCTTGTTAACGTTGCAGGCCGTCTCTTTCGCCATCATCATGATGGACGGTGCTGTTAAGTCACAGTCATTTGCATTGCGCAGATTGAGTGAGTCCCCTTCCTGTATTGAATTAAAAGCAATGTATCACCAAGATGCAGGAGAAGTACACATTTCTTGTTTGCAAGAAGGGGAAAATTAGTGTGTTCTGTAGAAAGTTGATTAGTGGCAGTGCACAATTACATCAATTCATGCGCAACACACACAACAAAATCTACATCATTCAGTCTGCTATTCTGCGGCCAATGCATGGCATCAATCATTACCTGTTGCATCTTATTTTCAGTTAATGGCCAGTCTCTCTCGGCTCTGAAGGAGGATAGCTATAGTAGTCATCTGATTCATGGTCCACTTGTTTTGGAAGGACGAGGAAAGTTTGAATTTGTTGTTACCATCATCCAATCATCATTCATGAGGGAAATGGAATTGAGCAGGAGATGCAGTATGATCGAGCGGAGGAGCTGGATTCTGAGGACTGTAGTGTCAAATGGCAGACACCTGAAACTTGTATCTTAAATTAGAAGAGTAGAAGACGGTGATATTGCATTTGGTGCGATTCACAAGTTTATAACCGGAACGACAGACACATAAACAAAGGGGGAAAAAAGGGAGGAAGACAGTAAGTGCGAGCCTAATTGTCAGGGAAGTATAGCTCGTCCTCAAACTCTGGGGGATCTTCCAGTAGTAGGTAATCATCTGACACAATACTTCCGTCACCTGAGCCGCTGTCCTCATCTTCCTCTGTTGATTCATGCATTGTGTAATTCGGTGGTATGAAGTGCTGATTCATTTTGATCATTGTTAACCTCTCCACGTTTTTGGGAGATAGACTGGTCCTTCTCAAGGTTACAATGGAACCAGCAGCACTGAAAACACGTTCGGAAGAGACACTTGCGACAGGGCAAGCCAGATAGCTTATCGCCAGCCTGCTGAGCTGTGGCCATTCAGACCTTTTCCTATACCAATACTGCACTGGGTTTTGATCAACGTACACCTCTGTTGGGTCGTCCAGATAGGCCTGGACCAGCCGCTCAATGTTCAGGGTTGCTGCTGGTAAGCTTTTGTGCTGTTTTTTCTGTGCATCAGCACTGTGCTTAAGGCCCATCTTTACATACCAATCTGATAATGATTGTACTCGGCCGAATGATCCAGTTATTGTTTTTGTAGTCGATGGTGATGGTGAGTGTTGCGATTGTGAGCCAACCGCACTGCCCTCAGCCGACGAAGTTGCACTTTATTCTGCATGGCCTGCTTCAGTATCAGTACTTGTTGTGGGTTGATGTGGCGGGCTTTTAATTAGCAGCCCTTCGTTTTCAAACTTGATGGCTGCTTCAGCTATACAACTTTTGTAGCGGGCAACATCATTGTCGGAAAAAGAAAGGAATAGTCCTAATTTTGCACGTGGATCGCCGGGATAAGCTCTCCACCAAGTCATGGGCTTGCCTTCTGTCCTCTACACCTTTGTAGGATTCAGACACATTATTCAGCTCATGCTCTAGCATTTGCAACAATGGGATAGCTTGGCCCATTGTACAGTCCTCCTTGCTGACTTCACGTGTGAAGACCTCAAAAGGAGACAGCATCTCAGTCAGGCATTGAATTAGGGTCCATTGCTCCCTCTGAAGGGTCATGCCTTTAACACTAGCATCACTGCTTCTGTACCAGACATATTCATTGAGTGACCTCTGCTGTTCGTACAGACGATCAAGCATGTAATACGTTGAGTTCCAACGTGTTGCCACCTCCTGGATGAGTGCCTTGACTGGCATCCTACGGTCACGTTGGAGGATCCTCAGCTGCTTCCGAGCTTTAAAAGAATGGCTGAAATGAGTGCATATTCTTCGGCAGATGGCCAGTAAATTGCTTACTATGGGTTCTTTTTTCAGAAAGTCTTGCACTATAATGTTTATGCAGTGTGCCAAACACGGAACCCTGAAATAGGAACCAAGTTCCATGGCCTTAAGTACATTACTGCCATTGTCTGTGGCAACAAAACCAATACCAAGCCCTCTGGGCCGCAGCCATTCCAAAACCTTGGTGCGAAACTCTTCTAAAATGTTTTCAGCCGTATGAGATTTCTCCATGGCGAACATGGCTACAGTTGCATGTTTCCGAGTACCTTCAAAAATCGCAGCTGTGTCAACAACACCTCGTGCAGATAGTTGATCTCTAACCACCACAAAAGAGATCCAGTGTGCAGTGATGCACATGTAATCTGTGGCTTGGCAACTGGTCCACATGTCTGTTGTCAGGTGGATATTGTGCACAGCACTCTGCTGCAAACCGTGACCAACCAATTCCAGCACATCATGATGTAGTGCCGGAACAGCAATTCTTGCGAAATAGGACCGGCTGGGAACTTTCCATTTCGGGCAGATGGCAGACACAAATTCAAGGAAACCCACCCCTTCCACAAATGAAAAAGGAAGAAGGTCCAGCGCTAACATTTTAGCCAGCTTCGCATTGTACAATCGTGCCGTTGGGTGGTTGCGTTGGAACTGCCCCTCCAACCTAAACATGCTGTCAATGGTAGGCTGGCTTACTTTCCTTAGTGGTGCTGTTTTCATTAACCCACTAAGGCTCAACGACACAGATTGTCTCATTGAGGTACTCGCCGGTCGCCTTGGTGTCTCACCCACACTCTGAGTATGGCTCTTACTGCGGTGCCACTCTGATGTTACTGAGGAGGATGTGGGCGTTACCACTGCAGTGACTGCACTACTGGAGACAGGGCTAGAAATGCCTCCCTGTTCTTCACCTGCCACCACAATAATATCGCTCCCTGATTCATGACCAACTTCAAAGGGTTTAGTTTTCCTACTTTCTTTTAACTTACGTTGGTGATCCTCCCACACGATATTGTGGTGTATTTTTAGATGACTTGCTTGTCCTCCGGTACCATAGTTTGTACCAAGCTTACCACGCCGAACACCTTGCCGACAAATTGCGCATATAGCAACGTTCTCCTCCTTGGCGCTAACAGAAAAGAAGTCCCAAACTGGGGAGGAGAACTTTCTGGCACTGCTGGATGTGCCACTTTCAACACCAGATGAACTTGAGGGGGTGCTTGAAAATATGTGACCCTGTCCACCTACACTGTGACTTTTACTACCACTTCCTACTGAGATGGTTGAGCTGGATGTAGGTTCCTGCCGGGCCTTGGAAAATATGGCAGCTGGAGGTAGTGGTGGTGTAACCTGTGTTGGTGAGATCCGTGCTACATCCCGCTCAGTAGCAGCCTTTCTGGATAGGGTGAGAATGTCGGTCTCCAATCCCTTTGGGGCGGGAGTAATGTGCGTGATGACTGGCTCGTCTTCATCAACATCATCACCCCCCTCTTCTACATCTACCTCCATAACTCTAAGTTTTTCTGGGACCTTCCTTTTCAGAAGCAATGTCTTGTGGCGTACTTCACTCTCAGACCGAGCTGGTGGGACCCAAGTGTCATCACGATCATCAGAAGCGGGGCTTGAAGAAGAAGATGATGGACTAAGCCTCCTTTTCCTTGCTGGTGGTCTGGAAGACAATTGATCTTCTGAAACAGTGGTTTGACTTCGCTCCACTTTGTCTGCAGGAAGCTCGATTTCCTGAAATGCCCCTACGTCAGGAGCAACAACTACTATGGTGAGCTGTTGCGGCGGCTGCTGCTGTTCTGGTTGCGGCGGCTGCTGCTGCTGTTCTGGTTGCGGCGGCTGCTGCTGCTGTTCTGGTTGCGGCGGCTGCTGCTGCTGTTCTGCTTGCGGCGGCGGCTGCTGTTCTGGTTGCGGCGGCTGCTGTTCTGGTTGCGGCGGCTGCTGTTCTGGTTGCGGCGGCTGCTGCTGTTCTGGTTGCGGCGGCTTGACACTGATCTGCTGAGTTTGCGCCTGCGTTGAACTTGATTGTGTACTACTTTGCGGTAATGACATTTCTTCAACATCGCTGCTCGTTAGTAGACTGGCTACCTCTGCGACACTAAAGCCCTTGGGCCTAGGTTGGTGGGGTTTGACCGCTGTGCTGCTCCCAGCTTGGTTCCCGGACAACGCTTTGGTGCCAAAAAAAACATTGGCCGGCACACCACCAGTCGTGGTTAATGGCACTTCCTTTTTCTGTTCCTTCTTCTGACCGGCAACTTTCTTGGTACTGGACCTGGTACCTTTCTTTGGGGCCATCTTCTTCAGATGTCAGGCAGGAGGCAGATGCACAACAGGTTCTGGTCACACGTGGGCGTGATGCGCACTTTGCGCAGCAGGACTTCTGTCTGGCTGGCAGTACAACGGGTAGCCAGGTGATGCCGATGACACCTCCTACTATGTCTTTTGTGCACCTAAAAGCAAAGAAGAGAGGAGAAGAACATCAGTGAAATGTTGCATTTGTTTTTGTGGTTGTTACTTAGTACTGTACTAGTGCAAACAAAAGATAGTCTAGCCATTTATGACTATTTTTTTAACTAGAGCTATGTTATACTACTAGTACTGTGTACAGCCACACACTACACTCTCAGGAAGGATAGGAAAGTTAATAATAAACAACAAAATAAAAAACTAATGGAAGTGTGGTGGACCATTGCATTATTTGAGCATCTCAGCATCCATGGAGCTGCTGCTGGCAAAGGGGGTGGATGGATGGAAGCAGTAACCCAATAGGAAAACCATGCAGGCCTATATGGCAAAAGCAGGACACTAATAACTCCCAACACAAAAAAGGCCACCAGCCACATGGACACTCACAAATCACAAACAAGCAGGGGGCCTGGGAAACACCAGGAGCTGACAAAAGGCCTATAAAAGTCAGGTAAAGGATGCATGCTGAAGCACACTGCTCTGCCTTTTTAATGCAACAAAATGCAAATACGAACATTCACAGGCCCCAAAAAGGTCTGCAGGGAGCATGCATCGCACACCAACACTCACCAGACACACACAACAAAAGCATGTCTTTAAGACAACCAACATCAGAAAGCCAACCCCCAAAAAACACACGTCCCCAACTCAATCCAATGCCATCCATGCTCTAATTGATGTCTAAATTCAACAGAGCACACAGAAAACAGTAGATTACTAAAGCTGTGGCTACCTGCTCTGGTAGCAGTGGATGAAAGCAGGCCTGTTGGCAGACAAGGCCAGGCAAGCTTGCAGGCCTAGGCCTCAAAATGGCTACCAGCCACATGGCCAGGCCCAACAACATCAGCAAGGCCACCCCAAAAAACACACTTCCCTAACTCAATCCAATGCCATCCATGCCCTAAATGATGTCTAAATTCAACAGAGCACACAGAAAACAGTAGCTTACTAAAGCTGTGGCTACCTGCTCTGGTAGCAGTGGATGAAAGCAGGCCTGTTGGCAGACAAGGCCAGGCAAGCTTGCAGGCCTAGGCCTCAAAATGGCCACCAGCCACATGGCCAGGCCCAACAACATCAGCTAGGCCACCCCAAAAAACACACTTCCCCAACTCAATCCAATGCCATCCATGCCCTAAATGATGTCTAAATTCAACAGAGCAAACAGAAAACAGTAGATTACTAAAGCTGTGGCTACCTGCTCTGGTAGCAGTGGATGAAAGCAGGCCTGTTGGCAGACAAGGCCAGGCAAGCTTGCAGGCCTAGGCCTCAAAATGGCCACCAGCCACATGGCCAGGCCCAACAACATCAGCAAGGCCACCCCAAAAAACACACTTCCCCAACTCAATCCAATGCCATCCATGCCCTAAATGATGTCTAAATTCAACAGAGCACACAGAAAACAGTAGATTACTAAAGCTGTGGCTACCTGCTCTGGTAGCAGTGGCTGAAAGCAGGCCTGTTGGCAGACAAGGCCAGGCAAGCTTGCAGGCCTAGGCCTCAAAATGGCCACCAGCCACATGGCCAGGCCCAACAACATCAGCAAGGCCACCCCAAAAAACACACTTCCCCAACTCAATCCAATGCCATCCATGCCCTAAATGATGTCTAAATTCAACAGAGCAAACAGAAAACAGTAGATTACTAAAGCTGTGGCTACCTGCTCTGGTAGCAGTGGATGAAAGCAGGCCTGTTGGCAGACAAGGCCAGGCAAGCTTGCAGGCCTAGGCCTCAAAATGGCCACCAGCCACATGGCCAGGCCCAACAACATCAGCAAGGCCACCCCAAAAAAAACACTTCCCCAACTCAATCCAATGCCATCCATGCCCTAAATGATGTCTAAATTCAACAGAGCAAACAGAAAACAGTAGATTACTAAAGCTGTGGCTGCCTGCTCTGGTAGCAGTGGATGAAAGCAGGCCTGTTGGCAGACAAGGCCAGGCAAGCTTGCAGGCCTAGGCCTCAAAATGGCCACCAGCCACATGGCCAGGCCCAACAACATCAGCAAGGCCACCCCAAAAAACACACTTCCCCAACTCAATCCAATGCCATCCATGCCCTAAATGATGTCTAAATTCAACAGAGCACACAGAAAACAGTAGCTTACTAAAGCTGTGGCTACCTGCTCTGGTAGCAGTGGATGAAAGCAGGCCTGTTGGCAGACAAGGCCAGGCAAGCTTGCAGGCCTAGGCCTCAAAATGGCCACCAGCCACATGGCCAGGCCCAACAACATCAGCAAGGCCACCCCAAAAAACACACTTCCCCAACTCAATCCAATGCCATCCATGCCCTAAATGATGTCTAAATTCAACAGAGCAAACAGAATACAGTAGATTACTAAAGCTGTGGCTACCTTCTCTGGTAGCAGTGGATGAAAGCAGGCCTGTTGGCAGACAAGGCCAGGCAAGCTTGCAGGCCTAGGCCTCAAAATGGCCACCAGCCACATGGCCAGGCCCAACAACATCAGCAAGGCCACCCCAAAAAACACACTTCCCCAACTCAATCCAATGCCATCCATGCCCTAAATGATGTCTAAATTCAACAGAGCACACAGAAAACAGTAGCTTACTAAAGCTGTGGCTACCTGCTCTGGTAGCAGTGGATGAAAGCAGGCCTGTTGGCAGACAAGGCCAGGCAAGCTTGCAGGCCTAGGCCTCAAAATGGCCACCAGCCACATGGCCAGGCCCAACAACATCAGCAAGGCCACCCCAAAAAACACACTTCCCCAACTCAATCCAATGCAATCCATGCCCTAAATGATGTCTAAATTTAACAGAGCAAACAGAAAACAGTAGATTACTAAAGCTGTGGCTACCTGCTCTGGTAGCAGTGGATGAAAGCAGGCCTGTTGGCAGACAAGGCCAGGCAAGCTTGCAGGCCTAGGCCTCAAAATGGCCACCAGCCACATGGCCAGGCCCAACAACATCAGCAAGGCCACCCCAAAAAACACACTTCCCCAACTCAATCCAATGCCATTCATGCCCTAAATGATGTCTAAATTCAACAGAGCACACAGAAAACAGTAGCTTACTAAAGCTGTGGCTACCTGCTCTGGTAGCAGTGGATGAAAGCAGGCCTGTTGGCAGACAAGGCCAGGCAAGCTTGCAGGCCTAGGCCTAAAAATGGCCACCAGCCACATGGCCAGGCCCAACAACATCAGCAAGGCCACCCCAAAAAACACACTTCCCCAACTCAATCCAATGCCATCCATGCCCTAAATGATGTCTAAATTCAACAGAGCAAACAGAAAACAGTAGATTACTAAGGCTGTGGCTACCTGCTCTGGTAGCAGTGGATGAAAGCAGGCCTGTTGGCAGACAAGGCCAGGCAAGCTTGCAGGCCTAGGCCTCAAAATGGCCACCAGCCACATGGCCAGGCCCAACAACATCAGCAAGGCCACCCCAAAAAACACACTTCCCCAACTCAATCCAATGCCATCCATGCCCTAAATGATGTCTAAATTCAACAGAGCAAACAGAAAACAGTAGATTACTAAGGCTGTGGCTACCTGCTCTGGTAGCAGTGGATGAAAGCAGGCCTGTTGGCAGACAAGGCCAGGCAAGCTTGCAGGCCTAGGCCTCAAAATGGCCACCAGCCACATGGCCAGGCCCAACAACATCAGCAAGGCCACCCCAAAAAACACACTTCCCCAACTCAATCCAATGCCATCCATGCCCTAAATGATGTCTAAATTCAACAGAGCAAGCAGAAAACAGTAGATTACTAAAGCTGTGGCTACCTGCTCTGGTAGCAGTGGATGAAAGCAGGCCTGTTGGCAGACAAGGCCAGGCAAGCTTGCAGGCCTAGGCCTCAAAATGGCCACCAGCCACATGGACAGACCCAACAACATCAGCAAGGCCACCCCAAAAAACACACTTCCCCAACTCAATCCAATGCCATCCATGCCCTAAATGATGTCTAAATTCAACAGAGCAAACAGAAAACAGTAGATTACTAAAGCTGTGGCTACCTGCTCTGGTAGCAGTGGATGAAAGCAGGCCTGTTGGCAGACAAGGCCAGGCAAGCTTGCAGGCCTAGGCCTCAAAATGGCTACCAGCCACATGGCCAGGCCCAACAACATCAGCAAGGCCACCCCAAAAAACACACTTCCCTAACTCAATCCAATGCCATCCATGCCCTAAATGATGTCTAAATTCAACAGAGCACACAGAAAACAGTAGCTTACTAAAGCTGTGGCTACCTGCTCTGGTAGCAGTGGATGAAAGCAGGCCTGTTGGCAGACAAGGCCAGGCAAGCTTGCAGGCCTAGGCCTCAAAATGGCCACCAGCCACATGGCCAGGCCCAACAACATCAGCAAGGCCACCCCAAAAAACACACTTCCCCAACTCAATCCAATGCCATCCATGCCCTAAATGATGTCTAAATTCAACAGAGCAAACAGAAAACAGTAGATTACTAAAGCTGTGGCTACCTGCTCTGGTAGCAGTGGATGAAAGCAGGCCTGTTGGCAGACAAGGCCAGGCAAGCTTGCAGGCCTAGGCCTCAAAATGGCCACCAGCCACATGGCCAGGCCCAACAACATCAGCAAGGCCACCCCAAAAAACACACTTCCCCAACTCAATCCAATGCCATCCATGCCCTAAATGATGTCTAAATTCAACAGAGCACACAGAAAACAGTAGATTACTAAAGCTGTGGCTACCTGCTCTGGTAGCAGTGGCTGAAAGCAGGCCTGTTGGCAGACAAGGCCAGGCAAGCTTGCAGGCCTAGGCCTCAAAATGGCCACCAGCCACATGGCCAGGCCCAACAACATCAGCAAGGCCACCCCAAAAAACACACTTCCCCAACTCAATCCAATGCCATCCATGCCCTAAATGATGTCTAAATTCAACAGAGCAAACAGAAAACAGTAGATTACTAAAGCTGTGGCTACCTGCTCTGGTAGCAGTGGATGAAAGCAGGCCTGTTGGCAGACAAGGCCAGGCAAGCTTGCAGGCCTAGGCCTCAAAATGGCCACCAGCCACATGGCCAGGCCCAACAACATCAGCAAGGCCACCCCAAAAAAAACACTTCCCCAACTCAATCCAATGCCATCCATGCCCTAAATGATGTCTAAATTCAACAGAGCAAACAGAAAACAGTAGATTACTAAAGCTGTGGCTGCCTGCTCTGGTAGCAGTGGATGAAAGCAGGCCTGTTGGCAGACAAGGCCAGGCAAGCTTGCAGGCCTAGGCCTCAAAATGGCCACCAGCCACATGGCCAGGCCCAACAACATCAGCAAGGCCACCCCAAAAAACACACTTCCCCAACTCAATCCAATGCCATCCATGCCCTAAATGATGTCTAAATTCAACAGAGCACACAGAAAACAGTAGCTTACTAATGCTGTGGCTACCTGCTCTGGTAGCAGTGGATGAAAGCAGGCCTGTTGGCAGACAAGGCCAGGCAAGCTTGCAGGCCTAGGCCTCAAAATGGCCACCAGCCACATGGCCAGGCCCAACAACATCAGCAAGGCCACCCCAAAAAACACACTTCCCCAACTCAATCCAATGCCATCCATGCCCTAAATGATGTCTAAATTCAACAGAGCACACAGAAAACAGTAGCTTACTAAAGCTGTGGCTACCTGCTCTGGTAGCAGTGGATGAAAGCAGGCCTGTTGGCAGACAAGGCCAGGCAAGCTTGCAGGCCTAGGCCTCAAAATGGCCACCAGCCACATGGCCAGGCCCAACAACATCAGCAAGGCCACCCCAAAAAACACACTTCCCCAACTCAATCCAATGCTATCCATGCCCTAAATGATGTCTAAATTCAACAGAGCAAACAGAAAACAGTAGATTACTAAAGCTGTGGCTACCTGCTCTGGTAGCAGTGGATGAAAGCAGGCCTGTTGGCAGACAAGGCCAGGCAAGCTTGCAGGCCTAGGCCTCAAAATGGCCACCAGCCACATGGCCAGGCCCAACAACATCAGCAAGGCCACCCCAAAAAACACACTTCCCCAACTCAATCCAATGCCATCCATGCCCTAAATGATGTCTAAATTCAACAGAGCACACAGAAAACAGTAGCTTACTAAAGCTGTGGCTACCTGCTCTGGTAGCAGTGGATGAAAGCAGGCCTGTTGGCAGACAAGGCCAGGCAAGCTTGCAGGCCTAGGCCTAAAAATGGCCACCAGCCACATGGCCAGGCCCAACAACATCAGCAAGGCCACCCCAAAAAACACACTTCCCCAACTCAATCCAATGCCATCCATGCCCTAAATGATGTCTAAATTCAACAGAGCAAACAGAAAACAGTAGATTACTAAGGCTGTGGCTACCTGCTCTGGTAGCAGTGGATGAAAGCAGGCCTGTTGGCAGACAAGGCCAGGCAAGCTTGCAGGCCTAGGCCTCAAAATGGCCACCAGCCACATGGCCAGGCCCAACAACATCAGCAAGGCCACCCCAAAAAACACACTTCCCCAACTCAATCCAATGCCATCCATGCCCTAAATGATGTCTAAATTCAACAGAGCAAACAGAAAACAGTAGATTACTAAGGCTGTGGCTACCTGCTCTGGTAGCAGTGGATGAAAGCAGGCCTGTTGGCAGACAAGGCCAGGCAAGCTTGCAGACCTAGGCCTCAAAATGGCCACCAGCCACATGGCCAGGCCCAACAACATCAGCAAGGCCACCCCAAAAAACACACTTCCCCAACTCAATCCAATGCCATCCATGCCCTAAATGTGCTTGAAAATGAAATATATTCAAAAAACAAAAGGAACAGTTGCTTCATCATGCACACACACACCCATGAGGCCATGCCCATGGCTAGCTCGGGCCTACTACTACAACCCACAAAATTTTAAAAAAAAATTAAAAAAAGGAATGATGATAATTAATTAATTATCAAAAATAAATTGTAGTTACACAACAACTGCAATGCCCACAATCAAACACAACAACCACTTACTTGTAAAATATCCTATTCCAAAAATCCTGAAATCCAATTGCAATGATGCAGCAGACAAAAAGAGTGATCTTTCCAGCTCCAAATCCAAAGGCAGAATGAGCAGGAGATGGACAAAGCACTGGGAGGAGCCTGCTGGACAGGAACAGGAAGTTGGAGATTCTGTGTCACTTCCTCCCTCTCTCCACCTTGTAAAAAAATAACTCCTTGCACAAAAAAGGAAAGCCAAATGTGAATGTAAGGAGTTCTTTTCATCCAAAATCAGTATTGGCAGATGGTTTCATGCTGCTAGAGCCGATATTCCTCTCCAAATTGTAAATTTTACGTTGTTGAGTTCTCGAGCTTCACATTACTTCCGCCGGCGTGTCGAAAACGATATGATCGCGTTCTCTTCTTTGTCCCTGTCGCGTTGGATATGACGTGTTCGTGGTCTCTTTCTCCTGTTCGCGTTCGATTTCACGTGCCCGCGTCCTCATCCTCTAGCTCGCGATGTAGAATGACATGTTCGAGATCTCAATCTTCTCATACTCGCAAGGTGCATGATCGGGAGAAGAAAGACGTGATCGCGCGACAAATGACGTGATCGCGTGAAAAATGACTTTAATGCGGCCGCGAACTCTCGCGAGACAGCGCAAAATGGCTACCAAAATCCAACATCTCGTGGAGAACGCGACCGGGTCAAGAAAACTTGTCGGAGAACGCAGGGATTCAGGTAAGGCGATCGCGCGCGCGCGAGAATGTATTGTTTTACAGCGCGAGCAAGAAAAAAATTATCGCTAAGCTGCGGAATGCGGAAATTTTGACATTTTCGCGAAAATGCCAAAATATCGCAATTTCCGCGAACGGAACGGAATTTTGGCCCAGGCCTAATCTGTACAGCATGGGTGAGTGAGTACCTGTGTGAGTGACTGCATAGCTGAATTAGTGTGAGCAGTAGTGGTTGTATGGGTGTGTAAGTGGCTGTATGGGTAAGTAAATGAGTGTGTGGGTGGCTGTGGGTGGCTGTGTGGGGGAATGAATACACATGTGAGTGACTGTATGGATGAGTGAGTGGGTACATAAGTGGTATATACATCAGTGAACAGCTGTGTGAGAATCTGTATGAGTGAGTGACAAGCTGCTTTGGAGTGACTGTGTGTCGGTGGGTATATGGGTGAGTGAGTGGGTATGTGAGTGTTTGTGTGGGTGAGTGAGTGGCTGTGTGTGTATGTATACGTGTGTGGGTTTGAGAGTGGCTGTATTGATGGCTCAGCAAGTGTGTGAGTGGCAGTATGGGTGAGTGTGTGCATGTGTAAACGGCTGTATGTGTGAGTGAGTGAGTGAGTGAGTGAGTGAGTGAGTGAGTGAGTGAGTGAGTGAGTGAGTGAGTGAGTGAGTGAGTGAGTGCCTATATATATGAGTGGGTGAGTTGGAGAGGCTGTGTGGGTGAGTGTGTATGTGAGTGTCGGTATAGGTGGCTGAGTGGGTACATGAGTGCCTTTATGGGTGAATGAGTTGGTATGTGAGTGCCTGTATGGGTAAGTGAGTGACTGTATATGTGGCTGTGCGAATAAGTGAGTGGATGTGTAAGTAGCTGTATAGCTGAGTAAGGATTACTTGTGGCCCCATAGCAAAGCAGCTTTTAATTGTATTGGAGTTTGTCATCATCATCTCCTGGTAAAAGAGATTTATGGCAAAGTATACCAAGTATTCTTTATGCACAACGACTTTCTCCATGAATATGTCAAAGAAGTATTTCTGAGTCACTACAAGTATGGTGACACATTTAAATGTATATCAACACAAACACTGTTGTCAATGAAAAATAATAGAAATATAAGTTAGTATTTCATTTACAAAATTCCAGAAACAGAACAGAAACAGAACAGTGCACATTACTATGCCGTGACAACTAATCACACTATAGCAAAACATTTCATTTTCCCTTTTTTACTCAGCTTTCATACTTTTACACCATAAATAATGTACTATATGAAGCTTCATCCTTGAACAGTGGGTCAAACAATGGTATGGATTGTACTTAAACCCCATACCTGCACAGTAAGTCACTGTAAATAAGTGACACTATGCATTGCACTCACTACAATTCATAAACTTACTACACTAAAACAAACAAATGTATCTTAAAACGTTTTCCTTTATTATTATGCCTGGTACACTACTACTAATAAATGTAAACCACACTTGAATGTTGCATATCCTTTTGAAAAGCTATCACTAGTAGGCCAAATGATGTCTAGAACTCTGGTGAACCACATATATGAAATACAATACATTACTTTTTCCCCAGAAATAGTACATAGAACTTTGATTCAAGAACCAAAGGGTGACAAACTCAGTGTGAAAGGTAGTTTTGGTTTCAATTGAACATTGTTGTCATTCCATTGTGTTCATCCAGTTTCAGTCTTAAGTTAGAAAGTGTAGTATCTACATGTTACATTAACTCCTTAGTGGAAGATAAAAGGACTTTTGAATTTTGGTGAGTAGTTTCAAGACATCACCCTTAATAGGCTCAATGATGTCTGAAACATTGATGATCCACATACTAGAAACACCGTAAATTTATTTTCCCCCAAAATACTCCTTAGAAAATTGGTTGGAGAAACATGAGATAAGAATTTTGTAGTTTGAAGGGCAGTTCTTTTTAATTTTAAGGTTGCAGTCATTGCATTCTGTCCACCAATTTCACTCTTTAAATAGACAGTGTAGTGCCCAGAAATTACATTAACTCCTTTGTGAAAGATCACAGATATAGTAGCAGGTTCACTGACATAACTTCTATATACAATATATCCATGTAAAAAATATCAATAAAAAATATAAACAACAAAAATATTGTCTTCTATACTTAAAAAGATAAGTACAAAAATATTGAATAAAAATATTAATGTAAAAAATATAGATGTAAAAAATATTGACTTAAATATATATATATATAAATTAAATAATATATACTTAATATATTAAATATTGACACTAAATTTAACAAAATGTATTAAATGTAATATACAGTTGGAAAAAATATAACAAATACACTTAATTGAAAAAATACACAAACTTAATAATTTATACATGTATATATTTACTTTAAAATAATTGATAACCTATTATCTTTAATTTATTTTAAAAATTAAGAATTATATAAAACTAATATATGTAACCAAAAAACGATTTGTGAATCCTCATTGGACTATTTCTAATACCCAACAAATTCACATCTTCTAGCTTCCCCATTATTAAGAGGAAGCCGGTGTGTATCCTTGATATGAAATAAACCCCTTTTTAAATGGGGAATGACTTTTACAACATGGATCTGGTTATCGACTGGCTCCTTTTCTCACGAGAGTGACT
Source organism: Triturus cristatus (assembly GCF_964204655.1). NCBI lineage: Eukaryota > Metazoa > Chordata > Amphibia > Caudata > Salamandridae > Triturus > Triturus cristatus. The sequence goes on from NC_140593.1 coordinate 775,205,125, forward strand.
CTTTCTCTAAATACTCAGCGCCCTGAAGAAGACCGCTTCAAGGACAAAACGTGTCGGCTGTGCCGTTGTGAACAGTGATGCTCATGACCTAAGCAGTAGGATAACTGTTGGATAGCAGAGAGGTAAAAATTACTATTCCCACTTCAGTGAGTGCAACAGTAGGAAAAGTGGTGGATAGCAGAGGGGTAACATTTACTATTCCCACTCCAGTGAGAGCCACAGTAGGTAAAGTGTTGGATAGTGGAGGGGCACAAATTACTATTCCCACTCCAAAGACTGCAACAGTAGGGAACATGTTGGATAGCGGAGAGGTAAAAATGTAGTATTCCCATTCCACTGATTGCAACAGTAGGATAAATGTTGGATATCTGAGGGGTAAAAGAAATTATTCCCACTCCAGTAAATGCAACAGTAGGAAAAGTGTTGGATAGCGGAAGGGTACAAATTGCTATTCCAACTCCAGTGAGTACAATAGTAGGGAAAGTGTTGGATAGATGAGGGGTAAAATGTACTATGCCCACTCCAGTGAGAGCAACAGTAGGGAAAGGGTTGGATACCGTAAGGGCAAAAATTAATATTCTCACTCCAAAGACTGCAACAGCATGAAAAATGTTGGATAGGGGAGGGGTAAAAAATGTGTATTCCGACTGCACTGAATGCAACACATAGATATGGATACTGAAAGTCTTCAATGAAGAGCTGTTTGACGAGAGTAATTTGCGAACACACTAATGATGTAGAACCATAATCCACATCTTAAGGCGGACCCGTAACTGGTTCCGGCATCAAGTCAATGTAGGATTCTATTGGGTAAGATACTTTCAGTATCCAAATCCTTCTGAAACACTGGAATGCAGAAGAGAATCTTCTAACACAGCTTCTGGGTCAATTTAATGGTTAATCAAACTGGAATTGAACACTTATAGGAATCTTACTCTTGGATGCCCTGAAGAAACCTGGATAGGGTGAAATGTGTTGGTAACCCATCAAACCATATGCAATAAAGGATCTAATTTATAAAGATAACCTCTAGTTACATTTGTGCATGTTTGGCAATTGTGCCTTTACTGATTTAGATGTTGTTCTTGTTGCCTCTCAGATCTTTTTGTCTGGTGTCTAATTATTCGTGGTTCTAGTTGGTGTCGAACCATATTTCGAGTTGGGCAATTGTGAACTTGATATGAGTCTTTGAACATTATAAGCAACATGTGATGTGGGACAATTGGATCCGCTAGCCATCATTGTTTATTTGACTGACTTAAAAAAAAAATTAAAAATTAAATAAAATAATAAAAATAAGTAAACAATATTTAAAAAATAAAAATATTGAACTCATAAAAAGAACACATATTACAAATGTTAATATTAATTACATATAACAAAAAACAACACAACTTATAAAAAATTAAATAAAATTACAAAAACAAAATTTTAAACTACAAAATATTTACAAATAAAATATTCAAGTCAAGTCAAGTCAAATATATTTTTATTTGATCCATTAAAAATCATAAAAGAATTGAGAACCACCGTGGAACATGATACTTTAAGTATACATTTTAAAAGCATATTATTAAAAAGACCATAAGGTCATAACCGCAAACAGTGGGCAACTAGTTAAATAAAAAGATTGACAGGTGTATCAGTGCAATTAAAGAATGTGTAACTACATTTTTAGGCTACTTCAATTGATTCAATTTTTTCCAGTTCTTTTGCCGCAATTTTCCAAAGTTTTATGGCTCTACAAGACAGGGGAATCGACAACCCTCCAAGACACCTGATAACTGCTGCTCTGCATGTTCTTATTTGTTCCTTCCTTAGAGCCTTCCGAAGGACGGTTTTTTCAAGTTTCTAATACAAAAGGGCAAGTGCATGATAGATGTAATAATGACTCGTCCCCTTGTCCACAAAGGTGGCATTCATTGGATGGCCATGTGTGTTTCCATTTCGGGGTCAGATCCTTCTAAGGAAGTGACCCCATTCGTAGCAGTGTCAGATAGTGCTTTTTCTGGTGGGAGAAGTGTTCAATCAGATACGCTTGCGGCTTCAGCTTCTGGTAGGCATGTATCACAGCCCAAGCGTGATTTTTTTTGCAAAGGTAGTTTTGTCCATTAATAGAGAAATCCGCTTGATGGCATTATTCAGAGCGGATTTAAATCCGGAGTACGTTACAGGGGTAAACCAGGCCTCCTCTAGCTGTAATGCCAACAGGGATTCCTTCAAAACTGTTGTGGCTGAATTGACAAGCCTTACTTGATTTTCAATCTCTACCCAGCAGTGGTGGGCTAAGGTGTTGTCTTCTGCTTCCCTCCTCCTCCAGTAATACTTTACTAGTGCACCTTGTCTGGCCGTGATCTGATTTTTTATTCGATATTCTAGGTGGATTTTTGCCTGTGAGGTATGTAGCGGTATTAAAAACAATCACTTGAAAAATGTGGATTGCCATCTAGTTGAAAACCTAGGTATTTGTAGGAAACTACCCGGGTCAGTGGTTGCTCACCCAATTTCCAGGAATATGTATGCTTTTTCGTTGTTTTATTGTGTTTAGAGAAGCACAACACTTTTGGTTTTTGGTGGTTAATCATTAGTTGGTTCAGGGTGGTGTAAGCTCCTAATTCCATAATCAGTCTCTGCAGGCCTATGGGAGTTTGTGCTAGCAAAAAAATGTTGTCCACATATTGGAGACAGGGTGTCGGTATTTTGCCCAATTTTTGAGGATCGGCTTGAATTAACCGAAGGTGCTTATCAAGATCGGATGTGTAGATGTTGAATAGACAGGGCGCTAACACGCAACCCTGTTTTAACCCATTAAGGGGCCGATTCTGATCCAGGTCGGACAGCTCTCCGAGAGCTGTTCGTAGCCTTACCTTGCGACCAACTCGTACCCGGAGCCGGTCCGTCCGGGCGATGAAGTACGATGCACATAACTGACACAAATCCAACCGACACTTAGGCTGTGATTCAAGTTTCATTTTCCATACGAGCCGTACCTCCGAACGCCGAACCGAGTCGCCTGGAAGCAGTATCCACAGCAGTTTCAGGCCGGACAAGTACGATGTGCAAATCATACGTGCCGGACGGGTCACCACGTACAGCACGTCACAGCATCCAGAAAAGAAGCATATCAGGTACGATTCATACCAGAACCCAATCCACGGCTACGAGACGGACCAGCTAGCAGCAGTTACGAGACGGAGCAACAAGCAGTGTGTACGAGACAAACACATCATGAATCCCATCACGCAGGTCATACCATTACTGTACATCTATGACCGGATCAGGAACAGACACGGACAGCGCAGACAGTAAGTCAGACACCCACCACACAAACAAACGACACGTACCCGCAAAATGTCACACACACCCAGGGGATCCATATCCTAGCCACTAGCAACAGGCCACCATAGGGGTTGTATGACCATCACCACTACCACCCCCACTCATAGGGGACCTGTTGCCCATCACTCCTGCCACCCCCACTCATAGGGCTTATGTTGCCCATCACTACTGCCACCCCCACCCATAGGGGTTAGGTTGCCCATCACTACTGCCACCCCCACCCATAGGGGACCTGTTGTCCATCACTCCTGCCACCCCCACTCATAGGGCTTATGTTGCCCATCACTACTGCCACCCCCACCCATAGGGGTTATGTTGCCCATCACTCCTGCCACCCCCACTCATAGGGCTTATGTTGCCCATTACTACTGCCCCCCCACCCATAGGGGTTCATGTTGCCCATCACTCCTGCCACCCCACCCATAGGGCTTATGTTGCCCATCACTCCTGCCACCCCCACTCATAGGGCTTATGTTGCCCATCACTCTTGCCACCCCCACCCATAGGGCTTCTGTTGCCCATCACTCCTGCCACCCCCACTCATAAGGGACCTGTTGCCCATAACTCCTGCCACCTCCACCCACAGGGACTATGTTGCCCATCACTCCTGCCATCCCCACCCGTAGGGCTTATGTTGCCCATCACTCCTGCCAACCCCACTCATAGGGGACCTGTTGCCCATCACTCCTGCCACCCCCACTCATAGGGCTTATGTTGCCCATCACTACTGCCACCCCCACCCATAGGGGTTATGTTGCCCATCACTCCTGCCACCCCCACTCATATGGTTTATGTTTCCCATCACTACTACCACCCCCACCCATAGGGGTTCATGTTGCCCATCACTCCTGCCACCCCTACCCATAGGGCTTATGTTGCCCATCACTCCTGCCACCCCACTCATAGGGGTCCTGTTGCCCATCACTCCTGCCACCCCCACTCATAGGGGATCTGTTGCCCATCACTCCTGCCACCCCCACCCATTGGGCTTATGTTGCCCATCACTCTGCCAACCCCACTCATAGGGCTTATGTTGCCCATCACTCCGGCCACCCCTACTCATAGGGGACCTGTTGCCCATCACTCCTGCCACCCCCACCCATAGGGACTATGTTGCCCATCACCCCTGCCATCCCCACACATAGGGCTTATGTTGCCCATCAATCCTGCCACCCCCCACTCATAAGGGACCTGTTGCCCATAACTCCTGCCACCTCCACCCACAGGGACTATGTTGCCCATCACTCCTGCCATCCCCACCCGTAGGGCTTATGTTGCCCATCACTCCTGCCAACCCCACTCATAGGGGACCTGTTGCCCATCACTCCTGCCACCCCCACTCATAGGGCTTATGTTGCCCATCACTACTGCCACCCCCACCCATAGGGGTTATGTTGCCCATCACTCCTGCCACCCCCACTCATAGGGTTTATGTTTCCCATCACTACTGCCACCCCCACCCATAGGGGTTCATGTTGCCCATCACTCCTGCCACCCCTATCCATAGGGCTTATGTTGCCCATCACTCCTGCCACCCCACTCATAGGGGACCTGTTGCCCATCACTCCTGCCACCCCCACTCATAGGGGACCTGTTGCCCATCACTCCTGCCACCCCCACCCATTGGGCTTATGTTGCCCATCACTCTGCCAACCCCACTCATAGGGCTTATGTTGCCCATCACTCCTGCCACCCCCACTCATAGGGCTTATGTTGCCCATCACTACTGCCACCCCCACTCATAGGGGACCTGTTGCCCATCACTCCTGCCACCCCTACCCATAGGGACTATGTTGCCCATCACTACTGCCACCCCCACCCATAGGGCTTATGTTGCCCATCACTCCGGCCACCCCTACTCATAGGGGACCTGTTGCCCATCACTCCTGCCACCCCCACCCATAGGGACTATGTTGCCCATCACCCCTGCCATCCCCACACATAGGGCTTATGTTGCCCATCACTCCTGCCACCCCCACTCATAGGGGACCTGTTGCCCATCACTCCTGCCACCCCCAGTCATAGGGCTTATGTTGCCCATCAATACTGCCACCCCCATCCATAGGGGTTATGTTGCCCATCACTCCTGCCACCCCCACTCATAGGGCTTATGTTGCCCATCACTACTGCCAACCCAACCCATAGGGGTTTATGGTGCCCGTCACTCCTGCCACCCCCACCCATAGGGCTTATGTTGGCCATCACTCCTGCCACCCCCACTCATAGGGGACCTGTTGCCCATCACTCCTGCCATCCCCACCCATAGGGCTTTTGTTGCCCATCACTCCTGCCACCCCCACTCATAGGGGACCTGTTGCCCATCACTCCTGCCACCTCCACACTCATAGGGGACCTGTTGCCCATCACTCCTGCCACCCCTACCCATAGGGCTTATGTTGCCCATCACTCCTGCCACCCCCACTCATAGGGGACCTGTTGCCCATCACTCCCACAAGGGAGTCATCCTCCGAGCTGCTGTGGCCCTCAGCTGGGGTGGATGGTGCTGAGGACTCATCGGTCTGGCTCCACTGGCCCTCCGTGCCACTGGGTCCCTCCCACTCCTCGCGTTCTGTCCCAGTCAGGCTCTGTGGCTCCTCCTGGTCCGAAGAGCTGTCCCCTCCTGTGGCCATGGATGTATCTGGATAGAATTAGGAAACAAAGAACAACATCTGTCACCTGCACTCACCGCACACACCACAGTGAGTACAGCACATAACAGGGCAAGCCATGGCATCATCTGCTGAACAATGCTCAAAGTGCTCACACTGTTTATAATAAGCCAATTGTCTGTCTCACCATCAACCATGGCACTCATATCCCTCCTGGACTTGCACTCATATGTCTGTTACATGTTGGATGCTAATACCCCAATGTGCAGACATGCACCACCTACACATTTGTTAGACATGCAAGCGAACATGTAGGAGTATGTCACTATACACACATCACATCTCTTGCCACTGACTCAGTACAGGTGTGAGGGTGAAGGGATGGCCAGAGTCTCATTTCACATGCTTGTGATGCATACCAACAACACACACTAATATGTTCTCATGTCCTGATAGTCAATGCCACAATGGGGTGCATGGAGCACATTTGACCCCAATGCATGATCACTCATAGTAAGTTAAATGCCATGGCACTGGCATGCCTGGAAAGTCAGTCATCAGTGTCTCCTGTCACAAGGGCAGGGCATCCAAACAACAACAGTATGCACTGTGTCACAATCATAGGTCATGGGTAAAGCAAACTCTGCAGCTGACAGTTGCACTTGTTATCCTCTGCAAACAACATATCCCGGACCCAGATGACCCCACATCATACAAAACAGACATATGAGTCTCTGCGAACACAAATCCCTGTACATGAGCACATCACAGTCTGCTGTGCATGAACACAGCTGCCTGAAGTTCACAGTTGCATACAGCATTGTGCACTGTCAAGTGATCACACACCTATATGTCACACAGGTCTTGTCTCTTATAGTCACATCTCAGATGTCCTGCTGACCCTCAAACTCATGAACACCCCAGTTGTCCTGAAAAGGAAGCCACACCACAATGACACAGAGGCAGACACCTGAACGCACATGTCACTAAGCACAACCTGTAAGTTGATACACAGGAATGGGATTACAGAGTGTTTCTAAATGCCCTTGAGTAGGCATGACTGCCCAGGTCTACGTGAAACAGTGTATAGCCCTGGACAGTAATCAGGTGGCTAAGCAAGTGTGACAGACTTGATATACTTAGTCCTGAGGCCCACAATTTGGAGTCCCCTGCGGCATGGATGTGTTTGAAATACCCCAGGCACATGTGGCGAGTCAGACCAGCAATTGGAACACATATCAAGGGCACACACAGATCACATGTCAAATCTCATGCATTGTGTAAACAATTGACCCACCCATGAAACACACAACAGAGTCACGGTAACAGATGCTGTCTGGAACCTGAAGCATAGCTGACTGCAGGGACACAGTGCCCTAGTGACACAAGCCACAGACTGTAGGGTCCACACCTGTGGATCAGATGAGGAGGGTGCGTCACACAATTGAGGGACATGAGTCCTGGACTACAAGACCTATGTAATGTGGAAGCGTGACCAGGCCAAAAGACTGCAAATAGCAATTCAGACATAGTACACAGATTAGGCATGGACTTACCCCCTCCTTGCTGCTGTCTGGCCTTCAGCTGCCCATCCAGGTCCGGGAAGACCACCGCCAGAATCCTGAGCATGTGGGGGGTCAGGGTCCACTGTCCGCCCCTCCTGCGAGGAGGCGACAGCTTCAGCTGGACCCTTGCGATCCTCCGGGTCCAGCCTGAAGGTCCTGCCACCTCTTCTGGCAGTCGCGAATCCAGTGCTTGTAGACCCCCACTGATCGAACTGCCTGGGCGATGGTCAGCCAGATCTCCTGCTTCTGGTGGGCATCAACCTGTGAGGATGACAAAGTTAAAAGTCCAATAACACACATGCCCCAAATTTGTGCTGCACACAGTTGGATATACATGCCATCACAAAGGAAAATGAGTTACACAGGTAGTGCGCCCATGGAAATGGACAAATGCCCTGCATGTCTGACATGTTCACATTGCCTGGGAAGTTGAAGCTTGCACAAATGCACTTTTGCTGCAGAACACCTGTTCATTACATGTACCTACACACTTAGGGGGATGAAAGTACTCAGTGAGTACGCTTGCCACTGGTGTACACACTGCTAGTACTACTAGTCAGACAACATGCACAATTAGGAATGCAGTGGACTGCACACTCACCTGCTCCCATGTTTTCCCATACAGCTTGCTTTACTGTAGAAGGAGTCCGTCCAGCAGGGCCTGGTTCTCCTCCTCAGTGAAGGCTGTGGCCCTCTCCAGAGTACGTGCCATAGCAGTAGCCAGAGGATGCAGAGACAACAGCAGTGGTATCAGAGATGTGGTCCAGTAGCATGTGGTGCAGGCAAGTGAGCTCCCTGAGGGCCAGCCAGCCTTATATCTGTGATGCAGAGGCAGAATCTGTGCCTTGTGTCCCAAGTGATAGGTCCAACACGGTTGCATTCTATGAATCTGGCCAATGCATGGAATTGTACGACTCGTACACGTCTTCCGCATCGTTCAAATCTTCACCTTCGTAAAACCATAGAAATTGCAACATTGTTGTAGGCATCCAACTGAATTTCCAGCACACAACTCCAACAAGTTTTGAATCCGCATCTGTCTCCATGACAGTCCAGAGCCAATGGGTGCGCACGGCTCAGTCAACTGACTGTACAACGCGTATTTTGAAAATCCACACACACCCTTCTCCATACGATTCAATGGCCAAGGCGTGCGCAGGGCTCGGTCCATGCCTGCACGACACGTATGCATGATAGTCACCCGCATCGGTTCTCATTGCAGTCAATGGCTAAGCGTATGCACGGCTCGGTCCTGAACTGTGCAATGCGTACGCATGATAGTCACCCGCATCGGTTCTCATTGCAGTCTATGGCTAAGCGTATGCATGGCTCGGTCCTGAACTGTGCAATGCGTATGCATGCTAGTCACACGCATCGGTCCTCATTGCAGTCAATGGCTAAGCGTACACACGGCTTGGTCCTGAACTGTGCAATGCGTACGCATTATAGTCACCCGCATCGGTCCTCATTGCAGTCAATGGCTAAGCGTACACATGGCTCGGTCCTGAACTGTGCAATGCGTACGCATGATAGTCACCCGCATCGGTTCTCATTCCAGTCAATGGCTAAGCGTATGCACAGCTAGGTCCTGAACTGTGCAATGCATCTCTGTAGAAGTCACCCACGTCGGTTGACATTGGTGTGACTTTTTGACGGTTTCCACACACAATTACTTGCCTGGGACTCAGGTGCATACCTACCACACTACAGCATGTGCCACACTGTGTCCCATGGCATATAACAAGGCTGCATTGCCTGTGTGTTTGGGGGGGCAACATTTGGTTTGTTGTGTGGCACTTTTGTGCAGCCACTCCCAGGCTGTGCACGTGTTCATAGGGACAGAATCCTTTGTGTGTCGTGTACATTACCACTGTGATGTGCAACTATACAGTTATGGTCATGAATCATGGACCCAGTTGCAGGTTGGATATGTTTAGGACATGTCACATACACCCTGAGTCTTGGGTGTGATGGTATGTACGTCACAGTGAGACCTATAGCCACAATTCTGATGTACACCCACAATCTGTGTAATCTGTGTGCATGTTGTGACTCAGAAGTGGCTGATCAAACGTGCCCAATGGGAGACAGTCTCCACATCCATGTGGTTTGTGCATCAACATTGATGTTGTGTATGTATCTACGAGACGTCCATGTAGGGCCTGCAGAGACAACAGTGGCCACTACCTGTGGGACTCACAGTTGTTATGTGGCGTGTACATGATACGACATGTCATTCCAGTGTCCATGTGGCAATACAGGGACCCTGGGTATCTGCATGTCAAAGAGCTGTGATGCCTGGGAGACATCAGGCCTCACTTGTCACTGTGGTGTGGGTTTGTAACGTGACAGCAGTACATAGGTACTGTGACACAGCCCAATGATTGGCCGTTGCACTACATGGAACTTATGTAGACATGTGGACTTGAGATGTGAGGTGATGTGCATGTAGGTAACATATGTGTCCATACCCAACAGCACACACCTCAGTACATTGTGTATTGTCATGATGTATCATGTGATATTTTGCTTGGTCATAGCCACATGGGTGGATGAATCGACAATCTTCCTTTGTTCATCTCTGTACTGCAGGGCATCAGCTGTCCATAGACCGTTCCCAGACCTTGAAACCATGCAGGAACGAGACTGCATTCGACGGTACCGCTTCACCAGGCCAGTGATTGAGGAGTTGGCAGAGCAGTTGGTGCCACATCTGCTACCTGGCCGGACATACCCTACAGCACTGACCCCAGAGGTGAAGGTGATGTCAGTCCTGCACTTCCTTGCTACTGGTACCTTACAGTACACTGTGGCTACTGCTGGTGGTATGTCGCAAACTATGTTCAGTCATGTTCTACGCGATGTCTTGGAGGGGATGTTGCATTTCCTTGACTTGTACATCAAGTGTCCTAGCCCAGGTCAACTCACTGACATAAAGGATGCTTTTTATACACTGGGGAGGATGCCGAACGTCATCAGATCTATTGATGGAACACATGTGGCCCTGGTACCACCACCGGCACATGAGCAGGCATACCGGAACAGGAAACATTTCCACTCCATCAATGCCCTGGTGGTATGTCTTGCAGACATGTGTATCACACATGTGTGCGCACGTTTCCCCGGTTCTGCACACGATGCCTACATCATGAGGAGTAGTCGCATTGCAACGCTGATGTCACAGATGCCAGACCAGCATGCCTGGCTTGTTGGTGTGTACTGACTGTTTACCATTGTGTGTGTTTGGCAATGTTGTATTCCACCCTCTTTCAAAATTCAGCTAATTGTTCAATTGTTTGTATGTAGGTGACTCCGGATACCCCAACATGCCGTGGTTGCTGACACCCCTCAGGAACCCTGTGACACCAGCCGAGATGCGCTACAATGAGGCACATGATCGGACCAGGAGGGTCATTGAGCGGACCTTTGGTCTCCTGAAAAGCCACTTCCGCTGCCTGGACAAGACCGGAGGGGCCCTTCCATATGACCCTGCAAAGGTGTGCAAAATTATCCTTGTATGCTGCATGCTACACAGCATGGCAGTGCGGAAGAGATTACCTCTCATCCAGGATGACGATGACCTACCTCTGCCACCTGTGGAGGATCCAGACCTGGGTCACGATGCCAGTGATGATGATGATGAGGGTGATGTCCGCACTCAGCTCATCAACAACTTCTTCACCTGAATGTGAGTTTACAGGATTGTTATGTCAATGTATTGAGTTAGCCTGAAATGTGTTGGGGCTGCTCTGTTGCAGTTTGTGATGTGTCCTTTCAGGTGGTCTGTACTCCACAATAGTGTCGAACTGCTAACTTGTTTCTGTGTAGGTTTCTTTTGACATGTTTTCTGCATGTGTATTGCATTTCTCTCCTGTTCTGCTGTGCTTTTAACTGTGTCTTATGTCTGTCCTTCCCAGGGTACTTTGCCTGTTGTTTGGTCAACACTGACCCCCAACACCCAGAATCTAACACCAGGGTGGAAGTTGTCAATTTCCATCAAGTGATGTACCACACTCGCCTGGACTACAATTCTCCGACACTTTGCGACCGTGTGTCCACTGTAACGTAGAATTACCTTGCAACTGTTGTGGAATAAACATGTTGCTGATGTGTAATGAACCTGTGCTACGCTTTGTAATGTGAATTGTCTGTCTTCCCACATCAGACTGACATTTGCTTACCTCACCTGTGGGATTGTTACCATTGACTGTGGATAGGTGTGGTGTCTGTGCATTCCAATGTATTTCAGCTCAACATCATTGTGTGGGATGAGTTACATGACCATGGTGAGTATGTGTTGTGGTGCCATAGTGGCGTGTCTCCCTCACATGTGTCACATCACCATGACTCACATAACGGTGATCACATTGCTGTAGTATTTGGCATGCACTGATTTGTTTAGCAGATCAACATCTCCATGACACATAACAAGTTGGAATCACAACAGAGGCAAGTATACTGTACTGGTGAGTTTATTTACAAACATGTGTGAGGTTAGTGCACAGGATGGTGTGTGCTGTACATTGCGTTTTGAATCCAAAGTTCACAGTAGAGTTGGAAGTGTTGGTATCTGAAATGTCCAGAGTAAAGTCCACAGTCATCTGCTACATTGGACCAACATGAACCCTTCATGTCATGTAGGCGAGTTGTGTTAGATCCGACAAGGTGAACGGGTTGCGCACAAAGAACATTTTCCAGAACAGGTTTAGAGGCCCTGGGGGATGTGCATGAACATCTGCGTCTCACTAGTCCTTCTTCGGACAACTCCTCTTCTTCTTGAGGGGGGATCCTCAGGTGCAGGCATCTGCGGTGCAGAGGACTCTCCGCCAGAGTCATCCTCTCTCCCTGTGGCACTGGAAGATCTTGCGGCAAAAGATGTTGCCACACAGGGAAGTGTGGACATGTTGGTGCTTATCTGGCGGAGGTGGAGGCATTGGAGTATGTCCCGATGCACTGCAGTAAGTGCATCCCACTTTGCCTCCATGCGGGCATGATGGGCAGCCTGCTCCTATTGAATGTCCTTGAGGATCCCCACTACCTGGAAGAATCCTCCGGTGCTATCCTGGTACACATCTATGATGCGTGCCAGTTGGGGGTGATCATGCAGTCCAGACCCCTCTGTAAGCCGCGCCCTCTGCCTACCAACCCTCCCAGCCCCCCTAGCCACATGGGCAGGACCTGCGGCAGAACGCACAGGTGACAGTGGGCCCCCTTGGGTGTTGTTACTGGTGGTGTTGTCCGTGCCTTCCTGGGGGTCCTGTGTCCCTGTGCTGTTGGTATTCTGTGTCCTTGGTCTGTCAGTGTTGGCGGGGGTGCCCTGTCTGTTGCCAGATGCTGGAGGCGTGGGTACAGGGGGTGCAGATGTTGGTACTGCTGGTGCTGCATGATGACTCACACCGGAGGTACCAGGTTGTTCTTCGTCATCCAAAGAGGACAGAGACTGATCCACATCAGAGAGCTCAGGGTCCACCAGAGTCTGGGACAGGGACTCCTCTTCATTTGCTGCTGTGCCCAGCACCACCTGTGTTTGGAAGACACACACAATGTAAGTTGTGTCTCTACTGGCATCAATGGTTCACATACATGACATTTTCTACTGTACGTCAGGATGCGTGCCTGTACACTGCTTTGTCCAAAGTTGTCACGGACAGAGATTGATATTGTTGTGGGACATTTCCCAGCCAACATGAAACATTTCAATGTGCATGTCAAAGTGTGTGCATGCCCAGCTCATGTATAGATTTGGCTGTACATGGCCATTACTACTCAAGGGCCACACTGAGGATATGTTGTAAGATTGGGGCATGTGTGGTGGCAGCTTTTGCTAGTCTTTGTGGGTCACATTGGTGTATTGGTACGACATGGTCACATTCCAGTATGCCTGTGATCTCTTGGGAGAAAGTGTTTTATTACAGTGTTCATAGTTCCCATCTCATTTCATACAAGTGATGATGTCACCATCATTAATGAGTCTGGTGCTGAGTTTTGTATGTGCATATGTGATTTGACTTGTCAATGTTTTCCATGGTGACATGGATTGGGCAAGGAAGCACTCCGGTTTTTCAATGCTCATGACAGTGAGAGCCGGTGGTGTGTGTGTTGCGGTTTGGCTGCTGTGAGTAGCATGTCTCCTCCTTTTTTTTTCTTTTTTTTTCTTTTATTTTTATTTGTCAATGATTAGGTAATACATAGTATAATCAAATACATCAGAACAGTATCGATGCTGCATACCGCCAATATCAAACAATTATATTACAGATAAGGTATTTAAACTAGGAGCACATAGGAAGAAATAAGTACCGAGATACATTCTAGAACCTCACCCTCTTATTTACACCACATTAAGTATCCTAGAGTTTCCAAGAGGCTATCTAAAGCCAAGACCCCCATATTTTATTACATTTAACAACTGAGCAGCATGTCTCCTCCAATGCAGTCCAGGTTAGACCTTGTGTCTACAGTGTCTATGTCCATGAGGGGTGTGTTGTGTGAAGGTTGCATATGTTGCAGCACGATGTTGGAGTGGAATGCAGCTCACAACAGCACCGAGTGTGAATGAGACCATGCTATGGTGTCGGCTAGATTGGTGTGTCCATTCCATTCACTGTAAGATGTCCCCTGTCAATGATGTATATGTGAGTTCCTGTGTGTTTTGTGCAATGTACTATATATGGATATCCACACTTGTCATCTGCAAGACACACCTCCACAGCGAGGCCAGGGGGCACCCCTGGACACTGCATCCCCAGACAGTGAGTTTGAACATATGGTTGCAATGGCTGTGTGTGCAACCGTGTTTGGTTTGGCGAGTGCATATGTCTGATTTTCAGCCACATCATTTCTCAGGCCCATGTGTCAGACATCTTGCCCGGGCATTATCTTTGTGAGTGACTGGTACCACTTGTGCAATGTGTTTTAGCATAGAAGGTGTGTGTATTTCCAGCATCGGTGTTATTTGTTTTCAAGTCAGGACCTCCTTCTCCCCCAGGCCAGCTATGCCATCATGAAGCGTGCCACCATTGCAGTGTGTGCAGGTTAACTTTCAGGATGTCAGTCAATGCAGTTTTGGTGTTTGTTGGTGCCCAGTTCCCAGCAGGGCCTTGTGCTCCCAACAACAGAGCCCAGTGTTAGACATCTTGTCAGTCCATTCCCACTCCCTGTGAGGTGAGCATGGTTCAGTGTGCACTTGCTCGGCCATGTGGGTGGGTGGGGAATGTCTGTGACTGCAACTCCCATCATGCTTTTGGCTACACCCCCTTCCCAGCATGCCCATACTTCCTTAATTTTTACTCTGCTTCCCTGCGAGGGAGTGTGACAGCAATGGCAAGATGTCAGTCAGTGCAGTTCTGGTGTTTGTTGGTGCCCAGTTCCCAGCAGGGCCTTGTGCTCCCCACAACAGAGCCCAGTGTCAGACATCTTGTCAGTCCTTACCCACTCCCTGTGAGGCAAGCATGGATCAGTGTGAGCTTGCTGGGCCATGTGGGTGGGTGGGGAATGTCTGTGACTGCAACTCCCATCATGCTTTTGGCTACAATCCCTTCCCAGCATCCCCATACTTGCTTCCTTTTAACTCTGCTTCCCTGTGAGGGAGTGTGACAGCAATGGCAAGATGGCTGACTGTGAAGTACTGGTGTTTGTTTGGCTACAAGTCCAAAGAGAGCCCCTGTGCTTCACACGGCAGAACCCAGTGCGGTGTATCTTTGGGTGATATTTTACTACAGTGTGAGTCAATGCATTATACCCGGTGAGTTGTGTGGAGTTTGTGTTGAGGGGTGTGTGTGTCTACACATGCTGGTAAGTATGGTCAGAGGTGTCAGTCCTCCTTCGCACCCGGCCAGACATCCCACCATGAAAAGTGCTTCCATTGGAGGGCGTGCAAGTTGGCTTTCAGGATGTCAGGCAGTGGTGTCCTGCTTCTGAATTGTGCAAAAGCCCTACCAGGGCCTTGTGCTCCCCACAGCAGGACCCAGTGTCAGCCATCTTGTCAGTCATTTTCCCCTCCCTGTGATGCGGGCATAGTTCAGAGAGGTCTTGAGGGGCCAATTGGGAGGGGGAGCATTATCTGTGACTAGAAACCCCATTATGCTTTTGGATATACTCACTGCACCTGCATACTGACTATTTCTTCCTGTCAGTCAGCTGCACTGTGAGGTAGTGTGTTTGTGGTAGCAAACTGTCTGACAGTGTTTATTTGGCTTTGTGCCACTGCCTTGCTCTATTTGTTGGTAGGTTTGTACATGGCATGACACAGTTACAAGTCAATATGAGATGGCAGGTATTGTGTTTGTCTGACTAGCATACACATCTTGGGATGATTATCTATTGGTTACTGTGGCTTTGCTAACGGTGCATGGTTTCACTGTCCCCTTGCCACACAATATTGAGTATTTTGGTTGTGTACTCACCAGGCTCTGGTATGTCTGATAGACCATGGACGCTCTCTGGTCGGAGGATGTCCCGCACCTACTCCTCCCAGGACCTGAAGTATACTGGTTTGGCAGGAGGGCCACCACCAGTGCGCTGACTCAAGGCGTGATCTTTCTTGATGAGTTTCTTGCCCCTTCTGCGCATGCCATACCACCTGTTCTGGATATCATCCTTTGTGTGCAACATTGGTGCTTGTGCGTTTATCTTGTCCACGATCCTCGCCCACATCTTTGTTTTCTTTGACATGGGGGTCCTTTGGACCAATGTACCAAACAAATGTGGCTCTACTCTGATGATCTCGTCTACCAGCACTTCTAACTCACTATCTGTGAACTTTGGATTCTTATTTGGGGGCATGGTGATGGGTGGTGGTGGTGAGTGATGTGTGTGTGAGGGTGCAAGTGAGGGTAGGTGAGTGTCAGTTTTGCTAGGTGTATGTGTGAGTGCTTTTGGTGAGGTGCTACTGGTGTGAAAGTTGTGTGATGGGTGAGTTGTGAGTGTGTCTGTGATTGCTGTCTGAAGGTGTTCTCTGCTGGCTGTTGTCTTGAATTTGCAAAGGATCATGGTAGTGATTGGTGTCCTTTGTACAGGTGCAGTTGTGGGTGAGTCTTTGTTCCAAGTTTTTTTTAATTTATATTTATTGACTTTGTCATTGCTTTTTCGGTCCTTTTTATTGTATTTTTTCCTTTGGGTTTTCTAGGCATGAAGGAGACGTTCTTCTGACCGAGACGGACGCTGATGTTGGCTTCTCCGGGTCAACCCGCTACGGAACTAAAAGCGCAAAATTCTAATAACTTTGTTTTTATAACTACTAAGGGGCCGATTCTGATTTCGGCCGGAAGGGCTCCGAACGATGGTCGGAGCCCTTCTGACCGAATCGGAATGTGTCGGCTGGATTCCTTTCCGACGAGCCACTCCGATGGGCTCAGTCGGGAAGGAATCCGAATCGGATTTCCGGATGGCTGACGACAGGCTCGGAGAGCCCGTCCGCCATCCGGAAATCCCTCAGTACTCCCCTGGCCGTCTCTTTACGACCGAGGGAGTACGATGGCAGTTTTTCACCGCCTTTTTGTGCAAGTCTTTCCGGCATGAAAAGGCAGTCGGAAACTGTCTTTGGGGGCCCCCAGTAAAGCCCCCATGGGTGCGAGGCTGCCGAATGTCAGCCTGGGGGCACCTATGGTGCCCCTCTGTGGATCCCTGCACCTGGTGGCAGGCACCCTGGGGTGTCGGCCACGGGGTGCAGGGATGAACTGCACCCCTGCTTGTCACAATGCAAGCATGCATTCCGCTCGGAATGCATGCTCCCATTGTGAAGTATACGAGTGTGACCGAACCCTGTTCAGTCGCATCGTACTTCCAGGGCCATAAGCGATGACAGCAGGTCGGTCGGTTACGGCTCCTGACCGATGTCGGACGGACCTGAGTCCGTCCTACATCGGAATTGGCCCCTAACAATTTAACACATATATTAAAAATACACACAATTCTTATATAAAAACATACATTACTTACATATAAAATATATACTAAAATACATAACAATAATAAAAAACAATATTTTCAACAACTATATTCTTGCAAACAATATTAAACACTTCGGTATTTAAAAAAAATGATTTTACTTACCTTAAATCGAAATTATTGTCTACGATAATCTTGCTGTTGATATTTTTTACCCACGATATTAATAACTCTATATTTGTGCAACTCGATATTTTGTACTTGATATTCTGTCTCTGCACCACAGTACTATGAGTTTTTCTAGAAATTGAGATTTGTCCATCTTTGAAGTTTGTAATTTCGGTTGCAAGTTTAGATCCGTTTGTTCTGCATTGTTGCAACATCAATATAAAGTATCCCAGTTCTTTGTAGAAGCAACGTAGACATTACATCCTATCTACAAATTGGGAAGGTCATATTTTGATTTCTATTTTTAATCAATCTGTCAAAAGGCACAGTTTTGCAATCTAGCAGTGTTAGGTACAGAAATCACTCAGAATTTATCTGAGTGGTGGGAATGTAAATGAGCAATCTTCACCGTCATGGTTCCATTTGTAACTCAGTCAGAACAAGTAATCAATATCTACTAATGTTTCTTCTAGAACTCCAAGCATGACCATTATACATTCTTGTGCATCTTATTGAGAGTAAATATTAGTGATCCACTATATACAACTAAAAGGCCTTGAATGCCTGAAGCAGAATGTATTGCAGTTCTGTCACTCAGTAAATGGAGGAGCAAATGATACAGTGCAGAACAGAATCTTTTATCTAGTTGTTGCTGAATTTGTTTTATAAAGTTGTGGTAAATGAGACAGTACATTGAAAACAACATTGGGTATAGCAGTTAACACATTCACTGTTTTCCCACTGGTATCCTACAATATCTCCCTCATTTCCCACTTTTTTCTTCTTAACACTTTCTAGCTTGTGCTAGTTTCCTTTCTTTTCTTGAACATCAGTCAACTCTTTTGAAAGGTTCGGTTTTGGACAGAGCACCCGTTTCTCATAAATAGGGTACTGGTCTAAATGAGGAGCGTATAGAATTCTTAATCGACTGTATACTCTTACACAGCTTGCATCAGCACCAAATTTCCTATCATCAAATTCAACTAAAAATGCACTGGACAATGTTCTAACTCAGGATAATGCTACATACGACATACCTTTTTAAATACTATACTTACAATATTAATAAAAGCTGCGTCTCACTTAAACCTTGAGATTTACAAATAGTTAGAGCATATGCTAGAGATACGGGAAACTGCGGCAGCAGCACATATATCACCTTTCCAAAGATAAAATGTGTAATACATTTGCCAATCTGCTTCAAACAATCAATCTTATCAGATTTTGTTGTCAAATATTCAACCTCATCCCTATTTGGAAAATTAAGAAAATCAATAACTTTACCCATAGCACCATTTACTAAACCTTCCTCCACATTTAAATTACTCGACAGTTTTTGCACATGGGTACACACTTTTTTAATCCTGCAGTCGTCAATACTGACTTCTCCAAAAAATCCAATTTTGCTTGTAGTTTCTCAGTTAGTAATATTGATATTCCCTGGTGTTCCATTGTATCGATAGCTGTAATTTCCAAAACATCGACTTTCTCCAGCTTCAGTTATTGGTCGTTTAAGTTGGAGCACTCTTGAAGTGTGGGCATAAAACACACTGTGGATTTGTCTTTTTCAATAAAATGTTACATTAGTTGTGCTGGTGTGTTGTCAGATGGAAATAGTTTCTTGGTGAGTCAACTTTCCAAAGTGCATTTTCCCTCCTTTGTGTCAAATCTCCTCCTCTGATGTCCTTTAGGATATGTCCATATTCCACATCAGATGCTCAACACATATTCTTTACTAGTTCCTTGTATTAAAAGTTTAACCAAATATTTACTTTGCCAATCTTCCCAAAGAATTTCTTTTTTCATTATGGAGAAATGTCTTGAAAATAGGTTGTCTTTTTATGGGATAAGCTGCAGTAGGTCACCAAAGACATTAAATGCTTTCCTCCAAACAACACATCATTCACTTTGTCAAATCTTTTGCATTCTTAAGTGCATAAAGGCAAGCATTAAGTTTGAATCCATACTCACTTTATCAATGATTAAATTCTTCAGTTTACTCAATAATTTTGACACCTCATCATGACAAGCTTCATCAGATAACCTCTGGTATTCCGGTTTATTGTCATGTTCAACAGGCAGCATAAGTAGTCAATATAAAGTAATTATTTTGATGTTGTGTGCAGCTAATCCAGTTGGGGCTGTTACTAAGCATGATAAATGTGACGGTGTAGTCCTCTGTAGATAAGCAGTGAAAACTTTAATTAGAAAGCTTTTCCCAGTGCCACCTTGACCACTGATGTATAGTAGTATTGGCTTAAATGAAGAGCGGTCACATTGTTTCTTCTCATGCAGAAATCCATGCTCTATTTTATCTTTTACTTCATTATAAATTCCTTTCTGTCCATTGTTCAGTTGAGCTACTAACTGTTCGTAATCAATACTTTCCTGGCTTGCTTGTTGCATTGTAGTCTCTACCTCATTCATGGTTATAGCTGTTTCATTTTGAATAACTGGTTGTCCAAGAGGATCCTTACTCAGTGGTCCAGAACTTTGGCTGCTTTCAGCAACAATGGTTTCTTCCTGTTCAATCTCATCTTGCAACATTTGCAAGTAATTTCCATAGACTTTATACAGAATGCTGGTTTTTACAACAATAAAAGAGACTTCATAGCAGTTGTAGGCTCCAAGAAGTTCTGATTTAGCAGGACAAGGCTTGAACAGTTGCAGAATTGCCAAATAGAAAAACTATCTTCTGTCTGCAGTTTGGCAACTCAGTGTCACATTTATGCCTCTGTTGCATCACTTTTTGTGATGCTGCGGCTGCGTAAATAATGCACCATGTTGCGCCATATTTATGAAGTGATGCATCTAGGCAGATGTGTCACTTCCAAAACCCCTGCACTACATTATATCTGCGTCAAGTATAATGTATGCAGAGTGGGCGTTCCCCGCATCAAAACCTTGTAGAAGTGATGCATTGAAATTTGTAAGATTTCAGTGTACCACTGGTATGACTCCATTGCGTCAAAACCTTACAACTGCCTCATGGCAGGCATAAGATTGATGGAGGCCTGTTGACATGGGGGTTGCTCCATGTGAAAAGGACACATTGCTGGAGTTGCGTCTGTTTTTAGACACACCCCAGCAATGCGTCACTTTTGCGCCTACAGAAACTGCAGTAATACTGACGTATCAGTGACTCCTTGCGACATGATGCGCCGTTCTGTAAATACAGTGCATCCATGATATCGCAAGGAGGGCTCACTGAGAAGTGTTGCATCGCTGCTTTGTCACAGCGATGTGACACTTCTCATTAATAAAGCACTTAGTTTTCTATAGTTAGATAGCTTTCCTTTGCTATGTCTCATCAAACCACCGTCACATCCAACAACCTCATATTTTCCTCCTTCTGTTTTTATTACATTTCTTTTGTATCTGTAGATTTGAAGTACTTCATAAAGGCACATGTCTTCTAGATGAAGACTTCCTCTTAGACAATATGTATCCTACAGATTTGTCTTTACAATGTCTGTACTTTCCAGGTCAAACTCTGCTAGATACTGAGTTTCTTGGAAATGTTTAAATACTCTCTTTCATTTACTTGCTAAGCCTAGACTTACCCAAACAATTCCTCTTAACTTTGAGAACAAGCTGGCTGCGCTTAACCAGTCACAGCACTCATAGAGGCCCGTGTCTCTTTTGGAAAGCATTTTCAAGCTGAAGGTGTACAGTTTCTTAGATAGACTCATTTCTGCAGAAATCTCATCCCACATCCCCTTCATCTTTGCCTTCTCTGATTTTGTAATGTATGAAGTAATATACCAAGCAATAGCAATGGAGTAGTCTGCAAGAAATTGTAGATTGATTTTTGCATTCCACATCTTTAGAATCATGGGGTTGTAGACATTATTATATTTTGAGGCCTCTGTTCTTATTAGATTGTATGTGTTTTTTGATGATTTCTGGTTCAATGTATGTCTGACTGCAGTCATCAAGCTGATCATTCTCCCTTGAGAAATCACAGGTCGTGTATAAAACTTTTCTTTGCATCTGTATTTTTGATGACAGTACTTACCACATCTATGAGTTTGAAAAGGCAGAACTTGTTGTCCCAAGCCATTTTCACCACCATGTTTTAGGATGGTGCATGTCTATGAAAGACAAAATATACTCACCACTCTCTGTTCCAAACGTCGGTGCATCTTTTATCCATAGCAGCATGTGAATATGAGAAGCACCTCTTGCTTGGTGCTCTTTACAGCCAAAGAAATCAATAACTTCTCCAAGAGGAGGATTAGTTTTGTTGCAGATGATATACGTCATGGCTTGAAACCTGTAGTTAAAATATCAGCAAACATTTGCAGGATCCAAGGAACAAAGTTCTCCAGCTGTCTTCACTTTGATGTCTTTAATGTTGAAGTTTGCTACTTGTAAAAATTCAAGCAGTTCATCCCAGGCATACTACTTAGCACAAGTGAGTGTCAGAAACCAAGTAGGTGAACCTAGATTACTCAACATACATTTCAGTTCTCAATTACAGTGATAGAAATACTGGTTGGTGCCATGTTGAAATGCCATAAAATTATTCAAGTTGTACTCCAAGATTTGATTCGTCCCATGAACTTTGCCAATGACTTCCTTTGCAGACAGATTTTGAAGATTATCTCCTGTCTTCAGTGTTCGGTTGACAGCATATGAAAGTCCAGACAAGTCACTCCAAAACAAAAGATGGAATAACTAGGGAACACACTGCCAAAACCTTGGATCCTCTAAATATAATCTGGTTGACCAGTATTCAGCTGCTGGTATCTGTGCAGGGGGGTCATCAAACCGGCCACCTCCTCCAGTGAGAAACATTTGTAGAAAACAGCAAGCTTCTAAACTTTTCACCCACACACTCATGGGACCTCCTTCTGCTTGCTTCATTTAAAAGAGAACAATAGCATCACCAATTACTTCTTTTGTATGCAGAGGATGGACGCAGTAGTGTTTATAAATCTATTCTGCTCCAGATCAATCCATCTTTTCAATCTGCCCACTTAACGGTAATGTTTCATCCCCTACCTATATCACATCTCAAACAACATAAACATTTTTATATTAAACCTTATTTTGTGGGGCGTGGCTTCTCCTGGCAGCAAGATGGCCACACCTTGAGTGGGCTCTGCAACCCGGGAGGCAATATCCTACAACATCCACACATTAAGGGGGCTTCTGCACCTAACAAACAGCTGCACGGCAGCCCTGAGATGGACTATGCTGCCTGAAGGTGCCAAAACGTCTGCAACTGTCCTGGCAGTGACAGCGAAGGCCGGATCGGTCTGCCGCAGGTGACCTCTGAGGCGGCCGGGAGAGGTAGCCACAGATGCGGCCTGCATGGCCTTCAGACAGCATCAGCGAGACAGTAGACCTGAAGTCAGCCGAACATTGATCTGGTGGCCCGGACTACGAGGCGCCTGTGGGGCTGCCACGGGGAGAGCGAGTCCCGATCTGTCTGGTGCCTAAAAGAAGCAGCTGGACCAGAGGCTGTATCAGACAGCTCTGGGTCCAATCTCCTCGATGGCAGTCTAAGCCCCAGAAGGACTAGCATGCGGAGCACGAACCTGCAGCTCTGGGTGCTGAGCCGGCCACTCTGTGTTCTACGGAGGCGCGAGTTGATCATCTGGGCAGTGACTTCATACCTGCCGTCAGGCTGGTGACACACCTGATTCGAACTGAGCCTGAGGCCTGAGGAGGGGAGACATGTACTTGGCCCTTCCTCACTACAAACTGTAAGTGCTGATTACTGTGCTCCGCATGCTGCAATCCTCTGGGGCTGGAAACCGGGCCAGAATAATTAACATGGGTGGGCTGCATCGAAGAGCGGAGGAACAGCGTAAGCCCTAAAGCTCCATACCTGCTCCCTGGTGAAGAGACACTGCTGCTGGTGGGGCACCCTGTATGATGCTGTGCACACTTCTTGGGGTATTGATCTGGGGACAGCTGGCCTCTTTTTATCACGCTGCCCTGGGCTGCTGGATGCTAGCACTGCATGGCCTCTACCTACTTTGGCCAAGGGACTCGAGGCTGGTCCTGCACCTGGACCTGTGCTGCACAGGTCTGCTGAAGAAACAGTCACTGTGCAAGACATCTGCACTCTGAATTCCTGGGCGAGGCAACTACACACCAATGACCTTGCTCCATAGAATTGAGGCAGGAACACGACACTGAAACTGCACCCAGAGCCGGCACTTCTCCCAACATCATCTGAATACGTGAGTGGACAGAGACCACATAGGTGCAGAACTAAACAGCACAGAACAATAGGCAAACCCAATACCAAACAAGCTAAACTTACATTCGAAGGGCGACACCAAACCAGACTAGGGGAATCTACCCAGACCTCAGACGAACTACCGCAGCAGATTGCGGCCACAGCGCCACAAGACGAAGACCTCAGCCCATTGTTAATAGATGTAAAGTCCAGCTTGAAAACAATTGATTTTAAACTAGACCTCCTCACGGCCCATCGAGACCAAGTCCAACGCAGGGTTGATGAGCACGACGACCACCTAGAACACACAGAGACTTGGATATCAAAACAGATGACAAAAAAAACTATTACAGATGGACAAAGTATTGGCATTTATAAAAACAAAGAAAGAGGACCTACAATCCTGCTCTCGAAGAAACAACCTCTAAATAACAGGAATCCTTGAGTCCACAAATATAGCCAAGATGGAAGACTTCATCAAGGACTTGCTAAATGAGCTCTTTGGCACCGAACTCTCTGCAGTTTTCATAGTAGAGAGAGTACACCGCATGCTTGTACCGCAGCTGCCTCCGGGGGCCCCGGCCCAGCCCATAATAGCCCGGATTCTGAATTACCTGGACAGGGACAAGATCCTTTGCAAAGCAAGGGAGAGCAGGAAAGTGCGCTATGAAGGCCTTACACTCTCCTTCAACCCGGATTTCACCATGGAGGTGCAATCTGCCAGATGCGAATTCCTGCCTGCCAAGCATGCACTCCAACAACTGGGGATATCATATGGCCTTCTCTATCCAGCTAAACTGTGGGTGTTTGACTGGGTCTGTGAGTGGGTGCTGGAGTGTCTGAGTGTGTATGTGAGTGGGTGCATGAAAATATGAGTGGACCTGTGATTGGGTGAAGGAGTGTTCAGTGGGTTTATTAATGTGTTTGTGAGTGTCTGAGTCAGTCTGTGAGTGGGTGCATTAGTGTCAAAATGGGTCTTTGTTTGGGAGTGTGAGTGTCTCAGTGTGTCTATGAGTGGGTGCATGACTGTCTCAGTACGTCTGTGAGTGGTTGCATGAGCTGCTCAGTGGGTGAGTGAGTGGGTGCATGAGTGTCTGACTGGGTGTGTATGTAGGTGCATAACTTTTTGAGTGGGTCCAATAGTGGATTTATGAGTGTCTCTGTTGGTCTCTGAGCTGGTGCATGAGCCTGTGAGTAGGTGAGTGAGTGGGTGCATGAGTGTTTGAGTGAGTCTCTGAGTGGGTGCATGAGTCTCTGAGTAGGTCTGTGAGTGGGTGCATGAGAGTCTGAGTGGGTCTGTCAATGGGTATGTGAGAGTCTGAGTGGGTCTCTGAGTGGGTGTGAGTCTTTGAGTGGGTCTGTCACTATATGCATTAGTGTGCGAGTAAGTATGTGAATGTATATATTTTTTTAAACATTTCTGCTAGGTTCACGATTCCGCTGTGACGCTTAACGAAGTGCCGTGCCAAGCGTTACGATAGGTCCGTGACTCCATCCATGTGGATTAAAGAAAACAGTTTGAGCCATTTTCATACTCATAGTATGTCCCCCAGACACCCCTACAATGCACCCATGGTTTCGGGGTATTTCTACCCTGAGCCCTTCTATAGTTCCCAATCTTAATTTTCACCCATAGGACATAGTCCCTTTCTACAAATCGGTAGCCACAACTTTCTACACAGATTGCAGCCAGTCAATCAGAGCACTCCTCCTAGCGCACAGGATTGCGAAGCTTCGCGTAGACATTGTGACGGATCCACATTTCCAGAAATACAAATTTACATTTCTTTTACTGTGCTAAAAACTACTGAACAGATTTACACCAATTCACAAAAAGGTTGCTTTTTGGACCAAGAGCTACCTTTCTGCCACATTTGGTGTAATTCTGTTCAGCATTTCAGGCTGTAGTTGTGTCTACAATTCCTATGGGAATTAATATGGAAAATGCACTTTCTTCGACCTCCTCTTTTTCTCAGCCCCCGCTTCACGGATCACCCCAAAACTTTCCATGAACAACTATAATCATTGGTGCAATTTGTGGGAAGACCATTGGGTCAAAAAATGCTTTTCCTTAGAAACTAAGTCCTAACTATAACTACCTACTGTGAATTCCATATATGTGTATATCTATATATATATATATATCACCTACTGGCTACTTTCCATAGTAAAAGCATTTATTGATTTGCCAATAATTTTTGCACAGCTTGACAAAACTTCACGAAATTGTCAAGACTATTGGGCAGTCACTTCAGCTGCTGTCTTGAAAATGTGGGTGATCCGTCAGGCGGGGGCTGAGAACAAGGGGGGTCCCAAATACTTTTTCTCCATGTTATTTTCCTAGGAAACTTTAGACACGGCTACAGCCCGAACTGCTGAACGGAATTTCACTAAATTTGGCAAAAAGGTAGCGCTATGTCCAGAAAGCACTCTTTTTGTTAAATGGTGTAAATCTGTTCAGAAAGTTCCTGAGGAATGTAAAGAAATTCCCAGTTGTATATCTAGGGACACAAAGGATCCACAAACCCTCCTGATCTTGTGCCTAAGATCTGATTGGCTGCCAACACTTCAAATCAGTAAGTGTTGGCAGCCATCTTTCGACTCAGTTGAATGAGTCACAAGAAAAACGTTAAAAAACAGAAAAGGGTAGAAACACCCCGAACCCCTAGGCCTGTTCAGGTGCTCCCTGTGGGACCCTAGGGCGAAAAAAAGCGTTTTAAAAAATAAATTCTGCGGGAGTCGTAGTGGATCCTCAAATCCAGCTGAAATCTTTTAAAAAACATGCTTCATTTATTAGGACCCCGGGCGGGCAAGGTCCCGGGGGCAATATTAAAATAATTTTGGAAGGGGCCGTGTTGGCCCCCCACAGCCCCTTTATGACACTGCCCGGGCTCTATAAAATTAAAATGCGGGGGCTCCAGCCCTCCCACGCAGCCCCGGGGACAGTTACGTCCCTGGGGCAAATATAGTAAAATGCAGGGGGCCACGCAACTCCCCACTGCCCCGGGGAAAACCACCTCCCCGAGGCTAAATTAAATAAAAATTCTTGGAGAATTCCAGCCCCGCTGCAGCCGCGGGGACTGCCAACTCCCTGGGATTATATTAAATCAAAATGTGGGGGGTCCAGCCACCCCATGAAGCCCTGGGACCGCCACCTCCCCGGGGATAATATGGTAAAATGCATGGTGGGGCTCTAGCCCCCACACAGCACTGGGGACCACTACCTCACCGTTGGCTTACTATTTGTTGGAGGGGGGCCACATGGTCCCCCCTGTGGGGCCGTAAATGGCCCTGGGCGACCAACACTCCCCAGGGACACCTCCAGCAATGTCCCGGGGTTCTCACACTTGGACACTGCAGTTTGCTATGGCTTGGTGGGAGCACTGCTCCACCAAGCAATAGCTAACTCTGCTGCGGTTCATGGAAGCAAGGGCAGTAAAAATGCTCTTGCTTCCATGAAGTGCAGCAGAATTGCTTTTGGATAGAGTGAGCTGCATGTTTGCAGCTCCCTTGTTCCAAAAGCAATGCCAGCTCCTGCAGAAGGTGGGGAGACGACAGGGAACGTTTGGGCCTTGAGACTCCCCCGTGGTTCCAAACATGGTGGCAATGCCTCAGGGATGGGGTCACCATGGCAATATTAGCCCATTTGAAAAAAAAGAATTGTTGAAGGCCTGCCCCGGGGATGGGCAATGGACCAAAATATTTCTGAGGTGGGGGGCAAAATCAAGGTCTGGCCCCAGGGGATGGTGTCCCTGGGGCAGAAATCAGCCTCGGAAGGGGTCCACGTGGCCCCTCCTATTTTTTTTTTAAAAGGGCATGCCCCAGGGGATGAGATCCCTGGAGTTGGAAGTGGCCTGGAAGGGGGCCCCTTGGCCCCCTCCGTTTGAACTTAAAAAATAATATTAAAGGCCGGGCCCCAGCAAATGAGGTCCCTGGGGCTGAAATCGGGTGGGGGCCGCGCGCCCCCCTAACGTTTTTTCAATTTGTTTTTAAAAAAGGATCAGGCCCCAGTGGATGGGGTCCCAGCGGCCCTAAATGGTTCAGGGAAGGGAGGACTCATGAAAGAAGTAACGTTTCTAGGCAGCAAACATTAAATTTATAAGTTTAAATCAACATAAGAATCTAATCAATTGAGACAGTGTACTCTCACATAGATACAAATATATGAATCTTGTTATTAAGGTTGAATAAAAGTCTGGCTATGTATACATGGATATACTGCAGACAGGTCACATAAAACATGAACAAAACGACATAAATCAATCATGATGACAAGTAGTGATACATAAACTAAATACTTAACAATATATACAGTACAACATATAATGGCTTGAAAAACAGTGAGAGATGATTGTTTCAGTAGAGCGATGACATTTTCTACGCGCGTTTTGGCATATAAAATGCCTTCTTCAGGAAAAGCCAAAGTAATTCTGAGTCCCAGATGAGCGTTAATGTAGGGGATTCTCAGTGTACAGCAACAGGTGACAGTTACGGTAGATTCTACCGGTTATCGAGGGTCCTGATAATAAAGGTTGAGGATAATCATATGGATCCTGATGCGATATCTCTATATAGATTAAAACAATAATACTCAAAGTCTCTAGGTATTCTCGGATTCCATGGTTGTGGTTAAATCAGTCATGGGGGAAGGGAGGATACATGGTCCCTTCTTCCTAAGAAATATTTTTTAAAAGGCGCAACTTGTAGGATGCCCTCCCCCTTTCACCACTGGTCTGCAAATGCACTTCCTGGCACGCTCCTGGTTGGGGGATGAAGACCCCTTGGCTGCTGAGGGTCCTTAGGGGCCAAGAAGACTTCCTGTTATCTCCAATAAGCACCACACAGCAGGATTGCTTAGAGGTGGTCAGAGGCCTCGCCCCTTTCTCCACCACTTTGCAAACATACCACTTGGCGCACTGCTGGTAGGGGGTTGACATCCCCTTGCCTCCTGAGGGTCTCAGGACTAAAGTGGACTTCTTACCCCAAGCAGCAGGGCACCCAGGGAAGTCCCCTTTGCCCTTAAAAAAATTATAAAATAAATTAAAAAAATGGCCCAGCCCCGGGGATGGGATCCCCAGGGCAGAAATTGACCTCGGGAGGGGGCCGTGCCCCCTCTCGTTCTATTTTGAGATGATACAAGCCCTAGGGAATGGGGTCCCCGGGCCCAAAAAGGATCAAAGGAAGGAGGGCTACCCAGCCCCCTTCCTGAAATAAAAAACATGAAGCCAGCAACTCACTGGAGGACCCGCCCCCTCAATGCACTACTCTGCAATCGTGCCTCCTGGTGCACTTTTGGTTGGGGGATAAAGTCTTCTTCATTGCTGAGGGTCCTTAGGGGCTAACTAGCCCACCTGTTACCTCCAGTAAGCTCCACACAGTGAAATTGTTGAGAGGTGGTCTGAGGCCATGCCCCTTTTTACACAACTCTGCAAATGCACCTCTTGGTGTACTGCTGGTGGGGCAATGAGGTCCCCCTGTGTCCTGAGGACCTCAGGACTAAAGTGGGCTTCATCCCCCAAGAAGCAGTGCACCAGGAGGCCCTTTTGCTGAGTGATGGAGAAAGGGGGCATTGCCTCTGACAACCTCTCAGCAATCTAGCCGTATGGGGCTTACTAGAGGTAACAGGAGGGCTAGTTGGCCCCCATATACCCTCAAGAGGCAAGGGGACTTCATGCTCCAACCAAGGAGGTGAGGCCTGCACCCTCCTCTCATCAGATGGGCTTACTCGAGGTAACAGGTAGGCTAGTTGGCCCCTAAGGCCCCCCAGATGGACCTTGGGAGCCAAGAAGCTCTCCTGGTACCTCCTGTAACTCCTACGCATCGGAATTCCTGAGAGCTGGTCAGAGGCCCAGCCCCCTTTCTACACCACTCTGCAAACGTGACCGCTAGTTAAAAATCCTTAGAAATTCACCGAAAAAAACACAGGTTTCAGGGGTATTATATTTTGAAATTAGCATTTAAAAAACCTTATAAATTCACAAAAAAACCCAAAGGTTACAGTGACAATATCGTTAGGCTGACATTCCCCTCTCACAAAACCAGAGAAATACAGCCGTTATAGTTAGCTGAGCTAACTATAACTCATGCCTCCACAATTCATTGCTGATGACCTCACATATTACATCACTCATAACATGGTCAGTGACATCACTGATGACATCTCAAATGACATCACTGATGACATCAGTAATGGCATTATCCACAGCATCTCTGACACCCCCACTCACACCCCTATAGAGTCATTTATACACCCACTGCCACTCCCACACAACCACTCAAAAACCCATTCACAAAGCCATACCAGTACTTACACACCCACTAACTGATTCATTGATCTATACAAAGCAAACACAAGGAGATGATGGATGGAGTGCTGAAACTTTTCAAACACTCACCCCCAGTCACAGATCTGGGTTGAATCCATCATCATTCTTTAGCTCACTTTGCCAACCCAGTTCAGACACAGCTATATGCAAATCAGTCTTGACTCTGTGCCTCATGGGAACGGTCCAGCCCTAACTGCCAAGCCATGTCTTCCCTGGCCGGAAAAAAGCCTCCTGGGACCGGTTTCGGGCTAACAGCCCTCTTCAGCCAGGCTAGCTTGAAACTAGTGGCAAAGTGAGCAAGGGACCCACGTCTGGGCACACCCTGCCAACTTATTGCGAACAAAGCAAACTCAAGGAGATGATGGACGGAGTGCTGAAACTTTTCAAACTCTTACCCTCGGTCACAGATCTGGGATGAATCCATCATCATTCTTTAGCTCACTTTGATACCCCAGTTCAGACACAGCTATATGGAAATCAGTCTTGACCCTGTGCCTCATGGGAACAGTCCAGCCCGAACTGCCAAGCCATGTCTTCCCATTGATCTATACACACATTCACTTGCTCACCCGTACTGCCACTCATAGACCCACTCACTCACTGATACAGCCATTGACATATCCACTCATACAGCCACACAGGTGCTCACAAAATGAGTGAGTCACCCATAGAACTACTCACACACCTAGACACTCACTCATACATTCAATCATACAGCCACTTACTCACCCAAACAACTACACACCCACCCACTTACTGACTCATACAAATAGGAACACATACTCATTCACCTCCACAGTCACTGGCATAAGCATGTACTCATCCATATAGCCATTCCCACATTCACTCACTCATGCATGCAGTCACTCATATACCCAGTCACTCATCTATACTGCCTTTCACATACCCAGTTACTCACCCATACTGACACATGCACTAAATCACCGACACAGCCATGCAGACACGCACTCACCTATACCACTTTTCACACACGCAACAGTACCCCATACAGCCACTGACTCACCTACTCACTGATTCATACAGGCTGTCACACAGCTCCCCACCAATAAACACAGACACCGAGACAACCATAGACGTAGCCAGACAGCCAATCAATTACATATATAGCCATTCATGAGCCCACTAACATACTCATACACCCATTTAGATATCAACTGACAGACAGATACACACATTCACATAACTAATCACTCACCCATACATAAACTGGAGCACCCAATCACTCACTTACACAGTCAGTCACACACCCACTGAGTCATCCATACAGTCACTCATACACCACCCAATGATTCAATACACCTTGATATATATATTTAACATTCATAAACTTTAAAAAAATACTCACAGTCACTGGATGATATCATTACTGATGTCATGAGTGATCTCATTTGAGATGTCATCAGTGATATCACCAGTGATGTCACTGACCATGTTGTGAGTAATGTGATATGTGAGGTCAGAAGCAGTACATTGCGGGGGCATGAGTTATAGTTAGCTCACTTAACTATAACGGATGAATTTCCCTGGTTTTGTACAAGGGAAATGTCAGCGTAACTATAATGTTCCTTTGTTTTTTTCAGTGAATACATGTGTATATATATATATATATATATATATTACCTACTGGCGGTCGCCAGTAGGTAGTTATAGTTAGGACCCTGTTTCCATAGGAAAACCGCAACATTCTATTTTTAATAACTTTGGCGCCGGTCGATGAATCCTCGCGAAATTTTCAAAACTAATGGGGCGCTACGCTTCGCTCCTACCCTGAAAGTCTCGGGGGGATTCGTCAAGCGGGGGCTGAGAAAAAAGGGGGGTCCCAAAACATGTTTTCCCCATGCATTTTTCCATAGGACCTTTAGACACAGCTACAGCCCGAACGGCTGAACAGAGTTATTTGAAATTTGGCAGAGAGGTAGTCTACAGGGCAAGGAAGTGCCTTTTGTAGGTCTGGTGTAAATCTGTTCAGTAGTTCCTGAGAAAATAGCCTTTAAATCAATATATATATCTGTGGCAGCTTACGGTGTGCTTACCGTGCGCTTACGGTAAGCTTACCGTACGCGTACGGTGCCGTGCGCGAGCGCGATTCTGATTGGCTGTTAGATCTTAGTAAACATTCGAATCGGTCGAAACCAGGAAGTGTCGGCCGCCATTTTCTCTCTCGCACTCTGAGGGGGGGGAGGAAAAACAAAGTCGGATAACATTAAAAGGGGCAGGCTAGACAGCTCCTAACCACCTAGTCATCGTTAGGGTGTCCCAAAAGAACACACAAGGCCAAAAATTCAATTTTTTTATTTTTCGAAAAATCGCCGATTGCGCTTACCGTACGCGTACGGTCAAAAATAAATAAAAAAAAAAACCAATATCCACGTTTTCCCCACCACCTGTGCAAAAGCTGCCCGAAGGGCACCTTTTGTGCAAGGCATATGTATATTTTACAACAGAACAACTAATAGATAATATTTAACAACGAAGCGCATAATATGTCCTCCGTGTGCGGACGGTGCGCGAAGTGCATCGTGCGTACATGGGCCATCCAGCGTAATGTGGGCACGCGGTGCACGTAGCGCACCGCGTGCCCACCGTGCGTGCACGGCACTAACTGCGTAAAGTGGGCGCGCGGTGCGCGAAGCGCACCGTGCGCGCACGGAACGAACTGCGTAAAGTGGGCGCGCACGCCACGAACGGCGTAAAGTAACTTAGCATTTAAAAAACCGTACAAATTCACTGAAAAAACCATAGGTTTCACACACGTTATAGTTAGGAATTAGCATTTAAAAAACCTTGCAAATTCACTGAAAAAACCATAGGTTTCACACATGTTATACTTAGCTGGACATTTCACTCGTAAAAAACCATTGAAATTCCCCCGTTATAGTTAGTGCAGGCAACTATAACTCACGCGACCGCAATCCTCTGCTGATGACATATGTGTCTTTATGAAAAAAAAATATTTGTAATATATGTATAGCTAAAATTTAATGGAAGAAGACATGGGCAAATAAGTGTCTAAATACAGTATTAGCATCAGCAGAGGATTGCGGTCGCGTGAGTTATAGTTGCCTGCACTAACTATAACGGGGGAATTTCAATGGTTTTTTACGAGTGAAATGTCCAGCTAAGTATAACATGTGTGAAACCTATGGTTTTTTCAGTGAATTTGCAAGGTTTTTTAAATGCTAATTCCTAACTATAACGTGTGTGAAACCTATGGTTTTTTCAGTGAATATATATATATATATATATATATATATATATATATATATATATATTCACTGAAAAAACCATAGGTTTCACACACATTATAGTTAGGAATTAGCATTTAAAAAACCTTGCAAATTCACTTAAAAAACCATAGGTTTCACACATGTTATAGTTAGCTGGACATTTAACTCGGGAAAAACCATTGAAATTCCCCCGTTATAGTTAGTGCGGGCAACTATAACTCACGCGACCGCAATCCTCTGCTGATGACGTCAGATATTACATCACTGTATTTAGACACTTATTTACCCATGTCTTCTTCCATTAATCTTTAGCTATACATATATTACAAATATTTATTTTTCAGAAAGACACACATGTCATCAGTGATGTAATATCAGCAGAGGATTGCGGTCGCGTGAGTTATAGTTGCCTGCACTAACTATAACGGGGGAATTTCAATGGTTTTTCACGAGTGAAATGTCCAGCGAACTATAACATGTGTGAAACCTATGGTTTTTTAAGTGAATTTGCAAGGTTTTTTAAATGCTAATTCCTAACTATAACGTGTGTGAAACCTATGTTTTTTTCAGTGAATATATATATATATATATATATATATATATATATATATATATATATATATATATATATATATATATATATGAATGAAATATTACTGCTCTCGCTCCTTACTTCACTTGACAAACATACATTTTTGGATGAGGATCCACACCTCATTGACCACATTTAAATAACAAAACAAAGAAGAAAAGTGATCATGGAGCCCCCACAGAGTTTGCTCCTCAGGTTACAGTGCTTCAAGGAGACGCATGCAAAATGCACCATGGCTTCAGATAGGCATGTTCACCTACTATTTAATCTTCAGTTTTCCCTTTATTCCAAAACATGTTGCACTAAATCCTCTCCCATCAACCCAAAGCCCACACAAAGTTTCTACAATCATGGCTGTTTTCCTTTTGAGAAACAACATAGAAACTTAAAGCATGATATGTGTTTGTTGAAACACTTCTAATGACTTTTCTTTCTTGGAGGTAACCTCAGAGGCTTCAAGAGAAAGTGGCCACTTTTTACATCACATTTGAAGATTAATTGCAAATCAATATTGCAGACAACAACTAATAGAAGGCCCTCAGAGCAATAGCTTCTTTTAATGATGTTTATTCAGGTAAACGATCAGATTACAAGGTTTATTATCTTTCTTCTTCCTTTCCGCTCTCTCTCTAAGTATCACAGGCTATTTTCTAAAAACGTCTTAGAAAAAAATTATTGTAGGAAAGTAAACAATGAACTAGGAGCATTTTTAGCTCCAGCAAACTTTATATTCAGAAATCCCTGTATGTACTGTTAATATAAAACACTCCAAGAAAGGTATGGCTGTTGTGTTCTAGGCCATAAAAAGGAAACTAGTGTTTCAAATAGCAATCCTTAAATGTAGGCACTGCAAAAGAGAGCGGGGACAATAGTGCATGAAGTATAAATGAGTTTTGCTGGCTCAAATCCTATGACTAGAAATACCACAGAATTTTTTGACTGGAAAAATCTAAGTAGCAGTATACACAAGGCAAACTGCTATTGGTGAATGCCTTAGCGATTTGCAGGATACAGATTGCCTCTTCTTGGGATTTTGAGCTGGCAATGAAGGGGTGGGGGTATTCTTTTTCCGATCAACTGCAAAGACATGTACTAAAGTCTTGTTAACAAAATTGAGGGTGCAAACCAATGATACAATGGTGAAACCTCAACTTGGGTAAAACTGGATTTGCAAACTCAAAGGTGTCCATGAGACATAGCTTATACTTTGTGGATTGGGCTCAGGTATACAGGAATATACACTCTTTAAATGGATTGCTGCATACTCTCCCCAAATCCCTTTGACTCATTTCTCAGCATTTTACTCCAGCCCCTACACAATGATGTAATATGTGACGTCATAAGCAGTGCATTGAGGAGCGTAATTTATAGTTAGCTCAGGTAACTATAAACTGCTGACATTCTGTGGTTTTGTATGAGTGAAATCTGGGTCTAACTATAACGTTTCTGTATCCTTTGGTTTTTCAGTGAATTTCCTAAGTATTTTTTAATTCTATGTCATTCTTTTAATGTTCCTGTAACCTTTGTTTTTTCAGTGAATTGCTATGTTTTTTTAAATGTTGTTTCCTAACTGCAACCACTAATCTTTGACAGTGAGTGTGTAAGTGAGTGCATGAGTATCTCAGAGACTAGGGCCCTCTGGACTGGCAGCCCCATACTGACGAGGGGGAGCCCACCTCTTCTTGTTTTGCTCTATGCTGAGAATTTGGCGTGTACATAATAAGTTACAGTGTTAACGCTTGGGTCAAAGTGGGAGTGCTTTGCTGTATAATCAATAGTCTGTAATAACATCAGATCGATCCCACCGACTACATTTTTATGTAGCGCCTACTACCCCTGACAAGGCATCGAAGCCATTGTGCCTCTGTGATTTGAACAATTCCAGCACCCTTCGATGAATAAAGATGTTGCGGTGCGGGATAGCTGCGGCCCCAGGCGCCCTCAGCAGGGTCTTCGGAGGCAAGCCGGCAGTGCCCTTCACGACCTTGGAGTGCGCGTGGAGACCTTACAGCTTGGCACAGGTGAGACGTCTCGGTGTCAAAGGTTAGGGGTAGTGACAGGAGTCCTGAGGCAAGTAATGCTATGAGGTTGGGAAAGTAAATGTCATCCCATGGCCGCCAGATGGTAAGGAGCTCCAGGAGGGAGCTTCGAGGCTGAGGATTGCTCAAGCGAGCTGTAATCCTTGTTTGGCCTCGCATCCCGTACATTGGACCCCCAAGCCGTTATCGAAACATTCAACCCATGCTGGGGAACCTATCTGAATGAGTACTCACTGCCAATGGCCGGGACGCTTCAAGAAAGGACAGGAGAGGTGCCCCGGCAGGTCGTTGGTTTTCGCCGCATCCCTGGATCAATGGTGGTGACTGCGGCTCAAGGTGAGGCTGGGCCTTTGTTTCCTAGTGTGGCCCAGGTGGCACTGCCGATGGGTGAGGGCTCGGCTGGCTGGAGTGCCCGACGAGACTTGGTTCATGTGCGGGCCTGGAGTTTGCTTGAGGTTCTCGCCCAGGCTTGAGAGGCCTGCACTGCACACTCACCCCCCTGAAGGCACAGCAGATACTGTAAAAACATGGTTGGTGGGGCCCTGACCTCTTGTGATTTAGGAGACACACTGCTAGAAATGTTTTACACTGCAGTTAATATGGCATTTTAAAGTTTAGTGTATACACTACATATAATTGTATGAGAACTACCTCCCTGCCTTATGCTTGATTCCGGACTGTGCCTCGGCATTTCTTCTTCGGCCTGAGTCCTGATTGTATCTCGGAATTTCTACCGTTCAACCATGCGCCCACCTTACCCCACCCGGAACTTGAATCTTGTGCGCTACGGACCAAACTCCTGGTCCATTAACTACCCAGACAAAATGACCAGTAATGCAAAAAAGAACTTCAAGCATAGTATTCTAAAACAACACCCGGAAACCCTCATTGTAGATAACTACCACACAGCGACCAACGGCAACACGAAAACTAACTTCATTTTCTACACAAATCGCCCGGCTAAATGGAAAAACACCTTCTCTCTTCACCTTCAAGTCGCCAAGTCAGTAATCATTCCCTATGGTGAAAAAATCTCCACTAACATCTCCCCGACCTTCAAAGGGGAAATCATCATCTCCATCTACAGAACTGGAACCATTCTCATACAGGCCACCGACTCGCACCACACCACTTTTGACCGCCACTTCCCCACACTTCTTCCCTTGTTAACTCAACTGAGCCGTCAAACCATATCTCCCCAACCCACCATAACCCTTACTAATAACGTGGAACTGATCCCATCTCCCTGCCCTGAAGAACCTCTCTCCAACTCATAGACATCCACCATCACTCACTATAATCACACTTTCCCTATCATTACTCTCCGACGCCAAGCACCCACATCTATTACATCTACTGAGCACACCAGGAACAACAAACTCACAATTAACAAACACCACAAGACCGATCTAGATCTTGACAGCTCGGACTCTAACCTCTGCCCTTCCGTGACCGAAATCCCCACAGGCACTCTCCGCTCGACCCGTGATACTCTGAACCCTCCCTCACAAACTACCTCTTCCTCCAACACAGACCCTTTTCCCCTGACCCTTACTTCCCCCATGTCCAGCATCATCTGCAATCCAGTGGTCTCTCTCCCCCCTACTAACACTGCACACTCCCCTGCCGATGTCCCACATCCACAGACACAACCTGTCTCCACCGATTACCTCACTAAAACCCCCGTGACATCCCCATGGCAAACGTCGTCACCAATCCTTTAAACTCGTTCCCCCCTATTATCACTAAATGCTCCCCCTACGCCGTCGCACACCCACATACACAACCTGCCTCCACCGCTAATCTCATTGACATTCCCCGGAAATCTGACTTCTTACCTAGAATTTCTCTCCCTCCTCACTAGGACAGTAGACCCTCTACTCCTCCTTTGAACCCCTTGAATGGGAGCATTACTAATCCGGCTCCCCGTGTCCAACCTCTCCCCTCTCCTAACCCCACTGATTCTGTCCAATCCCTGACCCATGTTCACTCTCCCTCCAAAGACCCAAGTCATTCTTGGCCGTTGCCTAAAACCTTAAACTTTTTCAGCTCAATAGCACAGCAGCTGAACAGAATGGAGCTGAAAATTAACTCCCTTGCTGCTGATTGCCTATACTTACAACAAGATCATCTTAACAGGACCAAGCCGCTGTGCTCCCTCTCCCCGGGTTGATTTCCTCCCACCCCGCTCAATACCGCTCCCTTGGCCCCTCAGTGCACCCCTCGTCCCTCCAGTCTGTCAGGGAGACAGGCACTTCGACCCAACCAGGATCGCCAACCCTTTTCGATACCGAAACCTGATGAGATCAACGACTCTTACCTCACTTTGAGCCAGAAGTCAGCCCCTTTCCCCATCCCTGTTATTAGCGGCACTAACAGAATCCCTAAAAATCTCCACTCGCCTAGACCTCCTGCTCAATACTCTTCTATCCACCTTACTCCCCCCATCATCGAGGCTCCCCGTCCTCTCTCTTGCATGCTCCTCAACTGCAGGTCAGCAGTACAACACGCCACAGACATTGCTGAAGCTCTACTCGCTGAAGAAATTGACATCGCTTTCCTCACTGAATCCTGGCTCAATGTCCACTCCACACCCATTCTTGACATTCTCACCCCTCCAGGGTACACCATCATCAGACAAGACAGACCAATCAAAACGGGGGGAGGACTAGTGGGTGACCTCAATATCCACTGGAACGACCCAAAAGACTCCACTGCCCAGAAACTATCCAACCTACTTGAAAATATAACCTCAAACAACTCTGCAATAAACCAACTCACATCAAAGGTGCAACACTGGATGCGATCATTACCAACAATGATCTGGTCTCTCTGAGAGCGATTTTTCCCATTGATTGGTCCGACCACCACCTCATTTTGTTCAAGATTGATGCACTTGTCTTCCACCAACCTATTCATGATGACAAACCTAAACACTGGACCAGAAATATCCAAGCAATCCCTTTATCCGAACTCGAATCCAGGATTCATGCCCATCTTCAACTCCAACCCTCATCATCGACGGCCAATGACCACACTACACACTTTAACTAAAAAATGACAGAGGTTCTAGACCAAGTAGCTCCTGTCAAACTCAAACAATTGAGGCGAAACAAATCTAAACCCTGGTTTAACGTGGATCTGAATGAGGAAAGGCGTCAACTCAGACAAATGGAAAGGTATTGGAGACTAAACCCCTCAACCTTACACCTAGCGCAACTTAGATCTGCTCGTCAAGCATACAAAAAAACACATTTTCAGTGAAAAGGCATCTTTCTTCTGCAGCCAACTAGATCTGGCAAAAAACAGACAGAGAGAACTCTTCAACATTGTCAAAAGCCAAACTAACTGCACTCCTTCTCAAGAAATCAAAGCCACTAATGAGCGTTGTGAAGAAATTGCCACCTTCTTTACTAATAAAGTCTCAAAAATTGATCAATCCTTCATCCAAACCTCTAACCCTCCTTCCCTCTTATTCTGCCCCACTCTAACCACCCCTGATCATTCAGAAAGAGTTCTTACCAAGGCAAATTAGGTCTGCCTCCAGCTGAAAAACAATGCGCATTGGTCCAACGTTGAGCTAATGTCGGAAAATGAGGTTTTCAGTATAATTTCTAACCTAAAACCTTCCTCCCAAACTATGGACCCCATCCCATCCACAATCATAAAAGAACTTAACCACACCATTTCCCCTTTCTGGACAAAAATCATCAACGCCTTTCTCACCTCAGGCTGTGTCCCAGACTCCCTTGAACTTGGGCAAATCACACCCATTCTCAAAAAACCAGGGGCCGACCCTACTGATCTCAACAACCTCAGACCTATCTCCAAACTCCCATTCCTTGCAAAAACATTGGAGAAATGCGTTCTCCACCAACTCAACAAACACATTGATGAGTTCAACCTCCTCGACACCTTTCAATCAGGATTCAGGAAAGGCTGTAGCACGGAAACAGCTATGCTCAACGTCTCTGATGATATTCACATGGCTTTAGATGAAGGTGATGCCTGCCTACTCATCCTTATTGACCTATCTGCGGCATTCGACACAGTAAATCATCCAGCGCTTCTGGAGACCATGTCGAAGCACTCCGGCATCAATGGCACAGTACTAAAATGGTTCACCTCCTTCCTTCAACACCGCTCGCAACAAATTAAAATCAACTCCTGTCTCTCGAAGCCAACAAAAGTCACACTTGGGGTCCCGCAAGGCTCGCTCCTCTCCCCGGCCCTCTTCAATCTTATCATGGAGCCCCTCACAATCATCTTGAAAAAAGCTGGAGTGAATTACCACCTTTACGCTGATGACACCCAAATCTATTTCAAAATCAAGTCTCCCAGCGACATCCAACACCTCAATGCCACTCTAACCGAGATCCAAACTTGGTTCAACGCTAACCACTTAAAACTCAATCCAGATAAAACAGAACTAATCCTATTCTCTCCAAAAAGCAACTATCGTCCAATCCAAGAGTAGCTCGAGAATCTGGTCGCCCTAAACGGCCCCATCGTCCTATCCGACTCAGTTAAGTCTCTAGGCATCACCCTTGACAAGAACTTATCTTTGAAGGCCCACATCAAAAACTCTGCAAAAAGTGTTCTTTTCTCTCCAAAACACCTCAAGAAATTGAAACCTTTTCTTCCCCATGATGACCTCAAGACAGTAGTCCAATCCCAAGTTCTCTCTAAAATCAACTACGGGAACTCCATCCTAACAGGGACTCCAAAAGCTCACCTAGCCCCTCTAAGGGCAGTGTTGAACTTGGCCGCTCGACTCATATCTGGAGTAAAAAGATTTGATCACATCACTCCAGCTCTCAACTCCCTCAACTGGCTTCCCATTGAAGGGAGGTGTATTTACAAACTGGCCTGCATCACACACAAAACCCTTCACTCTCCAGCCCCTAACTACCTGAACAACAAACTGATAAGAGCAGGTCAATCCAGATCGCTGAGAAGCTCCAACTCACTCCTTCTTATTCCTCCAAAACTGAAAAAGAAAACCACACAATTCCGATCGTTCTCTGGCAACGCCCCCAGGATGTGGAATGCTCTCCCTAGAGTCCTCAGATGCAACCCCTCCTTCTCCTGTTTCAAAAGGGACCTGAAAATCCATCTCCTTAACAAATACTTTCCTGACCAACGTCAACTAACCTAGACTTCAATATCTGAGTTTACTCCTCTTTCTTGACATTCAAGGATAGTTGGTGACCGGACTGTGTTAACCACCTTATCTTCCATGCTGTCTTTTTTTTATCCCAGGTTTTGCTTCCTTACTGCCTGCCTACTATGTAATGCAATTTCCGTCTGTTTTTCTTTACAGTATGCATGTAAAGCGCTCTGGTACCTACGGGTCAAGCTAGATCTATATAAAACTTTTAAAATAAATAAATAAACTCTGAGTGGGTGCATGAATGTCTGAGTGGGTCAGTGAGTGGATGTGTTAGTGTCTATGTGGATTGTGAGTAACTGAGTAAGTGTCTGAGTGGGTGTGTGAGTGAGTAAATAAGTCTCTGAGTGGGTCTGTGAGTGCATGAGTCTCTGTGTCGGTCTCTGAGTGGGTGCAGGAACCTGAGTGGGTCTGTGAGTAGATGCGTGAGTCTCTGAATAGATCTGTGAGTGGGTGCATGAGTGTCTAAGTGGGTCTGCGAGTGGGTGCGTGTATCTGAGTCAGTCTGTGAACTGAGCACATGAGTCTCTGAATGGGTGTGTGAGTGTCTGAGTGCACTCGGTTTTGCCCTCTTCTGCTTTATTTTACCTTTCCTGCTTGTTTTTTCTGTTCTTTATTTTGCGTTTCCTGCTCATTTTTTTACCCTCGTTTTTGCCTTTTTTGCTTGTTTTTTTGTCCTCTGTCTAGCCTTTCTTTATCGTTTTCCTGCCCTCTGTTTTGCCTTTTCAGCTCGCTTTTCTGCCCTCTCTTTTGCCTTTTCTGCTTTTTTTTCTTCCCTCTATTTTGCATTTATTTTCTTTATTTTTCTCCCTCCTAAAATGGGGGAGGGGCTGCATAATTTCAGTGGAGAGGGGTACTACACAACCAATCATCCCTAGGCTAATTTTGACCCCAAGGACCCCATCCCCTCAGGCCCAACCACATTTGGCCGATTTATTTCAGCTCAGAGGACCCCATCCCCCAGGGTCCGGCCATGTTTCCATGGGTGCCCTGGAGCCTGCCACCCAGTATACTATGGGACTGCGGGGGATCCTCAAAGCCCCTGTGGTCCCAGTCAGCTCCCCACTTCCTGCAGGATCTGGAAATGCTATTATACACAGAGAGCTTCTGGAAATGCAGCTCCCTGCAATTACTGATTCTCAAGGTACCAGAAATTTCAGCAGTTAGCAACACCACAATATTCTGACTTTACCCCTTAGAGTTTCTAAGAAATGTGAATTACCTATTTGTCCTCTCTTTCTCCTCCCATGTCTATCAATGAAGTGTCTGCCTCCCATCCGACATATTTTCCATAGGAAAACAATGTTTCTTATGTTTAGTCGTTCTATTTTGTTCATACCTTCTGCCCACCTTTCCTGGAAACAACTTTTGTCTTCCTGTAATCTCGTTTCTGTTCCTTTGTGGATCCCAGTCAAATGGTTTTGCTGCAATTTAATACGTTTTGGGGAGTTGGAAAAATGCATGGTTGTCTTAAATTTGGAGTGGGTGTATGAACATTTATATTGGGGTGTGTGTAGGTGCATCATAGATTATGTGAATGATGTCATGAGTGATGTTATTTGAGATGTCATAAGTGGTGTCACTGACCATGTCATGAGTGATGTAATATGTGATGTCATCAGCAGTGCATTGGGGGGCACAAGTTATAGTTATCTTGGCTAACTGTAAATACTGAATTTCACAGGTTTTGTACAAGTGAAATGTCAGCCTAACTATAACGTTCCTGTAAACTGTGATTTTTTCTGTGAAGTGCAAAGCTTTTTAAAATGCTAATTCCTAACTATAACGTCCCTGAAACCTGTGGTTTGTTCAGTGAATTTCTAAGTTTTTTTTGACTAGCAGCCACATTTGCAGAGGGGTCGAGAAAGGGAGCTGGGCCTCTCAGGAATTCCGCTGCATAGGACTTACAGGAGGTACCAGGAGGGCCTCTTGGCACCCAAGGTCCCTCTGGAGTAAAGTGGAGTTCTTCTCCAACCAGTAGTGTGCCAGGAGGAACATTTGCAGAGTGGTAGAGAAAGGGGGCGTGGCCTCCACAGACCTCTTAGCAATCCCACTATGTGGGACTTACTCAAGTTAACAAG
Organism: Triturus cristatus; assembly: GCF_964204655.1. Taxonomy (NCBI): domain Eukaryota; kingdom Metazoa; phylum Chordata; class Amphibia; order Caudata; family Salamandridae; genus Triturus; species Triturus cristatus. The sequence continues at coordinate 775,248,346 of NC_140593.1, forward strand.
AGAGGTAGTTGGCCCCAAGGATGTCCTTGTGGGCTATCTACCCCTCCTGTTACCCCCAGTAAGCCCCACACAGCAGGATTTCTGAGTTCTGATACCAGGCCACGCCCCCTTTTTGGGGAATGAAGTCTCTTTTGCTGCTGGCTGTCCTAAGGGGCCATCTAGCCTACCTGTTACCTCCAGTAAGCCCCACACATTGGGATTGCTGAGAGGCAGTCACAGGCCATGCCCCCTTTCTCCACCACTCTGCAAACGCGCCTCAGGGTGAACTGCTGCTTGGGGAATGAAGTCCACTTTAGTACTGAGGCCTTCAGGATGCAAAGAGACCTCATTGACCCACCAGCAGTGCTCTGAGACGCGCGTTTGCAGAGTGGTGGAAAAAGGGTCATGGCCTCCGACCACCTCTCAGCAATTCCACTGTGTGGGGCTTACTGGAGTTAACAGGTGGGCTAGTAGGCCCCTAAGGACCCTCAGCAGTGATGGGGACTTAATCCCCCAACCAAGAGTAAGCCAGGAGGTATGTTTGCAGAGTAGTGTAGAGAGGGGCAGGGCCTCCTGCGAGTTGCCGGCTTCATTTTTTTTCTATTTGGCCCTGTGTGGCCCCTCTTCCCTTGATCCTTTTTGGTCCCTGAGGACCACATCCCCAGGGCCTGACTCATTTTGTATTTTGTTTAAAAGGAGAGGAGGCGCGTGGCCTCCTCCTGATGCTGATTTCGGCCCCAGGGACCCCATCTCCACGGTTTGGACAATCTTTTTTTATTGGATTTTTTTTAATACATTTAAAGAAGGGGGGCTGTGTGGCCCCCCTCCTGATGTCTATTTTGTCCCTGGAAACCCAACTTTTTTCTTAAAAAAAAAATGGGTAGGGGGCCTGGAGGGCCACACCCCTTTCTCCACCACTCTATACCACTTTGTAGCCCTGGAGAGTTGGTGGTATTTAAAAGGAGACCCCACGCATGTTGTAATATAGCCCCAGGGAGGTGGTGGTCCCCTGGGCAGCGGGGGCTTGTGACCCCCCGCATTTTACTGTAAATAGCCCCACTGAGGTGGCGGTCCCTGGGGCTGCGTGGGGGGCTAGAGCCCTCCACGTACTATATTACAAACATATCCCTGGGGAGGTGGTGGTCCCCGGGTAGCAGGGGGGCAAGTGGCCCCTCTGCATTTTAATGTAAATAGTATTGGGGAGGTGGTTGTCCTCAGGGCACAGGGGGGTACGTGGCCCCCCCACATTTGACTGTAAATAGCCCTGCATAGGTGGCAGTTCACGGGGCTGCATGGGGGGTGGATCCCCCCATGCATTCTATTACAAATGTAGCCCCAGGGAGGTGGTGGTCCCCGGGGCAGAGGGGCGGCGCTTGGCCCCTCACATTTTAATGAAATATGCCTTGGGAGCTGGCAATCCCTAGGGTTGCATGGGGGGGCAGGAGCCCCCCAAGCATTATTATTTAGGGCTCCAAGTTTTTAGATTAAAGAGATTTTTACATATAAATACAGACGGAAAACTATTTTTCCATTGTCTGTATTTATATGTAAAAACGGAAAAATACTATAAAATGTTGCTGCGCTGCTGTGTTCGACTCCAGAGTTATCTCGCCATGCCCCCTTCCTGCTGCTGGAAATTCCGTCTAATCCTTCCAACCAGGGTCTTTTAGTGACCTACTGCCGTGCCCCTGAACCCATCCTGGTCAGATTGAAGCGTCACTGAGTGGGCTCTGAGCGGCACTGAGTCGCTGCCCGAAGCTTGCACCCCCATATTAAACAACCCTACATGGCTGAACATTTTATAACAAGGATTTGTGACCGTCTGTTCTTCATACGAACAACTTATCAACAGAAGGTCCTGGATAAAATAATTTTATTAAACAAAAAAAGGAAACGTGTCACTCTGACCGGTTTTTTACTCAGCTTTCTAGTCTTGGATTTAGAGTGTGAAAGGCAACACGTCGGAACCCAAAGAGGAATTAGTCATAAATATCTCTAGTGTCGAGCTAACATCCAATGAACAAGCAATTTTAAACAAAGGAATGTCTTTCGTTCCCACTTATAACACTAATGAATTGGAAACAGAGGTAGCATTGTTTAAGTTCATGAGAAAACTCAGATTACGTTGTTTTTTTCACCATGTAATTCAAGACCCGTCTACTGACCCAATTCAGAATACCTCTACTAAGGTTTTCAAACCCAAAAGTACGTTTATGCCACCCATCTCTCACAAGACGATTGACCTATTTGAAACATTGGTCAAAAAAGATCTGGTACCTATTCATCAAAAAGAGTTCGTAAAAAGTAATCTCACAAAAAAAGAACAGGCTACACTTTGGAATCTAGCTAAAAATCAGAACTTAACGTTCCAGCCTGCAGATAAGGGTGGAGCGTTAGTAGTTATGAACACCACGTACTATGAATCTAAAGTTGATCAGCATGTACTAGATACCGATACTTACATTGCTCTGGACGCAGATCCTACTCACATTTTTCATGCTACTTTATTACAAATTCTGACTAAAGCCAAAGATCTTAGATGGATCAATGACAATACCTATACATTTTTAACTACTGACTACCCCAAAAGACCACACATATATATGCTTCCAAAAATGCATAAAGATGCAGTGAACCCTCCATTCCGCCCCATAGTGGCCGGTTGTGGCTCCTTGCATGAACCACTGGGGAAATTCATTGATTATTTTTTACAACCTTTGTTTGAAAAATGGACGACTTATGTGCAAGACACTACAGACTGTCTAAACAAATTACAGAATGTCAGACTACCATGGGACAGTGAGGTCCTATTGGGTACAATTGATGTTTCAGCACTGTACACATCGATCCCGCATGGTGAAGGTATCGAAGCTGTTGAATGGATGTTGCTGAAACATGACTATGATGAATCCCTCAATATTTTTCTTCTTGAATTACTGCAATTCAGTCTGTATCATAGTTATTTCACATGGAAACAACAATTTTATTTGCAAACGACAGGTACTTCAATGGGTTTTACTGGGGCACCCACATACGCGAACATCTTTATGGCTAAATTCGAAGACACGCATATTTTGAACAACAACTTGTGGACAGACCATTTGCTCCTGTGCCTCCGGTACATAGATTATATTTTGATACTTTGGAGAGGTACACAACAGGCATTGGAAGGGGCACTTACCATATTGAATAATTGTCATCCACAAATCAAATTCACTTACTCCATCAACTCTACAACCGTAAATTACCTAGACATTCTCATCGAGAAAAAAGGCACCAATCTCACGACTAGAGTATTCAAAAAGCCAACAGATAGGAATAATGCCCTTCATTACAATAGTTTTCATTCACTTGCTCTCAAAAATCACCTACCACTATCTCAGTTCATCAGGGTTCGTAGAATCAGTTCGGATGACACTCAAGGAAAGGCAGATATTGAAATATTGGCACAACAATATGCGGATAGAGGTTGTCCGACTCAAGTTCTAGATTTGGCTAAACAGAAAGCGCATAGCATTGATAGAACACAACTGTTAAAAAAATCTATGAAACCTTTAGCAAAGAGAGAGGTGTGTGTTCTAAAATACTCAACAGCCGCTACGGCAATTAAACGGTGCATTCTAAAACGTTGGGAGATTATCGAACAAGAACATGATTTTAAAGAAGTCTTTTTTGGGACACCTATCTTTGCATTCTCTAGATCGAAGAATATTAAAGAAATTCTAGGAAAGAAAATCCAACAGATTAGTAACACTGTCAAACTGGGTATGAGAAAATGTTACAATTGTAGTCATTGCGGTAATGTGATGGTTGGGGATAAATTTACGCATCCACACACAGGTAAACCAATTCAGCTCAAAGATACATCTGATTGCAACACTTCCATGGTAATATATGCCATCAAATGCCCTTGTGGACTAGTTTATGTTGGGAGAACCACTAGGAAGATCTAAATAAGAGTGACTGAGCAGAAAAGCTCAATTCGCACTGCCAACATGAAATCTTGCCTCGCAGTACATTGGTCCGCACACAAACATACAATACCACAACTACGATTCACTATATTAGAGCAGGTATCAGTACTGCCACATGTTGATCCCAACAGGTATCTGTCACAGAGAGAAACATTTTGGATACGATTCCTTAAAACCTTGAGTCCTTGTGGATTGAATGATAAGATTGAACTTATACACTTTTTGTGAACATATTGCATTTGCTTTGCATTATTGACTTGTCTTAGCTGTACACATTTTGTTGTACGGTATTTGACAAACTATTTGTATTGTTTTTAAAAAATATGCAGAATAGCGACATTATTTTCTAATTTCGTTCGTTTTTTTAGGGGCACATTGCTTTGGGTTTATAGATATGGGTCATTTGCTTGCCCTTGGATGATTGGTAGCACTCACTTTTGTGTCAGTGTTGTATACCCACTCATGTTAACATTGTAATTATTTTGCCACATATATTTGCATCTGCACATTTGGTTCATGTGCATCACATTAGCGTGATGCTTTTCATATCGCTTTTTTATGAGTTGCATCCATTCTACTTTGTAAAAGATTTTGATAGTCCTTTGTTTATTTTTAGGGCGTATGCACTTGATTGGGGTAGTCCTCCCTCTTTAGTGCTGGACATCGCTTGTGGAACTTTATTAGTTTCATCTATCTCACAGCGTAAAGGATCCGCATAGTCCTTTGTTTGTTTTCAGGGTGCTTGTACTCAATTGTGGTAGTCCTTCCTTTATATTCAGGACGCCTTTTGGTTTACACACATGCAGACTTGGAGTTCAGGAAAATGGTAGCGACCTCGCAGCATTGACGGAGGAGTACGACCGCAGGTAATCGGATTGCAGTTGGATAAGTTTGCCATTTCAGTTTGTTAAATTTTAGGTGATTAGTGATTTAGGGGTCGATATTAGTTGTAGTTGTTGTTCACAGAGTCACTTAGGACATCGAGGATTTGCAATACGATGGAAAATTGTGATCTACAAGCATGCTTTATGCCTTCATGCCGTGAGTAGTTTGAACACTCGAGCGGTTGGAATTATTTGGATCATATATTCTTTGGAACCTCAGAAACTATTTAGTTACACACACGTGTCTCTGTTTTTTGTATTTTGTGCAGAGTGGACATTTCGCAAATACCTTTATAAAATTTCCATAGTAGTGGCTTTGGCATTCATGGAGGTGAGTTCTCTTGCGCCATTGCTCAGGAGACTTATAAGTATATGTTGGCTTTAGACTTTAGATGTGTTGGTGATTCGGTTAAGACACTTTATTCATTTATGGAGCTTGGTTTCACGATGAGTGGCTTTTTGCACATCTATCACACTACGTAGTTCACGGGGGATCCATAGCGTTATGTTTGACCACATTAATGTTTTCTGCATGGTTTTGAAAGGTTTTTTCTTTTAGTAACTCATTTATGTACCCAATTCAAATCTTTTGGCAAAGATAACCGGTAGTCTGAGCCTTACACTACCCCTGTAATTATCTTCTATTCATTCTCTTGAAAATATTTGTTAAGTTATTGTTGATTTTGATGCATAAAGTGTGTTAAATGTATCACATATTGTATATACATTTTTACAGTATTCCCCTGATGAAGGTTGATATACCAAAATGCATTGGGATACCATGATGCTGATTGGGAAATATCTCTTTCACTGAAAAATATACAGAATAAGAAAATAAAGAAGACTTCAGTCGTTGCACTGAGAAATTTTGTTTCTTGGAACTTTGTTGATGATCACTCATATTTGTTTCGTATTACTCACTTAGCTCATTTTTGTTTCTTATTGTGTAAACCAATTTGACATTGTCTGATCTAATGTTTTGATTAATGGTTTCATATAAGTGAGTGATTACCGAGCATGGCTCATTGTTGATTCACTTAGTTTTTTTGTAATTCTTAAAAAAGAAATTTGCATCTTACTGGGCCAGTGGACAGTGCACCCGTGAGCTCAAACAATCTTTGTTTGAAATGTTGTGGCATTTATTTTGAGCCTGATGGGGGCTAATCAGGTTGTACAAGGGCAGCACCTTTCTTAAAAAGCTTATACTTGTTGATAAACATACTTAAAAGATTTTTAAATATTTTTGGAGTGCATGTTATCACATTCTAGCTTGTCAGGCAACAAAAAACACCAGCATTTCAGGACAAGCGCAGACTGGTGGTGACACACACATAGACGCTAACATACTCACACACACCTCTGCTGAAGATCTGATTAAGGGCAACAATGGTGCAAATAATAAATAATTACATAGCGCATGGATTCCACCCATATGACATATAGCTCTACTCAGGAACCAAACCGATTTTCAGCCAACTCCTTCCACCTGGACATTGGAACAATAAAAGGAAGTTAAAATGGCAAACTACAGTTTTTTGTGTAGTGCTTGCTGCCAGAACCTTAAGGATTCATAACACTGCAAATGGGATAATGTTCCGAGCTTTGGAAGGGTCAGCACAGAGATTGAATGTGGGACCTGTATCTTGCACAATGATTAATACCGTGCGTGCAACGCCCATTGGGCTCAAAGGGCTTCAGTCCCCCCTCCCCCCATGTGTGTCAGCCCGGGCTGAGACAGCTTCCCGGGCACATACACAGCCGCACCTGAGTACTTCACAGGTCTTTTGAAAGACCATTTACTTGTTAATGATGCTTTCTTGTTCTTTCACCCCTTCTTACAGCCCCTGCTTCTTCACTCTGCTGATTGCTGGAAGAATTAGCCCCCTCCGAAATTTTAATAGGCCCCCCTCCCCCGATCTAGTTGCGCCTCTGACTTTGACCAGCACCAGGCCACCGTGTTTCCAGACAGACGCCTCCGTGTCGCCACAGTCAGCACTTGTTGCTGCCCCGACCCTTCGGGAATTCACCATCTCCAGGGCTCTGCCTCTCAAGGGAGCTCTGCGCCAGCCCTCCGCCATTTCATCTTGAAAGGTACGTGTATTTCCCCTATGTAAAATGTAAATATCTGAGACTCCAAAACAACCAGGGCACACCACCACCCACTCATCGGGGCCCGTGAGATAGGTACTTCCTCTCCAGTACTACCCTATTACGGTAACTAGTCCCCAAAATTCGCACTCCCATATCGGTGCTGTCCAGGCTCTCACCAGCCCCTTCTCCACCAAGGTACGCCAACATCATGTCATAGCCTCCTCCAACGCCCCTGGCTCCTCCTGCCCCAGGCCCCATACAGTTGCCCAGCTCTGCCCACTGATGCCTTTAGCCCACCTGCCCCATAATCCCACAGCCTGCAGATCCCGGCAGCTCGAGCTCACAGCAGGTGCCCTGGATGCCACGCCTCTCAACCAACCTCCACCCCAGGGCTTTAGATGGAAATACAGAAGCGCCAGCACATGTTTGCTCCTGATAAGTGCTTGTACTCTATCTTAAAGTGTTTTATAGCAGAATTGAGAAGCACAGGTACTCTCCTTTTCAAATTACTCAGTACCGGACCATTTAAAGCACTGCTATAGCCACAATAAATCGCTAGTTTAAGTGAGCGCATGTGTGCATTGTCAATTTAAATAAATGTGGAAAAATACTAGCTGTAGCATTGCCTTTTGCTTGTGGCAAAAATAAATGTGGATAAATACAGAAAAAATGCCCCAAAAATAATTATGGATAAATACAGACGAAAATGGCAAAAAAAAAAATACCATAAAACCAGGAGCCCTAGTTATATTGCAAGTAAAGACCCTGGGAGGTGCTGGTCCTAGGGTAGTGGGGGCCTACGCAGCCCCTGCATTGTTAAGTGAATTGCCCCGTGGACCTGGCCCACCTGGAGGCCTAAATTAAACCAAGCACAGGAGTCCGCGGTTCAATTTTTTAAAAACTGTCAGCGGGATTCTCAGATCCACCATGATTCCCATTGAATTTTTTGTTTAAAAGAATATTGGGCCCAGGGGTTCCTGAGAGACCCCCTGTACAGGCCTAGGGGGTCAGGGTGTTTGTACCCTGCCCCCTTTTCTTGTTTTTAATGTTTTTTTTCCATTTAGCCTTGAGACTCGTTTCAACCGAGTCACAAGATGGCTGCCAACACTTCCTGGTTTGAAGTGTTGGCAGCCAATCAGATTGCAGGCTCGAGATCGGGAGGGTTCGCTGATCCTCTGCAGCCATAATTGTATATCTGAGAAATATTTAAATATCACAGGAACTACTGAACGGATTTACACCATTTAACAAAAAGAGTGCACTCTGGACCATCAGCTATCTTTCTGACAAATTTGGTGTTATTCCGTTCAGCAGTTCGGGCTGTAGCGCGTCAACATTTTCCTACGGAAATTAACATAGAGAAAAAGCGTTTTGGGACCCCATTTTTTCTCAGCCTCTCCTTGACCGATCCCCCGAAATTTCCAAGAAAGCAGCTAAAATGAGTGGGTCATTAGTTTTGACAATTTTGCGAAGTTTCGTCAAATGGCAATATTGGCAAATGATAAAACGCTTTTTGAATAGAAACAAGGTCCTAACTATAACTACCCACTGGCGACAGCCAGTAGGTAATATATATATATATATATATATATATATATATATATATATATATATATATATATATATATATATATATATATATATATATATTGAAGAGAGTTTTCAGCTTTTCATCCGATTACTTCCACCTAGCAAGGTCGGTGCAGACGGGCGGGCGCTGAACCCGCTAATATGTCAAACGAAGCATTTCTCGCACGTTTCCAGGCGCAGGAAAAAAGAGTCGCACACAGGTTTTTCTTTAGAGGAGTTCCTGCTCGAAAGCTTTCGGGCCTTTGTTTTCAAAATTACTATCACGGCTGCCCTGCCGTGGAGCAGAGCACCATCTTGGAATAAAAGAAGCTGAGGTGTGCACGAATCGATGCTGAATCAGCACATCGCTTTATATGCAAAAATTAGCTTGTGCAAAACTCCGTAACCTACTAAGGTATTGATAAAGCTTTTATTAATGGACACACATTGATCTTACTAAAGGAATGATTTATGCTCTCAGCAGGGACTCAATGTCCAATCAGGCATCATAAGAACATTGCACTAAGTGTAAACGCCCACTGTGGGTAAATAGAAATAAATAATGACGGAAACATCATGAGCCTTTGATGTGTTGTCCTATGTTAGCAGCCCTGAAGAAAAGGAATCATCCTTGAAATGCGTTGGCATTTGAAATGTTAAGCGGAGCATTGTCACAAGCTGCATCTCAATGCTGGATGGCTAGAGCGATGCTGAGTGCCTGATCGAAAGCTTACGGGCCTTTGTTTTCAAAAATATATATATGTATATATGTATTCACTGAAAAAAACATAGGTTTCACACATGTTATAGTTAGCGGAAATTTTACTGATAAAAAACCAATGAAATTCCCCCGTTATAGTTACTGCAGGCAACTATAACTCACGCGACCGCAATCCTCTGCTGATGCTAATACTGTATTTAGACACTTATTTGCCCATGTCTTCTTCCATACATTTTTAGCTATACATATATTACAAATATTTTTTTTTCATAAAGACACATATGTCATCAGCAGAAGATTGCGGTCGCGTGAGTTATAGTTGCCTGCAGTAACTATAACGGGGGAATTTCATTGGTTTTTTATCAGTAAAATTTCCGCTAACTATAACATGTGTGAAACCTATGGTTTTTTCAGTGAATTTGCAAGGTTTTTTAAATGCTAATTCCTAACTATAACGTGTGTGAAACCTATGGTTTTTTCATTGAATTTGTACGGTTTTTTAAATGCTAAGTTACTTTACGCCATTCGTGGCGTGCGCGCCCACTTAACGCAGTTCGTTCTGTGCGCGCACGGTGCGCTTCGCGCACTGCACGCACGTTACGCTAGATGGGCCATGTACGCACGATGCGCTTCGCGCACCGTGCGCACATGGAGGACATATGATGTACTTCGTTTTGAAAGGTAATATTTTAATTTTTCGTATATTTTATAAGCCATGCACAAATGGTGCCCTTCGGGCACCATTTGCACACGGGGTGGAGAGAGTGTGGATAATTTTTTTTTTTTTTTTTTATATTTTAGTTTATCTCACCTGTGATAAGCCATGCACAATTGTTGGCCTTCGACCACCAATTGCACACGGGGTGGAGAGAGTGTGGATGATTTTTTTTTTTTTATAATTTTTGACCGTACGCGTACGGTAAGCGTAATCGGCGAAATTACCGAAAAAATAAAAATTCCGTTTTTGGCCTTGGGGGATCTTTGGGGACTCCCTCACCATGCCTATGTGTGTGGGAGCTGTCGAAACAGCCCCTTTACATGTTTTTGGGCTTTAAATCACTCTCAGTGCGAGAGAGAAAATGGCGGCCGCCGCTTCCTGGTTTCGGCCGATTCGAATGTTTACTAAGATCTAAGAGCCAATCAGAATCGCGCTCGCGCACGCCACCGTACGCGTACGGTAAGCGTACCGTAAGCGCACCGTAAGCTGGCTCAGATATATATATTGATTTAAAGGCTATTTTCTCAGAATCTACTGAACAGATTTACACCAAACCTACAAAAGGCACTTCCTTGACCTGAGGACTACCTCTCTGCCAAATTTCTAGTAATTCTGTTCAGCCGTTCGGGCTGTAGCCCTGTCTAAAGGTCCTATGGAAAAATGCATGGGAAAAACGCGTTTTGGGACCCCCCTTTTATCTCAGCCCCCGCTTGACGAATCCCCCCGAGACTTTCAGGGTAGGAGCGGAGCGTAGCGCCCCACCTATTTTGAAAAATTCGCGAGGATTCGTCGACCGGCGCAAAAGTTATTCAAAATAGAATGTTGCGGATTTCCTATGGAAACGTGGTCCTAACTATAACTACCTACTGGCGACCGCCAGTAGGTAATATATATATATATATATATATATATATATATATATATATATATATATATATATATATATATATATATATATATATATATATATGTGAAACAGGAGTTCCCAAAGGAAATTGGAACGCACTCCACAGCAGCTGTTCGGAAGAGCTTTTAATCGGAGGATGACACAACTTGTGGGCACAGTATGAACACGCCGACCGGTTTCGGAGCCTCCCGCTCCTTCTTCATGGGCGTTGCCTGAAACGTTGTAGCCTCACAGTAGCACTAAGCATGCATTTAAAGCCTGTAACCTGATTGGTCATTTTTTAATAGGTAGTTTCCCTCTGGTGGGTTGCATGCTGGGTAAGGTAGTGCACTGTTAAAATTTTGACCCTCTGGTGGGTGCTGCACAGTTTCAACCAAAATAATTGCTTAAAATCCCTCTGGTGGGCCCCATGTCCACATAGTTGGTGCACAATTAAAGAGTTGCTGTGCTGTTCTGGGCTGAAAGTTCGTGCCCGTCCAGTCACGTCATTTGTAGGTAGACGGCGGTGCAGTTCCTCGCGGCTTTGGGACCGCGAATTACATGAAACAGGAGTTCCCAAAGGAAATTGGAACGCACTCCACAGCAGCTGTTCAGAAGAGCTTTTAATCGGAGGATGACACAACTTGTGGGCACAGTATGAACACGCCGACCGGTTTCGGAGCCTCCCGCTCCTTCTTCATGGGCGTTGCCTGAAACGTTGTAGCCTCACAGTAGCACTAAGCATGCATTTAAAGCCTGTAACCTGATTGGTCATTTTTTAATAGGTAGTTTCCCTCTGGTGGGTTGCATGCTGGGTAAGGTAGTGCACTGTTAAAATTTTGACCCTCTGGTGGGTGCTGCACAGTTTCAACCAAAATAATTGCTTAAAATCCCTCTGGTGGGCCCCATGTCCACATAGTTGGTGCACAATTAAAGAGTTGCTGTGCTGTTCTGGGCTGAAAGTTCGTGCCCGTCCAGTCACGTCATTTGTAGGTAGACGGCGGTGCAGTTCCTCGCGGCTTTGGGACCGCGAATTACATGAAACAGGAGTTCCCAAAGGAAATTGGAACGCACTCCACAGCAGCTGTTCAGAAGAGCTTTTAATCGGAGGATGACACAACTTGTGGGCACAGTATGAACACGCCGACCGGTTTCGGAGCCTCCTGCTCCTTCTTCATGGGCGTTGCCTGAAACGTTGTAGCCTCACAGTAGCACTAAGCATGCATTTAAAGCCTGTAACCTGATTGGTCATTTTTTAATAGGTAGTTTCCCTCTGGTGGGTTGCATGCTGGGTAAGGTAGTGCACTGTTAAAATTTTGACCCTCTGGTGGGTGCTGCACAGTTTCAACCAAAATAATTGCTTAAAATCCCTCTGGTGGGCCCCATGTCCACATAGTTGGTGCACAATTAAAGAGTTGCTGTGCTGTTCTGGGCTGAAAGTTCGTGCCCGTCCAGTCACGTCATTTGTAGGTAGACGGCGGTGCAGTTCCTCGCGGCTTTGGGACCGCGAATTACATGAAACAGGAGTTCCCAAAGGAAATTGGAACGCACTCCACAGCAGCTGTTCAGAAGAGCTTTTAATCGGAGGATGACACAACTTGTGGGCACAGTATGAACACGCCGACCGGTTTCGGAGCCTCCCGCTCCTTCTTCATGGGCGTTGCCTGAAACGTTGTAGCCTCACAGTAGCACTAAGCATGCATTTAAAGCCTGTAACCTGATTGGTCATTTTTTAATAGGTAGTTTCCCTCTGGTGGGTTGCATGCTGGGTAAGGTAGTGCACTGTTAAAATTTTGACCCTCTGGTGGGTGCTGCACAGTTTCAACCAAAAAATTGCTTAAAATCCCTCTGGTGGGCCCCATGTCCACATAGTTGGTGCACAATTAAAGAGTTGCTGTGCTGTTCTGGGCTGAAAGTTCGTGCCCGTCCAGTCACGTCATTTGTAGGTAGACGGCGGTGCAGTTCCTCGCGGCTTTGGGACCGCGAATTACATGAAACAGGAGTTCCCAAAGGAAATTGGAACGCACTCCACAGCAGCTGTTCAGAAGAGCTTTTAATCGGAGGATGACACAACTTGTGGGCACAGTATGAACACGCCGACCGGTTTCGGAGCCTCCCGCTCCTTCTTCATGGGCGTTGCCTGAAACGTTGTAGCCTCACAGTAGCACTAAGCATGCATTTAAAGCCTGTAACCTGATTGGTCATTTTTTAATAGGTAGTTTCCCTCTGGTGGGTTGCATGCTGGGTAAGGTAGTGCACTGTTAAAATTTTGACCCTCTGGTGGGTGCTGCACAGTTTCAACCAAACACCGGTCGGCGTGTTCATACTGTGCCCACAAGTTGTGTCATCCTCCGATTTAAAGCTCTTCTGAACAGCTGCTGTGGAGTGCGTTCCAATTTCCTTTGGGAACTCCTGTTTCATGTAATTCGCGGTCCCAAAGCCGCGAGGAACTGCACCGCCGTCTACCTACAAATGACGTGACTGGACGGGCACGAACTTTCAGCCCAGAACAGCACAGCAACTCTTTAATTGTGCACCAACTATGTGGACATGGGGCCCACCAGAGGGATTTTAAGCAATTATTTTGGTTGAAACTGTGCAGCACCCACCAGAGGGTCAAAATTTTAACAGTGCACTACCTTACCCAGCATGCAACCCACCAGAGGGAAACTACCTATCAAAAAATGACCAATCAGGTTACAGGCTTTAAATGCATGCTTAGTGCTACTGTGAGGCTACAACGTTTCAGGCAACGCCCATGAAGAAGGAGCGGGAGGCTCCGAAACCGGTCGGCGTGTTCATACTGTGCCCACAAGTTGTGTCATCCTCCGATTTAAAGCTCTTCTGAACAGCTGCTGTGGAGTGCGTTCCAATTTCCTTTGGGAACTCCTGTTTCATGTAATTCGCGGTCCCAAAGCCGCGAGGAACTGCACCGCCGTCTACCTACAAATGACGTGACTGGACGGGCACGAACTTTCAGCCCAGAACAGCACAGCAACTCTTTAATTGTGCACCAACTATGTGGACATGGGGCCCACCAGAGGGATTTTAAGCAATTATTTTGGTTGAAACTGTGCAGCACCCACCAGAGGGTCAAAATTTTAACAGTGCACTACCTTACCCAGCATGCAACCCACCAGAGGGAAACTACCTATCAAAAAATGACCAATCAGGTTACAGGCTTTAAATGCATGCTTAGTGCTACTGTGAGGCTACAACGTTTCAGGCAACGCCCATGAAGAAGGAGCGGGAGGCTCCAAAACCGGTCGGCGTGTTCATACTGTGCCCACAAGTTGTGTCATCCTCCGATTTAAAGCTCTTCTGAACAGCTGCTGTGGAGTGCGTTCCAATTTCCTTTGGGAACTCCTGTTTCATGTAATTCGCGGTCCCAAAGCCGCGAGGAACTGCACCGCCGTCTACCTACAAATGACGTGACTGGACGGGCACGAACTTTCAGCCCAGAACAGCACAGCAACTCTTTAATTGTGCACCAACTATGTGGACATGGGGCCCACCAGAGGGATTTTAAGCAATTATTTTGGTTGAAACTGTGCAGCACCCACCAGAGGGTCAAAATTTTAACAGTGCACTACCTTACCCAGCATGCAACCCACCAGAGGGAAACTACCTATCAAAAAATGACCAATCAGGTTACAGGCTTTAAATGCATGCTTAGTGCTACTGTGAGGCTACAACGTTTCAGGCAACGCCCATGAAGAAGGAGCGGGAGGCTCCGAAACCGGTCGGCGTGTTCATACTGTGCCCACAAGTTGTGTCATCCTCCGATTTAAAGCTCTTCTGAACAGCTGCTGTGGAGTGCGTTCCAATTTCCTTTGGGAACTCCTGTTTCATGTAATTCGCGGTCCCAAAGCCGCGAGGAACTGCACCGCCGTCTACCTACAAATGACGTGACTGGACGGGCACGAACTTTCAGCCCAGAACAGCACAGCAACTCTTTAATTGTGCACCAACTATGTGGACATGGGGCCCACCAGAGGGATTTTAAGCAATTATTTTGGTTGAAACTGTGCAGCACCCACCAGAGGGTCAAAAATTTTTTCAGTGCACTACCTTACCCAGCATGCAACCCACCAGAGGGAAACTACCTATCAAAAAATGACCAATCAGGTTACAGGCTTTAAATGCATGCTTAGTGCTACTGTGAGGCTACAACGTTTCAGGCAACGCCCATGAAGAAGGAGCGGGAGGCTCCGAAACCGGTCGGCGTGTTCATACTGTGCCCACAAGTTGTGTCATCCTCCGATTTAAAGCTCTTCTGAACAGCTGCTGTGGAGTGCGTTCCAATTTCCTTTGGGAACTCCTGTTTCATGTAATTCGCGGTCCCAAAGCCGCGAGGAACTGCACCGCCGTCTACCTACAAATGACGTGACTGGACGGGCACGAACTTTCAGCCCAGAACAGCACAGCAACTCTTTAATTGTGCACCAACTATGTGGACATGGGGCCCACCAGAGGGATTTTAAGCAATTATTTTGGTTGAAACTGTGCAGCACCCACCAGAGGGTCAAAATTTTAACAGTGCACTACCTTACCCAGCATGCAACCCACCAGAGGGAAACTACCTATCAAAAAATGACCAATCAGGTTACAGGCTTTAAATGCATGCTTAGTGCTACTGTGAGGCTACAACGTTTCAGGCAACGCCCATGAAGAAGGAGCGGGAGGCTCCGAAACCGGTCGGCGTGTTCATACTGTGCCCACAAGTTGTGTCATCCTCCGATTTAAAGCTCTTCTGAACAGCTGCTGTGGAGTGCGTTCCAATTTCCTTTGGGAACTCCTGTTTCATGTAATTCGCGGTCCCAAAGCCGCGAGGAACTGCACCGCCGTCTACCTACAAATGACGTGACTGGACGGGCACGAACTTTCAGCCCAGAACAGCACAGCAACTCTTTAATTGTGCACCAACTATGTGGACATGGGGCCCACCAGAGGGATTTTAAGCAATTATTTTGGTTGAAACTGTGCAGCACCCACCAGAGGGTCAAAATTTTAACAGTGCACTACCTTACCCAGCATGCAACCCACCAGAGGGAAACTACCTATCAAAAAATGACCAATCAGGTTACAGGCTTTAAATGCATGCTTAGTGCTACTGTGAGGCTACAACGTTTCAGGCAACGCCCATGAAGAAGGAGCGGGAGGCTCCGAAACCGGTCGGCGTGTTCACACTGTGCCCACAAGTTGTGTCATCCTCCGATTTAAAGCTCTTCTGAACAGCTGCTGTGGAGTGCGTTCCAATTTCCTTTGGGAACTCCTGTTTCATGTAATTCGCGGTCCCAAAGCCGCGAGGAACTGCACCGCCGTCTACCTACAAATGACGTGACTGGACGGGCACGAACTTTCAGCCCAGAACAGCACAGCAACTCTTTAATTGTGCACCAACTATGTGGACATGGGGCCCACCAGAGGGATTTTAAGCAATTATTTTGGTTGAAACTGTGCAGCACCCACCAGAGGGTCAAAATTTTAACAGTGCACTACCTTACCCAGCATGCAACCCACCAGAGGGAAACTACCTATCAAAAAATGACCAATCAGGTTACAGGCTTTAAATGCATGCTTAGTGCTACTGTGAGGCTACAACGTTTCAGGCAACGCCCATGAAGAAGGAGCGGGAGGCTCCGAAACCGGTCGGCGTGTTCATACTGTGCCCACAAGTTGTGTCATCCTCCGATTTAAAGCTCTTCTGAACAGCTGCTGTGGAGTGCGTTCCAATTTCCTTTGGGAACTCCTGTTTCATGTAATTCGCGGTCCCAAAGCCGCGAGGAACTGCACCGCCGTCTACCTACAAATGACGTGACTGGACGGGCACGAACTTTCAGCCCAGAACAGCACAGCAACTCTTTAATTGTGCACCAACTATGTGGACATGGGGCCCACCAGAGGGATTTTAAGCAATTATTTTGGTTGAAACTGTGCAGCACCCACCAGAGGGTCAAAATTTTAACAGTGCACTACCTTACCCAGCATGCAACCCACCAGAGGGAAACTACCTATCAAAAAATGACCAATCAGGTTACAGGCTTTAAATGCATGCTTAGTGCTACTGTGAGGCTACAACGTTTCAGGCAACGCCCATGAAGAAGGAGCGGGAGGCTCCGAAACCGGTCGGCGTGTTCACACTGTGCCCACAAGTTGTGTCATCCTCCGATTTAAAGCTCTTCTGAACAGCTGCTGTGGAGTGCGTTCCAATTTCCTTTGGGAACTCCTGTTTCATGTAATTCGCGGTCCCAAAGCCGCGAGGAACTGCACCGCCGTCTACCTACAAATGACGTGACTGGACGGGCACGAACTTTCAGCCCAGAACAGCACAGCAACTCTTTAATTGTGCACCAACTATGTGGACATGGGGCCCACCAGAGGGATTTTAAGCAATTATTTTGGTTGAAACTGTGCAGCACCCACCAGAGGGTCAAAATTTTAACAGTGCACTACCTTACCCAGCATGCAACCCACCAGAGGGAAACTACCTATCAAAAAATGACCAATCAGGTTACAGGCTTTAAATGCATGCTTAGTGCTACTGTGAGGCTACAACGTTTCAGGCAACGCCCATGAAGAAGGAGCGGGAGGCTCCGAAACCGGTCGGCGTGTTCATACTGTGCCCACAAGTTGTGTCATCCTCCGATTTAAAGCTCTTCTGAACAGCTGCTGTGGAGTGCGTTCCAATTTCCTTTGGGAACTCCTGTTTCATGTAATTCGCGGTCCCAAAGCCGCGAGGAACTGCACCGCCGTCTACCTACAAATGACGTGACTGGACGGGCACGAACTTTCAGCCCAGAACAGCACAGCAACTCTTTAATTGTGCACCAACTATGTGGACATGGGGCCCACCAGAGGGATTTTAAGCAATTATTTTGGTTGAAACTGTGCAGCACCCACCAGAGGGTCAAAATTTTAACAGTGCACTACCTTACCCAGCATGCAACCCACCAGAGGGAAACTACCTATCAAAAAATGACCAATCAGGTTACAGGCTTTAAATGCATGCTTAGTGCTACTGTGAGGCTACAACGTTTCAGGCAACGCCCATGAAGAAGGAGCGGGAGGCTCCGAAACCGGTCGGCGTGTTCACACTGTGCCCACAAGTTGTGTCATCCTCCGATTTAAAGCTCTTCTGAACAGCTGCTGTGGAGTGCGTTCCAATTTCCTTTGGGAACTCCTGTTTCATGTAATTCGCGGTCCCAAAGCCGCGAGGAACTGCACCGCCGTCTACCTACAAATGACGTGACTGGACGGGCACGAACTTTCAGCCCAGAACAGCACAGCAACTCTTTAATTGTGCACCAACTATGTGGACATGGGGCCCACCAGAGGGATTTTAAGCAATTATTTTGGTTGAAACTGTGCAGCACCCACCAGAGGGTCAAAATTTTAACAGTGCACTACCTTACCCAGCATGCAACCCACCAGAGGGAAACTACCTATCAAAAAATGACCAATCAGGTTACAGGCTTTAAATGCATGCTTAGTGCTACTGTGAGGCTACAACGTTTCAGGCAACGCCCATGAAGAAGGAGCGGGAGGCTCCGAAACCGGTCGGCGTGTTCATACTGTGCCCACAAGTTGTGTCATCCTCCGATTTAAAGCTCTTCTGAACAGCTGCTGTGGAGTGCGTTCCAATTTCCTTTGGGAACTCCTGTTTCATATATATATATATATATATATATTCACTTAAAAAACCATAGGTTTCAGGCACGTTATAGTTAGGAATTAGCATTTAAAAAACCTTAGAAATTCACTGAAAAAACCATAGGTTTCAGGTGCGTTATACTTAGCTGGACATTTCCCTTGTACAAAACCCTAGAAATTCCCCAGTTATAGTTAGTTCAGCTAACTATAACTCGCGCCCCCGCAATGCACTTCTGATGACGTCACATATTACATCACTCATGACATGGTCAGTGACATCACTGATGACATCACTGATGACATCTCAAATGACATCACTGATAACATCACTGATGACATCATCCAGTGTCTGTGTGTTTCTATAAACTTTAAATATGTTTATTATATATAGGGAAAGGCATATTGAAGAATGAGTAAGTGTATAAGTGTGTGAATGGATGATTTTGTAGGTGCGTGACTGACTGTATAAGTGAGTCATTAAATGTATCTTACTGAATGCATGAGTTAATGACTAAAATGTGTGAATGACTGTATGCGTCTGTCTGTTGTTTATAAGCGGATGCATGGTTTTGTTAATAGGTACATGAATGTCTATTTACGTTATTGATTGGTTGTCTGAGTGTCTGAGTATCTGTATGGGTACCTGAGTGTTTGTGTGGGTGGGATGTGTGTGACTCTGTGCATAGATGTGTCAGTGGGTGGTTCACTGGGTGCATGGTTTCAATACTAGTTCTGTAATGGACTGTATGGGTGGGTGAATATCTGTATGGTTGTGTTAGTGTGAATATATATTTCATTTGTACATGTGTAATTTACTACATTTGTGAACAGCAGTATATATGTATGTTGGAGTACAGAAATAACTATAACTGAGACTGTGTGATAGTGTGAGTGGCTGTATGGATGAGTGTATGCTTGTATCATATAGACCATAAGAATGTGCTAGTATTTGTATGAGTAATTGAGCTTGTGTGTGTATAAGTGTATAGGTGAGTAAATGGCAGTGTGATTAATTACTTGCATGACTGAGTATGTGTGTGAGTAACTCTATGGATGAGTAGCGGTGTGGGAGTGTCTATATAGGTGTATGAGTACATATGATAGTCCTGTACTGAGTGACCATAAGTATGAGTGACTGTACGGGTGAGTGAGTGGATGGGTGTTTAGACCTAAGACTCTGTGATGGGGTATGTACTTATTGTTGTTGGAGTGTCTATGGTTTTGAGAGTGGCAGTATGTAATTTAGAGCGGGTGTATCAAAGGTTATATTAGGGTGTGACAAGAAGCATCAAATGATCACATGAATGACATCATCAGTGATGTCATCAGTGATGTCATTTGAGGTGTCATCAGTGATGTCACTGACCATGTCATGAGTGATGTAATATGTGACGTCATCAGCAGTGCATTGCGGGGGCGCGAGTTATAGTTAGCTGAACTAACTATAATGGGGGAATTTCTAGGCTTTTGTATGAGGGAAATGTCCAGCTAGCTATAACGCCCCTGAAACCTATGTTTTTTTCAGTGAATTTCTAAGGTTTTTTAAATGCTAATTCCTAACTATATCGTGCCTGAAACCTATGGTTTTTTAATTGAATTTCAAAGGTTTTTTAAATGCTAATTTCTATCTATAACTTATCTCTAATGCTATGATGTTTTATGATTTTCATAGGATTTCTAAATCTTTATATTTCAGTGTTAATTTCCTTTAATTATGTTTTTTATATTGTTTTTCACCATTTAAAAAAAAAAAATGCAATTAATTCTTTTAAAATTTAAAAAATATTTGTTTTTAATGATTTTAAAAAAATGTAAATTTTTTAAAACTATTTTTCAGATTTTTTAAAAATATTTTTTAAACTATATTTATAATACTTTGTTATTTTTTTTTTTACTATTTTTTTTAGAGTCGCGCACCCTATGAGCACCTTTCTCGATCCCTGCGCGGAACATAGTCGCCATTTTACGATTGTAGTGTAGGATCCGCGTACGGTGTGCTTTGGGTACGTATTTTCATGCGCGATTGCTATGCGACCGGTACGCGACTCCAAGTGCATACGCGACACATACGAAGTATGTTACGCGACGCTCGTGCGCTTCCACAAAACATCATATGCGTGTTTTGACACGGTGGGTGCGTGAATCCCGCGAAATATTTTAAATGTCAAAAAATATATATATATATGAATTTCATGTAAATATTAATTGAAGACATAATCTAAACTACTCATCAAATCAATATATTTTTACTTCTAATCCTATATTCTTTTCAAATGCAATTTCACGAATTCGCGCTCGTGCGTGCTGCCTATGCGCACAGTGCGCGAATCCCATGTGGCCTGAAAAAAAGAGATTTGATTGGTTCATTACACTTCCTATTCTAACTATTGAAAGACCCCACCCATTTCAATCATTCTTCTTTGACCTTCTTTGCAGGAGCATCACTCTGCAGAGAAGAACTTTTTTTGGGAGATTTCCACAGCTGCCATTCATTTCATTTTATTCTGAAGAAAATGGCTTCTGGACAGCAAGCACCATCTGATTCAGAACATTCTTCAGATGATGGGTTTCTTCCTGAACCTCCACGCCCTGAACGATACACTTCAGTGGTTTGGAAAAACAAAGCCTTTCCTGAAGGACAAATAAAAACCAATGCAACTAAGGTCACGTGCAAAATTTGCAAGAGGGTCCTGTCGAGAGGAGATCCAACCAAAAAATACTCTTGCGGGACCGCAAGTATGATGAAGCACCTCAGGACTCTCCTCGCCGTCAACCTGGCAAGGAAAGAGTGCAGAAGAATGCGTCAAAACTCTCCGCCAGCAGTGGCAAGTACATCTGCAGCATCGCCATCTGTTGTTCACCCGGACATACGTCCCGAATTTGGACAACTTAAAATTAGTTGCATTAAATGCAACATACGGCTCTGTTATGGTGAGCAGTCCATTGACCTTATCTGCAGGGCGCAGAGAAACCATCAGTGTTAATTTTTTTTTTTCCCTAAAGTTCACTATTTTGTTCATCCTGTTCCCTTTTTTTGTTTAAAAAAAAAAGAAAATCACAAAATCGTTGAAAAAGACAAAAAAAATATAAAAGAAAAAAGAAGAAAAAAACCAGTTCTTATCAGAATTTAGGGGCATATTAACAAGGCGGCGATACGAAATTATCGCCGCTTTTGCGTCCGTTTTCGGGCAAAAAGCGGCGATAATTTCATCCCCTTATCAGCAAAGACACGCTATCGCGTGTCTTGCTGACTTAGCGCCCGTTTGCAGCACGCCTCCGATCGCATCGCTAATGAGATGCAAAGGAGGCGTGCCTGACAAGACTCCCTTGGGAAAATATCGCGAAGGCAGTTTCGTGATATTAACAAGGGAGGGTAGCGATTTTTAAAATCGTGTTAAGTATGCCTTAACGCAGGAATTTAACGTCTGTTAAATTCCTGACTAAGGCATACTTAACATGGGGGGTGGATTTTGTGGCTAAGACCACAGGCTCTATCATCTAGGATATCGCCGTTTTCCACCATGGAAAACGGCGATATCCCAACTATCTCTGGAATTTTTATCGCCTCGGCGATGGGCGTTGTTAATAACGCGCAAACCGGGCGATAAATTCCAGAGATAGCCGGCGATAAATATGCAAGCGCTTTGCGATATTTATCGCCGGCCCTTGTTAATATGCCCCTAAGTTCTCTGTTTAAAAAAGAGCTATATTTGTATGTTAGTGTGTGAAAGTTTAGATGAATGTATATGTTGTATATGTTGTGCGTAATTGACTGAATGAATACATTAGTAGCGTATGATGAATGTATAAGTGCAGAACTATAAGGAAGTGCTGCAGCATCACACAGTAACCTCTTTAACTGCAGTGTGCTGTAGTACTTCCGAAGCACAGGGATGCAACATATGTACATAAATATGTTGCAAATCTATGCTTCTCTCTGCACAGCTGCTTAAACTGCAGCCATATGGTAACACAGGCACCCTTGCACCATGGTGCAAGGATATCTGTGTCATGTGGTGTTTGTTTTTGTGCAGGAAGACACACCTTCCTGCACAAAAACAATCAGTATCCTGAACATTTTAGCATGTATTGAAGGTTAGAAAATGAGGAGAAATGAAAACAATTCTCCTTGTTGTGCTTTGCTATACCAATTGGAGAATGGTGCAGCATTTACACACATGTCGAGATTTATGATTTATGATAAATCTGGAGATGTGTCTTGTTCTATGAGTATTCTGTGCAATCACGCACAACAACACTTAAAGAACGCCCTTTCAACGCAAAGTGGTGTGTATGATGAGGTTGTATTTACATGGAGAAGAAAAGGTACACAGAGTGCCTTTTCCTCTCTTTGTAAATATGAAAGAGTGTCTTGCCCTATAACTATGTTACAAAAAGTGACATATTTCTGTTTGGAAAATTGCTTGCGAATGGTAGGAGGTAAGCACAGAGTTTTGTCTGCAAAGATGCTCAAAGAAGAATGATTGAAATGATTGCGGTCCTTCAATAGGTACAATGGGAAATATTATGAACCACTCAAATCTGTTTTTTTGCAGGTCACATGATATACTATGACAGGGAGATTCAAACAGTACATAGGTATAAACAGGGTGTTTTGAAAAACATATTCAAACTTTGTAGCTTCTTGCAGATCTACCCATTGTACATATTAATACTTAGTTAAACTTACCTTCACAGTAATAGAAATAAAAAATGGTACACATTTTTTTTAGATGTTTTTTGTAATGTAAATTGGGGTAAATTGCTTATTTTACAATTAGGATCTACATTTTTAACAACACAGCATAATTTAAACAAAGTAATTTGTTTGCCTTTTTTGCTGTTCTCAGAATATATTGAATTTCACTAGAAATAGTGATTTCAATCGTACTCATCACATAACAGCGGGCAAAAAAAAAAAAAGATTGTTTAAAAAAACCCAACATGCTATTCTCAGTAAAATACCAGAGCATACAAATCACACATATATGCTTATGGCTAACAAAATGTTATAACTTTAACTTATAAAAACTGAAAATAATGTTGCTTTAAAATATTCACCGAGTCAATGAGCACAAAAAAGTCCATAATTCAAACATATACCTTTCCTTGAGGCCAAATGGTATATTTGCACTCCTTTTTATGTAAATTGTCCAATGGTAATCCTATTAAATTATAATAATAAATTCTTCAGAGAGTGAATTATCTTCCTAAAACTTTGACTTTAAAAATATTAGGTAGGAATTTGGTAATTCACTAGGCAAACGTTGTTCAAAACCAACTGGGCATCATTACAAAGTGTCCAGCCTTTGTCACATTTTAGATAGGCAGTGTAATGTCCAGATGTTGTTGAAGGACCATCATGGAAAATTATTGCAATTGCTACAAAAGTCCTTCCTGATATTGATCGTTGTGTTGCTACAAATAGCTTTATTAAAGTATTCAATTTTCTTCCATCAGCTGTACAACGGTAAAATGATATATTGTCCATATTTTTTTTTTAAATAATGTGGATAACATTTCTGATTTACATTGGCTACACTCCATGTTTTGATTTGCACCTTTAACTAATTTATTGAAAGACACTGATTTACAGTTTGGTCATGTTAAATATAGAAATCTTTCAGTGTCTACATTAGTGCTAGATGTATACATGCAATTTTCACAATGATGTTCCCATTTGTAAGAAAGGCCAAAAATATTTTCCATTTCTACATCTTCATTTTCAAAAATGGTAAGCATATAAATTAAAAATTCCTGAGCATCTTGTTGGATATTTTGCGTAAATTGTGTAGAACAAGAACACACATCCAAAAGATTACGAACATCTGAAACAGTTTCTATTTTACTTGTATCTGTTGTCAATTTTTCATAAACAGAATGCAACAAAGAAAAAAATATTTTTTGCTGATTCTTCATAATTTGTTCTTGCAAACCTTCAAGATAAAAAACAACATTGACCACTACATTAGCATAGCAGTTGACACCTGAACTATTTTCAAACTGATAACCAACAATCTCTTCAATAGTGTGCTTTTTCTTTTTGCTTGCAATCACTACATTATCTTGTTCTTTTCCCTTCTCTACACCTTCAGTACAGATATTCTCAAACCTTCTTTTTCGACCACCCACATGCTTTTCAAATACAGGATATTGACCTAAATTAGGGGCATACACCCTTCTTAACCTATTATACTCTTTTACACAGTTTGCATCTGCAGTAACTTTTGTCTCATCAAAATCAATCAAAAACAAACCAGATAATGTTCTGACTCGTGACTCAGCATCATATGCCATACCCTCTTTAAACACGGTAGATCCAATGTTCACCAATGCACTGTCGACACTTAATCCTTGAGATTTATGAATAGTCACTGCATATGCCAGAGAAAATTGAAATTATTTCCAATGGACATATAAATCTTTAACAAGCAAAAAATGAACTGAACAACTCCTTCAATCTGATCAAATTTAATTTTTAAAAATTCAATTCCTTCTTTTTTCTGATAATTAACAAAATCCACCACTTTACCCATTGCTCCATTAACTAAACCTTTTTCTAAATCCAAATTACGCCTTAAAATTACCCGACAGTTTACACATGCATATAGAGTCTTTCCTAAACCAGCCGTTTTAGATATCTTTTTTCTAAAGAATAAAGTTTTGTTTTCAATTTTCCCCTCAAAATAATAGTGATTCCTTCATGCTCTATTTTATCGATGGCTTCCATTTTTATAATTTCTTCATTTTCCAGTTTCAATAGTTCTTCGTTGAACACTCGTGCAGTGTTGGCATTAAGCAGATCACTGATTTATTTTCAGCAATTTTCATGTACACTTTCTCAGGAACTACATTTTCAATTGGAAACAAATTGGAAAGTAATCGACTCTGCAAAGCTTATTTGCCATGTTCTGTCAGAAGTCCAATTCTTATATCTTGAAGAATACTTCCATATTTAGCATCATTTGGCTGTCGCATATTTATTGTCAGTTCTTTGTATTCAAAATATGTCCAAATGTTCACGTTACCAACACTACCAAGAGACTTTCTGGTATCTTCATGTGCAAGTGTTTTAAATAACGGTTGTCCTTTTACCGGACTCAGTTGCAGTAGATCTCCAAAAACTATGACGTGTTTTCATCCAAATAAAACGTCATACTCTGTTTTAAGAATTTGCTGCATTCTTCAATGCACAAAGGCAAGCATCAAGTTTGAGACCATGCTTACCTCATCAATAATGAGAAGTTTCATTTTCTTCAGGACTCTTGAAACTTCACAACAAGCTTCTCCAGATAGCTTGTGGTATTCCAATTTGTTCTCATGCTCTGCTGGTAGCATTAGTAAACAATGTAAAGCAAATCCTTTAATGTTATGTGCTGCCAACCCAGTTGGAGTAGTGACAACACAAGACAAATGTGACTCAGTTGTTGTCTGCAGATAACTTGTAATT
The DNA here is from genome assembly GCF_964204655.1 of Triturus cristatus. Classification (NCBI taxonomy): domain Eukaryota; kingdom Metazoa; phylum Chordata; class Amphibia; order Caudata; family Salamandridae; genus Triturus; species Triturus cristatus. The sequence continues at coordinate 775,274,271 of NC_140593.1, forward strand.
ACTTTAATTAAGAAACTTTTTCCTGTTCCAGCTTGACCACTCACAAACATTCGGATAGGTTGAAATGATGTACATGAGCACCCTTTCTTTTTATGAAGTAATCCATGGTCAATCTGCTCTTTCACTTGTTGATATATTTGTTTCTGTCCAACATTTAGTTGTTCTTCCAAGTTTCCTAACTGCATTACATCTTCTTGAGCTTGATACATTGCTGTTTCCACCTCATTCATGGCAATTGCTGCTTCATTTTCAACAATTGGTTGTCCTAGTGGATCTTGACTCAGTGCAGCAGAAATTTGACTGTCTTGAGAACTGTCTCTAGTAATCTCAGCTGCAATTGTAGCTTCTTGATCAATTTCATCATTCATCATTTTCACATAATTTGCAAAAGCACTGCATTGTATGCTATCTTTACAAGCATTAAATGAATCTTCATAGCTCTGAAAATCTCCAAGTAATTCCAGTTCTGAACACCATGGTTTGAACATTTGCAAAAGGGCTAAATAGTAAATTTCCCTTTTTTCAGCAGTGTCGCAACTCAGTTTCCTGTGATTTATTAAATTTCCCTTCCTTTGTTTCACCAAACATACTTCGGAACCAATCACTGCATATTTTCCATCATTGATGTTCTCTGTAGTATTCTGTTTAAAAGTATAGTTTTGCAGCACTTCATAGAGACACATGTTCTCAAGATGATGACTTCTGTTTGGGTAATATGTGTCCAACATATTCGTTTTCAAAATATCTGTACTTTCTGGTTCTTGTTCTGCTAAATATTCAATTTCTTGAACAGATTTCAGTACCCAATTTCGCATTGCTGCAAGACCTAGACTCACCCAAATGATTCTTCTACTTTTGGAGTATAGACTTGCAGATGATAACCGATCTCAGCATTCATATGCTCCAATTTCACGATGCGATAACATATTCAAACTGAAACTGTATAATTTCTTACTTAGAGTCTTTTCGTGAGAAATCTCTTCCCACATTTCTTTCAATTCTGTCTTTTCTGATTTAGTAATGTAGGATATTACATATCGTGCAACAGCAATGGAATTGTTCGCACCATACTGAATATCCATGTTAGCGTTCCACATGGATAAAATAATTAGATTGCAGTCATTTATGTATTTTAACTCTTCGCTTCTTCTTAAGTTGTAGGTATTTTTCGGAGACTTTTTTGTGATGGTATGTCGCATAGCTGACATAAAACTTTTCACTCTTCCTTTGCATAATACAGGACGTGGAAATCCAAAACGACATTTGGTATAGAACTTATCCTTTGACTTGTACTTTTGTCGACAGTATTTTCCACACCTATGGCTTTGGAATCGTAAGACTTGTTTTAAGTTTTTATCTTTGCTATTGGGTACGGCACATGTGGCATAATCTTCAATGAAAGACAAAACAGTATCATCTGAATCTGTTCCAAATTTGGGGGCGTCCTTGATCCATAACAACATATGTATATGAGGAGCACCTCTTGCTTGATACTCCTTTCTCCAAAAGAAATCCACAACTTCTCCATGAGGAGGATTTTATTATTGCAAATGAAAGACATCATAGCTTCAAATCTATGATTGAAATATCTGCATACATTAACAGGATCCAAAGAGCACAATTCTCCAGGTGTCTTGTATTCAATATTTTTTATATTTGAATTTGCCTCTTGAAGAAATTCAAGTAAATCATCCCAAGCATACTCAGCACAGCTTAGTGTAACAAACCATGTAGGAGTTCCTAAGTTCCGTAGCATACATTTCAGTTCTCCATGACGACAGTACCAATATTCATTAGTCCCACGCTGACATGCCATCATATTAATCAACTGAGATTCTAAATGATCATCTCTCTGATGCACTTTATCCATAAAATCCTTTGCAGTTACATTTTGCAGATGCATTCCAGTTTTTCAAATGTGATTTACTGCATATGAAAGTCCAGACAAGTCACTTTCAAACAGAAGATGAAACATATAAGGGATACATTGTTGAAATCTTGGATCTTCTGCATATAATCTTGTTGTCCGATATTCAGATGCAGGAATCTGCACAGGACGTTCATCATATAGTCCACCTTTTCCTGTTGGAAACAGCTGCGGGAAACAACGAGCTTCCAAGCTCTCTTCCTATACACTCATGGGACTTCCTCTTGCCTTTTTCATTTGGAACAACTCAATCGTATTCCCCATCACCTCTTTGGAATGAAGTGGATGTACACTGTAATGTTCATAGATTTATTCACATCTGGACATGTCCACTTTTTCAATTTGTCCACTTAATGTTTCAGTATCTTCTGCTAAATCTATTTCTTCTTCTCCTACAAACACATTTCTATAGTACTCATTATTTTTTATCAGATACAATGATGCCTTTTCCACTTTACTAACATCCACTAACTCTTGCCAGATTTTCTTATTCTTAGTAGGAGCACCATTAACTAGAATGACTAGTGGTTCATTTTCTGCACGGTCTACACCAATACTTTCAATGTTTTTCTTTAAATCTAACGGTAAACGCACAACTCTTCCTTTCAATCCTGTTTGTAACTCTGATGGAGGTAATTTACCTATTTCAGGCTCCATACGAACAATAGCCTGAAACGGGTGCACACATTGAATGAGAATAGACTCATACATATTTAAATCTATCAGCTCTGGAGGAATAGCAACCAACTCTAGATTATTATGAACCGCTCTAACAGGCATTTTATTCTCATCTAATTTGTTATAACAATATTTGCAAATACGCTGCTCAGATCCCAAATCCAAACAATCATCTACCAACAAATAAGTTGCAAATTCCTTCCACTTATCATTATTTTCTATTTCACTTTTTAAATACAGATTGACACTCCTAGTCAGATATTTATAGTGACTTCGCTGACAACAAATACAAGAAACATTTGGTCTTTCACCTGAAACTACCTTAAGCTTTGTGATTTGATCTTCAAGATTTTTTGTAATCATGGGTTCTACATTGTCTTCAACATTTTGTTCTACTAATGTGTCAGTTTCTGCACTCTCTTGCTGAGGACCAAAGTAACAAAACTCAATATCATCACGAACCTTCTTCACATCTGAAAAAGAGCACTGTTCAACTCATTTAACTTTAGTGCTGGACTTTTTGCATAATACAATCTTCTCACTAACTTCCGCAATTCAGTATGATGTACTGCCAACATCCTGAAATGGTGAAAAACACTTTGACAAACTTTCCTAGAAAGACAAGCCAGAGAATGACCTTGCAAATCAGTATTTTTTCTCACTCTGCAAGGGTCTAGTCCTTGCAACACCTTAATCTTTTGTTTAACACTTTTTTTACTATATGCACGTAAGAACCTACATAATTTATCAATAGATTCTTGTCGTACACTACAAATACTACTGCAATCCCAAGTGTACACAGGGTGTTTTGGACGTCTCCCTAGAACTTCATCAGCTATCACTTCTGCATTTCTTTCAACCATTTTCTCTTTGTCAATTGGACAACCATCTCTAACCTCATAACCTCGACCATTGGTGTCAACTGCATGCAATAAATTATTGCTCTGTAAATAACTCTCTTCATTAAAGAAAGGCTCTGAACTTGAACTGTGTTTCCATTCTCCCCAAAAAAATCACAAACATTTGTTCTATTAATTATTCTTTTCCTGCTACTTTTGGCCTTCATTAAATGGATTGGTTTATCTAGTGATCGAATTCTGCTTAATACTAAAATGAAGAGTTTCCTTTTTACTTCAAAAGCCTTTTCAACAATGGTTTCAATATGCTTCTTCTTTTTATAAAATATTTATATTTCTTCACATCTTTCAGCAAATTATGAACTACTCTCTTGTAAAATATTTTTTTGCGTATTTCCTTATACTGATTTTGCCTTATTTTACCATACTTCGTCTCCTGTGACTGTCCATTTGCTTTTTTGCTTTTCCTATTATTTTGAATATTTTTTCTAGTTGAAGCATTCTCAGAGGTTTCAGCATTCTGTACATTCTGTCTGGTCCTACAAACATTTTTAATAAATTGCTTTGTGATCTTACCAGAATATTTTTTCATTTTAGCCACATTATGTTGTCCATTCAATACTTGTGGTTAATTTTTCTTCAAGTAACTCTCCTTTCTCTGTTCTTTTCTTTTTCTTTTTTTTTCTGGCACGATTTCTCTATTTTAATGGTGAAAAACAGTATCTGTAAAAAATAATCACAAATAAATGTATATTAATAACTTTAAAATGTATACTTTTCTATTACTATACAAACACATTTAATAGAAATACTGACTAAGAAATTATAGCCCTGAAGCACAAGTGGGACGATGGTTAAAACACTACATGCATAGTGCATACTACTTTGAAGCAGTTCATGCCCTAAAGCCTGCCTCACTGAAAGACTACGCGCTAACTGACTGATTGATTACACTACTATAAGGAGAGGCACTGAGTGAAATCACAGTTGTTTGAATTTTACTTCATTGAATAGATCACTACATGCTACTAAAAGACTCACTATGGGTTTGCAACAGCAGTCACAGTGTGTTTGCTGGAGTGCATGCATAGTAACTGTGGAAAAGTAGGCCTAATGCACAAGTGTAAAAGTGGTTAGACCACTATATACATAGTGGACAGTTACTTCAAACAGTCCTTGTCAAAAGGCATGCTTCACTGCATGAGTACCTGAATACTGACTGAAACATTAGAATAATGCAAGGATAGTACCTGAATGAATCTTTTAAGGGTTTGGGTTTTTGTGCAGTAAATATTACTACATGGTGCCGGATGAGTCACTAGAAGAGAGTAAGGGGATTGACAGGGTGTCTGCTGGAAGTGTATGGATTCTGACTGGTGAATTGACGGTGTGAAAGACAATTGTGTACGTGGTTAGAGGCCTACATGCATAGTGGATAGGCATTCAAATCAATCCATGTGCTAAGGCCTGCCTCACTCCATTAGTACTTGGGAACTGACTGAATGTTTAGAGTATTGCAAGAAGAGTGCCTGCATGAATTTATAAGTGTTTGTTTTTTGGCACAGTTATTGGATTACTTCATGTTACTGAAAAAATCACTGGAGAAATGCAAAGGGAGTGACAGGGTGTTTGCAAGAACTGTATGGATACTGACTGGGATATTGATTGTCTGAAAGACAATTGTGTTGGTAGTTAGAGACCTCCATGCATAGTGGAAACGCATTTGAATCAATCCATGTGCTAAGGCCTGCCTCACTCCATTAGTACTTGGGTACTGACTGAATGATTAGACTACTGCAAGAAGAGTGCCTGGGTGAATTTATAAGTGTTTCAGTTTTGGCGCAGTGAATGCATTGCTACATGGTGCTGAATAAGTCACTGGAAGAGTGCAAGGGGAGTGACAGGGTGTTTGCTGGAAATACATGGATACTGACTGGGGAATTCAAGCTGTTAAAGACAAGTGTATAGTAGGTTAGAAGCCTGCATGCATACTGGATAGACCTTTGAAGCAGTCCATGTGGTAATGTATGGTTCACTGCATGAGTACCTGGGTACTGACTGAATCATTAAACTACTGCTAGGAGACTGCCAGGGTGAAACTTTTTAGTTTTTCGGTTTTGGCGCTGTGAATAGATTAGTACATGGATCAGTCACTGGAGGAGTGCAAGATGAGTGACAGGGTATTTATTGAAGTATATAGATACTGACTAGTTAATTGAAGAAGTGAAAGACAAGTGTGTAGGTGACTAGAGGCCTGCATGCATAGTGGATAGACGTTTAAACAGTGCATGAGCTAAGACCTCGGACACTGCATGATTACCTGGGTACTGACTGAATCATTACACTACTGCAAGGAGAGTGCCTGGGTTAATCTTTTTAAGTTTTTGTGTTTTGGTGCAGTGAATAGATTACTACATAGTGCCAGATGAGTCACTAGAGGTGTGCAAGTGGAATGAAAGAGTGTTTACTGGAGTTTATAGATACTGACTAGTTAATTGAAGAAGTGAAAGACAAATGTGTAGGTGATTAGAGGCCTGCATGCATACTGGACTGACGTTTGAAGCACTCCATGGGCTAAGGCCTGGGTCACTCCATGAGTACCTGGGTACTGACTGAATCATTAGAGTACTGCAAGGAGAGTGCCTGGATGAATCTTTTAAGTTTTTGGGTTTTGGCACAGTGAATAGATTAGTACATGGTGCTGGATGAGTCACTGGAGGTGTGAAAGGGGAGTGACAGGGTGTTTATTGGAGTATATAGATACTGACTGGGCAATTGAAGGTGTGAAAGACAATTGTGTAGGTGGTTAGAGGCCTGCATGCATAGTGGATAGACGTTTGAAGTAGTCCATGTGCTAAGGCCGGGTTCACTACATAAGTACCTGGGTACTGACTGAATCATTAGAGTACTACAAGGAGAGTGCCTCGGTAAATTTATAAGTGGTTGGGTTTTGGTGCAGTCAATGGATTAGTACATGGTGCTGAATGGGTCACTGGAGAAGTGTAAGGGGAGTGACAGGGTGTTTGGGGGAACTGTATGAATACTGACTGGGGAATTGAAGGTGTGAAAGACAAGTGTGTAGATGGTTAGAGAACTGCATGCACAGTGGATAGGCATTTGAATCAATCCATGTGCTAAGGCCTGCCTCACTCCATTACTACTTGGATATTAGCTGAATGTTTACAGTATTGCAAGGAGAGTTCCTGGGTGAATACATAAGCAATGACTGGCTCATAATTCTACCAGAACTTCAGAACAGGAAAGGTTTTTAAGCAGTTATGTGTATGCAAAGATATGAAGTATCCAAATGCTTCTCTCACAGTGGTTCCCAAATGCACACATACTCACAGTGTGATTCTAGACAAGCAACACTATCCATAGGAGTTTACCAAAACTCATTCACTACTGTGGAAGGGTTAAGGGGACTGCACACAATCTACATATTTCAGTACTGCACTTTAGTGTCAAAGCCTGACTCATTTTATCAATGCATAAGCAATAACTGACTTCTAATGCTACTAAAACTTGACAACAAGACAGATTTTAAAACAGTTAACTGTCACCAAATACACGATGTTACCAAATGCTTTTTTCACAATGGTTACCAAAATGCACACAGACTCACAGTGTGATTCTAGACAAGCAACACTATCCCTAGGAGTTTACCAAAACTCATTCACTACTGTGGAAGGGGTAAGGGGACTGCACACAATTTACATATTTCAGTACTGCATTTTAGTGTCAAAGCCTGACTCATTTTATCAATGCATAAGCAAAGACTGGCTTCTAATGCTACTAAAACTTGACAACTTGACAGGTTTTAAAACAGTTACCTGTCAGCAAATACACAATGTTACCAAATGCTTCTCTCACAATGCTTACCCAAATGCACCCAGACTCACAGTGTGATTCAAGACAAGCAACACTATCTCTAGGAGTTTACCAAAAGTCATTCACTACTCTGGAAGGGGTAAGGTGACTGCACACATTCTACATCCTTCAATACTGCACACTACTGTGAAAGCCTGACTCATTTTGCAATTGCATAAGCAATGACTGGCCTCTAATGCTACTCAAACTTGACAACATACCAAATTTTAAAGCAGTAATCTGCAAGCAAATACATGATGTTACCAAATGCTTTTTTCACAATAATTGTCCAAATGCACACAGACTCACAGTGTGATTGTAGACAGCCAACTATCCCTTGTACAAAATACATTCACTAGTCTACAAGATGTAAGGTGACTGCACACATTGCAGAACATTTTCTACTACACATTAGTACCAAAATGTTTCTCTCAAAATGGTTCCTAAATGCACCCAGACTCACTGTGTGATTCTATACAAACAACACTATCCCTTGCACTGTACCAAAACACATTTCTTAATCTAGAAGGAGTACTACATTTTAGTGTAGAAACGTGACTCATTTTGCAAATACATAAACAATGACTGGTATCTAATTCTACCAAAACATAAAAACAGCACATTTATCTGTCTGCAAACATCTGAAAAACACAAATGCTTATCACAGAATGGTTTCTACATGCACACACACTGTCAATAAGAATGTAGACAAATAAAAGTACTCCTTGCACTTTATCAGGAGTAATACATTAGTCTGATTGAAATCAAAATAGACCACATACATCCCCTCACAATTAAATAACTCACCTTTCAAGTTGTTTTGTAGATTAGGAAGTATGTCAGTCACACACCAGATTTTTATTATACAGAATCTCTGCACTGTGCCCCAGTCAGCAAAACCAAAGAATGGAAAAGTTTCCCTCTGATTTTGCACACATACCAAAACTCATTCACTACTCTGGAAGGGGTAAGGGGACTGCACACAATCTACATATTTCAGTACTGCACTTTAGTGTCAAAGCTTGACTCATTTTATCAATGCATAAGCAATAACTGGCTTCTAATGCTACTAAAACTTGACAACAAGACAGATTTTAAAACAGTTATCTGTCACCAAATACACGATGTTACCAAATGCTTCTTTCACAATGGTTACCAAAATGCACACAGACTGACAGTGTGATTCTAGACAAGCAACACTATCCCTAGGAGTTTACCAACTCATTCACTACTGTGGAAGGGGTAAGGGGACTGCACACAATCTACATATTTCAGCACTGCACTTTAGTGTCAAAGCCTGACTCATTTTGTCAATGCATAAGCAAAGACTGGCTTCTAATGCTACTAAAACTTGACAACTTGACAGGTTTTAAAACAGTTACCTGTCAGCAAATACACAATGTTACCAAATGCTTCTCGCACAATGCTTACCCAAATGCACACAGACTCACAGTGTGATTCAAGACAAGCAACACTATCTCTAGGAGTTTACCAAAAGTCATTCACTACTCTGGAAGGGGTAAGGTGACTGCACACATTCTACATACTTCAATACTGCACACTACTGTGAAAGCCTGACTCATTTTGCAATTGCATAAGCAATGACTGGCCTCTAATGCTACTCAAACTTGACAACAAACCAAATTTTAAAGCAGTAATCTGCAAGCAAATACATGATGTTACCAAATGCTTTTTTCACAATAATTGCCCAAATGCACAAGACTCACAGTGTGATTGTAGACAGCCAACTATCCCATGTACAAAATACATTCACTAGTCTACAAGCCAACTATCAAATGCTTTTTAAACAACGAATCACATTCCTTCCCACATTAATTCAAAAGCTAACACACATTTCTATTGGTTAAACATTTCAACCCTTTCCAAATGACATAAATTTGAACCTTACCCCCAATCTGCCTTCTGCCTGTTACCATAGAAACAGTTCATGGAACTCCGAGACTATAGAATAGGGTCCATTTACAATAACCATCTGCGCTTTCATATGCAAGAGATGTATAGGAGAGATGGAGTGCACTTTACTGATGAAGGAAACAGAGTCTTCCTCAACAACTTTAGACTCTGTATAGGTACTTACTTATAAGTACCAAAAACTCTCAATGAACACAACGGCTCTTTTTAGAGCCACTCAAGAACAAAACACTTAAGCTTGATATTTATCTCCAAAACATTTCAGTTTTTTTACCTTGGAGTCGCGCACCCAACGTGTTAGGAACCGCATGCCCTACGCGAGAGAAATCGTGCACCCAACGCGTTAGAATGCGCGACTCCTAATTTTACCGTTAAAAAAAACCCAGCCCCTATCACTAATTTTTATTTTACCCGGGGACCCCATCCCCCGGGGCTTATAAAAACACGTTGGGGACCACGGGGGGAGCCCCAATTCCCCCACGGTCCCAGCCGGCTCCCCACCTCCTTCAGGAGCCGGCATTGCTTTTCCACATGGGGAGCTGCTGACATGCAGCTCCCTGTGTGGAAAAGAAATATGTTTAGATTTTGAAAGAGAGAGCAGGTTTCCCTGCTCTCTCTTTCAAAATCCAAACAAAGTTTGCTATGGGAGGGCGGGAGAATTCCGTCCTCTCATAGCAAACAACAGTGTCCTGGGGTGGGCACCCCAGGACACTGTAGGAGCCGACCCTGGGGGGTTGCGGTCCCCAGGGCCCTCGAATGCTCCAGGAGGGGGGCCACACAGCCCCCTCCCTCAATAAATAAAGCCACGGGGGGTGGTGGTCCCCGGGGCTTGGTGGGCGGTTCAGCCCCCCACCCTATTTATTTTGTAGCCCCGGGGGGTAGTGGTCCCCGGAGCTGGGGGGCACCCCTGGGCCACCCTTTTAGGTTTTTTACGCATTTTGCCCCCGGGATTTGGCACCCCGGGGGCTTATTATTAAGGAAGCGCGAAAGCCCGCACTTCTTTTTTTTTTTTTTACGTCCGTATCCGCGCATTTTGCCGTTTTTTTTTTTTAAAGGGGGCCCCGTGGGGTCCTTCTGGGACCCCCTAAGCAACACTAGAGGGTCAGAGTATTTCTACCCTGCCCCCTTTACATCTTTCACACACTTATTTCCCTTACTTCCTCAGCCTCGCTTCTGCCGAGGCACAAAATGGCTGCCAACAGTTCCTGGTTTCGAATGTTGACAGACACTTGACAGCCAATTAGCATTCAGTGCGTGATCAGGAGGGTGCGTGCACGGTTCGCAGAGAGTGAGCTCAGGGTGCGCAAAGGGTGCGCACATCCTCCGAGGCCATAGATATATATGTACTTTTAACTGTAATTTTCTCAGAAACTACTGAACGAATTTACACCATTTAAGCAAAAGGCACAAGTCTGAACTGAGGACTACCTCTTTGCCAAATTTGGTGTAATTCCGTTCAGCAGTTTGGGCTGTAGCTGCGACCCCCCTTTTTTTCTCGGCCCCCGCTTGAAAAATCACCCCGAAACTTTCAGGATGGGAGCGGACCGGAGCTGGCCAAAAGTTTGGAAAATTTCGCGAAGATTCGTCAACCGGCACCAGACTTGTTGGGAATAGAATGTTGCGGATTTCCTATGGGAAATAGGTTCTATCTATAACTACCTACTGGTGACCGCCAGTAGGTAATATATATAAGGAATGTTACAAGGAGGATTCGGAGAAAGAGTAAGGAAGATTACCAACAAGTAATCCAAGCATTATCTTGGGGATTGGGAACAGAACACCAGATTACTGTGGTTTTAAGGGAAATTCTCACCCTATATAGAACTAAGTGTGTGACGGGTGATTGCCACGGGTCAGCGATATGGGGAGAGCTAATATTACGTCAATACGAACACAGAGAATACATTTTTAAAAAGAGTATTGGCCGTCCCTAATTCCACAGCCAATTTTATAATACATAAAGAACTGTCGGTATCATATATTAGTGATTTTATAAATATCGCAGGACTTACATTCTGGTGAGGGTTATGGGCCAAAGAGGAGACCAGATTTACAACGGATCTGATAAAGGACTGTTTGGCCCTTGATCACAGTAAAAAAATTCCCTGGCTAGAGCACATCTCTAATCTATTTAAATATTGTAAGATATATTAACGGATCCAGTCTCTATTCTGGATATAAGTAAGAAAGATCAGAAGCTGAGATATACTCTAGCCAGTGAACAAGATAGATATGATGATACAAGACAGAAGCGAAGTGTTACTACTTACTGTGAAATTCCCTTGGTGGAGGGTATACAAACATAGCTAACCCTAGTAAGGAACACCCAACACAGATACAACCTAACAAGGCTCAGACTTGGTACCTTACATTACCTAATTGCATGTTCCGATAAGGAAAGGTGGTCCTATAATTTACCGAGCTGCCCGTGCAATGGAAACACCCTACAGTCCACGTTGCACTTTTTATTATTTTGTACCTTCTACAGTGATATTAGGAAAACTGTCTTAAAACCACTTTTCCTAACTAATAGGCTCTTTGATTACAAACAGGCTTTTATATTTTTATGTAGCCTGGACAATATGAAAACTGTGTATTCTGTTATTCGCTTTATTGTAAAAGCAGACAAACAGGCTTTTATATGTTTATGTAGCCTGGACAATATGAAAACTGTGTATTCTGTTATTCGCTTTATTGTAAAAGCAGTCAGGAAAAGAAGAGAACTATCATATCTAGATGCATTATTATATGCGAAACCTGACGAGAGTAACTAGGTCTGTTTAACATTGAATGAATTTAAGAAACAGCCTTGTAGAATTAGTACATTTTAATACATGAAAAATATTATATTAAATGGTATACATAGTTTTTTTTTTTTTTTTTTAAATAAGTGTATATATTTTAACTGTGTATTAGGAGGAAATGTTAACATTCTTACTGATAAATTATGTGTGCTCCCTCTAGTGAACTATTGGTACTTTGTAAAATGTGTATATATTAATTGTTTTTCTTGTATATATATTTTATTTTTCTTTGCTTGTAGTATACTTTTATGGTTGTACATTGTACATTTCACATCGAATAAAGCTGAATTGACTTGACTGAATTGACTACTATGGTTATTTTTTTTCTATTTTTATGACCTTTCTCCGCCAGGCAGTTTCATCAGCTTTAACCTGGCGAATGGTCTAGATGGAGAAAAAGAATTGAGAACGTCTTATTCCTGCGTTTGCTGTAGTTACTGATCATCTGAAATAGACTTTCCAGACGAATGTGGAATTAAATGGACTTCATACTGATAGCTTTTGAGTTCAGACTGGAACTGCAGCCCCAAAACTACCTCAAACTGATAAATTCTGGAAGGCTTCTCTTCTATTCTATGCATTGAGAAATCTTGCTGCAAGTTATCGTTTTGCTCACTCTTGATAATGAAACTGCCTTGCTATATCTCTTAAATTATGTAAAATGTAAATGTACTATCAAAATCAAGATGCTATACTAATTAGATTAAACACAATTCAAGACGATGGCCCTTAAAGTCAATAGATTCGCCGTTTGCCTGCAGTCAAACGACACAAATGTATTGCAATGTAAACATTAAACATGGTCAACTGAAAAATGGAGACCGAAAATCTGATTAAAATTCCCAAGCTTAACTACCCCCATACCGTTCAAGGTGTACTGCGCTGTTTATAGTGATACGAATAAATCAACAAACCGTGGGGCATATCAACAACAACCGGCGATAATTATCGCTAAGCGCACTTAGCGCTAGGATAATTATCGCCGGCTAGCGTTGATTTTTATCGCTGAGATAGCGTGCTATTAGCAACGCTTATCTCAATAGCGATAAAAATCCTCACGCTAAGTGGCTAACGTGAGATTATCGCTGGAAACCCAGCGATAATCTCACATTAGCTTGTTGATAGGGACAGACAAATTTAGCCATGATATCCTCCTTCCATAGGATATCATAGCTAAGTCAGAAAAAAACCAGACGTAAAAAAGCAGCGTTAACCGCGGTTAGCGCTGCTTTTTTTGTCTCTAACCGGGTTAGCGATATTCTTGATAATAGGAGAAATGTCGCTTAGCGACATTTCTCCTATTATTTTACTCTGGAACGCCCCCTTTGCATCTCATTAGAGATGCAAGGGGAAGCGTAGAGTAAAAGGGTGCTAACATGCAAATGTGCACGTTAGCACCCTGTTGTTGATAGGGCGCTAGTTTATCTCTGCTTTTTTGGCTTTTAAAGCCAAAAAAGCAGAGATAAAGCCCTTGTTGATATGCCCCCGTATTCGTCGATGTTAAATGAATGCTTTTGTAATGCATACCTTTAAAATGCTACACAATGTTGTCGAATATTTTCATCTCAGAATACGATCTAGTGTACTAATAGAAGGCATGTTCCAATTCCCTGCTTGAGTTTCTTTGCTTCCATAACTTTTCCTGGCAAATGAACCTAGAAGCAGCTTTTCCATGATGTTAGCACCATGTACCGTTTACGAGAACATAAGATGCTGTGCATAAAAGATTGTTTTATCCAGAAATAGACTGCGCTCCCATGGCTCCCTTGCGTTAGTGCTGAACTATTGCATATTTGATCATTCCATTAGGCATGTTAGGCACATTTGCTGTGGGCAACGCTGGCTTTCAACACTTTGTTCACATCGTTGGAGTTAACAGACAGGCACAAAAAGCAGAATCCCTCTAAGTGGCTTTGGATGGAAGGAAAAACGCCAGCAGGACACTTTTGCAACAGAACAGACACACTTTTAGATTTAGTTCAAATATCTTGCGACTATTCATTACCAATGTGTAAAGAAGCAGGAAATGTATACGTGCGGTATGAGGCCCAAATCAAGTCCGTAGTCAATCTGCTGCTCTCTGCCCCGAAATGTTAGGTGAACTGAGAAGTTTTCTTCTGCAAAGCACACATTCGAGATGTTTGTCAGTGTATGAAATGCTCTGGCCACGGTTAACCTGCTGGTTCCCACACAACCCCCAGCTGAAATTGAGATAGGAGAACCATGCACACAATTATTGAAAAGGTGGTCTAACCCAGGCAATGTGTGACATAATGAACTTGTGGCAGTTCTAATACATTTCACCCAGACTCAGGCACAGAGTACACATGTTGTCCATGGGCTTAAACTATTGTGCATGTCATAAGAAGATATCATCAAAAATATTACCTAAGGATGTATGTAAAGTTATCGATCTACACGAAAATTAACCCCTTCGACGCGCATGACAGAGCGGTTCTGTCATGCACGTCGGTTGCGCTGTGCGCATGACGGAACCGCTCCGTCATGGCCCCGCCCGCGCACAGAACCTTCAGCGGCAACGTAGCAGCAGATTTCGATTATGAAGTTCACTGGCACAATCTTTCCGAGATTATACGAAGGCCTTTTGGAAAATGGCCATCTCTGAAAGGTCACCCCAAATGTTTTGCCTTGCTCCTCATCTTTTTGCGGAAGTCTTTTTATTTGCTTTAGAACTCTGAGCGCTTTACCACTGCTGACCAGTGTTACACTGCATGTGCTTTGGGGTCCCCTGCAAAGTGGTATACCATACCCAGGGCCTATAAATTAAATGCTGCTAGTGGACCTGCATCACTGATTGTGCCGCCCACAAAAGTAGTCCTTTAAACATGTCTCATGCCTGCCACTACAGAGCCTGTGTGTGCAGTGTACTGACACTTCATGGTGTTATTTAAAACCCTCTGCCAAACCTAAAACCCAACTTTTATTACACTTTTATTACACATAAGTCCCCCATAAAGTAGACCCTATGGAGCTCACAGGGCAGGGTGCTGTGTAAAGAAAAGGAGGACATGTACTATTAAGTTTTGCATGTCCTGGTAGTGAAAAACACCTAAATTAGTTTTTCACTTCTATATGTTAACAATTCCCTAATACACTTTTACTGATTAAAAAGGAGCAAGTGTGTCTTGTTTCTTATCTTTTGAATGGTAATAATAAATCTTATTTACTGGTAAAGGTGGATTCAACATTACTGTTTTAAAAATCACACATTTAGAAAGTGGACATTTCTCTGCTATTACAGTTCTATATGCCTGCAGTCTGACTCCAATAGCTACAGTTTGTCTATTGCCTCTAGATAGCCACACACATAGGAAGGATAGGTGTGTCTGAGTACTCATCTGTATTCTGATGGCTCTTCCTGGGCAGGAAGGTAGGGAGGGGCTGAGACTTACACCTGAATAGGCATTGCCCAGTCCCCACACAAAGAGCTGATTATTCCCTACTGATAGTCTGGAGCCAGGGCTCTGACACCACAAATCAGACACTTCTGCACCTACAGCTGGACTCTGTCAGAAGAACTGCTGTGCTGCATCAAGGACTGACACTTTGCTGTACTGCTGACCTGGAAGGTCTGCTTTTCTCTTGTTCTGCCCTGCTGCATGCTACACTCTGACCCTGTTGAGGAGAGCTGGACTCTGCGTTGCACCAAAGTGCTCTTCGAGGGCTTGTTGGCTTGCCTCCTATTGTTTGAGACTCAGGGATATCAAAGTCTCTACACCTGCTCTTGTGCCTGGTTTACTGGAAGTGGACCGGGACACTGGCTTCAGAGGCACCTATGTATCCGCTAACTACATGAACAGAAATGGACACATCGTCCCTGTGGCAGGAGTTGGAACCGGCGCGTCGCATCAGAACCCGCACAGCGCCTGCAGAACCCGACCCATGGAACTGCAAATCACTGCGGCAGCAGTTTGGTGAGATTGACGCATCCCCTTGACAGTGCAGAGAAACCCGACACATCGCGTCAGAACCAACACCTCTCGTCTTCCTCGCTCCTTGTACGGAACCAACGCATTGCTATCACTGCGTGGTGAAAATTGACGCATCATCTGCTGCGGGACCGTGATCGACGCATCGCTCAACGGCACCCGTATCTTGCTATTGCAATCAAGATGAGGTACTTTATTCACCTGGGCCTGCGTGGGTCCTGTAGCCAGCGTGTGCTCAATCACGGTAAGCGCAAACTATTGACTTTGCCCCGGTCCAGCACAACCAGATAACCCCCATTGGCGCATCTTGCTTCTAAGAACTAGAGCTCTTTTTATTCTTCAAAAATTCATATCTTGACTTCGACTTATTGGATTTTGTGATTTTGGACTTGATTTGTTTATAACATTGTCTATTTCTCTAAACCCGTATGGAGTCTGTTTGTGGTCTTTTCATTGTGTTAATGTGTGTGGGTTTGTGTTACTATCCTTGTGGGGACTTGGGTGTGATAACACACTCACGCTCTGGGGACTTGATTGCACTGTGGGGTCCTGAACCCAGGTCCCCACAAGGCAATGTCCTTTAAATGATAAAAAATGGCTTCAGAAACATCTGTGTCAATTTTTACAACTTTTAAAAAAATTGCCTTGTGGGGACCTGTGTTTCATAAAGTGTGTTTATTTTTTTGCTCTGTTATGCCCCTGTAGACAGGAGGCGGTACTGCAGTCCTAAACACACTTTGCATTTAAACACACTTTTTTCACCAGGAACAAAAGTTAGCAGCAGAAAGCACAGATATTCCAAAGGAAAAGCTGCAAAACCCTGTGTTAAAAAATATTTTCCATGCAAAGTAACATTTTCCCCATTTAATAAAGTAACACTTTATTTACATGAGAACATTTTAAATTTAGAATATTTGAGTTTAAAAATTGTTAGTGGTTTTATAAACATTTCTAAAAGCAATTTGAGTATGTTTTGAATCCCAGATTACATCACTATTGCCATTTAATCCTTATCTGCAATTAAAGAATGATGGTGCATTAAAACATGATATAATATAAACTGATCTGATCATTTTTTACAAATTTGATTCGATATTGATATGCAATTTGGAATATGTTCTTAAGATGATGGCTAGATGAGTGCCTGGAGTTGCATTGTGCTAACAGCTATGCTCTCTTAAACGCCGAACTGCAGTAATGTCATGCCCACAGCATGGGAAAGTTTAATTTTAACAGAAAAAGCATGTTCTTAGAACATTAGTGACATTCTTAGAAAATATATTCAAATATTGCCTTAAGATGACATTACATTTAAATCCTTTGAATTGCTTAGTTTCCAAATTGTTCCCAATGCTTTACGAATTAAAGCAGCTTCATTCCCATAGATGGGTGAAGAATAGTCATATAACAAGCATTGGCAAAGCCAACAGGTGACACCTATGAGACAGCTGCTGGCTTTGACAGAGTTTTTTTGCCCTGTTGTACAGCAGCGTTGCTGCTCTGCCGCATGGATGAAATTGAAATTAAAAGTTTTAAAAAGCACTATGATGCAGCCAAAACAAACCACATCATGACACTTATTTTTATTGCTGGCAGGAGGGTCGGGCGTGTGAGGGGTCAACACTATCAACGAAGGGGGTGGGGAAAAGAAAAATCCCTGACGCTGCCACTACTGATCACAGTATAAAAAGAAGTTGTCAGAGCCTCCTTGGCCTTACTCAATTGTAAAATGCAGACTCTGATGTATATCAACCTTAGTGAAGTAGGTGCAGAGGCACAGGGTCCTGGTCCACCCTAATTAGTGGCTATGTTTAAAAAGCCAAAAAAGGGGAGGTGAATAGGAGACCAAATCCCTATCTTGCTTTAGGGCTCACAGTGCCCTTACTACTGCATTGGCACCCACACTTATTACAGTTTGGACTTCAGCTAATGTGCAAAGTTCTGCTGTAAAATGGGCCACCTCATGTTGGTGTCCACTTCAATTTGTCATTCCTGTGCATTTAAATATAGTTTGCCTTCCTGGACCACACTAGTTTAACTACAACATACTGCAGTAGCAAAGGCTGTGCTCAACCACCTGCCTTATGAGTGAGAAGGTCTTCAAGCTGGAAGTGTGGAAAGGATGTTCGCTAGAGCTGCAAACTTGGAACTCAATTCTTGACGTTGGCTTGACGTCCTGTGATTCTGGTCAAATCCCTGTGCCTAAAGAAATTATACGTGACTTAACTGGTGCTCATGTAAAGTGGTTCAAAGTGGAGTGACACAAACACAGCAATGGTGGGAATGAGGCATTTACAGAAGTATGTGAGAAGTGGCTTCTGTAGCTTCACCATGTGAACTTTTGTGTGGGTCAAGTCTACTACTGCAACCACAGCCATGGGTGAGGATGATATAGACTACTGCTCAGGTCTCCAGATCTGTCATGAGGTAGCTGCAGCCTGTGACACATCAGTACTAGACCTACTGAGAAGATGAACTGCCTGTGTGTTTATTCCTTCCTCTTTCATTCAATTGGGAATGTTACTATCATCTGCCTTGAGAAGAAACTCAGGCAGGGCTTCAGGGGAATGACCCTCGCACAGAACACATTTCTCATTAACAAGTGAATAGGCCAGTGCACCTGAACCTCCTCAAGTTGATTCCACTCCCATAGTGGGAGATGGGCCCTGCTGGTAAGAGCACACCTTTGCAAAGAGAAGCAGTATGGGCTGTGCCTGACCTAAGACCTTGAAAGCAACTAGGCAGGGAATGAAGCATCTAAAAGGCCTCACCGATCAAAAACATTTGCTCACGGCATAACATACATCAACATACATCAATATCAAAATGTCCGGTGCACAAAATTGCTGTACACAGCTGAACTATTTTAGCTGCTCAAAGCCCCCACTATGACTATACACTTATTCTGTATAAAAATGACTCAATCCTGGAGAGCCCCATACTCCACCCAAGAGAAGAAGGGCTTTCACTGCAGACATAGGGTGCATAAAGAATGGACCAGTATATCACATTTAGGGGGTGAAAAATGTCTTGTTTAAAAGTGAAATGTTTCTTTGGCATAGTATGTTGTCTATGATCATATTGGTCAGCAGTTGGGAGTAGAGATTGTGGGATTCGCTTAACTGCAGACTATTAAGAGTGTTTATAAGTTTTGGAGGCCTACCTTTAGCAAGGAATCTACCATACGTATATTGGAATTGAAGCCTGATTGTTGCTGTAATTAGACTGTCATTTAAGGAGGACAGTACTTTTTTAAAATGAGGCACTACACTTAATATTTTGGTAAGCCTAATAAATTATTGGTATACATCTAAGAAGAAACAGCCATAGCATGGATATGGGTACGGGCAGAAAACAGTAGATGTGTGTGTTTTGGAATGTAATTGCACTGCATTACCTACAGCTCATACCCTAGCATGGAAATAGTCTAAGTTAATGGCTAAGCTGTAAACAGTATATTAATATAAATACAGCCAAGATTTACTCACATTTTGATCATGTACTGGTGTGGCAATTAGGGGGATTCAATCAACTTTGCGACACAAAATGCCTTTTGTGTCAAACGTTGACGTGAGTGCAGCACCAAATTCTCTGCTCTGTGGTGCACAAACCCACTATCAGGGTGGGAACAGTCGAAAGACAACTGTAATCCACACAAAGCCAGATCTACTTAACTAATGAGTCCTGCCTTTGCATGAAGTTATACCACCAAATGAAACCAGGAGCAAACAATGGGTATATGGAAACGCCTAGGATATTTCCTGACGTAATTTCTGCAAAAATATCCACTGGACACAGCTTACCCTTAGCCTCTTGACATTGTGTTGAAGTTTGTACTGGAGAGCTTCATCGTATATAAATTTCATAAAAGATACTACTAGCTTGGCTTAGCACTGTCGTGCAATGCTTAGAATCACATAAAAAAGCATCATAGGCATGCGACTCTTTGAAAATATGGTGCTGTACTATTTTTACTGTTTGTCCAAGGGAGTGCAATGGAATATTACAAATGTTTATATAGCACTGCCCCATATTTAGCTTATTTAGATCACAGGGTGGCACCACAGCTCCATGTTTCTGAACAAGAGAGAAGCCAGAAAATGAACATACTCC
This sequence comes from Triturus cristatus, assembly GCF_964204655.1. Lineage (NCBI taxonomy): Eukaryota > Metazoa > Chordata > Amphibia > Caudata > Salamandridae > Triturus > Triturus cristatus. Next base: position 775,294,402 of record NC_140593.1, read on the forward strand.
CCGATTTTGAACTCAAGCTCTGACGGCACCAAGTGAGTGAGCCCAACCTGCCCTAGAAGAGCTCCCTTGTCTCTTCCATCCAAACATCATTTCACACTGTCTGTTGATATCCACTATTTCACCAGTCATTTATTCTTTCATCCTTCATTCATTCTTCCCCATTACATCCATCAAGCCATCCATCTATCCGCTTTGCCTTCCACCCACTGTCACCCCTCTCTCCATTCTGCCATTCATCCATCAGCCACCTTGCCATCCATCTGTCATCCAATCTATCATCCATCCTTTCACTCTACCATTTATCCTCTCTGCCACCCACCCATCCACTCTACCATCTATCTACCCACTCAGCCATCCATCTAGCCATCCATCTACCCATCCACCCTGCCATCCATCCACTTTGCAATTCAGTCAGCCGTCCATCTACTCTGTCATCCATTCACTCATTCATCCAGTCTGCCATACATTAACTCATCTCATCCACTCATCCATCCATCCATCACTTTCCTCTGCCATCCTTTCACCTGCCCATCCACCTATCCATTCATTCATTCATCCAGCCATCCAGCAATACCTTTACTCTGCCATCATTTCACATGTCCATTCACCTATCTATCCAGCTTTACTCTGCCATCTATCCATGTCTTACCTCTGCCATCCTTTCACATGTTCATCCACCTATTCATTTGCTCTCTCATTCATCAAGCCATTTACTCTGCCATTCTTTCACCTATCCTTCCATTTATCTATCATCAATTGCTTTGCCATCTATCCATGTCTTATCTCGGCCATCCTTTCACATGTTCAAACACCTATTAATGTGCTCTCTCATCCATCCAGCCATTTACTCTGCCATCCTTTCACCTGTACATCCAACTATCCATTCGTTCCATGCATCCTCTCACCCAGTCATCCATCCACCCACTCATCCATCCACCTACTCATACACCCATCTTCCTTCCTTTCACCAATCCTTCCTTTAAATATTCCTTCTTTCTTTCCTTTTTCTCTTTACCCATCTTTTGTTCTTCCTTTATCCTGTTTGCTCTTCTATTGAGGCAGTATTCCTTTATTGCATTAATTATGGCATTTTGTCTGCCCAGGTGCAGACAGAATAGGAGCACAAAGAAATACAGCCCCCGCTGTAGCTGCTGAAGCAACACGACACCCCAGTTTCTGAGCTGTGCTAGCTCCAGTTTATTCACTAACTTGTACTTATCAAGTAAGTTCGAGGCATGTGGGCTGCTGAATTCATATCTGTGCATAGATCGCCGCCTAGTGTTGGGTCCGGATGTTTGCACGTTGTTGTCCTGGAAGACTCTTCGAAGTATCCTGGGATAGGTGACTCCTCCCCTGGACTACAGTGCGCATGGGCATCCTCTCCATCCTCAGATAGTTTTTTTCCGCCATTGGGTTCGGATGTGCTATCTTGACTCAAGTTAGGAAAATATTTTATCGAGGCCAAAAGGCCTTTAGTTCGCGTCGGTACTGTTTCTCGATCGGTATCGATAGTATCTTTGTTAGTTTACTAACTTCCAGAACCAACTTTTCGCATTTTACCTGGCCATCGACCCGATATCGACGATGGAATCGAGGACACCATTCAAGAGGTGTCCGGTATGCAATGCGAAATATCCACACATCGACGTCCATCCGGTGTGCAACAAATGCCTTTCGCCGGATCACGACGAATCTACATGCATGGCCTGTGCCCGGGTTCCGATCCAAGAAGACTCTACGGAATCGACGAGCGGCGAGGCTCGAGGCACAGCACGCGGCACCGGCCCCGGCCGACATCTTCAACGCCGAGACCGAAGATGTCGAAGAATTGGAGAACCTACCCTCCAATCCCGCTTCCGAACATGACTCCGGCTCGGAAGACGTCGACGAAACACTCTTTCACAGAGATGAAGACGACACCGAGGTAGGAGACTACAATGAGGCCTTAGGGGCCGAAGAGAGTAGCTCTGGTGACGAGCAAGGCCTACCCGTTCAGACTGAAGAGAGCCCAGTGCAACAGTCTATGGCTCCGGTCGAGGGATCGCCTTCGGGCCTTACCCGAGACCTATCCCGCAGTTCTTCGGCCCCGCCCTCGGGCCCGGCCTCGGACATTCAGCGGCAGCCATTAATGCCCAAACTGGCTGGTTTCCCTTCTTCGAAACCGAAACCAAAAGCTGTTCAGGTGCAATTAAAACCGAAACTGAAAGTGGCGCTGGTCGGATCGAGGCCTTCCACACCTTCGACGCCATCGAAACGCGTCGGCACCGAGCGCACCACACGAGACTTCGGTGCCGAACTCGAAGCGGCCGACGTCGGAGTCGGCATACGGAAAAAGGCCGTCGGTGCCACCAAACCTGCTCGGCTCCCAGCGCTGACGCAATCGACTCCGACCCCAAAGGTCAAACTGCCTGCTGCGTCTCACATCGCTTCGACGGCAACACCAAGGCCTCATACATCGAAGACGTCGACGGCCATTCCCGCCCCTCGACTCGATGACCCGCCAGCGCCGAAAAAGTCCACAGCCGCCTCTACACAACCGGTCGGCGCTAAAGACTCGAGGGCGCTCCAGATGCTACCCGTTGCGACACAAAGCAACAAGACCAAAACAGTCCTCCAGGACACGTCGGGCTCCGAGCCAATAAAAGCTCCAGCAGCCTCTTCGGCGCCAGCCAACATTACTTTTGGCCTACCACCATCCACGGCCCTGAAACTGTTCCAAATCAGGACACGGGTCACCCACACCACGGTCACACCTGCAGACCGCGATGATGAGACGTCTCCATCACATCTCATCGACGCCGACACCGGCAGGATGATTATCCACAAACGGAGGATAACTTCAGAGTCAGCTTTGGACTCCTTCCGGATCCCACTAAAAAGAAAGCTGCCTGTGGTTTCAGAACCTGTTCTTTACGAACCTTTCCAATCACCCTACCAGGATCCACAATCCTTCTCTCCCACACAGTCCGACACGGATGCGTTGGAGGACTACATGGGTGAGCAAGTCCCCTACCACGGAGACATGGACCCTGTCGACCAACAGGACCCTGATCAAGCTTGGGATGACCCTGTGGACCCAGGTGCACCTCTAGATGCACAGGACCCGCAACTCTATGGAGCAAAAACATCTCCCACAGAAGACACTGCAGCGTTCAACGCTCTAATTGAATGGGCTGCGGCCAATCATGGGGTGCAGCTTCACTCTGACACCGTCGAGGACGACTTTCTTATGGACACTTTCGCATCCTCAGAAAGGCATGTAAAGACTCTGCCCATGTTGAAAGGGGTCCTCAAACCAGCCAAGGACATCTTCAAGGAACCCACCAGGGCAAGGGTGATAAACCCCAGGATCGACAAGAAATACAGATCAGCGCCTGGGGACCCTACTTACATCAGAGGCCAATTACCTCTAGACTCCATTGTCGTTGTGAATGCTCGCAAGAGGGCACACTCGCAAACGACAGGTGACGCTCCTCCCCCGGACAAAGAGTCCAAGGTGTTAGAGACCTCTGGCAAACGGGTTGCCGCCCAGGCTGCCAACATTTGGCGCATAGCCAATACTCAAGCGCTCCTCGCTCGCTACGATAGAGCGCACTACGACACATTAGAGCAACTACTCCAACATCAACCTGACCAATTCAAAGAAGGTGCAGAAATCCTTATCAGGGAGGGACAGCTCCTCACAAACGCATCCATCAAGTGTGCATTGGATGCCGCAGACACGGCTGCCAGGGCCATAAACACAAGCGTCATGCTGCGACGACATGCCTGGTTGCGAATCTCCGGATTCAAACCTGAGGTGCAAAATAATATACTCAACCAGCCTGTCAACCCCGACTATTTATTCGGGCCGGAGGTTGACACCACCCTTGAGAAGATAAAAAAGGACACGGACACTGCAAAGTCCATGGGGGCTCTCCAGACTCAGTCCTTTCGGAGCGGCTCCTTTCGTCGCCCCGGAAATAGAGGAGCAGGTAGAGGACAGGGGTCACAGCAGGCATACAACAAAGGCAATACACAAACCACCTACGATAAAAACACCCGGGGTGGATATCGTGGCTCCAGTACAAAGGGCAGAGGACGCGGCTACGGCAACACCAGGTCCTCCCCCAAGAACAAGCAGTGACGCCCTCTCCCTTCCTCCCGACCACATAACACCTGTCGGGGGAAGGCTACAGAGGTTCCTGTCCACGTGGAACTCCATCACCACGGACAGGTGGGTCAAAGATATTGTCAAATACGGTTACTGTCTAGAGCTAACCTCCACTCCACCCACAATACCTCCAAGAAACCGTCCTATGTCCTCAGAGCACTTAACGCTCTTACAGCAGGAGGTGCAAAGTATGCTTCTAAAAGGCGCTATAAAGGTCGTACCCGTCCACGAGCAGGGTACGGGAGTGTACTCCCTGTACTTCTTAATACCGAAAAAGGACGGGTCGCTCAGACCTATATTAGACCTGAGACCCCTGAACCGATACATTCTTTCCGAGCATTTTCACATGCTCACTCTACAGCAAGTCCTTCCGCTTCTCAAGCAGGGAGACTTCCTGGCCACACTGGACCTCAAGGATGCGTATTTCCACATACCCATTCACCCCTCACACAAAAAATACCTCAGGTTCACTGTTCAGGGACAGCACTACCAATTCAAAGTCCTGCCCTTCGGCGTGACAACAGCACCCAGGGTTTTCACAAAGTGCCTAGCTACTGTGGCGGCACATCTACGGAGGCAGCACATACACGTCTACCCCTACCTGGACGACTGGCTCGTTCAAGCGAAGTCAGCCCAGCAATGTGCCAGCCACATGTCCCGCACCATTCACCTCCTACACAGTCTGGGATTCTCACTAAATTACCCAAAATCCCATCTCCAGCCCGCACACGTACAACAGTACCTAGGTGCGACTATAGACACTCTGGCGGCCACAGCTCAGCCAAATTTAGTGAGGATCAACAGCATGCAAATGCTGATTTCCAAGTTCAAACCCCAACACTCCCTTCCTGCGCGAGTGTTCATGCAGTTGATAGGCATGATGGCCTCCTGCATTTTCATAGTCCCACACGCAAGACTACATATGCGCCCGCTTCAGGTGTGATCCACGTCAGTGGAATCAGGCTCAAGGACAGTTGAAAGACCTAGTGTTGGTGAGCGGTCGGGCATACAACTCTCTGCATTGGTGGAATCCACAAAACCTTTGCAAGGGCCGACCGTTCCAAGAGCCTGTTCCACAGATAATACTGACAGCGGACGCGTCTCTCCAGGGATGGGGAGCTCATGTACTCCACTACACAGTGCAGGGACTATGGACAACACAACAGAAGAAGATGCACATCAACCTTCTGGAACTGATGGCAATCTTCCTAGCTATGAAAGCATTCAAAGTACATCTATGCAACAAGGTCGTGTTGATCTGGACGGACAACATGACCGCAATGTACTACATACAGAAACAGGGAGGAACACACTCTCCACAGTTGTCTCATCTGGCTCAGAGCATGTGGAAGTGGGCCATTCAGAGGAACATGTTCCTCATGGCAGAACACCTCCCCGGCAAGGACAACCAGATGGCGGATCTGCTCAGCAGACACAGCCACCAGATGCACGAGTGGGAGTTACACCCATCAGTACTCCAGCCGTACTTCCAGCAATGGGGTCATCCAGAGATAGACCTGTTCGCCACAAGCGAAAACGCAAAATGCCAAAGCTTTGCCGCCAGGTTCCCACATCCGCAGTCGCAGGGCAATGCGATATGGATGAACTGGTCCGGCAGATTTGCGTACGCTTTTCCCCCAGCACCACTGATACCGCTAGTGGCACGCAAACTCAGACAACACTCACTGACACTCGTCCTGGTTGCTCCAACGTGGGCATGCCAGCCGTGGTACACCACCTTTCTCGAACTTTCCGTGGTGCCGCATCAAAGGCTGCGGATCAAACCCGCGCATTTGACGCAGAACCATGGAGACATTCAGCACCCAGATCCGCAACAGCTGAACCTGGCAATCTGGCTCCTGAAGTCCTAGAGTTTGGCTACCTAAACCTGCCACCTGACTGCATGGACATCATTAAGGAGGCCAGGAGACCCACTACCAGAGCTTGCTATGCAGCCAAATGGAAGAGGTTCGTCATTAATTGCAATAATAATGACATTAACCCGCTAGACGCATCCATACAAAACATAATTTGTTATCTCTTACACCTATACCGATGCAATCTGGCGTACACCTCTATACGTGTCCATTTGACCGCCATATCAGCCTATCTACAGACCAGGCAGCACCTCTCTCTATTCAGAGTGCCTGCCATCAAAGCATTCTTGGAAGGACTCAAACGAGTCATTCCTCCAAGCCACCCACCGGCTCCAATGTGGAACCTCAACTTGGTCCTCACACGCCTGATGGGTCCACCCTTTGAACCTCTACACTCATGCGAGCTTCAATTCCTTACCTGGAAAGTAGCTTTCTTAGTAGCGATCACTTCTTTAAGAAGAGTTAGTGAACTCCAGGCACTAACCGTTCAAGAGCCATTTATACAGGTTCACGCCAACAGGGTCGTACTACGTACCAACCCAAAATTCATGCCCAAGGTAATATCGCAGTTCCACATGAATCAAACAATTGAACTGCCTGTATTCTTCCAAAACCCACAAACTGTCGCAGAAAGAGCACTCCATACACTAGATGTAAAGAGGGCCATAATGTACTACATCGACAGGACTAAAGCCTTTAGGAAGACAAAACAACTTTTCGTTGCCTTTGCCCCACACCACAAAGGTAACGCTATCTCCAAAGCAGGTATAGCCAGATGGATCGATAAATGTATTCAAATTTGCTATCAAAAGGCTAAGCGCACTTTAACGATTCACCCGAGAGCCCACTCAACACGTAAGTTAGGGGCCTCCATGGCTTTTCTAGGAAACATTCCCCTGCATGACATATGTAGAGCAGCCACCTGGTCCACTACACACACATTTACAAAACACTATTGTGTAGATGTGCAATCAAAACAGCAGGCAGCTGTAGGACAGGCTGTTCTCAAAACTCTTTTTCAGACCGCTGCAGCTGGCACTGGTAGCCGCCGCTAATAAGAGGGCACTGCTATATATTCTATGCACAGATATGAATTCAGCAGCCCACATGCCTCGAACTGAATATGCTACTTACCAGTATGCATCTGTTCTTGGCATGTAGGGCTGCTGACATTCATATCGCCCTCCCTCCTCCCCGGCGCCTGTAGCAGCTGCAGCTCTCAGAATTACTGTAAGCATGGTCATCACTTTCTGTATCTACTCCATCACTGCCACAATGGCGAAAAACAATCTGAGGATGGAGAGGATGCCCATGCGCACTGTAGTCCAGGGGAGGAGTCACCTATCCCAGGATACTTCGAAGACTCTTCCAGGACAACAACGTGCAAACATCCGGACCCAACACTAGGCGGCGATCTATGCACAGATATGAATGTCAGCAGCCCTACATGCCAAGAACAGATGCATACTGGTAAGTAGCATATTCATTTCATGCCCACATAGACATTCTGGGTTAATTCAAAACGGGTACACTGCTCCCTTCAGCATGACATGCCTTCCAGACTTTTAAAGCATGAAACCTGAGTAAGAAGAGTCTTAGACTGCCCACTGAACTGTGATCATCCACAACAGGTGTGTTTCTGGATTTGCAGCCAGCCAGGGAAGACTTCTCAAGAGTGGCTGAACATCCCAATAACTACACAGTGTCTCTGCTGGGACTTGAACATGTTAGTAACCACACATTATTTATGGGGAGATTTTAACATTATATTCACACACTATCTTTGTGGGGACTTGAATAAGATTAATTTCACACACAATCTGTGTGAGCTCTTGAACAGTCCTATCATCACACACTATTTGTGTGGCCACTTGAACATCAGAATCTTCACACACAATCGTTGAGATGACTCGAACATGACTGCCTTCACATGCAATCTCTTTGAGATCTTAAACATTCCTATAATCACACACTATCTCGGTGGGTACCTGAACATCATTTACTTCACACACAATCTTTTTAAGACTTGAACATTCCTATAATTTTCATTATGATGTCGGTCAGAAAGCATCTGACCGACAGTCGGATTCCCCTAGACCGTGTTGGAACCCATTCGCCTGACTCATTCAGTAAAAAATACCGACTGACCAATTATGATGCTCACGGTCAGAAGGTGAATTCCGGATCGGTTCCGACCGGCATTTGGAGAATCTGAGTCGGCCGGAACTGATTCGTACAGCTCAACTGCCAGCGTTTCTGCCTTTCCGACTCTGTCTGTCTGATACGAAAAGGCTGTTGGAAACTGACTATGGGGGCCCCTAGCAGGCCCCCCTTCATCTTGAGTCCTCTGGTTTGGGCTCAGGGGGATATGCAAGGGACCCCCCTGTGTAACCATGCACAGTGTGGCAGGCACCATGGGGAGCACGTAAGAGGGAGGAAGATTTTCCACAGACACCTATTTTTCCAATAGGAGCCTGTGTTGTCGGTCAGAACACAGGCTCCTATTGAAGTCAATGGGAGTCCTTCCGAACAGTGTTCGGAAGCATCGTAATCGGTCGGGCGAGAACCACCGGCCACGAGTCAGTCGGCCCCAAATCCGACAAGGAGTCGGGCGGTGTAGTTTATGACCAACATCGCAATGAGGCCCTAAGTATGTGCAGGGTTGAACATGCCTATAATGCATGTTTGAACGTGAACAATTGTACGTTCACATGCTATCTGTGTATGGACATGATGATTATCTTTAAACACTGTCACTGTAGGGACTTGAAGACTACTATAGTTGCACACTATCTCTGTGGGGACTTGAACATAATAATAACACGCACACTATCTTCGTGGCTCCTTGAACACCCCAGTAACTGTGGGGAGATTTGACCATTATTTTCACACACTATCTTTGTGAGGTCTTGAACTTTCCTGTAATTGCTTCATTTCTTTGGGGACTTAAACATCATTATCTACACACACTATATTTGTTGAGAGTTGAACATTATCTTTATGCACTATCTTTGTGGGAACTTGATCATCTTCTCAAACCATCTCTGCGAGGTCTTTATTGCACCAAAAAATGCACACAATCTTTGGAAAACTTGAACATCCCTATAATCACACACTATGTATATGCAGATTGGAACATGTCTATAATCATATACTATCCCTATTTAAATGTGAACATCATTACCTTCACACACTATCTGTGTGGGGACTTAAAGATTATATTTAAACTCTCCAATTGTAGGGACTTGGGGCCTGATTTATATTGCGGTAGATGGGTTACTCTGTCAAAATAGTGACAAGTATCCCGTCCACCAAAATATAAATCCCATAATATCCTATGGGATTTATGTTTCGGCGTATGGGATATTTGTCACTGTTGTGACAGAGTAACTCTTCTGCCGAAATCTAAATCAGGCCCTTGAACACTATTATCTTTAAGACACTATCTTTGTGGGGACTTGAACATCCTAATAAACACACACTATCTTTGTGGCAGCTTGAACATCTCAGTAACCACACACTATCACTGCGGTGACTTGAGTATTCCTGCAACCACACAATATCTTTGTGGGGACTTGAACATCCTAATAAACACACACTATCTTTGTGGCAGCTTGAACATCTCAGTAACCACACACTATCACTGCGGTGACTTGAGTATTCCTGCAACCACACAATATCTTTGTGGGGACTTGAACATCCTTATAAACACACACTATCTTTGTGGCAGCTTGAACATCTCAGTAACCACACACTCTCACTGTGGGGACTTGAGCATCTCTGTAACCACACACTATCTTTGTGAGGACTTGAAAATCCTAATAAACATACTCATTCTTTGTGGCAGCTTCACCCCTTCCCCGCTTTTGACGGAACCACTCCGTCATGAGCCACGGGTGCCGTGTGCTCATGACGGAGTGGTTCCGTCATGCCGCGACCGTTGGCGGCCGCTCCGCCCACGCAGCGCTAATTCCCCGCCTGTGCGGGCGATTAGCGCAGTGGGCAGAGTCATGACGGAGCCACAGCTCAACCGTGGCTCATGACGGAGTGGCTCCGTCATGAGCGCAGCGCCACCGTGCTGCCCCCAAACCCCCCCAGCGCTGCGGCGGAATATCCGCCGCAGCCAAGGGGTTAAACAACCCAGTAACCACACACTATCACTGTTGGGACTTGAGCATCCCTGCAACCATACATTATCTTTGTGGGGACTTGAACATGTTAATAATCACACAATTTTTATGGGGAGATTTGAACATCATATTCACACACTATCTTTGAGGGGACTTGAACAAGATTAATTTCACACACAATCTGTGTTAGTCCTAGAACAGTTCTATAATCATGCACTATCTGTGTGGGGACCTGAACATCATTTACTTCACACGCAATCTTTTTGAAACTTGAACATCACTATAATAACGCTATGAATGTGCAGGGTTAAACATGCCTGTAATCCCTGTTTGGATGTGAACAATCCTACCTTCACATGCTATCTGTTTAAGAACATGAAGATTATTTAAACACTATCACTGTTGGGACTTGAACACTACTATAGTTGCACTCTATCTCTGGGGGTACTTGAACATAATAATAAACACACACTATCTTTGTGGCAGCTTGAACATCCCAATAACCACATGCTGTCTCTGTGGGGACTTAAACATATCACTAACAACACACTATCTGTGGGAAGATTTGACTATTATATTCACACACCATCTTTGTGGGGACTTGAATATGATTAACTTCACACATAATCTGTGGAAGGTCTTGAACATTCCCATTATCACACGGTGCCCGATTCACCAAAGGTAAACTTAAACATTTGTGAAAGTTTATGACATTTTGCAATTCACAAAGCAATTTTACGAGCAGTATTTGTAAGAGTCCCTACCTTTTTATGTGTGGTGTCTCTGCCCGAGTGTAGAGACTCCTCAGTCATAAAGATACTACTCATAAAATTCCAAGGGAATTTCAAAAAATCTTAAACAAGTGTAAGTTTACCTTTGTGAATCAGGACCACAGTATCTCTCTGATGCCTAAACAGCATTACAGCCACACACTCTTTATGGAGACTTGTACATTATTAACAACCACTATCTTGAAATGGAAAGGCGCTATTTTACTGCAGCTTTGAAAGCTGATCATGCTGTAAAACAATTGTGTAACCACAGTCCAGTCGCACCGTGCATGAGTTTACACCAGTTCTGACCATTGCAGTTGCTTTCAGACCACAGACAAATTACATCATTGTAAATTTGCAAGGCCATGTTTGGCTATGGAAAACCTTATTGCAACTTACATTTGCAAACCATCTTGTTTTTTATTTTAAACAGTACCATATTATGTGATCTCTCTGTAAACACAAAAATCACTGAACTCTGTAGTGCCTGCCCCGCCTGTAACAGGCCACACTGCTGGAAAAATGCTGCCTAGGGCTGACTCTGTTCTATTAGTTTGTTAGCCGGGATGTGGTGTTATAAGTATACAATTTCAGTGATGGAATCATCCACTCCTTCCCATCACAACAATAATATAACTCTGCACCTACATACTTATTTCTTCAAAATTACCATTTTACTTGAAGCTGTTTATGCAATGTTAATTGTCGAGAAAGCAATGTCTGATGCGAACCTGTTAACCACCTCGACTGCACAGTGTGAGCACCACATAAATGCAAGAAGCGCCTCGAAGTCCACCTTTTAATGTCATTAGTAGAATAGAAGCAGTGATTAATCCAGTGGACTACAGAGTGGGCAGCAATCTGCACACTGAAGCCCAACCAGAGCCCAGAGTACAGAGAGTGATTGCACTTACTCACTACTTCCTGTCCTCTGTTTTCCATCACACTCCAAGTGCACGCACACAGGGACATCTTAAGGATTGTGGGGGCCCTGGGCAAAATGTAATTTGGGGGCCCCTGTTAGGAACAGATTTAGGATCATGATGTAATTTCAGCTCTTTTCTGCTCTCTTTGGCCTGGTCACTCAAAGTGCACAGGCACACTGGTCCATATTCCATGTGTGTTTACATTTAATTCTCAAGGATGGTGACCTGTTTTCAATATTAGAATTTACAGCGCCACCTCACTAATATTATTGCAAATAATCTTTGTAACTCCCACCTATTTCTCGTTTGTGAGGCCCTGTTTTGATCTATAAGATTTTTTTATGGATGTAGCTATTGTTGAAAAACAAACATTTCCCTGAAATATGACTGTAATGACACACATTGCCCACATTAAAATGAAATTAAAGGAAAAACAGTGTTTAAAACAATCTGTTTAAAATTTACCAAGGTCATCATGTCAACACTGCAAAACAAAGGAGGCTATATCAAGGAGGTCCCCCTGAAAGGCTGGGGCCCTGGGCCAGGGACCACTTTGTCTATGCCTTATGCCTTAAAAAGTCTCTGCACATATGCACACACTCTTTCTATTGGCATTTTCATTTGAGCAGGAAATGGCCCCATCTGGCTCTCTGACCAAAAAGGAAAGAGGAGAAAGGGTTTTGTACAGTAAGTGGGCTGCTCAGACAGTACAGTGCTCCAGTCAGTCGAGCAGCCCGGAGACCTCACTGCTTTGACCGGGGACAGATCAGGCATATGTTTCCAGAAGTAGACTTTACTGTGAATGAGCTAACCGTGGAATGGTTTGTCGGACTGAACTTTACCTTTAAAGACAGCACTCACCGTGACAAGTTGATCTGATTCAGAGCCTTGTCTGGAGTCACACGGTGTCTTCCTGGAGGTTCAACAGAACTTTCTTAAAAACATCTTAAAAACATCCTGCTTGGTGCAAGTCAGGCATGCCAACCTCCTAAACTACATCATCACCAGCACTGAGGCTGACTCGCACTACACCACGTGGACCAGAGGGACACTGAGCAGTGCAACAAAGAGAAGCAAAGTTCCTGCCCGTCGCCTCAATTACTCCAATACAATGTTGTACTTTTTAATGTGGTGACATGGGCCTGTGACGGGGCAAATGATACCTAGAGCAACCAGGCTGTCTGAATGGTAGCTTGATCAATGCAGCTCCCAGGCTGCAGCGGCACCATCATTGCAGCATAATTCTCAGACAGCAGAAAGTGTTCACTCTGCCAGATGCGCACTCGCACTCGCACCACTGCTAATGCAGCACCTCTCATGGTAAGGCTCGCACAGCGCTGTTGGTGTCAACGAGGTGCTATAAATGCATGACTAACCTATTTTAGTATGATGATGTGGACACCACATTAAAATGCTAAGTCTACCGCCTGATGCATGGTACTTGGCAGAACTGACATGCTATCCCTATTTGAACGTGAACATCATTACTTTCACACACTTTCTGTGCTGGCTGTGGTGAGACGAACGGAGTTCTTGTGTACGATGTCGAGTCCTCCTCCCGGGTGGTTGAGGTAGTCCTTCCTCTGGATCTTGTATTTGTTGGGGATGGCGGTTGCGATGTTTGGGGAGGAGGTGGCGTTGGTCAAGGTTTCTGTGAGGAAGGTGACGTCTGGTGACAGGGTGTCGAGGAGGTCCCAGATTTCTACTGCTTGTCTGTGCAGGGAGCGTAACTTAAGGAGGATGCAGCTCAGGGGTTTGTGTGCGATGGTTACCGGTGGGTGGCCGGTAGCTGTCGGGGGCCCGGAGATGGGTGAATATGTGGCAACAGTGTCAGCAGGAGAACTGGACATGGGTGGTGTTCAACGTTGACAGCTACCAGTTGTTTCTTTCAGGGTTTGGTACATGGAGGGCAGCTGAGTCATAGCGGTGGGAGGTCGGAGAACCAGGGTAGGACCGTAAATATGCAAGTTTAAAGATTTCAGTGACAATATAGCATCAAAAAGAACAAAGACAACTGTTATTTTTTTATCGTGTTGGACCTATAGTGGAGGCCTAGGTCAGAGCTCCCAATTTCCCCAGTTTCATACTAGTGTAGCTCACTCAGGTAAGATTGTTTCCTTTGCAATCTTGGAGTTGCTTTTGGTAATCATGTTTATACCATTAGGCAAAAGCAGTGACAGATAAGGAAAGAAATGGAGGCCCTACAACACTGCACTCCACATTAAGTAGAATCGCTCGCATCTAGATACAACTTGGCTGTGATACCTGGAGTGGAGCTACATTACATTTCAAACAGGGGCTCATGGTAAAGAGGCCGATGACACAGATCTGGTCCCTGTAGTAATCCATATAAGTGAGAAGGTGGGGAAAATGGAATTGCTCTGGCATCGGCGGAAAGGGTCCCTGATGTGAGCATGCCCTCCAGAATGCAGGCATTGGCACGGGGGCTCAGGGTTGCTTGTGTGTGGGCTGCACTTTTCCCGCTGGAACAGAGTCACGACTGATTAGCATATGTCTGGGTCCCAAATGAGGTGGCATGATATGGGCAAAATAACAATGGACTTAGTATGTTAGCAGAGTAGCTAAGGGTTATCCGTTTCATCACTATGGTGGCTTCTGTATTTTATATGTTTTATGAGTGTGGTCATCTGTTAACAGAAAGATAGAGGCTGGATGTGAAGTAACGGGCCATGTGTTTGAAATGGGACATTTACTGAATTTGAGTAGGTGTGTGAAGGATTCAGAGTTCAGAAAGGTAACTTTTTATGTTTTCCAGTCTCATTAGCAGCCATAAACCTAAAACTGATCAACAACTCCCCCACACACATTAAGGGCCACTTATTGGATCCAATCTTTTCAAACATCCCGGAACTCATAGTGGACAGGCCCACCCCCATCCCCTGGTCAGACCACCACGCAATTACTATCAAGTACCCACTCACTGTCCAAGCCCCTCACCCCCCGTACCCAAGGCCCCCACACGCCCTTGGTGTAAACTAGACACTATAGATTGGTCTAGCCGACTAGCGGCGTCTATTCCTACCATCGACCCGGACCCCTCCCTAGCGGACGCTCAAATCCGGTCCTGGATCGAAACCTCTCTAGACGCTGTTCTCCCCATTAAATCACTTCCTAGTAAGAGAGGCTCACCCAATTCACCATGGTTTACCCCTAAACTACGCTCACTCCGGAAAACCTGCAAAAAACTAGAACGCCTCTGAAGGAAAGACTGGGGCATGACAAGTAGAGGAAGCTACAAAGCAGCATTGAAGCTCTATAAAAACTGCATAAAAAGCACTCAAGCCGCATATTATGAGGGAAAAATACTTGCGGCTGCCAATTCTTCCAAGGAGACATATCGGATAATCCGTTCATTAACAAAAATACCCGAACCAGAGCCCATTGCCGACCCTTCTGGCACTAGATGTTCCCAGTTAGCCGAGTTCTTCGCATCTAAAATCCTGAAAATCATGGAATCCTTCCCTAGCCATCATCCCCTCTCTGGCACTCCCCCCTTCCCTGCACGTTCGGATGTCCCTCTCCTTACCACTTTCTCCCCAGTACCCACTGAAAAGGTCACCAGCCTTTTGAATCTAATAAAAAGCGGATCTCCCGCTGACCCTGCTCCCATGAGCAAACTAAAACTGATCGCCCCCACCCTAACTCCCCTGCTTACCAGCCTGATCAATGCCTCACTTACGCAGGGGACGGTCCCCGCCGCCTGGAAGAAAGCGGTGGTTCGAGCACTTTTAAAGAAACCACACCTCGACCCCACCGACCCTTCCAATTTTAGACCCATTTCACTTCTTCCAGGATTCAGCAAAATGACCGAGAGAATCGTGAATGAACAGCTCTCCTGCTTCAATCAATTCTGGATGTAGGGGGATCAGTGGCAGTGATCCTCCTCGACCTAAGTGCTGCTTTCGATACGGTGGATCATACCATCCTCATCCACCGTCTTCGACTAGCTGGCGTCACCGGCTCAGCCCTGGCATGGCTGAAATCCTTTTTGGACGATAGGTCCTTCAGGGTATCTGATGGTTACGCCAGTCTAAACCTCTCCCCCTGAAGTGTGGGGTCCCTCAGGGTTCGTCCCTGAGCCCCACTCTATTCAATGTATACATGGCCCCTTTGGACGACATCGCCGAACCCTTCGGCATAAAGGTGGTCATGTATGCAGACGACACTCAGCTAGTCGTCTCCATTAACCAGTCGAATCATTGCATGGAGAACCTATCCTCATGCCTACAAAATATCTCAAAATGGATGATCGACTCCCGTCTCAAGTTAAATGGGGAGAAGTCTGAGATCCTACTGCTAGGCGACCCCTGCAAACTGCCCAGTGTACTCTCCTGGCCCCCCTGTATGGGCACCCCTCCCTCCCCAAAGAAAGAAATTAAGAGCCTGGGCATCTGGCTAGACCAAGACCTTAGCTTCAGAGCCCAGGCAAGAAAGACGGCTGGTACGTGCTTTGGCCTCCTGCGAGCCGCACGGAAAATCCTTCCCCTGATCCCTCTCCAGTCCAGAAAAATTTTAATCCAAGGCCTCATCATATCACGACTGGACTACGGCAATGTCCTATATTTAGGTGCCCCCAATGCTGTTTTGAATAAACTCCAGCATGTACAAAACGCCGCAGCAAGGCTACTTACAGGGACAAAACCCAGATGCTCAGCCAAACCTGCCCTTAAAGCTCTCCACTGGCTCCCAATAAAGGATCGAATCACCTTCAAAACCCTGTGCATCTCGCATAAGATCCTTCAGGGCAAAGGTCCTCCAATACTAAAATCATTCATCAAATGGCACAAACCTGCCAGACAGCTGAGATCAGCGGCCCTCTCTCTGGCTTCTGCCCCCAGAATTAAACGAGTACGCACAGGAGGTCGTCTCTTTGCTCATAACGCCCCCAAATTGTGGAACACCCTCCCCCTCGTCATCCGGGAGGAAACCGACCTGCTGCGATTCCGCAAGCAATTAAAAACCTGGCTTTTCCCTCAATAAATCTCATCACAAACTCTGCAACAGTCTCCACAGCGCTGGGACGCCCACGGGTAGCTACGCGCTCTACAAATCAGATAATAAAATAAAATAAATAAATTACAACAGCATGGCTCATATGGATGGTGTTCCTAGCTCAGCTTCCGACCCCAAAAATTCTTGAAGAACGGGTGCCTTTTATTCAGGGAGGCTATGCAATATCCATGTTGTACAAAACATTACAAAAAGACAGGCCTAAACACAGATTACTGAGAAGAGACAGACGGGATATTAAATTAATGAACAATTTACAAAAGGAGAGTGGCATTGGATGTGTCCATGTGTTCGTACTGTATATGGAAATACCAGATTCAAATTGACATAGTTTAAAGTCTTACATAGAATGTGCCTCACACTTGAAGTGTTGCACATAATTTATCCCTGCTGAACAGACACTTACCACAGGTGCAGGGACAGAACTGTGAGATGTATGCATACAACATTAAATTGTTGGATCATTGCTATATGTTGCATAATTGTAGTTGAAAATCTGAACAGATGGGTTAGACCTAATGTAAGGTGTACTGTTAAGCATTGCTTGTTGGGAATTTATGCAGTGTCCCGATAAGGCAAAATACAGCATAGGTTTGCAGTTCTATGTTTATTAGCGAGAGGGAGTAATGATAAAAGCTGCTGTTATCAACACATGACATTACCTCCGTATTAGGTGAGCTGTTTCGCAGTAAAGATGGGCAATAACAGCTGGTAACCTTCTTTAACACAAACTTTATTGGGTTTTGGAAATCACTACAGTAAATGTGGTTACGTCATCAATGGACAGTGTTCAATCGTACAGTACTTGTACCTTATACTCAGTGGCTGCTCCTCTAGGGAGTGCTGTGGGGTGATGAGGCAGGGCGGGAGAGGGGCAGAGTGGGGGGTAGTAAACTCTGACATACGGCCAAACGGAGTTAAGTAAATAAATAAATTAATGAAACAATTGACATTGCGCGCGCTGCATCGCCAAGTTGGCGTTGCAGCGCGCACAATGTAAATTGTTTTATTTATTTATGTACTTAACTCCGTTTGGCCGTAGGCCGGAGTTTACTACTCCCCACCATGCCCCTCCCAAACCCACCCCACAGCACTCCCTCGAGGAGCCGCCACTGCTTATACTGCATCTTTATGTAGTTTAACAGAGGGCATCATAATCATTGAGAAATGTGTCATTTCATGAGTAGCATTTGATAATATTGTCTGTCTTAAAACCTCATAAATTGGTGAACTTCTAAACTCCGTCCCCCCTTCCTACCTACTGACTACAGTCATGAATTAGATCAGAAAAGAGAGCATGTGCTGCATTGAAAACAAATTCTTCTATAATACAACCAGCATAGTTATACATGCCATCAGATCTTGGGCAACCGGATCATGTGTTAGTTATCATGGCTGTAATATTTCGGTACACCTGCAAACAGTGCACAGACACTACCAATTTCAGCAATATGCTATACCCCTCATGTGGTAACAGTGTTGTAACCTTGCAGGGAGTTACAAGTTGCGGCAATCAAACAATAGACAAGTCCAGGGCTTTAAAGGACTCATATACCCAATCCCAGTCCATGGCTGCTGGCCTCTTCCGTAACCCACAGTGCTCTTCCCTGTGGAGCGCTCCACTTTCCACCATTCCCCATCTCTCCATATCCCCCTCTACCACAAGACAGCAAGGGGGGGATGCCTCTTTGTTATTAGACAATTTGCTAGGAGAAGAGTCGGATCTGCAATTCTCGCTTTTACCTCATAACCTTTTGGATGTGGGTATACACCCAGAAGACATCTCTCAGTTGTTCACCAGTTATTACCTCCTATTATTTCCTCAAGTTATTGTGCTGATATGTGCCCAATAGGATGAAAGGGTTGGGCCAGTCCATAGCATATGCAATAGGTCAGCATCTTGTTCAGGGCACCTAGGATGTGCTGCAGAGACACTGGGAAATATAGCATGTAGGTTATGTGGTGTGAGGTAGGCTCAATGTAAAAATGACTATTGTATAAATTTGAATCTAGAATTTTGGGAGATTTTCTGGTTCGAATTCAAAAAGAGAATTCCAGTCTTTGGCACTTAATTCCCTGCCCATGTCTAGTTCCCACTGGCTCTGGAATTGCGACAAAGATATTGCTAAGTGCGTGCATAGGTATCAGTATAGCCATCGTATCAAGTGTCCACCATTACCCATGAGAAAAAGTGAATGTACAAATTCATGTGTTGAGGGTTCTGTCCCTTCTGGAGCCCAGTGCAGTTTGACATATGTACTGATATTTGCAAGTCTGTGTGACTCATCAGCATCCCTTCTCCAAACAGTGCACCCACCGTTGTTACTCCTGCTTGTTCCCATTTGTGTAGCCGTCGCTGTCAGCATTCCTGTTGGGGTAGGGAGACCTATAACAGCTGGAAACTTATTTACTAGTTATGAATGCTACTTCTTTGTGGTACCTGTGTCTAGCAGCGACCATATAATCCCAATTTCTGTATACATGCCTAATGTCTCATCTGGCTACCTTGATGTTTTTGCATATGAAATTTCAGATGTTACTTAAAAATAACCTACAATGACAATGGTTTAACTGTGTGCATGCTGGAAATCTCACCATCCCCATAGAAAGAACTTCAGTATGAAACAAAAGTTATTTGAGAGTATGACTAAGCAAAGTAAATAACATCACTCTTGTAACCCAAGTACAAAGTTTTTTTAAATCTATTTTTTATCTTAATATACATTTATTATGTTTTACTGAGCATAGTGCACAAACATTGGTCCTCACCCATCTCAGGGCTGACATTTGCAATCATGTATTTTTGATGCGATGCAACGCACACAACGAACTTCGTTTTATTTATTTATATGTTTACTTACCTCTAATCAGCCATAATCCGTAGTTTACTACCCCCACCCTGCCCCTACCCCGCCCCACGTCAGCGCCCACCACGGGCCGCTACTGCCATCAAAGATGCAGCAAACAAAAGTGGAATGCCCTTCAAGACAATTAGATAAGATAAGAACTAAGGGGCAACACTTGTGCCCCTTGCTGCTGCACTGCGAAAATGAGGAATCCTCTTCCAATGAACGGTGTTTCAACCAAGTAAACCAAGTAATCCATAGTACTCCAGTGAAAGTTTGCGAAAGTAATAATCCATGTACTCCATTCTTTTAAATCACTTCAGAGACACCCGAGGTTGAATTGGAACGTTTTATTCCGCATTTTCAAATGCCAAATGCTGCTGAAAGCTTAAAACATTGACACGTGCTTTCAACCTTCCTAAAACCGGTGCAGTAAATAAACCCAATGCATTTCGAACGTTTGTTCTTCTTCAGGGGGACTGCAAATGAATTAAAAAAACTGCATCAAAAATAATAATAAAAAGGCCCAAGACATTTGATTTATGAAACAGTAACATCAGCTACAGTTTTGCGCAGGTTTGCCATTAAACACCCACCCCCTCTTGAAATTGTCGCCCACCCTTAACCTCTACTCATCCTTAACCCTAAAATCATCCTTACCTCCCTTTATCTCTTCCAACCCATTCACCCTAAGCTTACCCTTACCTCTATTTACCTCAACCCTCCCTAACCCTAAAATCACCCTTACCTCCCTATACATCTTCCAACTACTTCATACTAACCTTACCCTTATCTCCATTTACCTCTATCAACCAATTAACTTTAAAATTCCCCTTACCTCTATTTACCTCTACTGACACATTAACCCTAAAATACCCTTTACCCCATTAACTCTACCCACCTAGTAACCCCAAAAACACCCTTACCCTCCTTTCCCACTATGCACCTTGTAACCCTAAAATCACTCTTTCCAACTTGACCTCTTCTCGCACCTTTACCCTGCGAGTGGAGGAAAAGGTAGTGGTCTTCAGAGTGTCTCATTCACTCCTGTTTCCCATGCACAATACTTTCCTATATAGTCTCTCACTTGGTTAGGCACACTTTTTCTTGCCACATCTTTCTGAAATCATCCATCTGCATATTTTACACATAATGTCCTTTAACTTTTTTTATTCTGTTAATTCTGTACTTCTGCATGTATTTTCTTGTGTCATCTCCCCTTTATTCACACACTCACATACTCTTTCTTCTTGCCTATAAACACAGCATTTTATTCACCTCTGGTACTGTCAATATTTTAACAGAAGTGTACCTCCTTTACATATTTTCTTAGAAACTGGTAATTACACTTGGCACATAAGTGACCATCGATCTGTGAGTTGGGCAGAGAAGCCAAGGATTGGATGAGCGTGTAGTCTGAACCATTTATGACTCAGTGACAAGCAACAGGAGAAACTCACTGCCTTCATCCTCCACTCCACAGCTCTCAATCATAACCTGTGATGAGCTGCCGCCCTCAACCTGAATTCACGCAGACACATAAAGGCATCTACGTTGCACTAGGCAACAGTTCTAAGTTGCAGGAAAAAAATCTACAAAAACACATTATTCTAGGAAAAGAAAATACTGTTGTGAATGTAAGATGAAGTAAAACGTGAATTGTAAACTGGGACTGCATCGCTGACATTGAATACCTTTCGGGTTTTATAGTAATAATAATAATAATCCACATTTGTAAAGCGTGAACAATCACCCGTAAGGGTCTCTAGGCGCTGGGGGCCGTCGGGAAAGTTAAGCAAACTATTGCCCAGAGTCACATGGTGCTGGGCTAACCTGATGCCGGCAATCGAACCGTGAGCCCCCGGGTTCCGGAGTCAGTCACCCTGGCCACTGCACCACACCTAATTAATTGCTTAAGAACCAATTTGAGTGTTTTTTCATGCAACGTTAATTACATGAATATAGGGCCTTGTAGGTGCCAATTTCAAAGTCAGTTTTTATAAATTATTTCTGGATGTAAGATTTGGTGGAACCTACCCCACTAAAAGCCATGTGCACTGTATTACCAAACCACTGGCACCATAGGATTATCGAGACCTCAATGACCACAAACTCTCCCTTCATCAATAAGGAATACCATTAAGAAAAGCAAATCCACTGATGACTTCATAGTTCTAAAACCCATGCATGCAACACCAACACCACTAAAGAGGTAGCCCCAAAAAGTGGAATGCTATTAAAAATAAATTAAGACTGACCAACTCCACACTCCATATTCTTTTTACTGTAAAATTACAACTGATCTGACAGTACTTAGACAACACTTTATTTCACTACCGTTAAAAAGTCCCCTTCCCCTTTCTGAACCCACATGTTCACCCTATCACCTTAAGCAACCTCTGATTATATTCCTTTCGTTTGGCCTTGTACTTCACTTTGTTGCCACTGACTAGCTGTGTGCTATATAAATACCCACACACATATACAGTTCTGAAGTTCAAAAATCGTACCTCACCACATCTGGTTTCTTTTTACATTTTATTGTTTTTACTCCTGTATTTGTAACAGGAAAAGCACAACTACAGTTTGCAGAATACAATGAATAAAACCATAATTTGACAGACTACTTAGGGATGTGTGCACTGTTTTTGCTGAATAAAGAAAAGAAGCGGCTTGCTAAGTTCGAATGCAGAGGTGTCAGGCAAGCAGCACTAAATGGGAAACACCTGAAACGTTGCACATGTAAAACTAAAAGTAAGAGCAAAAGCGGAGACACATAAACTGGTTTACATTGTGTACATTTCAATTACACCGCCTCTTTAAATGCAAATCACATTATTTTAAAATAACTGTTTGAGAACCTGAAATTAAATATCTTTCCTTTTTGCTGGGAATTTACATCAGATGTCAGAATGTGAATTTCATTTCCTTCCTTATTGTTGCAAGTAGATCTTTATATTTTCAAAGATCTCGAGGTGCAGAAAGGCCCGTGTTTTTTTTACCTGCCTAAGAAGGAAAGTTCCTTTTCCCCTGTCTCTGCCAGCAATCCAACAGGCATTGAATTTATTAAATTGTACGGAACGGCTGTGGATGAAAATAATCACAGCATTTCTTCTTAACAGAACACCTTCAGTGTCCCATCCCTTCCTGCAGCCCTCCCCCATACTTTTGTTGCCTCTTTTGTCAACCTCGGTTGCATAATAGTGGCTGACGGATCAGGTGTCAACGCGCTCTGCCCCAGGTTCAACATAACAAAAGGCCGAGAGCTTGACCATCCCCGTCTGCACAGCAGAGAGCCAGCCAAGGGCAGCCCCTGCACCCCAGGCTGTAGCGTCTGGGGGAGGGACTCCAATGGGACTGAAATGTTATGCTGATGTCTCCCTTCAAATGAAGCCTCGTCCGCAGATGATGGCAGCAGATAACGTGCTACCTTGAAATAACTACATCCTGCTCTTTTAAAAACACGCTCTTAAGTTAACATTTCTAGAACCGCATCACTTTATGCATCTCTTTTACTGACATAGTGATGTCCTGACAGGTGAAAGGCCCGGCATACATGACAGGCTTGCACTCTCTTCTTGCGCTTTGCATTGACTCACGAGGCACTTTGGGATGATGATGGGAATCAGGTGAGACTGCAGGCGCCAGTTCCTGTATCCACATCACTAGTGGGAGCACATTGTTGTGTTCGGGTCTAGAGGGCTCATACGTCTCATGGCACATATTTATATATTCCAACAGTAAGTAATGGGTGATGATATAAATGTGACTTTCTGTGCGTATGTTTTATTTTGTTGGGTGGAGTACAGGATATGCATTTCAGATTGGTGACTTTATATCTGTCCAATGCCTGCATTGTGTCTGTCACTAAGACAGCCCTGTGCTTCTAACCTGCCATAGGAGAAGTGAACCAGTCATAGATATCTGTCCATTTCACTATAAATGAAATGTGTTTCACTTTGCACCTGACACCCTGGGCAAGACTCAAGTTAAAATTTCTGCCGGCATTGTGTATCCAAAACTCAAACTGCACACACACACAGGTTTTCTGCAATTCGTTTTTATTTTTTTTAATTGCGCTTCCACAACATATGCCTATTTCCTGGTTTTCAGCTATGTAATGTAGTAAAAACAGACTTTTGAGAATGTTCTCCCACTTGCCCTGTGAAACGCACTACAGTACAAAACTAATGGATTCCTGCTAGGAGGTGTTTCATGGGGTTTGTGTTCATGGACTGGTACATACATAAATACAAATATTTCTTGTTTTCTTTCATTTCCCGAGTAATGATTTAACTTCGAACTCTTGCTCTGTCTAAACAGAATTGTATTGTATTCTTACTGATATTTCCTTCCTCACTCTGGACTATGATCATAAGATATACCATAAACGGACCATCTGAGCTGCTCAAAGCTTGCAGCTTACTGAAAAAAATAAACCCCCTTGCCTGTCCCTCACACCCCTTCATTCACCGCTCTGTTCCAAGGACAATACTCTTGCAGCCACACATCTCACATGGTGTAGAATGCTGCCCAAGTAGGTAAGAGCTTCAGCGCCTGCTTATTGGTAGTAAGCGCAATATAGATATCTCAATACAATACAATGCACTACTACGTGCAGTCTCATGCCCAGATTTACCAATATTTTACGCAGCACAGAGCAGCCTCCAAAGCTGCTACACTAATATGCGTTGCTTCAAAGGAAGAAAAAAAAAATGCACCATATCTACTAAGATATTCCACATTTTTTCTTTCCCCCAGAGCTGGTGCACTTTTGATTGCCATGTACCAAATTACCTTTGCGCCATAGTGCAAGTGTATGTGCATTCTCTAAAACATAGGTTTTGTAATGCAAGGGAACCCGTTCAGTACTTTAACTATCTTTTAAAAGTCGTCCCACATTTTATGTGTGCTATACATACGCATGCGTGCAAAACTATCTTTTGAGGGACAGATAAACCACATTACCTCCTTGTGAGAGGCTGGCCTGGTATATGATGTCCACTAATGTAAGTGGGCTCCTTGCACTAGTCCAGACAGTGCAAGGTGGTGATTTAAGTGGTCTTAAACAACCTTATATAGCTCTCTAAGTGGTAGCTGTGAAGAGCAGTCTTCAGGCTTAGTCCAGAATGAGTGTTATGCAGCTTGTTGTATCAGAATGCAATCTTATAGTATAGATTAAGTGAAAAGAACCACAACAAGTGTTTAAAAAAAATATGTATTTTTTATATAATACTCTCTGGAATGTTCAAGTATCTCCCACACAACGAGATATACACAATGCACACAATACTTTAGCAAAGAAACACAGTAAATAGCACAAATTACACTGTGGCCCATGGGGGGATCAAACCATATACTAAGAAAGTGGTATAAGAACCACGACTCAAGTCAAGACAGTGTCGAGAGGATGTAGAATTGCTGAGGACCCACAGAAGCACCCAAGGTAAGTATATAGGATCCCACGGAGAGCTTGTGCAGTGTTGGAACACAACTGCGTGCTCTGTACAAGTCACGGTTAGATTTTTAAAGATTAAGGACCCTTCCCATTGGACCCTGAAGAGACCTCATGGAAGACAGAAGGTTGGAGAGCCACCCCACCTGTAGATACCCTAGTTCCCATGTTACCTACACCAGGAAAGCCAGGTGCATGCGTGTGAAATGGTGTCGGAAATCGCCGTCGAACCCAAGAGAGAACTTCAGGAAAGTGCCGCTGCTGGAAGAGAAGAAAGTGTCCGTGGGAATCCAAACATGGATTCTTGAAGAGGAGTACCTGAAAGCAGCGGGGACAGAGTTTGTCACCCAGGAGTGACCAGGAGACTTGGAAGACGAAGGCCCTCCGATGTCTGGTGCTTCAGGAAAGGTGACAATGACCTTGACTCTGCAGCTGTGAGGACCAGGCAACCCTTAGGAAGACCAGTACCTGGATACTAGCTTTCCCACGAAGGATGTTGAGTGCTGAGAGGTCAGTGTCTGGCAGGAGCCTCAACAAACCTTGGAAAATGCCGTCCACAACGGAGGTCAAGAAGGTGCAAGGTTGGGACCAGCAAGGTCCAGGGGACTCACCACAAGCAGAGGAGTCAGGTCAGGCCCCAAGCAATCAGAGGAGCCCTAGAGAAACAAAGGTGACCCTCAATTGGACCCGCAAGCTGGAGGCACAGGAGTCACGAGAGGACCTCGAACAGCTCAACAAAGGAGCAGGCCATGGTGCCCACGAGGCGGTGTGGCTGAATATCTTGGGGAAGAAGTTGCCCGAGGTTTGGGCTACTTGGAACTCAATGCACTTGTTGCAAAGTTGCCAACCAGCCTTTGCACTTGCAAAAGAACACAGTGCACAGGGGCTCGGTTATTGCAGCCCCCACAAGGGACCCTGGACTCAAACTCTGTGAGAGGGCAGCTCAGTCCTCGAGGAACGTAGAAAACTACCACCTGATTGGGATCTTGCTAATCAGGACCACAGTCTCTCTCTGTGCTTTTGCCCCTAAATTGGTTATTGTGAGTACTTGGGTACATCCCAGATTGGCTATTGGTGTATCCTTCTGAGTCCCTAGTATTTGGTACTGAGGTACCCAGGGCATAGGTACCCCAGGGGTCCTCCATGGGCTGAAGCATGTATTATGCCACCCATGTGAGACCATGCAAACTGTGATGACAGGCCTGCCATTGCAGCCTGTGTAAGCTGGTGCTAGCACCACTTACGAAAGATAAAGGTTTCCCTATATCTGAGGTCACTCCACTTAAAGTCACCCCCCCTAAAGCAGGCCTTTCCATCCTGAAGGAAGGGTGCTCTGTTCTAAGTGTGAGGGTGCCCCTGAATGAGCGGGACACCCCTACAACCTTCAGGGTCCATTCTCCAGCATTGTAAGTGCATCAGCCATTACGATATATAGAGTGGCCATGCGTCATTACGTGATGGCTAACTCTAAACTAGCTCTAACAAATTCTGTCATGCTTGGTATCAAACATGTTGGAATTGGTATGATTCCATGCACTGTAAAGCTCCTCTGGGAGGTCCTCAGTCTTCCAGAATTGGACAGCAAGCTAGGGCTGCTGCAGACCAGGGACATTTTTCTGACCTCCTGCTGCAGAGCCAAGCTCGAGCAGGGGTAGACAGAATAATAGCTATCCTGTCCCGCCTCCCAGACAGGGTTTAGTGTATTGAGGCAGGGTGGGGGCACTTGCCAGCGCCACTGAGACTGCTTGCAGGGCACATTTGGTGCCTTCCTTGCATAGCCCAGTTCAAACCAGTTCAGGAAGCCTTTGGCTCCCGCTCTGACACAAAACTGGACAAAGGACATGTGAGTATTCTCCCCACTGTCCGACTCCTCCCCTGGGAGGGAACCTCAAATCATCCCAAACCTTTCCCTAGGGTACGTAAGGGCTTACCTGTGGGTGGGTACTTAGATTCATCATGGGACAAGATTCATATCAAGACACCACTTCATCTTCGACCGTCTGGGCACCCTGGACTTCGCTGGACCTAGCTTTGGGCTCCGAGACTGCAACTGGGAAGACTCCTGCTGCTCCTGGTCTTGTCATCCTGCAAGTCTGCTGCAACGTATGTGCCCGTGCTCCATACAGAAACCTTCCAAAGCCTGTGGACATCCAACACACCAGAAGGAATCTCCCTTGAAGTGAAGGAGTCACTTCCCTGCATCAGCAGGCATGGCAACGAAGCTGACTGGTCTGCTGATCCGGGGCTCTCATAGACTCCGAAAGGTTGAGCAACATAGGTGGTTGTTCTTCACATCCCGCGAGGCCTACCCTGTCCTCTCACCAATTTTGAGGCCAGTACCCCTCGTCTGAGAAGCAGGAACCAAACCCCTGTTCACCACGTCGACTTGCCGCTGTGAAGCTTGTTGTCTTCCTGTCTCCAAGATCTTCGGGCTGCAAGTAGCCCTAACCTCATGCCTCTCCTGTGACCAAGATCTTTCTCCTCACCACATTGCTTACACCGTGGGCCTGCATCTTTGGTGAGCTGATTGAGGTCCTCTTGCGACTCCAGTGCCTCAGGCCTGTTGGTCCTTTTGAGGGTCTTCTTTGCTTTCAGCAGGCTCTCTTCATTGCTTGGGGCCTGCTCTGACTCCCCAGCTTGGTGGCGAGTTTTTTCTAAATGCTAATTCCTAACTACAACGTCTATGAAACCTATGGTTTTTTCAGTGTATATATATATATATATATATATATATATACAAAAAAGAAGCAGAGAACTCTAGGTAGTTCTCAAGTTTAGGTGGAAAGCAGCTCCTGTATGGAGCACTCTCAACACCAGCGACACTCTAGATCTGCCCACCTCAAAAGTCTGTTTTTCTATCAAAATCTTTAAGCATAGGATTAGCACAGTGCCATCCACACCGAGATAGAAAAGGACAAAGTATTTTGCCATTTGTACAGCAAAGTCTTTAAGCTTAGGGCTAGCACAGTGCTGTCCTTGCCGAGCTGTAAAATGACAAAAGCCAATTACCACTCCAGGCACAGTATTACAGCTTTGAATTGGTAAAATACCAATCAAGCCAACCTGAAATGAGTAAAAGCAACCCCTGACACAGTGTTTCGCTCTAATTAGAGCTCTTCAGAGAGGTATAGCTTTGTCTAGACACAAGGGAGCTCCCAGTAGAAGTCAAAGAAATGCCCTTACAGGCATAGAGTGACAAATAAATTATGCAAAAAAGAAGCAGAGAACTCTGGGTAGTTCTCAAGTTTAGGTGGAAAGCAGCTCCTGTATGGAGCACTCTCAACACCAGCGACACTCTAGATCTGCTGACCTCAAATGTCTGTTTTTCTATCAAAATCTTTAAGCATGGGATTAGCACAGTGCCATCCACGCCGAGATAGAAAAGTCTTTTGCCATATATATATATGCACACGCAATCCGCTGCAGTACTCCATTACCAGTTCTGAATAAAGGACGACGGACCCAGATGTAGGTGCTGATTTGTTTATTTCTTTTAAACCCACATTGCCGCCATGACGCGTTTCGGCTTCAAAAAAGCCTTGATCACATGACGCCATGAGGAGTGACCATTCAATTTAAAGTGCCTGTGCAACAAACATGTGACTACGGGTTCATAGTTTATCAAATAGACATAGACAACATACTTTTGCTAGTGAAACAAAGCTTCACAAATGTGCAAATTGCTGCTTTCTTTGTGCAAATTCGCATAAGTTTTTGAAAAAAAACATGTCTATTATATTCATAAAGAAGTTAAAATCTATTATTCAAAATAGAGATAGGCAACATACTTTTGCTAATGTAAACAAAACTTCACAAATGTGCAAATTGCTGCTTCCTTTGTGCAAATTCGCATAAGATTAAAAACATGTCTATTGTATTCATAAACAAGTTAAAACCTTGTAGGAAGGTGGATATCTGACTATGGTTACCCCCAATTTTTTGCCTAGTGTCTAGCTGGTTTTTCGACTTAGTTGGCCTGAGATCCTACCATTCAGGATCTCAGCCTATCTGCTCTCTCTTTAAAATGGACTCCATGTACCCTAGGTACATACCCAATTGGTTAGATCAGCCTGTGAGCCCCTGTACCAGTGTACACTAGGTACCCAGGGCATTGGTGTATCTAAGGCCTACCAGGGGCTGAAGCATGTATTATGCCACCCCTGGCCTGGCCTAACAAATTTGACACAACTGGCTGATCTCTCAGCTGGGGTATACTACACCTATACCTAACCTTAAATGGAACACATGTAAACCTATAAGTCACTCCTATGGCAGGCCTTAACAATCCTGAAGGCAGAGTGCTTGGTTCCATGTGAGATGTTGCTCTGGCATGAGCTGAGCCTGTCTGCAGTGGTCGGAACAACTTCCTTCTACTGTTTCCAGATATCGTCATACCATATACTCTTAAGTGCATTATGAACCTCGCGGTTAAATGCTAACTTTGGTTTGGCTTTATCAAAACATGTCGAGTAAGGTGTCATACGAATTGGCATTCCACCCTTCTAGAGGGACACGACATGTACAGTACCTGAAACCCGGGTAAAATCAGACATAGCCTCAGCTCCACAAAATGGATGCTGCCACCACAGACACAAGTCTGCCCTCCTGCTGCTGGGAGTCCTTCCAGCTTGGGAGACGTGGACAAAGGGTTTCCTGCCAGGGGAGGTGCATGCATCACCCCAGACAGGATTTTGTGTATTGGTCAGGTAGGGCTGAATAGAATCAGACATGCCTGAGGCTCACAAGGAGCCTCGGTGCATATGCCAGTTCAAACCAGTCCTGGGGCACACCAGCCCTGGACCTGGGGCGAGCTGACAAAGGATTGGGGGTGTAACCACCCCCCTTCCTGGTCCCACCCTTAGGGAGGGACGTAGCAGGTAGTCCGGCCCCTAGAATCTGCTTAAAAGGTAGGAGCTGTGTCCTAAGACTTCAGACATCCTGGAATCAACTTACTAACAAGAAGAAGATGGGAACTTCGACGCTCTGCTGCACAGAGGACTGAAGGAAATCTCCCCTGTGGTCAGGGAGTGACCACCTTGCTAACGCAAGCACCATCCAGCGAATCAACGTCTGCTTTGCCACCGCCTCCCGCCGGAGCCCGAGCCCAGAGACTGACAAGACCTGGACCTCCAGACCTCTCACCGCCCGATCCACAGTCCCTGAAAAGAAGGAACCCGTGGAGGCACCGAGACACGTGGAGCCAGCCATCTTGAAAAGACCACAACAAGCTGCAAGCGCAACAACCGAGGCTCCCTCCAAGTTGTGCTTTGGGTCCTGAGAAGCCCAACACCCGAGCAGCATCTGCACCAAAGGTGAGCCCTCCAGCATCTCCACGATCTGCGTGGGGCCCTTCTGCATTTTGCCACTCGATGCGCCTAACCGGTTGCTGGCCCGCTGGCTAGTGGCCATCTTGGCGA
Source organism: Triturus cristatus (assembly GCF_964204655.1). Classification (NCBI taxonomy): domain Eukaryota; kingdom Metazoa; phylum Chordata; class Amphibia; order Caudata; family Salamandridae; genus Triturus; species Triturus cristatus. Next base: position 775,325,010 of record NC_140593.1, read on the forward strand.
CGAACTTCAAGAACTACACCACTGGTCTGGTTGCTCCAGACTGGCCCTTGCTCCCCTCCAAAGGAGCAATCCCTCTGACCTTGCTGGTCAGAACCATCAGCTTATTTCGTTTTCCACAACAATTGCTTTTGCCAAGGCCTGTTTGCTTCGATCAAGTCGCCGACACTGCTGACAGCGAGAGCCTGCGTGGGACAGCTCGTGACCCGACTCCTGGACGCCGTCGACCTTCAGGGACCACGTGGCTGAAGAGACAAGCTACACCTTTCCTCCTGTTTGCACCCGACATCGCCTGGTGCCCACCTGGTGCCACGCCGGTCACTGGCTAGTGACTGTGAACACTGTCCCCTCTGCTTACAGGTCTTCTGCAACTCCGATCCACCCTTGGATCCACCGCATCTCTCCCGGACCGACCGCCTGCAGCATCTTTGTCTTCAGGCTCCATTGAACAGATAGAAGAAACCCGACGCACTTCGAGACCTATGCACCCGCTTCCTGTGGGTGAGGTAAAGCTGGCACTCCGGTGCCCAATTGTAGAATAACATCTCTAGTGCCTGTGTTTCCAATCTTGAGTTCATAGTCCATCCGGAAGATCCTCTTTGCAGTAACTTTGTACTTTTTACGCACCCATAGAAAACCTATGGAAACCCGCGTGTGACTATTTGCTCTGCACACGCGACCCGTGGACCTCCTGGTCACTAACTGCTGTTAGCTCCTTGTAGGCCCAGCGATTCTAGAGGCCCTAGGCCTTTTCCCTTTCCTTTTCGTGGTTCTTATACCACTATTTTAGTATATGGTTTGAGCGGCCACCAGGGCCTATCCATATAAAGTGCAACTTCTGTGTATTCTAACGTAATCTTGTTTGACGATTTGTGCTCCTGTGCTCATAAAGAGTCTAGGGGATACTTTGAGAAATAAATACATATATATTTTGAATATATATCTGTGTGGTGTCCTTTCATTGGTATAAAATGGGGTTACATATGGTAAAACAGCTTGCTTAACACGTTTCACGAGTTTAGCCTCAAAGTCTGCTTAGCCTACGCTACCACTAGGGCAGCTGGTCCAAAAAGGTTGACTTACAACCACACCATAAGGGTTGCTTGGCATGGTACAAGGTGGTCACTAGAACTAGTGAACAGCATATACCAGGCCAACTTCTCACAAACCTATTCTTCAAAATTGCTGTAAACATAAATTCAGCCCACATTGGTTGATAATCATGACCAGCACCGTGCAAGCACTGCAATTAGTAAAGTCAAATAACATTCAATAAATATACTATAAAAGTTTATACTATATCTTATCGCCATTTATGGAGAGAACATTATTGTCAGCTATAATTCTTTTATAAAAGAACTTCTGCCAAACGTCGATGTTAGACATTGCTGCACACCATATTTAAGGAATGTTGTTGATCTTTTAGTCTAATGGACATATATATGATATAATATTGCCCAAATCTAATGACATGCCAATCAAGCCCTTGTGGGCTATCATTCTGTCTGTCACTTACAGATGGCCATTATGGATTATTTGAAAATACAACAGCATCCCATATTTCATATATCATGTTTGCAGAACCCTCATACTGGGTGTGTTGCTACTGAATAGTATGTATGTCTTGCATTGGCAAAAAATTATAGTATGTTTTATCCCTATGGCTTTACTTAATCCACCGCCATAGTACTACAGTAATTTCCACAAGTACACAATTTGAAATGGAAGTGAGGAGTAGTGCCACTTAGATAGGAGAAAGAGCCCAAATCAGCAAGGGACTGCTGGATTAAGAAATGAGTGAAATCTCCTTTAATGTTTGAGTATTTAATGCCCCCAGAGCTTAATGACACTTTCAACATAAGAAAATATGTAGGAGCCACAGGTCAAACAGTAAAATATAATGTTTGTAACTGGTTTGCTTTGTTTTGTATCCCAAGTGGCCTGCGGTTTAAATGTTTTTTTAGTCAAAGATACTGGCTTTTGCCTCTAATGGACATTAGTTTCAGACATACGAGACAGTGCCCCCGGCCTACTCTTCATTGAATGGGATAATTTGATAGTTTAATGCAACAAAAATACTGCATTTTTTGTGATTTTATTCTTTTATGGATTTTTTTGTCAAATTTGAATATGCATTTATTGATTGATTGATTGATTGATGGAGAGTTTAATGGTGTGACTTGGCAATCCATGCTCATTCCTAGCTTAAAGGGGTAATTTCACCAAATATAGCATCTTCTTGCTATTCTAGGCTGAGAAGCAGGTGGATTGTAAGTAATCAAGATATCTATTAGCAGGCACTCGCCTTGTGTCGTTTTGTGTGTTTTGCTTTCTGCGGTTTGTAGTCCTAATTCAGAAAATCTAAACTACAAGGTATGGATTATAAAGAGTAATCCGAAATGTTTGAGATTTCAGCTTCTAAGGCAGAGTTCTTCAATCTGTGGGGCCCGCCCCCCCAGGGGGGCGCGACACCATCTCAGGGGGGGCGCGCACTCCACACTAAGATCTTCCATTTCAGAGTCTTTTACTGTCCTGAGGCGTCACAAGTCATTTGAATTGGGAATTTCTTTATTGGCGAGCTCCGGTAACTGAGGGCTGGAGCGGGGAGGATGGGGAAATAGATAAGGCACGTCTTGAGCTTTTGTCATGTAAAGAGATAACAGTTAACCTTCCCAGGAGGAGGTTAATTGGTAGAGCTTGGATGCTTCAGCTGCAGTGGGAGGCAGGGTCTCCTCTGCTAAAAACTAAAGCAAACAGTCCCTGTTCCTTTGCGTTTGATTTCATAGCAGAGGAGACTCCTTGCCTCCCACTGCAGCTGAAATGACGTCTTTCCTTGCTTTCAGTTTTAGCAAAGGAGACATCCTGCCTCCCAAAGCAGCTGAAGCATTTCAGCTCTACCAGTTTATCCCTGTCCTGGGAGGAAGCTCTTAGTAGAAAGGAGACAAAGTTTCTTTTAAATTTACACAGGCAGGCGCCCCAACGCCCACAGGGCTTCAAGTTACCAAAAGAAAAATGCCAGCCAGCCATGTGTTTTTTAAACAGCCTGCAAATTGCTTGTCTTGACACCAAATATGCTTATAAATAAGTATGTATACATTTGTAATGTGACTTTTCTGTCTTTGTTCCATTATATTATCAGTCATGGACCATTCAGGCAGCCCTAGAACACAATTTAAAGTGCTACTATTTATATTTGCTGTTCAAAGTATGCACAGACAAGTGCTAACAATACAGCTTTAGGTGACTGTTTATTTTTGTATGTACCAACTGGGCCATCAAAATAACGAGCTGGCAACCCTAACCATAAAACTGGAAGTTTGTTGCAAGATCAGCCTGATCCCTGGTTAATGCCATAATAGCAATAGTTTAACATATCTGAAACCCTACGCTGCCGTCAATAACATGCTGAGTTAGTTCAAGTGTCTGGGAATGCACCCTGCATTCAGACAACTCACTTCTCATTCTCGCCCTTCACTTTCATGCTCACCATGCACTCACACTGATCACCATGCACTCACACCATTCACCCTCTCACCCTGCACTCACAGCGATCACAATGCACTTACACTGATCACCATGCACTCACACCATTCACCCGCTCATCCTGCACAATGATCACCATGCACTCACTCTGATCACCATGCACTCACTCTGATCACCATGCACTCACTCTGATCACCATGCACTCACAGTAATCACTCTGCACTCACAATGATCAAAATGCACTCACACTGATCACCAGGCACTCACACTGATCACTCGCTCACCCTGAACTCAGTGATCACTCTGCACTCACAATGCACTTGTGCTGTTCACCCTGTGCCTCACCCTGCAGTCACACAAGCACACTACTCACCCTGTACTCATGAAACACTTCACTCACATGTCCCCCTAACTGCTCAATGTGCATACTCACTCAAATAAGACCATCACTAACAATACATTCATTTGTCCCACTCTGCACTTACATCCGCACCCAAATTCATATGGTCACCTCACTCACCCTGCAGTCACTCCTCTCACCCTACTCTCACACTGTCGCATCACTCAACGTGCACTCACATGGGTACTTCTGACACCCACACAGCGCAGAGGTTTAATGTGCCTGCTACAAAGAACGTGTACCATACAGATCAAAGAACTGAGTGTGGATAAACTATGAGTAGCGCTATAAAAAAACTGAGATGTTTGCCAGAAAGGTGCTATAGAGAGATGGGGTGCATTGTTGGTGAGTGGTAGTGAGGAAATTCATGGAGAAGGAGGAAATGGGGGAGAGGCTCCAAAACAGACCGTTGCACTATGTGCGTCCAGTTCTGAGATTTAAAGCACCCTCTCCCCGTCCCTGCACAAGAATGAACTTCATCTGTGCCCCATCCTCTGTGGCGCCCCTCCCCCTCCTGTAGATCTGCAGGTGAATGCGTCTTTTGTCATGTCTGAGGCTGACCGGGAGCAGGTGTGAATGGGTCACTGCCAGGGGCACTCTACATGACAAAGTGCCAGGATTGTTCTACATAGAAAAATAAACATTTTTAGTGTTTATTGGTTTATTGTTTTAGTGTTTTGATGTTTTAGTGTTTTATTGGTTTATTGTTTGTGTTTTAGTGCTTTATTGTTAGTGTTAGAGTGTGTTTTAGTGTGTTAGAGAGTTTTAGCGTTTTATTGTTTTAGCGTTTTATTGTTTCGTTTTATTGTTTTATTTTATTGTTTTATTGTTTTATTGTTTTATTGTGTTTTATAGTGTTTTATAGTGTGTTAGTGTTTTAGTGTGTTAGTGTTTTAGTGTGTTAGAGTGTTATAGTGTTTTAGTGTGTCAGAGTGTTTCAGTGTTTTAGTGTTTTATTGTTTTTAGTGTTTTAGTGTGTTAGTGTTTTAGTGTGTTAGAGTGTTTTAGTGTTAGTGTTTTAGTGTTAGTGTTTTAGTGTTAGTGTTTTAGTGTTAGTGTTTTAGAGTGTTTCAGTGTTTTAGTGTTTTATTTAGTGTGTTAGTGTTTTAGTGTTTTAGTGTGTTAAAGTGTTTTAGTGTTTTAGTGTGTTAGTGTTTTAGTGTGTTTTAGTGTTTTAGTGTTTTAGTGTGTTAGTGTTTTAGTGTTTTAGTGTTTTATTGTTTTTAGTGTTTTAGTGTGTTAGTGTTTTAGTGTGTTAGTGTTTTAGTGTGTTACAGCGTTTTAGTGTTAGAGTGTTTTAGAGTGGTTTATTGCTGTATTGCTGTATTGCTGTATTGCTGTATTGCTTTATTGCTTTATTGCTTTGTTTATGAAACACACTCTAACACATTAGTGTGTTAGTGTTAGAGTGTTTTAGTGTTAGTGTTTTACTGTTAGAGTGTTTTATAGTGTTTCAGTGGCTTTATTGCTTTATTGCTTTATTGCTTTATTGCTTAGTTTTTTTGTTTATAGAACACACTCTAACACTCTAACACTCTAAAACACTAAAACACTAGTGTGTTAGTGTTAGAGTGTTTTAGTGTTAGTGTTGTAGTTTTAGTGTTTTAGTGTTAGAGTGTTTTAGTGTTAGTGTTTTAGAGTGTTTTAGAGTGTTTTAGAGTGTTTTAGTGTTTTATTGGTTTATTGTTTAGTGTTTTAGTGGTTTAGTGGTTTATTGTTTGTGTTTTATTGTTTGTGTTTTAGTGTTTTAGTGTTTTAGTGTTTTAGAGTGTTAGAGTGTTAGAGTGTGTTTTAGTGAGATGTTTGCCAGAAAGGTGCTATAGAGAGACGGGGTGCATTGTTGGTGAGTGGTAGTGAGGAAATTCATGGAGAAGGAGGAAATGGGGGAGAGGCTCCAAAACAGACCGTTGCACTATGTGCGTCCAGTTCTGAGATTTAAAGCACCCTCTCCCCGTCCCTGCACAAGAATGAACTTCATCTGTGCCCCATCCTCTGTGGCGCCCCTCCTGTAGATCTGCAGGTGAATGCGTCTTTTGTCATGTCTGAGGCTGACCGGGAGCAGGTGTGAATGGGTCACTGCCAGGGGCACTCTACATGACAAAGTGCCAGGATTGTTCTACATAGAAAAATAAACATTTTTAGTGTTTATTGGTTTATTGTTTTAGTGTTTTATTGTTTGTGTTTTATTGGTTTATTGTTTGTGTTTTAGTGCTTTATTGTTAGTGTTAGAGTGTGTTTTAGTGTGTTAGAGAGTTTTAGCGTTTTATTGTTTTAGCGTTTTATTGTTTCGTTTTATTGTTTTATTGCTTTATTGTTTTATTGTGTTTTATAGTGTTTTATAGTGTGTTAGTGTTTTAGTGTGTTAGTGTTTTAGTGTGTTAGAGTGTTATAGTGTTTTAGTGTGTCAGAGTGTTTCAGTGTTTTAGTGTTTTATTGTTTTTAGTGTTTTAGTGTGTTAGTGTTTTAGTGTGTTAGAGTGTTTTAGTTAGAGTGTTTTAGTTAGAGTGTTTTAGTGTTAGTGTTTTAGTGTTAGTGTTTTAGAGTGTTTCAGTGTTTTAGTGTTTTATTTAGTGTGTTAGTGTTTTAGTGTTTTAGTGTGTTAAAGTGTTTTAGTGTTTTAGTGTGTTAGTGTTTTAGTGTGTTTTAGTGTTTTAGTGTTTTAGTGTGTTAGTGTTTTAGTGTTTTAGTGTTTTATTGTTTTTAGTGTTTTAGTGTGTTAGTGTTTTAGTGTGTTAGTGTTTTAGTGTGTTACAGTGTTTTACTGTTAGAGTGTTTTAGAGTGGTTTATTGCTGTATTGCTGTATTGCTGTATTGCTGTATTGCTGTATTGCTTTATTGCTTTATTGCTTTGTTTATAAAACACACTCTAACACATTAGTGTGTTAGTATTAGAGTGTTTTAGTGTTAGTGTTTTACTGTTAGAGTGTTTTATAGTGTTTCAGTGGCTTTATTGCTTTATTGCTTTATTGCTTAGTTTTTTTGTTTATAGAACACACTCTAACACTCTAACACTCTAAAACACTAAAACACTAGTGTGTTAGTGTTAGAGTGTTTTAGTGTTAGTGTTGTAGTTTTAGTGTTTTAGTGTTAGAGTGTTTTAGTGTTAGTGTTTTAGAGTGTTTTAGAGTGTTTTAGAGTGTTTTAGTGTTTTATTGGTTTATTGTTTAGTGTTTTAGTGGTTTAGTGGTTTATTGTTTGTGTTTTATTGTTTGTGTTTTAGTGTTTTAGTGTTTTAGTGTTTTAGAGTGTTAGAGTGTTAGAGTGTTAGAGTGTGTTTTAGTGAGATGTTTGCCAGAAAGGTGCTATAAAGAGACGGGGTGCATTGTTGGTGAGTGGTAGTGAGGAAATTCATGGAGAAGGAGGAAATGGGGGAGAGGCTCCAAAACAGACCGTTGCACTATGTGCGTCCAGTTCTGAGATTTAAAGCACCCTCTCCCCGTCACTGCACAAGAATGAACTTCATCTGTGTCCCATCCTCTGTGGCGCCCCTCCTGTAGATCTGCAGGTGAATGCGTCTTTTGTCATGTCTGAGGCTGACCGGGAGCAGGTGTGAATGGGTCACTGCCAGGGGCACTCTACATGACAAAGTGCCAGGATTGTTCTACATAGAAAAATAAACATTTTTAGTGTTTATTGGTTTATTGTTTTAGTGTTTTATTGTTTGTGTTTTAGTGCTTTATTGTTAGTGTTAGAGTGTGTTTTAGTGTGTTAGAGTGTTTTAGTGGTTTATTGTTTTAGCGTTTTGTTTTAGCGTTTTATTGTTTTAGCGTTTTATTGGTTTAGCGTTTTATTGTTTCGTTTTATTGTTTTATTGTCTTATTGTCTTATTGTCTTATTGTTCTATTGTGCTATTGTTCTATTGTTCTATTGTTTTATTGTTTTATTGTGTTTTAGTGTGTTTTAGTGTGTTTTAGTGTTTTAGTGTGTTAGAGTCTTATAGTGTTTTAGTGTGTCAGAGTGTTTCAGTGTTTCAGTGTTTTAGTGTTTTATTGTTTTAGTGTTTTATTGTTTTAGTGTTTTATTGTTTTTAGTGTTTTAGTGTGTTAGTGTTTTAGTGTGTTAGTGTTTTAGTGTGTTAGAGTGTTTAGTGTGTTAGAGTGTTTTAGTGTGTTAGAGTGTTTTAGAGTGTTTTAGAGTGTTTTATTGTTTTATTGTTTAGTGTTTTAGTGGTTTAGTGATTTATTGTTTGTGTTTTAGTGCTTTATTGTTAGTGTGTGTTTTAGTGTGTTTTAGTGTTTTAGTGTGTTAGAGTGTTATAGTGTTTTAGTGTGTCAGAGTGTTTCAGTGTTTCAGTGTTTTAGTGTTTTATTGTTTTAGTGTTTTATTGTTTTATTGTTTTTAGTGTTTTAGTGTGTTAGTGTTTTAGTGTGTTAGTATTTTAGTGTGTTAGAGTGTTTTAGTGTGTTAGAGTGGTTTAGTGTGTTAGAGTGTTTTAGAGTGTTTTAGAGTGTTTTATTGTTTTATTGTTTTATTGTTTTATTGTTTTTAGTGTTTTAGTGTGTTAGTGTTTTAGTGTGTTAGAGTGTTTTAGTTAGAGTGTTTTAGTGTTAGTGTTTTAGTGTTAGAGTGTTTTAGAGTGTTTCAGTGTTTTAGTGTTTTAGTGTTTTATTTAGTGTGTTAGTGTTTGAGTGTTTTAGTGTGTTAAAGTGTTTTAGTGTTTTAGTGTTTTAGTGTTTTATTGTTTTTAGTGTTTTAGTGTGTTAGTGTTTTAGTGTGTTAGTGTTTTAGTGTGTTACAGTGTTTTAGTGTTAGAGTGTTAGTGTTTTAGTGTTAGAGTGTTTTAGAGTGGTTTATTGCTGTATTGCTGTATTGCTGTATTGCTTTATTGCTTTATTGCTTTGTTTATAAAACACACTCTAACACACTAAAACACTAGTGTGTTAGTGTTAGAGTGTTTTAGTGTTAGTGTTTTACTGTTAGAGTGTTTTATAGTGTTTCAGTGGCTTTATTGCTTTGTTTTTTTGTTTATAGAACACACTCTAACACTCTAAAACACTAAAACACTAGTGTGTTAGTGTTAGAGTGTTTTAGTGTTAGTGTTTTAGTTTTAGTGTTTTAGTGTTAGAGTGTTTTAGTGTTAGTGTTTTATTGTTTTAGTGTTTTATTGTTTTTAGTGTTTTAGTGTGTTAGTGTTTTAGTGTGTTAGTGTTTTAGTGTGTTAGAGTGTTTTAGTGTGTTAGAGTGTTTGAGAGTGTTTTAGAGTGTTTTATTGTTTTATTGTTTTATTGTTTTATTGTTTTAGTGTGTTAGTGTTTTAGTGTGTTAGTGTTTTAGTGTGTTACAGTGTTTTAGTGTTAGAGTGTTAGTGTTTTAGTGTTAGAGTGTTTTAGAGTGGTTTATTGCTGTATTGCTGTATTGCTGTATTGCTTTATTGCTTTGTTTATAAAACACACTCTAACACACTAAAACACTAGTGTGTTAGTGTTAGAGTGTTTTAGTGTTAGTGTTTTACTGTTAGAGTGTTTTATAGTGTTTCAGTGGCTTTATTGCTTTATTGCTTTGTTTTTTTGTTTATAGAACACACTCTAACACTCTAAAACACTAAAACACTAGTGTGTTAGTGTTAGAGTGTTTTAGTGTTAGTGTTTTAGTTTTAGTGTTTTAGTGTTAGAGTGTTTTATTGTTTGTGTTTTAGTGCTTTATTGTTAGTGTTAGAGTGTGTTTTAGTGTGTTAGAGTGTTTTAGTGGTTTATTGTTTTAGCGTTTTGTTTTAGCGTTTTATTGTTTTAGCGTTTTATTGGTTTAGCGTTTTATTGTTTCGTTTTATTGTTTTATTGTCTTATTGTCTTATTGTCTTATTGTTCTATTGTGCTATTGTTCTATTGTTCTATTGTTTTATTGTTTTATTGTGTTTTAGTGTGTTTTAGTGTGTTTTAGTGTGTTTTAGTGTTTTAGTGTGTTAGAGTCTTATAGTGTTTTAGTGTGTCAGAGTGTTTCAGTGTTTCAGTGTTTTAGTGTTTTATTGTTTTAGTGTTTTATTGTTTTAGTGTTTTATTGTTTTTAGTGTTTTAGTGTGTTAGTGTTTTAGTGTGTTAGTGTTTTAGTGTGTTAGAGTGTTTAGTGTGTTAGAGTGTTTTAGTGTGTTAGAGTGTTTTAGAGTGTTTTAGAGTGTTTTATTGTTTTATTGTTTAGTGTTTTAGTGGTTTAGTGATTTATTGTTTGTGTTTTAGTGCTTTATTGTTAGTGTGTGTTTTAGTGTGTTTTAGTGTTTTAGTGTGTTAGAGTGTTATAGTGTTTTAGTGTGTCAGAGTGTTTCAGTGTTTCAGTGTTTTAGTGTTTTATTGTTTTAGTGTTTTATTGTTTTATTGTTTTTAGTGTTTTAGTGTGTTAGTGTTTTAGTGTGTTAGTGTTTTAGTGTGTTAGAGTGTTTTAGTGTGTTAGAGTGGTTTAGTGTGTTAGAGTGTTTTAGAGTGTTTTAGAGTGTTTTATTGTTTTATTGTTTTATTGTTTTATTGTTTTTAGTGTTTTAGTGTGTTAGTGTTTTAGTGTGTTAGAGTGTTTTAGTTAGAGTGTTTTAGTGTTAGTGTTTTAGTATTAGAGTGTTTTAGAGTGTTTCAGTGTTTTAGTGTTTTAGTGTTTTATTTAGTGTGTTAGTGTTTGAGTGTTTTAGTGTGTTAAAGTGTTTTAGTGTTTTAGTGTTTTAGTGTTTTATTGTTTTTAGTGTTTTAGTGTGTTAGTGTTTTAGTGTGTTAGTGTTTTAGTGTGTTACAGTGTTTTAGTGTTAGAGTGTTAGTGTTTTAGTGTTAGAGTGTTTTAGAGTGGTTTATTGCTGTATTGCTGTATTGCTGTATTGCTTTATTGCTTTATTGCTTTGTTTATAAAACACACTCTAACACACTAAAACACTAGTGTGTTAGTGTTAGAGTGTTTTAGTGTTAGTGTTTTACTGTTAGAGTGTTTTATAGTGTTTCAGTGGCTTTATTGCTTTGTTTTTTTGTTTATAGAACACACTCTAACACTCTAAAACACTAAAACACTAGTGTGTTAGTGTTAGAGTGTTTTAGTGTTAGTGTTTTAGTTTTAGTGTTTTAGTGTTAGAGTGTTTTAGTGTTAGTGTTTTATTGTTTTAGTGTTTTATTGTTTTTAGTGTTTTAGTGTGTTAGTGTTTTAGTGTGTTAGTGTTTTAGTGTGTTAGAGTGTTTTAGTGTGTTAGAGTGTTTTAGAGTGTTTTAGAGTGTTTTATTGTTTTATTGTTTTATTGTTTTAGTGTGTTAGTGTTTTAGTGTGTTAGTGTTTTAGTGTGTTACAGTGTTTTAGTGTTAGAGTGTTAGTGTTTTAGTGTTAGAGTGTTTTAGAGTGGTTTATTGCTGTATTGCTGTATTGCTTTATTGCTTTGTTTATAAAACACACTCTAACACACTAAAACACTAGTGTGTTAGTGTTAGAGTGTTTTAGTGTTAGTGTTTTACTGTTAGAGTGTTTTATAGTGTTTCAGTGGCTTTATTGCTTTATTGCTTTGTTTTTTTGTTTATAGAACACACTCTAACACTCTAAAACACTAAAACACTAGTGTGTTAGTGTTAGAGTGTTTTAGTGTTAGTGTTTTAGTTTTAGTGTTTTAGTGTTAGAGTGTTTTAGTGTTAGTGTTTTATTGTTTTAGTGTTTTATTGTTTTTAGTGTTTTAGTGTGTTAGTGTTTTAGTGTGTTAGTGTTTTAGTGTGTTAGAGTGTTTTAGTGTGTTAGAGTGTTTTAGTGTGTTAGAGTGTTTTAGAGTGTTTTATTGTTTTATTGTTTTATTGTTTTATTGTTTTTAGTGTTTTAGTGTGTTAGTGTTTTAGTGTGTTAGAGTGTTTTAGTTAGAGTGTTTTAGTGTTAGTGTTTTAGTGTTAGAGTGTTTTAGAGTGTTTCAGTGTTTTAGTGTTTTAGTGTTTTAGTTTTTTATTTAGTGTGTTAGTGTTTGAGTGTTTTAGTGTGTTAAAGTGTTTTAGTGTTTTAGTGTTTTAGTGTTTTATTGTTTTTAGTGTTTTAGTGTGTTAGTGTTTTAGTGTGTTACAGTGTTTTAGTGTTAGAGTGTTAGTGTTTTAGTGTTAGAGTGTTTTAGAGTGGTTTATTGCTGTATTGCTGTATTGCTGTATTGCTTTATTGCTTTATTGCTTTGTTTATAAAACACACTCTAACACACTAAAACACTAGTGTGTTAGTGTTAGAGTGTTTTAGTGTTAGTGTTTTACTGTTAGAGTGTTTTATAGTGTTTCAGTGGCTTTATTGCTTTATTGCTTTGTTTTTTTGTTTATAGAACACACTCTAACACTCTAAAACACTAAAACACTAGTGTGTTAGTGTTAGAGTGTTTTAGTGTTAGTGTTTTAGTTTTAGTGTTTTAGTGTTAGAGTGTTTTAGTGTTAGTGTTTTAGAGTGTTTTAGAGTGTTTTAGAGTGTTTTAGTGTTTTATTGGTTTATTGTTTAGTGTTTTAGTGGTTTAGTGGTTGTGTTTTATTGTTTGTGTTTTAGTGTTTTAGAGTTTTAGAGTGTTAGAGTGTTAGAGTGTGTTTTAGTGAGATGTTTGCCAGAAAGGTGCTATAGAGAGATGGGGTGCATTGTTGGTGAGTGGTAGTGAGGGAATTCATGGAGAAGGAGGAAATGGGGGAGAGGCTCCAAAACAGACCGTTGCACTATGTGCGTCCAGTTCTGAGATTTAAGGCACCCTCTCCCCGTCCCTGCACAAGAATGAACTTCATCTGTGCCCCATCTCTGTGCGCCCCTCCTGTAGATCTGCAGGTGAATGCGTCTTTTGTCATGTCTGAGGCTGACCGGGAGCAGGTGTGAATGGGTCACTGCCAGGGGCACTCTACATGACAAAGTGCCAGGATTGTTCTACATAGAAAAATAAACATTTTTAGTGTTTATTGGTTTATTGTTTTAGTGTTTTATTGTTTGTGTTTTATTGGTTTATTGTTTGTGTTTTAGTGCTTTATTGTTAGTGTTAGAGTGTGTTTTAGTGTGTTAGAGAGTTTTAGCGTTTTATTGTTTTAGCGTTTTATTGTTTCGTTTTATTGTTTTATTGTTTTATTGTTTTATTGTTTTATTGTGTTTTATAGTGTTTTATAGTGTGTTAGTGTTTTAGTGTGTTAGTGTTTTAGTGTGTTAGAGTGTTATAGTGTTTTAGTGTGTCAGAGTGTTTCAGTGTTTTAGTGTTTTATTGTTTTTAGTGTTTTAGTGTGTTAGTGTTTTAGTGTGTTAGAGTGTTTTAGTTAGAGTGTTTTAGTTAGAGTGTTTTAGTGTTAGTGTTTTAGTGTTAGTGTTTTAGAGTGTTTCAGTGTTTTAGTGTTTTATTTAGTGTGTTAGTGTTTTAGTGTGTTAAAGTGTTTTAGTGTTTTAGTGTGTTAGTGTTTTAGTGTGTTTTAGTGTTTTAGTGTGTTAGTGTTTTAGTGTTTTAGTGTTTTATTGTTTTTAGTGTTTTAGTGTGTTAGTGTTTTAGTGTGTTAGTGTTTTAGTGTGTTACAGTGTTTTAGTGTTAGAGTGTTTTAGAGTGGTTTATTGCTGTATTGCTGTATTGCTGTATTGCTGTATTGCTGTATTGCTTTATTGCTTTATTGCTTTGTTTATAAAACACACTCTAACACATTAGTGTGTTAGTATTAGAGTGTTTTAGTGTTAGTGTTTTACTGTTAGAGTGTTTTATAGTGTTTCAGTGGCTTTATTGCTTTATTGCTTTATTGCTTTATTGCTTAGTGTTTTTTGTTTATAGAACACACTCTAACACTCTAACACTCTAAAACACTAAAACACTAGTGTGTTAGTGTTAGAGTGTTTTAGTGTTAGTGTTGTAGTTTTAGTGTTTTAGTGTTAGAGTGTTTTAGTGTTAGTGTTTTAGAGTGTTTTAGAGTGTTTTAGAGTGTTTTAGAGTGTTTTAGTGTTTTATTGGTTTATTGTTTAGTGTTTTAGTGGTTTAGTGGTTTATTGTTTGTGTTTTATTGTTTGTGTTTTAGTGTTTTCGTGTTTTAGTGTTTTAGAGTGTTAGAGTGTTAGAGTGTGTTTTAGTGAGATGTTTGCCAGAAAGGTGCTATAGAGAGACGGGGTGCATTGTTGGTGAGTGGTAGTGAGGAAATTCATGGAGAAGGAGGAAATGGGGGAGAGGCTCCAAAACAGACCGTTGCACTATGTGCGTCCAGTTCTGAGATTTAAAGCACCCTCTCCCCGTCCCTGCACAAGAATGAACTTCATCTGTGCCCCATCCTCTGTGGCGCCCCTCCTGTAGATCTGCAGGTGAATGCGTCTTTTGTCATGTCTGAGGCTGACCGGGAGCAGGTGTGAATGGGTCACTGCCAGGGGCACTCTACATGACAAAGTGCCAGGATTGTTCTACATAGAAAAATAAACATTTTTAGTGTTTATTGGTTTATTGTTTTAGTGTTTTATTGTTTGTGTTTTAGTGCTTTATTGTTAGTGTTAGAGTGTGTTTTAGTGTGTTAGAGTGTTTTAGTGGTTTATTGTTTTAGCGTTTTGTTTTAGCGTTTTATTGTTTTAGTGTTTTATTGTTTTAGTGTTTTATTGTTTTTAGTGTTTTAGTGTGTTAGTGTTTTAGTGTGTTAGTGTTTTAGTGTGTTAGAGTGTTTTAGTGTTAGAGTGTTAGTGTTTTAGTGTTAGAGTGTTTTAGAGTGGTTTATTGCTGTATTGCTGTATTGCTGTATTGCTTTATTGCTTTGTTTATAAAACACACTCTAACACACTAAAACACTAGTGTGTTAGTGTTAGAGTGTTTTAGTGTTAGTGTTTTACTGTTAGAGTGTTTTATAGTGTTTCAGTGGCTTTATTGCTTTATTGCTTTGTTTTTTTGTTTATAGAACACACTCTAACACTCTAAAACACTAAAACACTAGTGTGTTAGTGTTAGAGTGTTTTAGTGTTAGTGTTTTAGTTTTAGTGTTTTAGTGTTAGAGTGTTTTAGTGTTAGTGTTTTATTGTTTTAGTGTTTTATTGTTTTTAGTGTTTTAGTGTGTTAGTGTTTTAGTGTGTTAGTGTTTTAGTGTGTTAGAGTGTTTTAGTGTGTTAGAGTGTTTTAGTGTGTTAGAGTGTTTTAGAGTGTTTTATTGTTTTATTGTTTTTAGTGTTTTAGTGTGTTAGTGTTTTAGTGTGTTAGAGTGTTTTAGTTAGAGTGTTTTAGTGTTAGTGTTTTAGTGTTAGAGTGTTTTAGAGTGTTTCAGTGTTTTAGTGTTTTAGTGTTTTAGTTTTTTATTTAGTGTGTTAGTGTTTGAGTGTTTTAGTGTGTTAAAGTGTTTTAGTGTTTTAGTGTTTTAGTGTTTTATTGTTTTTAGTGTTTTAGTGTGTTAGTGTTTTAGTGTGTTAGTGTTTTAGTGTGTTACAGTGTTTTAGTGTTAGAGTGTTAGTGTTTTAGTGTTAGAGTGTTTTAGAGTGGTTTATTGCTGTATTGCTGTATTGCTGTATTGCTTTATTGCTTTATTGCTTTGTTTATAAAACACACTCTAACACACTAAAACACTAGTGTGTTAGTGTTAGAGTGTTTTAGTGTTAGTGTTTTACTGTTAGAGTGTTTTATAGTGTTTCAGTGGCTTTATTGCTTTATTGCTTTGTTTTTTTGTTTATAGAACACACTCTAACACTCTAAAACACTAAAACACTAGTGTGTTAGTGTTAGAGTGTTTTAGTGTTAGTGTTTTAGTTTTAGTGTTTTAGTGTTAGAGTGTTTTAGTGTTAGTGTTTTAGAGTGTTTTAGAGTGTTTTAGAGTGTTTTAGTGTTTTATTGGTTTATTGTTTAGTGTTTTAGTGGTTTAGTGTTTGTGTTTTATTGTTTGTGTTTTAGTGTTTTAGTGTTTTAGAGTGTTAGAGTGCTAGAGTGTGTTTTAGTGAGATGTTTGCCAGAAAGGTGCTATAGAGAGATGGGGTGCATTGTTGGTGAGTGGTAGTGAGGGAATTCATGGAGAAGGAGGAAATGGGGGAGAGGCTCCAAAACAGACCGTTGCACTATGTGCGTCCAGTTCTGAGATTTAAAGCACCCTCTCCCCGTCCCTGCACAAGAATGAACTTCATCTGTGCCCCATCCTCTGTGGCGCCCCTCCCCCTCCTGTAGATCTGCAGGTGAATGCGTCTTTTGTCATGTCTGAGGCTGACCGGGAGCAGGTGTGAATGGGTCACTGCCAGGGGCACTCTACATGACAAAGTGCCAGGATTGTTCTACATAGAAAAATAAACATTTTTAGTGTTTATTGGTTTATTGTTTTAGTGTTTTATTGTTTTAGTGTTTTATTGGTTTATTGTTTGTGTTTTAGTGCTTTATTGTTAGTGTTAGAGTGTGTTTTAGTGTGTTAGAGAGTTTTAGCGTTTTATTGTTTTAGCGTTTTATTGTTTCGTTTTATTGTTTTATTGTTTTATTGTTTTATTGTTTTATTGTGTTTTATAGTGTTTTATAGTGTGTTAGTGTTTTAGTGTGTTAGTGTTTTAGTGTGTTAGAGTGTTATAGTGTTTTAGTGTGTCAGAGTGTTTCAGTGTTTTAGTGTTTTATTGTTTTTAGTGTTTTAGTGTGTTAGTGCTTTAGTGTGTTAGAGTGTTTTAGTTAGAGTGTTTTAGTGTTAGTGTTTTAGTGTTAGTGTTTTAGAGTGTTTCAGTGTTTTAGTGTTTTATTTAGTGTGTTAGTGTTTTAGTGTTTTAGTGTGTTAAAGTGTTTTAGTGTTTTAGTGTGTTAGTGTTTTAGTGTGTTTTAGTGTTTTAGTGTTTTAGTGTTTTAGTGTGTTAGTGTTTTAGTGTTTTAGTGTTTTATTGTTTTTAGTGTTTTAGTGTGTTAGTGTTTTAGTGTGTTAGTGTTTTAGTGTGTTAGTGTTTTAGTGTGTTAGTGTTTTAGTGTGTTACAGTGTTTTAGTGTTAGAGTGTTTTAGAGTGGTTTATTGCTGTATTGCTGTATTGCTGTATTGCTGTATTGCTGTATTGCTTTATTGCTTTATTGCTTTGTTTATAAAACACACTCTAACACATTAGTGTGTTAGTGTTAGAGTGTTTTAGTGTTAGTGTTTTACTGTTAGAGTGTTTTATAGTGTTTCAGTGGCTTTATTGCTTTATTGCTTTATTGCTTAGTTTTTTTGTTTATAGAACACACTCTAACACTCTAACACTCTAAAACACTAAAACACTAGTGTGTTAGTGTTAGAGTGTTTTAGTGTTAGTGTTGTAGTTGTAGTGTTTTAGTGTTAGAGTGTTTTAGTGTTAGTGTTTTAGAGTGTTTTAGAGTGTTTTAGAGTGTTTTAGAGTGTTTTAGTGTTTTATTGGTTTATCGTTTAGTGTTTTAGTGGTTTAGTGGTTTATTGTTTGTGTTTTATTGTTTGTGTTTTAGTGTTTTAGTGTTTTAGTGTTTTAGAGTGTTAGAGTGTTAGAGTGTGTTTTAGTGAGATGTTTGCCAGAAAGGTGCTATAGAGAGACGGGGTGCATTGTTGGTGAGTGGTAGTGAAGAAATTCATGGAGAAGGAGGAAATGGGGGAGAGGCTCCAAAACAGACCGTTGCACTATGTGCGTCCAGTTCTGAGATTTAAGGCACCCTCTCCCCGTCCCTGCACAAGAATGAACTTCATCTGTGCCCCATCCTCTGTGCGCCCCTCCTGTAGATCTGCAGGTGAATGCGTCTTTTGTCATGTCTGAGGCTGACCGGGAGCAGGTGTGAATGGGTCACTGCCAGGGGCACTCTACATGACAAAGTGCCAGGATTGTTCTACATAGAAAAATAAACATTTTTAGTGTTTATTGGTTTATTGTTTTAGTGTTTTATTGTTTGTGTTTTATTGGTTTATTGTTTGTGTTTTAGTGCTTTATTGTTAGTGTTAGAGTGTGTTTTAGTGTGTTAGAGAGTTTTAGCGTTTTATTGTTTTAGCGTTTTATTGTTTCGTTTTATTGTTTTATTGTTTTATTGTTTTATTGTGTTTTATAGTGTTTTATAGTGTGTTAGTGTTTTAGTGTGTTAGTGTTTTAGTGTGTTAGAGTGTTATAGTGTTTTAGTGTGTCAGAGTGTTTCAGTGTTTTAGTGTTTTATTGTTTTTAGTGTTTTAGTGTGTTAGTGTTTAAGTGTGTTAGAGTGTTTTAGTTAGAGTGTTTTAGTGTTAGTGTTTTAGTGTTAGTGTTTTAGTGTTAGTGTTTTAGAGTGTTTCAGTGTTTTAGTGTTTTATTTAGTGTGTTAGTGTTTTAGTGTTTTAGTGTGTTAAAGTGTTTTAGTGTTTTAGTGTGTTAGTGTTTTAGTGTGTTTTAGTGTTTTAGTGTTTTAGTGTGTTAGTGTTTTAGTGTTTTAGTGTTTTATTGTTTTTAGTGTTTTATTGTTTGTGTTTTAGTGTTTTAGTGTTTTAGTGTTTTAGAGTGTTAGAGTGTTAGAGTGTGTTTTAGTGAGATGTTTGCCAGAAAGGTGCTATAGAGAGACGGGGTGCATTGTTGGTGAGTGGTAGTGAAGAAATTCATGGAGAAGGAGGAAATGGGGGAGAGGCTCCAAAACAGACCGTTGCACTATGTGCGTCCAGTTCTGAGATTTAAGGCACCCTCTCCCCGTCCCTGCACAAGAATGAACTTCATCTGTGCCCCATCCTCTGTGCGCCCCTCCTGTAGATCTGCAGGTGAATGCGTCTTTTGTCATGTCTGAGGCTGACCGGGAGCAGGTGTGAATGGGTCACTGCCAGGGGCACTCTACATGACAAAGTGCCAGGATTGTTCTACATAGAAAAATAAACATTTTTAGTGTTTATTGGTTTATTGTTTTAGTGTTTTATTGTTTGTGTTTTATTGGTTTATTGTTTGTGTTTTAGTGCTTTATTGTTAGTGTTAGAGTGTGTTTTAGTGTGTTAGAGAGTTTTAGCGTTTTATTGTTTTAGCGTTTTATTGTTTCGTTTTATTGTTTTATTGTTTTATTGTTTTATTGTGTTTTATAGTGTTTTATAGTGTGTTAGTGTTTTAGTGTGTTAGTGTTTTAGTGTGTTAGAGTGTTATAGTGTTTTAGTGTGTCAGAGTGTTTCAGTGTTTTAGTGTTTTATTGTTTTTAGTGTTTTAGTGTGTTAGTGTTTAAGTGTGTTAGAGTGTTTTAGTTAGAGTGTTTTAGTGTTAGTGTTTTAGTGTTAGTGTTTTAGTGTTAGTGTTTTAGAGTGTTTCAGTGTTTTAGTGTTTTATTTAGTGTGTTAGTGTTTTAGTGTTTTAGTGTGTTAAAGTGTTTTAGTGTTTTAGTGTGTTAGTGTTTTAGTGTGTTTTAGTGTTTTAGTGTTTTAGTGTGTTAGTGTTTTAGTGTTTTAGTGTTTTATTGTTTTTAGTGTTTTAGTGTGTTAGTGTTTTAGTGTGTTAGTGTTTTAGTGTGTTACAGTGTTTTAGTGTTAGAGTGTTTTAGAGTGGTTTATTGCTGTATTGCTGTATTGCTGTATTGCTTTATTGCTTTATTGCTTTGTTTATAAAACACACTCTAACACATTAGTGTGTTAGTGTTAGAGTGTTTTAGTGTTAGTGTTTTACTGTTAGAGTGTTTTATAGTGTTTCAGTGGCTTTATTGCTTTATTGCTTTATTGCTTTATTGCTTAGTTTTTTTGTTTATAGAACACACTCTAACACTCTAACACTCTAAAACACTAAAACACTAGTGTGTTAGTGTTAGAGCGTTTTAGTGTTAGTGTTGTAGTTTTAGTGTTTTAGTGTTTGAGTGTTTTAGTGTTAGTGTTTTAGAGTGTTTTAGAGTGTTTTAGAGTGTTTTAGTGTTTTATTGGTTTATTGTTTAGTGTTTTAGTGGTTTAGTGGTTTATTGTTTGTGTTTTATTGTTTGTGTTTTAGTGTTTTAGTGTTTTAGTGTTTTAGAGTGTTTCAGTGTTTTAGTGTTTTAGTGTTTTAGTGTTTTATTTAGTGTGTTAGTGTTTGAGTGTTTTAGTGTGTTAAAGTGGGTTTGTGTTACTATCCTTGTGGGGACTTGAGTATGATAACACACTCACGCTGTGGGGACTTGATTGCACTGTGGGGACCTGAACCCAAGTCCCCACAAGGTAAAGTCTACTAAATGATTGGAAATGACTTCAGAAACATCTGTGCCAATTTTTACAACTTAAAAAAAAATTGCCTTGTGGGGACCTGTGTTTCACCATGTGTGTTTATTTCTTTGCTCAGCTCTGCCCCTGTAGACTGGTGGTGGTACTGCAGCCTCAAACACACTTAGCATATTAAACACACTTTCTCTATCAGCAGAAAGAAGAATCGTTTTAAAGGTTACATTTTGCTGAAAACAATGATCTTGTGACCATCTCTCTGTTTATTAAAATACTGTACAATTAAAATGAAAGCCATGACTTTGTATTTTCTGCATTTAAGAATGTTTTTTAGCTGCTTTTAGAGAATTATACTAACCAATTTCATCTAGTTTCTTGCATTAACAGTACATGTTAGATTTACTGTTTCATGTGATAAAGCAATTACTGATTGCAGTTTAATCATTTAATGGAACTGAAACATGTCTGTCACATATTTTACAACACAACGTAACTTCTGTCCTTATGTTTTTGTAGTTAAGTAGAGGGAATTGCTGTTCACTTTGTATTTAAATTTTAGTAGTGGGAATTTGGAAACTTTTAAATGAAGTAATTTTTTTACATATTAGTATGCTACATTGAAGACTCTTATGATTTTATGGCAAAATATTCTTTGCACAATGTTTATGGCGTTCTAAGGAAACAGTTCATGTTTTCACTTTGCCCACTTCCACATGGAAAGTATGGTATTTGTGACAATTATGATGCACGTCTCGCATGCAGTGGATGGCTGGGAGAAGCGGGCTAGTTGTACATGCTGTCAAGCCCCAAAAGCAGACTTCCGTCACAAGACATGGTCCTCTCCGTGCCTCAAGCCCTTCTGTTAGGGAGTGACACTGGAGATTTCTGTGGTCCTGCAGCATAACATTGAACTGGGCCCCTGAGAGGTATTACTGGAATTATTGGAGGGAATCGGTGAGTTACGGGCTGAGAGGAGATTCATTGGGGTGGTGTCACTGGTGGCGAAAAGAGATATAGCCCACTACCGGAGGCGCCTGGATGTGTGGCAGAGGGGTGTCGACTGGTGTGTGCGCCCATCTACAAGGCCTGTGATTGCCCTCAAAAGCATAAATAGAAATGGGGAAAATGGTGTGCTCATTACGGACTGCTTTTGTAATGCTATATTGTGGTTGGGGAACTGCCAGTGCCCCTGTATCAGACCCAGTGGAAAGTTAATTCATTATTGTACTTATATGTGGATGTAGCTGTGTAATACACAAATGTAATAACATTTTGTTATTTAAAAAAATTATATTTACATATATATTTATTAAAGACTTTGATATAACGTTGTTCTAACTGAAATATTAAGAGCTTGGTTTAAAACGAAACATTACCAACATTGTAAGGATGGATGGTAATGTTGGTCTTGCAGAGGTTCAAACATGTGACCTGTAGTTCACAGATGTCAGTAAAAAGTGTTTAACTCACTGAGCCAAATTGCATCTCACCTACAGATGGTCAGTTCCACATTAGTGCTCTATGAAGATGACTTCACTGGTGTATATTCACTGCCATAGTGGCTTGATAAACCTGATAACATTCCAGAAATTGCCTGCCCCCTAAGTCCACAGCTAGAGCAATCAATGCATCATCATCATATGTGAAACCTGTTCTTCTTGAACTGTAATATCATGCCTAATGTGTTCTGACCCTGACCTTAACTACCCTCTTCCCAGTCAGTAATCAGAAATATGACTTACATTTTCTACAGAAGAGAGATGGCACAGTAAAAAAGCAGTGCAGAAAAATGCACGAAAAAACACCTGCTGATCAAAATAATGCTTGCCCTGTCTATTTTTTTTATACACCGAGGGCTTTGAAGCTTATTTTCAGACAGACTCTATTTGGTGCAGTCTTGTATTGTTAATGCCGTTTTTTGCTAAAGATGCCTTCCCTTGTCTGGGTTTTTCCTGCATTTAAATATGTGTAGATTTGTATTCCTGTTGTGCACAAAGCACTTCTACCCCACCCACCAAATCTTGAACGGAGGTATTATAGGGGAAAGTTTCACACATTTTCATATTCTGAACAGTAAAATTAACAGGTGGGGAAATGCCAGAGATGCAGTCAGGACAAAAGCGTGGTTTTTGTTCTGTTTCTAGGGCAAGTCCCGGTTTTGTGCACTGAGTGGACTTCGGGTAAGCCTTCCTCAGCCACTGCTGTGCAACTTTGTCAATCGCAGCTATTGGCTGTCAGGTGTACGTTCCACCACCGAGTGGTCATACGTTAAAGCACAAGGCGAAATATACTTTATTAAAATGCAATATCACGCTTTTTTCGCACATTGTAAATACATTTCAAAATATTTGTTTTGTTCCTTTACCACAGCACTCCCCCTTCCACTTACTGCAAATAGGTGTTCCTTCCACTCTGTAACAAAGAAAACTTTTTCTTTTCTGCCCTGGAGTATTAGGATGAGCAGTTAATTCGACGGCCACATGTCTCCGCCTTCACAATGTCCAAAGCATTGTGGTTATGGAAATATCCTATGGAAAATCAGTTCGCAGTTGCTCGTATTCTCAACTTCCCACAGCTGTTCTTTCCCAGAATAACAGAAACAACTAAATTAGGTTGTTAAATAATTTTAAAATAATGATCGTGGGAACACTAATTTTTTTTAAAAAGCAAACAGTAGATTTCTAGGACAATTTTCTTGCGCGCAGGATTTGTATTAAATCATGTAGTACTTCAGGATTGTCCTAATATGAGAAGAACACATACATTTTGTGTACCATCACAGAGGCCTTTTTCTTTGAAAGATAAGAACCCGTTCAGTGCCCCATGCACTGTGGCAGCCCTCCCCCAAACACAGGTTGATGTAGGCAGGGGGTGATGAGAGCCTCCGTTGTCATGGCCACGGCTGAGAATCAGGTGTGAATGGGCCTCTCCCAGGTTCAGCATAACAAAGGCCCGAGAGACTGACCCTCCCAGCTCCATCTCGGTCTGCTTCACACCCCGGCAGCAGTAAGTGTTCGCAAGGGCGCAAGCTACTCAAGGCTTTATGGAAATGTAACTGTGGGGAGAGGAGATCGAAGAGAACTCAACTGATGTTTCAGGCTGAAATTTGCTTCCTCCAAATGAAGTTGCCAGTAGGAGCAGTTAGTACGTAAAACACGCTTTCCGTAAACTGCAGTAGCAAAGTATTTCTTTAACTTTCTTCTACTTTTCAAAAACAGTCAGAGTAATTCATAGACAGGTGTTCAACAAGTGGACAGCAAGCACACTATTTAAAGCACCTTGTGAAGCCTATTTCTTTGCTTGATAACAAATTACATTTTTCAATCGAAACCGTCTTTCTCCACAGTCTGTGATGTTGCCAACTTCTAGTCATTAATACTGAACCCAGATGAAAATGGAAAATATTTAAGGGTATAAAAAAATCAATTATGAATGTGATAAACTTAAACAGGGTGTTACAAGAGGTCTGTGCATTCAGACGCATAGAATCATTAGTATTTTAAACAAAAAACGATTTATTTATATACAATGCTAAATGTCTGTAAAGTGCTGCTGACTTTTGCACCTGGACCCCTGGGTTTTAAAGTCACTTCTGCACATAAATTTGCAGTCAGAGCAAACCTCTTTATCTCCCCTCTTAACTGTGCTGCTATTCTCTAATTTCCTAACACATTTTGGGGCATATTATCAAGAAACGGTGTTAAAGTTATCGCCGCTTTAGCGGCAGAAAATTGCCGCTAAAGCGGCGATAATGGGCTTGATAATATGCCCTTTAGAATTCCAGTAGAAGCCCATGTTCTGGTGTCAACATGGGCTTCTATTGGAATTCTCACGGGCATATTATCAAGCCCATTATCGCCGCTTTAGCAGCAGTTTTCTGCCGCTAAAGCGGCGATAATTTTAACGCCCTGCTTGATAATATGCCCCTTTGTTTTTCTAATCCAGTCACTACTGGTCTTGCACCTATTTTTGTTTGAGAAGCTTCTAATACAATACAAGTGTTCTCTGCACAGCATTCCACTGTTCCTGGACATTATGAGGTCTATTACGATGTCGGGCGGACCGCCACCACTCGCACGGCGGTGGCGATCCACCCGACATCATCTCCCACCCGCCTCCCATTTCCCCCCTGCCCTATCATGATGGCGGAGGTACCACGGAGGACGGGAAGACCGTCCGCCACTTTGCCACCCAGTCGACGAGTCGATCCGGCGGAAAAGGGATGAATATGGAGGCGGTGTCTGTTAGATACCGCCATCCATATTACAATGGCAGCGGAAAGCAGCAGGAAAGGCATGCAGATTCCTCAGTTGGGGGCCCTTTGCGGGCCACCAGGATGTTGAGGGGCTGGGGGGGCACATGGGTGGTACCTATGGTACCCTCCTGCATTTGCATGTACCAAGTGGCAGGCACCGCGCAGTGCCTGCCACGTTGTGCATGCAAATGCACAAATGCCTTTTTTGCATTGCGGCGGGTGCTGCTGACAGGACCGGCCGCCGCAATGCAAAAAATGCGGAATGCGCCTGCCAGTGTTGCGCGCACATCCTAATTGCAAATGCCGGACCGCCGCACACATAGTGGGTGGTCCCATTTCCTGGGGCAATGGCGGGCGGACAAAGTCCGCTCACCATCGTAATAGACCCCTACATGTTTGCACTTAATTGAACACTAAGAAATATCTGATAATAGAACTTGATTTTGCTAATGGATAGCATTCATACACAGAAGATGGGAACATAAGCATCATGGACAGAGGAATTCACAGACATGAGACAGGAGAACATAGACATAGAAAGACTGAAAATGGGTGAATGTGGGAAGACACAGATATACACCAACACAGGGAGACAGGAAAGCAGACAGGAAGATAGGGAAAAATTACAAGGGAAAACCTAGATCACATAGGTAGGGGAGGTCACAGACGAAGGCATACACTAATTTAGAGAGACATGAAAAGCAAGACACAGACACATGAAGACCAGGGGAGATCATGCAGTGGGCAATCAAGTGAAGATAGAATGGACCAAAGGGAGCCACGAAATCAGAAAGACATGAATATGGGAGGCATTTGCTTTTCAAATACCATTTAATGTAACATAACTTACAATTATTCCTAACCATGCCGAATAAGTATCTGGTTGATCAAAAGCAAAGAAATGTTGGTACAGTCCACTAAAAGTTTAAAAACACTGCAGGGTAGGGGTTTTGGAGGTTTTCCCATTAAATATATTTCATTCCAGCAATAACGACTTGGTAATGTAAAATGCAAAATCAGTAGACACACTGAAAAATGTTTAAGATGTGCCATTGAAGGTACTGCAGCTCTGGCTAGAACTACTGGTATTTTTCACGAAAAGTACAGCAGCACCACTTTTAAGACATTTCAGTATTATTCAATAAACTTATGGGAGGCTCAGCCTTACTGAAAAGTGTTTGTACTAAATATGAAATTGCAACTGACTTGCTGACAAATTATTGAATGCCAGTGCAGAGTTGTCTTTTTCATCCTCCTGAACCAATAATGCTAAAATTCCAATACTGAGTTTAGAATACACATTGCAATATTCCCTTCAGTATTCCTAAATCTTAAATGAAATCAGTTTAAATATTTCTATATCAATGGTTTTACATTAAAATAGGCTTCATTACGATAGTTTAATGAAATGCACAGAGTATCTTCAAAGGCTGACCCAAGGACATTAAGTCATTATAGCTTAACAACTCATATATATCCACAAGTGTTTGTTGAGCCTTAAATTAATCAAATTACCTTTACAATTATGTACTAACATAAGTATTATAAGATGTCTTACGAATGAAAATCTGTTAGTTTATCATATTTTTTATACTCCTTTATAAGCAGGAGATTTTAGTCAGAGAATATCTGTTCTCACCTGGTGACAAAAGTTTGTCCTGCATCATTACTTATTTGGTAGTACTGCTAAGAACTGTTAGTACTGGCAAAAGTATAGCACCAGCAATGAGAAGTGTTGACGTTGCTTCATAAAATGTTATGCATCCCAGCTGAGGAGAGTGCAGTGATGGTGAAGACATGATGGGTACCTGAAATATATTTCATATAAGCAGCCTATCAGTAGCCTGACTCAATAAGACTCAGAGGTGTGCCTGGTTATTCAAGAGCCCTTCCCAGCCCTGTGAAGCTACGAGAGGCCATGTTTTCAGTTTCCTGCACATGCATGCTTCAATGCCTCCTACAGTTACAGTGCATACATCAGACTCAGCACGTGAATGTCTGTCCAATCTGGTTAGGCAGCTGTCTAAACACTGCTACTACTGGGCTTCAGTGTACTAGGACTGCTACATATGGTGGAAAAACGGAGTTCTTCTTTTCCTAGGAGGTGTTACATCGTGGAACTAACTTGGTGGTGTACCTTTGGAGGAAAACAACACTTCTTCAGTTTGTATGCTAGCTGTTTGGTGAGGAGGTATTTCTGTGGCCCCTGTGCTCAGTACACAGGTGGGTATCGTAGCCACCCAGACCACATGCTGGTTGTGAAGCCAGTTTCAGCAGCAAAATAAATCTGAGGCTTTCCCAACAAAGGATTATACATTTGTTATTTATTTTCTAGCGTAAAACTTGTTTTGCACATGATAGTTGCCTAAATGTAACGCAAAGCAGCATGAAGCACTGCATCAACGGAACATTACATAGGTGCTACATAGGCATTCCCATGCAACCAACCATGCTTTTTGATGCAAAACCCTATCTACTATCGGAAGCAGACAGGGTTTTGCATCAAAAATTAACACCACTTTAAAGCAGGCATTAAAAGGAGAAATGTTTTCATTTACTTTGCATGTGTGCTGCAGAGTACAACACAC
The DNA here is from genome assembly GCF_964204655.1 of Triturus cristatus. NCBI lineage: Eukaryota > Metazoa > Chordata > Amphibia > Caudata > Salamandridae > Triturus > Triturus cristatus. The sequence goes on from NC_140593.1 coordinate 775,351,671, forward strand.
TAACAAGGAGTAGGAAAAGTTTCAAAGTAAGTCCAAGCATAGTATTTGGTAATGGAAAGAACCCTTTGCTGTATAAAATCCATGCTAGACTCACGCATACACCCTTGCACTATGGAGCAACGGTGTGTGTGTGTGGTGCTAGGCAGCAATATTTTGCGCCTGCATTATAAAGAGGGAAGGAGAGTGCCATATCTCTGTAGAAATGGTACACTCCTGCTTTCTCCCTGTCACGCAGCGCAGCACAGCATTTTTGGCTGTTGCACTCTGTTGGATGACACTTTCATGAATCTGGTCCTCAGTCTTTTGTAAAAGAGATTTGTTTCCTGGTAAAAGCAAAGCTTATGACTAAGCATTCAATGCAGAAAAAACATGACTTTTTTTTTATCTGATTCAAACTCAATTCAAGTGCACTTTTTTGTTGTAAATAGATGAAGATGATGGTAGATAACCTGTTCCTTCCTCTTGATTCAGGCACTGCTTCATTTGCACATCTGAAAGCCGTGTTTGGATAGAGTGTAATGTGGATTTTTGGGGGGCAAGGGAAATTTATGGTTTAGGGTGGGTATGGGTTTTTGGTTGATAAAGGAATTTTTAAGGATTAGAGTGGGTGTGTGTTTTTGGGTGGTAAGGTACTTTTTCGGGTTTAGGTTGGGTATAGTTCTTTGGGGGGCCAGTGAATTTTTATGGGGTTAGGGTGGGTATGGGTTTCTGATTGGCAAGGGATTTTTTAGGGTTTAGGTTGGGTATGGTTTCTCGGGTGGAAAGGGAATTTAAGGTTTAGGGTGGGTGTGAAATTTTGGGGGCAAGGGAAATGTTATGGTTTCGGGTGGGTATGGGTTTTTGGGTGATAAGGGAATTTTTAGGGTTTAGGTTGGGTATGGATTTTTGGGTGGTAATACATTTCTTAGGGTTTAGGCTGGGTATGTGTTTTGGGTGGTAATGAATCGTTTAGGTGTAGTGTTTGTATGGGTTTTTGGGTGACAAGGGATTCTTCAGGGTGGGTATGGGTTTTTGAGGAGGCAAGTGAATTTTTAGGGTTTAGGGTGGGTGTAGGTTTTCGAATGGTAAGAGATTTTTTTAGGATTTAGGGTGGGTATGGGTTGCAAGGGAATTTTTAGTTTTTAGGGTGGGCGTGAGATTTGTGGTGTCAAGGGATATTGTAGATTTTACAGTGTGTATGGGCCTTTGGTTTGCAAGGGAATTTTTAAGGTTTAAGGTGTGTGTGGGTATTTGGGTGGAAAGGGATTTTTTAGGGTTGAGGGTGGACATGGGTTTTTGGTGTCAAGAGAACATTTAGGGTATAGGGCTGGTATGGGTTTTTTATGTGGTAATGAATCATTTAAGGTTGATTGTTTGTATAGGTATTTGGGTCACAGGATTTTTTATGGTGGGTATAGGTTTTTGGGTGGCAAGTGAATTTTTGGGCTTTAGGTGGGTATAAGTTTTTGAGTGGTAAGGGATTTTTAGGGTTTAGGGGGGAATGTGTTTTATGGGTTTCAAATGAATTTTTTGCATTTAGTATGGGTGTGGTATTTTTGGTGGCAAGGAATTTTGTAGGCTTTATGGTGTGCATGGGTTTTTGAGTCACTAGGGGATTTTTAGGGTTTAGGGTTGGTGTGGGCTTTTTTGCAGCAAGGGCATTTTTAGGGTGAGGTATAGGTTTTTAGGTGATAAGGGCTTTTTAGGGTATAGGGTGGGTATGTTTTTTTGGTTGGCAAGTGAATATTTAGGGTGGGTGTGGATTTTTGGGTGGCAAGGGACATTTTACGGTTTAGGATGGGTATGGGTTTTTAGGTGCAAGGGAATTTTTTGGGTTTAGTGTGGGTATAGGTTTTTGGGTGGCATGGGAATTTTCTGCATTTAGGATGGGTGTCGGTTTTTAAGTGGCAAACAAATTTTTAATGTTTAGAGTGGGTGGGATTTTTGGGGGGGGCAAGGTAAATTCATGGTTTTGGGTGGGTATGGGTTTTTGGATGATAAGTGAATTTTTAGGGATTAGAGTGGATGTGTGTTTTTGGGTTGTAAGTACTTTGCGGGCTTAGGTTGGGTATGGTTTTTTGGGCGGCCAGTGACTTTTTATGGGGTTAGGGTGGGTAAGGGATTTTAGGAGGTGAGGGATTTTTTAAGGGTAGGGTAGGTATGGGTTTTTGGGTGGCAAGGGAATTTTTGGGGTTAGGGTCACAAGGAATTTTTAGGGTTTAGCGAGTCAAGGTAAAGATTTGCGCTGCAACGGCATGCGGGGTAATGACATGCGTTGTAACGTCATACAACCATCTCTCAGTTATCTGACTCTACGCACGTTAATTTACACAACATTTTGTGTCAGAGCTTCTGGAGAATTGCTGCAATGCAGCACAAATTCTGATTCAGAGTTCACTAACTTCAGCGGGACAGGCACGAGATGCAAATGCATCCTTGCACATAACAATAGGGCCATTAGCATCACAAGAGACCTGTGTGCTCTTAATCCTAGAAGTCTGGCACCTTCCCAGACGGGGGGATGGAGCTTGCGGCTAACAAAAAACCTTCCTGGGTTCCTGGGAGGCCACATAGGATGACATTGACTTAAGACCCTGATGGCAACAAGGATAGGGCTGAGGCGTTCAAACAAAGGCTGTGTCTGAACACAGATTTGATCCCTCTGCTGTTTTATAATAGCAACAATTAAGCAAAGTGTTCAATTCAAATGGAAGGGCTTATTTTACTATGCACTTTCTTATATTTTTAGTAAATGAACTGCAGATTTTTCATAGCTTGTGTAAAGGGAAAGGCTTTAATGTCTCATAGAGACCTCCACAAGGTGAACACTAATATTTACTGTATTGCGTTTTTATAAACTGCTGACATCTTACACAATTTGCAATAAAATGGAGATATTTGGGGAAGGAAAGAATGACCAGATGAGGAACCTGAAAATATTAGGTGGAGATCATGGAGCGACATGACAGAAGACAACATGGGATGTTGGGGAGTGCGATAGGACGAGGAGAAAATCTGGGAAGTGTATGGAACTGGATGAGTGCACATAGGAAGTAGAAAGAGCCGTGAAAGCAAGGAGTGAAAGGGCTGAATCAGGGAGAGAATTACAAGAATGGCATGGGAAATATGTAAGGTGATTCAGATGGGGAGCTTTGGGTGATTGTTTAAGGAGAAGAGGCACCTTACATCTAACATTTGCAAACACCCAAGAGGGAGATTAGAGAGTTAAGAAGGAGATGTATTATCAAACGGAACTGCATATTGAAGACCTGATTACGGGTAGTGTGGTCCAGGGAGTTCAGAAATACTGTACCAGAATGACCATTTCTGGCTTGTTTTTTCCTCCCCTGTTCTTAGGTCCCGAACAGGAACTAAATGCATGGACCGTAATTATCAATCCATTTTTAACTTGCAGATAAGTCATGATTCTGGGCCAGTTTCCATGCCCATTTTGCTCTGCTTTGAGCAGGAATGAAACATGCATGGAAATGTGGTTTTACTGAGTGCATTTGTGCACCTGGTAAAATTGAAATTAGATGGGGTGGTATCTCCCTGTGGATAACAAACCACTTGACTTGTAATCAACCCAATAGTGACTTTTTAAGTGTGAGAGAGAGAAAACATCCCAGAGTGAAAACGTCCATAAATGTATCAAATATCATCAGTTTAAATATATGGAGTTGTCCCCTATGAAAAGGATAGAGCTGTGAATTAAGTAAAAATAAATTTTGAGAATGATAAAACTCAGGCTGGATTTGGGAAGGGGTAGGATGACCTAGGAAAGGGGTAATTTAAAATTGATTGCCTTCCCTTTCCAGCATTCATCATTTTTTGTTGGCTATGTAATAATTTATATGTATGCATGTATATGGTAATGTACAGGGTCGATGACAAGCATAGAGGGCCTGATTTAGATCTCGGCGGATGGAATGTTCCATCAAAAACATGACGGATATCCCATCCTCATTATTATGATCTCAATAGCATATAATGGGATCGTAATACGGCGGATGGGATATCCATCATGTTTGTGACAGAGTATTACCCTCCACCAAGATCTAAGTCAGGAGCAAAGTCAACCACTCATAGGAGAGACAGCTGGGTTGTGAACAGTTAAAGCAGTGCGATGTAGTGTTTCGTAAAGAGGTGAGGCTTCAACTCTTTACAAAATTGAAGCAGCGTTGGTGCGTTTCTGAAGGATATAGGGATGTTGTTCCAAATCCTGGGGAGTATACTTGGAAAAGGCATAATGCCTTATGCCTTTTCTTAATTACATTCCTTATTCTGCAGTCTGATGGTATCCTGGCTGTACATGTACTAAAAACCTCCAGAGATAGTGAACTTTGTAAAAGACACAGCTGGTTTTGAAGATGGTGCAGGCCAGCAATGGCACCCAATGTGATTCCATTAGGATGAAAGTGATGTGATCATATTTCTTCAGGCCCTGGATAGGATGTGCTATGGTGTGCTATGGTGTGTAGGATGCTCTTAAAGGGTGCCAGTGGGGAGTCCAGGAGGCCATGGCGTCACCATATTCATGCAAGATTAAGAAGACTTCAACAGCAGTTTTGAAGTTGCTTTCAGGAAGAAACAGTTTCCCTTTTTTCGGAAGAGAGAGCTAGAACCAGGCCACTTTTTTTGGTAATGTGTTCCTTGAGGATGTGGTTGGTGTGCAAGGTGAATCAAAGTGCCTACTGAAATCTGACTTTTCGATGTCTCTAACCCCACTATTGCTAGGCCCGTCCCTACAGGCTATAAGATTCTTTGCAAAGACAGATCGTTGGGGGAAGGGGGGGCGTGGCAATTTTCAGGCATGACTTAGATTGTTCCCAAATCTCTACTGAAACTATTGTCTACAGAGTTTCTAGGTTTTCGCTGTATCATTTCCCCTCACCAGAGCATCGCTGGGTTTTTGATCTGTAGGCCCCCGGGTGCCATCAGTAATTTTATTCCTTCACTTAATTCAGCCACCCCTTCGTTGGCCATAAAATACAATAACTGTCTTATTTTAGGGGACTTTAACATACACATGGATCACGATAAAGATCCCCATGTTAAACTTTTAATGGAAATGTTGCAGTTATTTCCTTGGCTACTCGTGTGAAGGGCCACACCTTGGACCAAATTTTTCATAATTTCAATTTAACAGTCAGTTCTCCCCTTCCTATCACCTGGTCTGACCACGCTCTGCTTAACTTTGACATCCCCCTTGCTGCTGTTGCTTCCCCGGCAACTTCGGTGCAAATATCCTCCATAACAGGGCCTTTCATAAGATTTCTATTCCTGCATTAGCAGAAGCCCTTAATTGTTCCTTACCTAGGCTGATGTACACGGCTGACCAGGATGCTCTCCAATTTGATTGGTGGCTTCGTTCCAACATCGAGGCCGCTGCCCCGGATACTACCCGTTCTCCAAAAAGGTCAACCTCTCCGGCTTCCCGGTATTGTAATCGCCTTGGAGATAGTAAAAGGAACTTTAGGATAATGGAACGGCAGTGGTGAAAAAATTACCTTCCCGAGGACACAAAGGCGTATAAAGATAGCCTAAAATCTTATCATACTATGGTTAAAAGGGCCAAGACCGACTTTTATAAACTAAGAATTGATAATGCCCAAAATAGGAGCAAAGACATTTTTAGGATAGTTAAATCCATTACTTCTCCAAAAGCGTGTGCTACGACAGGGCCTCGCACAGAGGAATGGGAAAAGAAGATTGCCGAATTTTTTCATGGGAAAGCTTCCCTGATCCAACTTGCACTCTCTAACATAACTGAGGATGAGTTGAACTTCTACAATAATGCTAACTGTAACTCCCACATTTCTGATCGTCCACTCTTTTCCATTTTCCCTGAGTTTCGGCTAGAAGAATCTTTGTCTCTTCTTCAAAGTATCAAGTCAGGCTCCCCTTCTGATCCCTGTCCAACTAATATTCAGTCTCAGATCGCTTTTACAATCAATCCAATTGCTTATCAGCTTTTTAATACTTCCCTTTCCACTGGCATAATGCCTAAATCATGGAAGCATGCTAAGATTGTGCCCTTGCTAAAGAAGACTAACGCGGATCCAACAGATCCTAGTAATTATAGGCCAATTTCCTTGCTTCCGGCCCTTTCAAAGGTCTTGGAGAAGTTTGTAAACAAAGTTTTGCAAGAACATATTGAAGAAGGGAAGCTTCTCCATGAATCCCAGTCTGGATTCAGGGCCAACTTCAGCACTGAGTCTGCGTTGTTGGAAGTTACTGAGTTTATCAGGGGTACACTGGATGCGGGAGGCAAGGCCGTTCTGATACTGCTTGATCTGTCAGCGGCCTTTGATGCGGTTCCACATGAGAGGCTTTTAAATAGACTTAAGAACATTGGCCTCGGTGGGACCGTCCTCAAGTGGATGTCTTCCTATTTGGAAAATAGATCTCAGGACATCTGGCTTTCACCCTTCTCCTCTCCAGTCCCTGCTATCAATGTTGGCGTCCCTCAAGGCTCTATTCTTAGCCCAACCCTTTTTAATATCTACCTCTCTCCCTTAGCATTCTTGGTGGAGGAAGCGAGCGGCAAAATTGTCTCTTATGCTGATGACATGCAGCTTATCTTCTCGTGTGTTAAAGGCTCTGACTTTGATGGGGCAATGATTAATTCCTGCCTCTCGAAGGTTTTTAATTGGCTCAAGGTAAACCAGCTGAAATGCAATCCGGACAAGACGGAAGTGGTTTTCTTTGGTGGTCATGAGACACCTGACTGGAGCTCTTGGTGGCCCAAGGATTTGCCACCTCGGCCCGTTGAAAAAGAGAAAGTAAAAAATCTAGAAATAATCATTGACAAATCATTGTCTATGCGTCCTCAGATACAGCACCTCTCAGGCGTTTGCTTCTGTTTACTCCGAATGTTGAAAATAAGTTTGCCGCTCCTACCGCTGGAGAGCAGAAGGATCTCGTGTGACATCTAAGCTCAACTATGTCAATTGTCTATACCTTGGTATCCCTAAATCTCTGACCCAGCGTGTGCAAGTGGTCCAAAATGCGGCTGCCAGTCATCACACGATCTAGTCCTAGAACCTGCATGACCCCGGTTCTTAAATCTTTGCACTGGCTCCGTATCAGGCTGTGACCATCTTTTTTAAAGCTTTCCACAAGGTTGGTGCTGAGTACTTTAATAAATGTGTCAACCGATATTTAACGTCCAGACCCTTGCGGTCCTCCAATACTAATTTGGCCACTCTGCCCAAAATACATCTTACTCGTACTGGCAGCAGATCCTTTGGTTTTCTGGGTGCACAATTATGGAACAGCCTGCCGGAATCCTTGAGGTTTGACCCTAACTTACTTTCTTTTAGAAAGAGCTTAAAGAGATGGTTGTTTAAAATATTGGCTCCTTCACTCCTCCCTTATCGCCGCGCAAGCGCCAGGACACTCTTGTTTGAGTAGCTGTGTGCTCTACTAAATACCCATTTTCATTTCATTTCAATTCAAAGTGACTTGGCATTCGTTGAAAGGTTGAGCTCAAAGCTGTCAAGGTTCAAGTCATTGAGCCAGGTTGGTATGGTGTCAGAGGCGTTGCTGCATTCCTATCTGAAGCATTAATTCAATAAGCTAGTGCATGCTGGCAGATGCAGTGAATGAAATTCAGTTCAAACATTTGCACTAATGTTCTAGATTACAATGCTTTGTACAGAAGTTACTGGACACCCAGTTTACCTGGTAGTTTTGGATGTTGCTTCTTCCTGTGTGTTGCATCTATGCACCTTTGTGTACTTCTTTCCCCCTTGCAATCTATGTTGCTCTCTGTCGTCCGTGTGCTTCTTCCTATCCCCTTCTGGTTATGCTAACCCTTGTGTACTTCCCTCTGTTGCTTTGTCACCCATGTGCTTCTCCCCCAACCACTCCATGTTGTTGTATTGCTTGTTGCTCCTACTTCCCAACTTTGGACTCGGTGTTGCTTCCCCACGCCATCCTCTCTTGCTCATTTATTTTCCTTTCCACCCCTGTACTCTCCCATTGACTTCTGGCCTGTATGCTTCTCTCTCGCCCACTCCATGTTGGTCTCTTGCCGATTGCTTCTTATTCCCTCACCTGTGCCCTTGTATTGCTCCAGCCCTCCCATATTGCTTCCTCTGTCCTGTGTTGCGCCCCTACCCACTTAAAAAATTACTTTTGTACGTTTGTTTTCTATTTAGCTACAAATTCAACATGGTTCTGCATTAGAACATAAAAAATAGCACCTGCTTCGTTTTGTAGGTGTATGCCTACAAAAGTATGTGGGGAGCGGCTGTGTCAAAGGTCTGGGGTGATCATGGGAGATGGGGCAGCTTGACAGAGAGAAGGTCCAGGAAAGCAGGTACAGTGGAGGAGGGAGGCAGGAAAACAGGTGCCACAGGGAAGGCAGGAAAAAGAATGACTGGTGGGGGTTGGGGTGTGGAAAACAAGTAAAGGTGAAGTAAGGAGAGGGAGGGGCAAGCAGACGTGTGTCACAGAGAGAGGGTGGTCACAGAATGGCAGACATCAGAGAGGTTGGGGAATTTTCTTTTTCTTTTTTGCAGATCTTGAAATCACAAAATCTTACAGGATCAACATAAGAGTTAATATCTAAAGATGTGCATCTCCCCTCTCACCTTCTCCTACATCCATGTGCCATACCATGAGTGTGTTGCTGCTGACTAAATCCCAAGGACTGCGACCTTCGCTTAAAAAATTGCTTCACTGACTGCGCAGGAAAGAGAAACAGCTCTGTTGGAGGTGTCGACCCACTTTGTGAAGGCCTGTGAGCCTTCAGACATTCATCCCACTGGTGTACCATCTTCTTGCTGTGACTTCAGCTGCCCAAACTGTGAGAGTCCGTCTATCTGTCTACTCCACGCCCGCCCCTTCCCAACCCAAACTCATCCCATTATTACCAGGAGTAAAAAACTCTCTATCCCCTGGAGACGTTCCAACAGGTCGAACCAACAGGAATTTAACAGGGGTAAAATTATTCGTGATTAGCATTGGGACATGTGGCATTTTGGGTGGATTAAGCTTCATAATCCACACGTATTGCCTGATGATTTTGGAGGGCGAAACTTGTAGTAGGAGATAATTTTCCAACTTAGTAAATAACAAGCCCTGCTTTGTTTTATATTGTGCAGTACTTATCTCCAAACACCTTAAGTCAGTTAGAAAGACGATCTAAGACTGTACTATGAAATCGTCTGCCCATAGGAAACCAGACATAGCACTTTGACCTGTTTTGATTTTTGCTCTCAAGAGCTACATAGCCCCTTCAGAAACGCTTGTCGACCTCGAACAAAGTATAGATATAGTTTATCCACAGACTCTTAAGTGGCAATTCTAATGTGACCTCAAATACAAAATCTTACTAAGCATTTTTATTTGATATAGGGAAGGTCTCTTTATAAATGCCATAACAATAAATGAGCATTCTAATTATTGAAAGTGCTACATTGTTAGCTGAGCCTAATCATTCTTCGCTGAAACCATTATTTAGGAATTAGCCTTTGCTGGTTGACCTTGGTACCCCTTGAAAGTCAAAATCCTAAACACAAGGGGCCTTATTTATGAGCCCTTGCGTCACTTTTGCACCACCAGTGGCGTAAAAAATGTGCCTTGTTGTGTCATATTTACAAAGTGATGCATCTAGGTAGATGTGTCACTTTGTAAACCCCTGCACCACATTATACCTGCGCCAGGTATAATGTATCCAAGGGGGCCTTTTGATGCAAGAAAGGGTCGTAGAAGTGACGCAGTGAAATCTATAAGATTTCACTGTGCCATTTCTTTGACACAAATGCGTCAATATCTTACGCCCGCCTCATGGCAGGCATAAGACTGACGCAGGCACTATCAACATGGGGCTTGCCCATGTGTAATGACCCATTGCTGAAGTTGCGTCACTTTTGGGACACACTCCAGCAATGCGTCATTTTTGCGCCTACAGATACTACAGATGCGTCAGAAATACTGACGTATCTGTAACTCCTTGCGACATGTTGAGTCATACTGTAAATATGATGCATCATTGGTGTTGCAAGGAGGGCGCAATGAAAAGTGACGCGTCGCTGTTTTGATGCAGCGATGCGTCACTTTTCATAAATGTGGCCCAAGATATTTCAGTGATCTTGCAGTAGTCTGGTTTCTGCAGTTCCAAAGGTTGTGTGGTTGCCCCCGAGGTCACCAGAACCGGGAGACCTCATCTCACAGATGTCTTGAACCAGCTCCATGTACCATAACACTGTTGCTGTATACACAACGGTAAAGGTTTTTCCAATGGGGTGCATCTGAACTCGCTTTGTTATAACTGACCAAGGCGGACTACTCTCAGAAACTGCTTATCTGAGATTGTTTTGCATATTTGAAAATAAGTCTATTTTAATCAGCTGTCAAACAGGCAACCCAAAAAACTTGTTTTGCTAGTGCTTGTTTTTTGGGGGGGGGGGGGGTTCTCGCATTTTGGCTCTTGTAATCCTATGTGTGAAATGAAAAAACAAAAATACAATTTCCAGACGCGTTTATATGCTACTCTAAGCCAATGCAGAGAAGTTATGCCTGCAGCAGAAGATGGAAAATCACACACATTTTACTTATAAAATTAAACTTATGTAAAAAGTTCAAACTCACATAAAGTACTTTACATTGAGTGCATTTAAAAAATACTGCTGCGTTAGTGCATGAATAGATTTGTTTTTGGAGAACTGTGTAGGGAATTTAATATAAAATGTTTCTTTCACTCAGGATAGGCAATTAATTTTTATATGGGAATTTCATTATATCCTTGACATTTTCGTACAGTAGAATTTTGCGTTGGGTTTACAAGTCAAGCCATTAAGTTACTGAAACGCCCAGGAATGTAGGTTCCCTGCTCTTCATTCCTGGCTAACTCTCCTAACCTGAAATATGCAGGCGCGTATTCATTGCATCAGCCCTCCCAGCTCACCTGTCATATGCAAGTTGGGAGCCTCTCCTCGGCCCTTTGTTGTCATGACGATGGCCCAGGGTTAGGTGCGAATGCCTCTGACCCAAGTTCAGCATAACAAAGGGCCGAGCGCTTGACGCTCTCCGCTCCTTTCAGGCCTGTTCACACTCTGGCACCAGCGCCTACACAGATACAGAGTGAGCATTCCTGGGGTACACCTGCAGCACGGGGTTGTGGTAGTGCGGAGGAGAGCCAGTGGGGCTGATGTGTTGTGCTGATTTCTGCCTCTCAAACAAACCTGTCTGTAGAGGAGCTTAGCAGACAAAATATTGGCTTTTAACTAGTTTACAGCATGCTTTTTAGTAAAAAAACGAACATTTTCAGAACTACATCTCTTCAAATCTTTAAACTTTTATTATTAGAAAATAATATGCGGACTTCAGACATAAATGTTCAAGGAGAGGAGGGGAGGTGTTCATAGGTATTACAATACTATATGATGTTTTTCTGTCTTGTGACAAACGTTAGCACTCTTTCTCCACATGTAAAAGGCTTTGATTTTGCAAGCCGCTGCTATCAAACTTTAAATTTTACAATAAATATCATAAAGTAGTAAAATGTTTATTGATCTACTGATGGGCGATGACAGCAGCAATTTTAATTTCATAAACCCATATCAGATCAGTTGCAAGTGTAGCATATGTAATGATTTAGCAAAAACAAGTGAATTAATTTGCAATTCTATATGTCTTTAAATAGTCCAGTAAAACTAAGCATTCAAAGCTGGAAATATAGATGGTGATGGGTGATTTATTAATTTTGTTTGGAAAATGTAAGTTAATTGTTTTGAACCACAACACTTTGGGGCTCATTTACGAGAAAGTGACACAGTGCAGCAAGTCACCTTGCTACACTGCACTGAGTGACAGGGAAAGGGCAGGAACGGCCATATTTAATCCAATACGGTGCATTCCTGTCCTTTCCCCTGCATTGCCCCTCTTTTGGCAGTCTAACACCAATGCAGGCACCCTTGCACCATGGAGCAGGACACCTGACTTCCCAGCCAGGGACCCATTCTCTCACTCAGCAGCTCTGCTGTTGAGCCTCCACCGCCGACCCCACGTCTCCTCTGCCGGTGGGTGTTCAAGGCCACTGCCTGCCTCACTGCTAGTGCCCGTTTTGTGTGCAAGACCTGTCTGTGTCCTGGTATTGTACCGTTATTGTCCTGGTATTTGTGCTTTTCATTTTTGTAATTGTCTATTTGTGCATTCCAGTTTTGTAAGTGTCCTGGTACTGTGCCTTCATTTTTGATTTTGTTATTGCCCCTGTTATTGTGCCTTCAACTTTTTGTGCCTCTCTCCCTGTTTGCTGGTTGTTCCAATACCGCTTGCGTGCCAGATTTTCCCGCCCGCCGCTGCTGCCCCCATGGCCCCTCTCCCCTACCAGTTTTCCCGCTACTGCCTCCCAGATGCGCTTCATTCCCCCCGTCCCCTATTTAATATAGATATTTGCCCTTGCTGTGCCTCCCCTGGAAAGGCATAATGTTTTGGTGCATTCCCAGGTTTACCAGTTTTGGTAAATCTGGTGATGCATCAAAAACCATGGGAGTTGCATGGAAACATCCATGCAACTCCTTCCCAGGGCAGAGTAACGCAATGCAGCTATTTGCAATTTGCGTTGCGTTACTCCAGATTTTTGGAACCACCCAGAGCCATGCAAAGCCACTTTGCTTCAAAAATCTGACTTAGAGGTTTGTGTCATGCATGTACCATGTTGTGTTGTCCAAACACAATGCAAGCCTCACATAAATGTGCCCCATTTGCTTTTAACAGTGCCAGACAAAAAACATTTTGCAGATCTGAGGAAGTCACTTTATCTCCATTGGTGACTGTCCTTATGTTCTGCAAGTTCCTATCACATCCTTGTTTCTGTAATAGTCACTACTGGTGCTGTACACATTTTATTGTGTGCAGCACCTCATATTTGAGATGCTCCTGCCAAAATAAAAGTGTTTCCTTTATATTGTCCTGATTTTCCTGAAAATTATAGGTCTGCGCTTCATTGAAGACAAAAATCATGCAACGCCGGAAAGCTTCCTTTTGCTGATGTTTTCTATTCAACCACTGCAGATAGACACATGGGCAGAGATCAACAGTCTCTGGGGAATAAAGTATATATATATATATATATATATATATATATATATATATATATGTATATATATATATATATATATATATATATATATAAAAAATACCATGAAAGTGCAGATCAAATTCATCATAATATAAAAACAAAACAATCAACAGCTTAAAATGATACATGTTCGATCCTTCCGTGAGTGGAAACCCCTTATCACATGAAATTCATATTAAAGACCAATGAGAGGCTAACATCGCGGGCCACAAAAGTACATATAAAAAACATCAAAATTAGGAGAGGAACATAATAGTTTGACAGCCTAGAATTGATACATATTCGCTCCCATCACAATTAAAAGAACCTGGGGGATATATATATGAGGAAGTGGCAGAGTGAGGCTGTCTTGACATAACGCCTCACTCTGTCACTTCAGAAACGCAAGGCTGCACCATAATTACAAGGATATGGTGCAGCCTTGCATTTCCCCTGCTCTTGCACTAAACTTAGCATTGTAGCACCAACGCAGGCCCCCTTGCACTATAGTGTCATTTTGTCACTTTTGTGTGTGCTGCTCCATGCAGCACACATGAAAGTCACAAAATTGCATTTATTTTTTACAGATTGTTTATGTACAGGATGGTACCCACTGCCCAACCCTTTCACACTAACAAAAAGGGGCCTTATTTACAAGGCGGCGTTAAGCCACATTGCAAATAAGGCTAAGCCCCTATCAGAACGTCAGAAAAAGTGATATTGTAGTGGCGATAGGGGCTTGTCCATATACCCCTCTGTCTGTTATCTTTCTGAAAATTTCACTAATTCTCAGTAATACTGTCCAAGCGCTGGGTGGAATCCACACTGAGAGGTGTTTTATAACTGATATTGTTTTCAGTACACTTGCAATGGTGATCCTACTGGGTTCTCAATGATCTAGCTCAATGTAGGATAACATGGTATGAGCCGATAATTACTGGGGAGTTGTGGATCTAAGTTGGGTTTTATTATCCATGGTGGGAGTGCTTACCACAAAATAAAAGGCTATGGACAACCTAAGTTGCAGAGATAATGGAATCGGGCCACAGGGAAGTTCTGTAGGTCTTTTTTTAAACAGGTGATCATGTTCTCTTTGTGGCTAGATTTGAAATAAGATAAGTAGGTCCTTTTGAGGTAACGTGGTGTAAAACTTGGTATTACTTATTGTGATAGGCAATGTAAAATCCTGTGGTTTAGAAGTGTGTGGTCAATGCTAACATTACTTGACTTTGAAGTGCAATGCAAAGACAGGGTGAACTTCCAATCACTATCTAAAGAACACTATCCAAAAATACATTGGAATACTGTGCCAAAGAAACAAATTATTAATTCCTGACTCAGAAGTTCCTAACTGTAGTCGTTCTGGATTTTAAATGTACTGGTTCTTATTAACTCTATTTTGACTTTATTACTCTCCTAGTCGATAGTCAGTTGTATGTAAAATTCAGACTTGGATCTCTTTAATTCAGTGGTTTTTGTTCCAAACGGTAGAACGTATACCGCGTGTCCAGCGCTTTGCCGGCATGTAATTTGCCAGATGAAAGAATGGCTCATCTTCTATTCTTTTGTGCAGTGTATAAAAATCCCAGGAGAAAGGTAATAATATGGATTTGCCATTCCATGGGGGGGTAACGCAACAAGCAGAGGCATAAATGCTATTGAGATAGGACACTAGTGAAGCCATTGTATGCAGTCTGTCAAAGTATCTCCAATCGGTTTGATGCATGAGGAGAAAGATCATTGACAGGTTGGCTGTTCAAGAATCATGTTAAAAACACATTAAAAATGGTCCACCAGGTAATGGAGAAATTTCTGAAATAGGACGAATATTAGCTTATGTTTATATTTATGTTTTATCAGTAGAATGAGAGGTATGAATTTGTAAATTTTAAAGTGAAAAATAGTGCCTAAATGTTCAAAGCACCAACTGTGGGCATCTAGTCGTGCCAGACAAGCTCAAAGTAAAAAGTTGAGACTGACCGCAATGGACCACAGTTCGGATACAAGAATTGGATCGGGCCGCGTCTCGACTTACATTCGGATTAAGAAGAATTTTTGAAGAAAAATGTCTGAGAAGTTAAAGCTCAGCTGTGCAAGGCAGCCAACGGTGTCCAAAGAGGAGGCGTCATTTTCGTGGAGCCGTTGGATGAAGTAACGGTGAAGATTCCTACTTTCAGACTTAGGGTTGAATTTATCAAGATTTGACGTAGCGCAAAGCAGCAAAACAACATGCTGCACTGCATCAAATGGAGAGGGCGGGAATGTGCCATATTTATAAATACTTTGCACATTGCTGCTTTCTTACTGTGCTGGTACATTATGTGTAAGGCTACCTGTTTTCCGTTTTTACTGATTTTTACAGATAAATACAGACTGAAAACATTTATTTTCTTCTCTGTATTTATTTTTAAATGTAGATAAAAAGTGTTACTTTTTGAGTAATTCTAAATACTGTCTGCCATGACTGCCAGACGCAGAGCTGTGTGGTATGATAGATAAGGGGGCTAAAAAATAAAGGAATTTTAGTGAAGAGGCTTTAACAGCAGGTGATGTGCACAAGGTTGATACTGAAATGTGCATATTTTCTTAAAAGTGCATTAATTTATCTTCTGCGGGTGTTTACAGCACTGAAACCTAGTAGGCATTCAAGCATGAGTGCATATTTTCTGGTAAATAAATGTGGAAATATACTAATTTCAGCTTCATATTTCCACAAAACCCAAAATAAATATGGATAAATACAAATAAAATTAGCAAAAAATAAATATGAATAAATACAGACGGAAATGTCCAAAACTAAATACCATTAAACTAGGATTATTTTATGTGCTACCTAGCGCCAACGCAGGCACCTTTTTGCCGTAGTGAAAGGGTGCCTGTGTTGCTGGAAAGATTGTATTTATTGAGGAAGCAACACATTCCCGCACAGAGGCAATCCTTAGATGCATTTTCCTCTTACTACGTGTGCTGTATTCTGAACAAACAAGGAGAAATAAAGATATTTCTCCTTGTTGCGCCTCTATCAGGAAGGCATACAATGTTTACGCATCCCCAGGTTTACTTGTAGTAGTAAATCTGGGAATGCACCAGAATATATGGGTGGATGTATGGGAACACCAAAACTCTACCCATTAAACACCTTTCTGGCACTGACTAACACACGGCAGTGACTTACACAGCTTTGTATTACTACAGATTTACCAAGCCACACAGGGTCATGCAAGGTGGCCTTGCTTGGCTTGTTAAATCTGACACAAGGATTGCATTGTCCTTTCGTTACCTTTCAGTAACCCTGCATGACGGGAGGGCAAGCAATTCTTTGGCAAATCTGGGCCTTTGTCTCGTTTTTTGGAAGTCGAAAATCTACAGCAGACAAGGCTGCAGCTGGGTCAGATGATGGCTCCAGGAGTTTGGATACCCTTCCAGAGTGACCACTGAACAGGTTTTGAAGCAGTGGAGAAGAATGTAAGGGATCTACCTCAAAGTCAGGCCGACCGGAAATGCACCTTCGGTGGATCAGTGAGAAATGCATGTTGGTCTTCTCTCAGTCCTCAGGGCACTTTTGGGCAGAGAATTTTTTAAGTCCCAAGTTTTAGATTTGAGGCATCTGCTCACCTTCAGCACCACTTCTAAGGCTCCAGGACTGGAGGAGAACCACTCTGGGGGTCACGACTCACTCAGGCTGGGCCCAGGTCCAGTTTCAAGATGGTTCTCATTGGGTCGTTTGAGTGCATGGTCAGTCAGAGGGTGTCCTTGTGGTTGATGGCGATACCTCCTCCTGGTCGGTCGGTGCAGTCCTTGCGAGTGATTTTGTAGCCGTCGGGGATGGTGATGGCGATGTCCTGTCCGGATCAGGGGTTGATCAAGGTTTCTGTGAAGAAGGTGATGTCGGGAGAGGCAACGTCGAGGAGGTCCCAGATTATTGTGGCGTGTTTGTGGAGGAACCGCACATTGAAGAGGATGCAGTTGAGTGGGTCGAGTGTGCTGTTGCTCGGTGAAAGAATCTAGCGTGCTGGCGTGGGTGAGGATGTGGCTGCAGTTCTGGCAGAAGAAGGGTCCTTGGGTCTTCTTCGGTGATGCGAGGTGGCAGGCGGTATGGTGTCCTGAGTTGTGGGTGAGGAAAGTGCTGAAGTCTTAGCGGTGGATGGGCCGAGAACCAGGGTCTCTGGAGCTAGGCATGGTCCAGGCACAGACGGGTGCTGACAGGCCTGCTTTTGGTGCGCCAGCGGTGCAGCCGCACAGCGGCTGCCATTAAGTAGTGCTGGGGGGCTGGACATATGGGAGGCAGGAAATGCGGGACCGGGAAGGGTCACTGGAGGGGGCAGGCCATGGGTTCACAGCAACAGGGACAAGGGCGGCAAACAAAGGAAAGAAAAAGGCAAAAAAGGAAAAAGCTGAATAAAGGCAGAAAGGCATAAATCAGAAAAGAGAGGCAGAGGAACAGCCCAGCAGCAGAGCAGTGACTCTCTACAACTAGACCACCAGATACGAGGCACAGGCAGGGGCCTGCGGGTGGAGGTGGGCCTCGACCAAGGGTCAGCAGCACCAACAGGGGCAGCAGCAGCTACCAGTCGGAGCTTCGCTGTGAAGGAAGCAAGTCCACTAGAAGGTCTAATGGGGCGCTCCGCTCTGCTCCTATCCTGAAAGTCTCGGGGTGATTCGTCAAGCGGGGGCCGAGAAAAAAGGGGGGTCCCAAAATGTGTTTTCCCCATGCATTTTTCCATAGGACCTTTAGTCGAAGGTACAGCCCGAACGGCTGAACAGAATTACTTGAAATTTGGCAGAGAGGTAGTCCTCAGGTCAGGGAAGTGCCTTTTGCAGGTCTGGTGTCAATCTGTTTAGTATTTACAGAGAAAATAGCATTTAAAAGCATATAAATATCTATACGTGCGCACCGTGCGCGAGCGAAATTCTGATTGGTTGTTAGATGTCAGTCAACATTCGAATCGGTCGAAATCAGAAAGTGTCGGCCGCCATTTTGTCTCTCGCACTGAAAAGGAAAGGGGGAAAAAAGGTGGAAAACGTGAAAAGGGGGCGGGGAAGAGAGTTCCTGACCCCCTAGCCTTTGTCAGGGGGTCACAGAAGGACCCCCATGGGTGAAACATTTTTTTTTTTTTTTAATAAAAATCGCGGGGTTCACGCACGGTGCACGGTGCTCGCAGCGCACCGTGCGCCCAATGCGCGTGCACGGTGTGAGAAGCGCACCGCGCGAGCACGGTGCGCGCACGGTGAAAAACCTTAAAAAATATATATATTAATAAATCCATAACTTAGCATTTAAAAAAACCGTACAAATTCACTTAAAAAATCATAGGTTTCACACACGTTATAGTTAGGAATTAGCATTTAAAAAACCTTGCAAATTCACTTAAAAAACCATAGGTTTCACACAGGTTATAGTTAGGTGGACATTTCACTCGTAAAAAACCAATGAAATTCCCCCGTTATAGTTAGTTCAGATAACTATAACTCGCGCGACCGCCACTCTATCACAAGGATGATGTCATCAGTGATGTCATGAGTGATGCCACTGACCATGTCATGAGTGATGTAATATGTGACGTCATGAGCCGTGGATTGCGGGCGCGCGAGTTATAGTTATCTGAACTAACTATAACGGGGGAATTTCATTGGTTTTTTACGAGTGAAATGTCCACCCAACTATAACCTGTGTGAAACCTATTGTTTTTTAAGTGAATTTGCAAGGTTTTTTAAATGCTAATTCCTAACTATAACGTGTGTGAAACCTATGGTTTTTTAAGTGAGTATATATATATATATATATTTATTTAATAAAAGCAATGTTTATTACAAGTATACTAAAGTACACAATATTAATTACAATTGTCTTCATTACCATATTCTATACAATAAAACCTGCCTTCTGATATTTGATATTCTGTTCCCCTATAGTGGTGATATTTTTGACAACATATTTATGTCACATGATATTTTGGAATCAATATTTATTTCATTCACCATATTTAACATGTACCCATTTTGAAAATGTCCCTTTTCTCATGAAATGAGTAGTTACAGAACTATTAGTCATTTTCTCTACTTCGGCACAAAGGTACCACAAACATAATTGCAAAATGAGGAGATTATTTATGAGCCCCTTGTTACACTTTTGCCCCGCTGTTGCATCACTTTTTGTGAGGCTGCAAAAGCATAAATAATGCGCCATGTTGCACCATATTTACAAAGTGACGCTTCTAAGCAGATGCGTCACTTTATAAAGCCCTGCGCCACATTATACCTGCGTCAGGTATAATGTATGTAAGGTGGGTATTCCCCCGCAAAAAGCCTTGTAGAAGTGGCACAGTGAAATCTATCAGATTCTAGTACGCTACTGCATCACAACCTTACGCCTGCCTCATAGCAGGCATATGGGGGACGCAGTGCAATGGGAATAGGCTTCCCCCATGCATTGCTGGAGTTGCATCATGCTTACGACACAACTCCAGCAATGCATGGGTTTTGCGCCGACAGATACGTCAGGATTCCTGACATATCTGTCATTCCTTGCAACATGGTGCGCCATACAATAAATGTGGCACATCCATCATGGCGCAAGGAGGGCGCACTGAAAAGTGTTGCATTGCTGCTTTCACGCAGCGATGCAACACTTTTCATAAATTAGGCCCTTAGTGTTTAAGACTGTATGTATAAAATGCCCACTGTCAAAATCTCGTTTTTTCAAATTTGTGAAGGACTCCTATCTTTAACATGGGCACATTTTAAGGTTTCTTTTCTCATAAAAACAGCTAGTGCATGACTATCAAGTTGTCCTTCTCTATTCCTGAACAAAGGATTCACCGGCTCCTTTTAGGAGGCCTAGTTTTATACCCCACACACACCGAAGTACAACATTTGGGCTCACTCCTCAAAATTATTTTTGTTAACATTGTGAAATATTCCTATAATTAAAGTAAGCACATTCTTAGGTTTTTATTCCCATGAAAAAGAGAGCTGTATGTCAGCCAAAGTGACTTTCTCTACTTTTACATTATGAGCATACCAGCTCAGTTCAAGAATACAATTTGTAAGACTCTTGTATATGATTTGCCCTTCAAATAACAAGACCATCAACGTTAAGAAATTCTCTTGTAGCTGACATTGGCACTTTTGAGAATGTTTAAGATATATATATATATATATATATATATATATATATATATATATATATATATATATATATATATATATATATATATATATATATATATATATATATATATATATATATATATATATATATATATATATATATATATATATATATATATATATATATATATATATATATATATATATATATATATATATATATATATATATATATTATATATATATATATATATATATATATATATATATATATATATTATATATATATATATATATATAATATATAATATATATATATATAATATATATATATATATATATATATATATATATATATATATATATATATATATATATATATATATATATATATATATATATATATATTTAATGAGAAAAAAATATATATATATATATATATATATATATATATATATATATATATATATATATATATATATATATATATATATATTATCTACTGGCGGTCGCCAGTAGATAGTTATAGTTAGGACCCTGTTTCCATAGGAAATCCGCAACATTCTATTTGGAATAACTTTGGCGCCGGTCGACGAATCCTTGCGAAATTTTCAAAACTAATGGGGTGCTACGCTCCGCTCCTACCCTGAAAGTCTCGGGGGGATTCGTCAAGCAGGGGCTGAGAAAAAAGGGGGGTCCCAAAACGCGTTTTCCCCATGCATTTTTCCATAGGACCTTTAGACACAGCTACAGCCCGAACGGCTGAACAGAATTACTTGTAATTTGGCAGAGAGGTAGTCCGCAGGTCAAGGAAGTGCCTTTTGTAGGTCTGGTGTAAATCTGTTCAGTAGGTCCTGAGAAAATAGCATTTAATTCAATATATATATCTGTGGCAGCGCTCCGTGCGCTTACTGTAAGCTTACCGTACGCGTACAGTGCCGAGCGCGATTCTGATTGGTTGTTAGATCAAAGTAAACATTCGAATCGGTCGAAACCAGGAAGTTTCGGCCGCCATTTTCTGTCTGTCGCACTGAAAAAAAAAGGTTGATAACATGAAAAGGGGGCAACGAAGAGAGTTGCAGACCCCCTAGCGTTTGTCAGGGGGTTCACGAAGGACCAAAAATTATGAAAAATAAATTTAATAATTTTTTTAAAAAATCGCGGGGTGCGCGTACGGTAAGCTTACCGTACGCGTACGGTAAAAAAAATAAAAAAAATAAAAAAAATTAACAACCACATTTAATATATAAATCTAAGGACCCCCAAGGGAGAAAAAAACAATTCATATTTTGAAAAAAATTGCGAGGCGTGCACGGTACGAAATGCGCAATGTGGGTGCACGGTGCCCACAGCGCGCGCACGGAGCGCGAAGCGCACCGTGCGCGCAAAAATTAAAAATAAATACATAACTTAGCATTTAAAAAAACATACAAATTCACTGAAAAAACCATAGGTTTCACACACGTTATAGTTAGGAATTAGCATTTAAAAAACCTTGCTAATTCACTGAAAAAACCATAGGTTTCACACATGTTATAGTTAGCTGTACATTTCACTCGTAAAAAACCAATGAAATTCCACGTTATAGTTAGTGCAGGCAACTATAACTCACGCGACCGCAATCCTCTGTTGATGCTAATACTGTATCTTTAGCTATACATATATTACAAATATTTATTTTTCATAAAGACACATATGTCATCAGTGATGTAATATCTGACATCATCAGCAGAGGATTGCGGTCGCGTGAGTTATAGTTGCCTGCACTAACTATACCGTGGAATTTCATAGTTTTTTTACGAGTGAAATGTACAGCTAACTATAACATGTGTGAAACCTATGGTTTTTTCAGTGAATATATATATATATATATATATATATATATATATATATATATATATATATTTTGATAGAGTGGGAGCCTGGTTTGCTAGAAAGAGCCCCAAGAGCGGGTAGAAGGAATACTTTGGCGCTCGCTATGTGCTGGCCATCATCCATTCACTATTTCTATTATCTCAAAGCGATTGTCTGTTTATAAAATGACACCTCGTGATGCATTGGGTAACAACACTGAGGAAGGACTAGTTCCAAAAGGCGTTTGTTGTTTTTGCCGAAATAAATCAGGCTGCGAAAACTACACCCCGTGAGTGCTTGAGATTCCTTTTGTTTAATTAAGAGGAATTTGGAAGCGATAATTGATATTGCGGGGCACCGCCGCATTTGAAGCACCCGCCTTAAGGGTGCCGCGCTTTGTCGGTGCGGAGGAGCAATATATAATATATATATATATATATATATATATATATATATATATATATATATATATATATAGCCTGGTTTGCTAGAAAGAGCAGACTTGAGCGGCTGGCGGGGTCCTAGGTTTACGGTAACGTTACCTCAACGCAACCGACACTAGCAATTAGTGTGTTCCTACCCTGGCCACATTGTCTCCACAGCCTAATGGGGTTGTGTGTTCTTGGTTTACACGGCACCACACGTTTTTAGGGTGCTGTACGTGTGGCCACCATTGACACCTCTTAGAGGTTGTGGCCACCACCAAAAAGGTGCAGGTAGCCGTATACATTGGTCCTGAAGAATTGCCATTTAATTAAAACCCAGGCAAGAAACATGTTGACCTCTTTGATTTTTGTAGCACATATCACTCATACACCTAATGGTGAGAAATGTGCGGATTGTTTTTAATCAGGGTGTTGACCATACTTTATTAAATTTGTTTGAAGTGGATCACCTACCCTGTTTTAGTACACTTACCTTTCACTCCACTTGCACCGACACCAGTTATCCCAATTAACCGTTTTCCCCACACACCTTACTCACCGGCGTTTGGAAATAAAGATCTCCGACAGGAAGGCCCCCTCGGGGTGCCTGATCGGGCATTGCACTGCCGGCCCGATAAGGAGCAAAGACCCGGTGATGAAGCAAGACACCCGCTTGTTGGGTGTGTGAGGGTCTTCTTTTCCAGAAGGAGTACCTTCTATTCCGCTTAATCAGACCGTTTTCACACCATCACCTTGGGACCTAGTGATTCTAACACACATTGCGTTATTATTAGGAACTGCATACCCTTTTTGTTAGTATTGCTAGAAAGAGCCCCAAGAGCGGGTAGAAGGAATACTTTGAGAGGAAGAAGAGATTTGTGAGGAGAGGACCATTTCATTCTTGAATTATAGAGACAAAAATTATAAAGATGTGCCAGTTCTTAAATCAATTTCGTTATTGTAATAATCCCAAAGTGTCAGAACGAGTCCGTATGGGAAGGTTATTGCAATCAGAAATACAGTTTTATCTTTTTAATGGAGACTAGAGTTGATAGATGGGGGCTAGAAAAGAAAATGAGAACTCAGATACTTGGATTTTTAAGGAAATGTGAACCTTCCTGGATGAACACAGTTTAAATCAGTTAATGCTGCATTTGAAGTGGGATTCATAGATATGGGATAATTCCAGTCTATCTCTAGTGGTGGCTTGAGTATCACTATTATCACACCACATCATCTCATGTGCATATATAAAGTGCACATTCACACCTGAAGGTATCTTGTTGCTGAATGTCATATGTTTTTTGTTATCCAAGTAAATGGTACTTATTGTATAGACCTTGGAAGGAATAAAGTCTGAGTGGTAGCACCAGGATTCAAACATGTGAGAGAGTAGTCAAACGGTAAATAGACATAATATCGAAAAAAAAATATCGAGTAGCAAGAATATCGAGTTTTTAATATCGAATGGACAGAATATCGACTTGCAAAAATATAGTGGTGAAGAATATCGAAAAACAGGTAAGAAATATCGATTGCAAAAATATAGTTGTTAAAAATATCGATTTTTTTATAGTGTTTTAAGTGTTAGTATATGTGTTAAAAGTATGTATTAATATTGGAATGTATGTTAGAATATTTTTAAATTATTGAATTTTATGTTTTTTTATTTTTTTGTAATTTAATTCCGTAGCGGGTTGTGGGTTTATAGGGGAGTAGGGTGGGAAGTAATTTAATTATAGTACATTAAATAATAATTTATAGGAATTATTAATTATTTTTAATTTAATTTTGCGTTTTACTTCTGTAGCTATTGCACTTACTTGAGTGGGAATAGTAATTTTTACCCCTACGCTATCCAATGCTTTCCCTATTATTGCACTCTCTGGAGTGTGAATAGTAATTTTTACCCTCCCGCTATCCAACGCTTTCCCTACTGTTGCACTCACTGGAGTGGGAATAGTAATTTTTACCCTCCCGCTATCCAACGCTTTCCCTACTGTTGCACTCACTGGAGTGGGAATAGTAATTTTTACCCTCCCGCTATCCAACGCTTTCCCTACTGTTGCACTCTCTGGAGTGGGAATAGTAATTTTTACTCCTACGCTATCCAACGCTTTCCCTACTGTTGCACTCACTGGAGTGGGAATAGTAAATGTTACCCTCCCGCTATCCAACATTTTCCCTACTGTTGCACTCTCTGGAGTGTGAATAGTAATTTTTACCCCTACGCTATCCAACGCTTTCCCTACTGTTGCACTCACTGGAGTGGGAATAGTAAATGTTACCCTCCCGCTATCCAACGCTTTCCCTACTGTTGCACTCTCTGGAGTGGGAATAGTAATTTTTACCCCTACGCTATCCAATGTTTTCCCTATTATTGCACTCTCTGGAGTGGGAATAGTAATTTTTACCCTCCCGCTATCCAACGCTTTCCCTACTGTTGCACTCTCTGGAGTGGGAATAGTCATTTTAACCCCTACGCTATCCAACGCTTTCCCTACTGTTGCACTCACTGGAGTGGGAATAGTAAATGTTACCCTCCCGCTATCCAACGCTTTCCCTACTGTTGCACTCTCTGGAGTGGGAATAGTAATTTTTACCCCTACGCTATCCAACGCTTTCCCTACTGTTGCACTCACTGGAGTGGGAATAGTAAATGTTACCCTCCCGCTATCCAACGCTTTCCCTACTGTTGCACTCACTGGAGTGGGAATAGTAAATGTTACCCTCCCGCTATCCAACGCTTTCCCTACTGTTGCACTCTCTGGAGTGGGAATAGTAATTTTTACCCCTACGCTATCCAACGCTTTCCCTACTGTTGCACTCACTGGAGTGGGAATAGTAAATTTTACCCTCCCGCTATCCAACGCTTTCCCTACTGTTGCACTCACTGGAGTGGGAATAGTAAATGTTACCCTCCCGCTATCCAACGCTTTCCCTACTGTTGCATTCTCTGGAGGGGAATAGTAATTTTTACCCTCCCGCTATCCAACGCTTTCCCTACTATTGCACTTACTGGAGTGGTAATAGTAAATTTTACGCGCCCGCTATCCTACACAGAAAATATTGAATATTTTTAATTAATATCACGTTAAGATATATGTATTAATTTTTTTTTTTACTTACTTTAATTATTCATTAAGTTTACTGTTATTTAAGTATTTTTAAGTATGTGTCAGTTAATTATATGTATTATTTCATTTATTTAACATTACTTTTAAAACATTTAAAAAATTCGATATTTTGACTAACTATATTACTTACAACGATATTTTGGATTCGATATTTTTGTAATTTCCTGTTTGGAGATAGGACTTCGATATTTTGGCATTCTATATTTTGGCATCGATATTTTTGTAAGTCTATATTTTTGTAGTCGATATTATGTCAGTGATCCTAGTCAAACACATGTATGGGTTCTTCAACATACGTATCATTACACACATCACTGTGGAGACTTGAATATGACTAATCACACATTATCACTGTGGGGACTTAAACATCACTGTAATCGCACAATATCTCTGTGAGGACTTGTACATGACTATAATCATGCACTATCTCTGTGTGTTATTGTTAGAATCCGGGGTCTCTGGTTGGCGCAGGTATGCACTTGCGACAAGCAGGGACCCTTTCCTCTAAGTCAGGGCGTAGGATTACATCTTTAAAAATAACCCCTGCTCACCCTCTAGGTAACGTGGCGCGAGCAGTCCGGCTAGATTTCCAGAGGGCATTAGGTTAAGGGTTCAAGATATCTCACACAATAATCACCTCCCCACTACACAAAGACACAAGGCTGTATTTATATCAAAATAAAGTTCTTTATATAAAAGATTTCTTTAGGCAGGTTGTCAAAATACAGTTCTCTTGCCTCAATAATGTTCCAGTTACTTTTAAATGCTTTCAGGCAGTCCACAGATCTTAAAATGGCAAAGTTCTACTTTAAAAATGCTTCTTTGGGGTATTGTACGCTTCGTAGCGCCTCCGGTACGTGTCGTACTGCTATTTGGACGCGTCGGGCCGTGCCTCGCGCTTCTCGCGTGAGTACGCGTATGCCGGACGAGAACCGTACGGACCGTACCCTCGCAGGTACGCGTCGTACTCGTTCGGGACGTCTCTTGCCAAGTCCCACGCTTCCCGCGTGAGTGCCGGCAATGGATTTTGCACGGTACGGGCCGTACAGAGGCAGGGACGCGCCGCACAAGGACGGCAGAGCAGGTACAGCCCGTACAAAGGCAAGTACGGGTCGTACCACGGCGTACAAGTCACAAATACCTTAGTTCTTTGCAGGGAAGGTTCGCTGCGGCCTCAGGAGTCCACAAGGAGGTGTCCCACGTCGCGTTGTCGTCCCTTGCAGTCAGAGGGCGGCGGTGCTTCGTGGAGCACTCGAGGACAGTCCCCGGCGCACAACGAGGTTGGCAGAAGGAGGGGCGGCTCGGGGATGATTCCTAGCGCGTCGCAGCGCTGTCGGCTTCGTCCAGGTGACGAACAGGTGCTTGGGGTCCTTACAGTGATCTCAGCGGCGCAGGGTCGCAGAGGCTCGGCGCTTGGACGTCCAGGGTCTCTTCCTTGCGTTGCGAGCTACGGCTCGGGGGGCAGTGGCTTGCGGTGCTTGGGCCAGGCAGGCAGGCCTTTGTGGTGCTTACGGTAGCCCCGGTGGCAGACGTCGCGGTGCTCGGAGAGAGAGAGGAGCACACAGGTTCTCTGGGGGTCAGTGTTACAGGGTCACCTCCAGCAGCTTCTCTTCTTCTTAGGGAAAGGTAGCGCCCACTGTTCCTGGGGCGCAGTTCAGGGGGCAAGTTCACCAGCAAGCCCTTGGAGATTGTTCAGCACAAGTTGAATTTCAAAAGTCTTTTCTCAGTCTTTTCCTCCTCTCCTTCAGCAGCAAGGCACCCACCACAGGCCAGTCTCACAGGTCAGAGACAGTAGTCCTCCATGCAGCTTTCCCAGGTCCTTCTCTTCAGGCAGAGTTTCTTCTTGGCGCAAACAGGATCTGATTTCTTAGGAGCAGGGCTCCTTCTTTTATAGCACAATTCTTTTGTTCTTTGTCGCCAGGGGGCCTGGGCCTGGCTCAGTCCAGTTTTGGAGCACTTTGTTGTGGTGACTCTGCTCTTTCCTTTCAGCAGCAGGGCAGAGACATCAGCCGCTCCACAGGGGGCGGAGCCGGCATTGTGGAGGCAGAGCACAGGTCTATTCAGAGTCAAAGGTGTACTCCTCCCACCCATCCTGGTATAATCTCTCTACCCACCACCTGGCAGCCAGCCTGTCTCCTGGAATTCCCCGCCCTGCTCCTTTACTGTTACTAGGCAGAACACACACACACAGCAGAGGCGGACTGAAATGGCCATGTCAGTAAATACTAACTTTCTAAAAGTAGTATTTACAAACACAGGATATTAAAATAAACTTTACTAAAAGAAGTATTTTATTATTCTGAGTTCAGGCATACTAAACTTGACTTTCTACCATGCTCTCTGAGTCCACTGGGATTACAGCGTGTAGTAATTCCAGCAGCCCATTCTGGCCTATGGAGAGCAGGTAGCCTTCAATAGTGAAAAACGAAAATGGCTGTAATTCACTATTAGGACATGCCACACACATCAGGGCATGCCCTACCTTATACCTACAATGCACCCTGCCCTTGGGCCTACCAGAGTGGTGACTAATATGTAGTTAAGGGAAGGTTTAAGGACTGG
The DNA here is from genome assembly GCF_964204655.1 of Triturus cristatus. Lineage (NCBI taxonomy): Eukaryota > Metazoa > Chordata > Amphibia > Caudata > Salamandridae > Triturus > Triturus cristatus. The sequence goes on from NC_140593.1 coordinate 775,379,810, forward strand.
CAAGTGGGTGCACTTGCGCAGTCAGCGCGACAGTACCAGACTGCACGCAGGTTCTGCAGTGGCAGACCCTAGACACATTTTACTAGGCCGCTTCTTGGGTGGCACAACCAGTGCTGCAAGCCCACCAGCAGCATTTGTATTTACAAGCCCTGGCACTCCTGGTGCACTTTACTAGGGGCTGATAGTAAACCAAATAAGCCAAACATGGACACCAATCAACATTAACATTTTACCATAGGGTATCAATTTTTTTATATCTCCTTTCGTGACTGCTTGACGAGTTCTGATCGCTAAGAGTCTTCCAATTTGCTCACTAAACTCATATTGAACTTGTCTCCAGGCCAAATATTTCCCAGTGGCTCTTGTTGCAAATATTTCCCCTACTGCAGATTTGGCTATCGATAATCTCTGTTCTATCTCTAACAGGTCTGATTTTTTTACGCTGATTGCCGTAGTTAATTCTTCTTCTAGGGCGGCAACGGCTCTGATCTTTCCGTGGATCTCTTCCCTATCCATTCTGTTCCGTTTAACAGAGAAACTAGTGGTCTCTCCCCTAATGCCCGCTTTCATAGTGTCCCATACCACCGCTAATGGAGCGGAGCCTCTGTTTATCTCTAGAAACTCCCTGAGCCAATCTTCCATATGTTTGATATAATTACTATCTAATAGCAATGCTCTCTCAAAGGTCCAGCTTCTTCTTTCCTTTTGGACGTTAGGCCATGCTATATCTAGAGTTAGAGGATTATGATCTGACATCACCCTTGGCAGTCTAGATATTGTAGTGATAGAGATTAGCGAGGGTGATGTTACAAAATAATCTAGTCGTGCCGCCCTCTTATGTGGTATTGAATAATAGGTGCTGCCACCCCCCAGAGGATTATCCTGCTCCCACCTGTCGATCAATCCGTTGTCTCGCATTAATTGGATCAGAGCTCTGTGGCTTTTTCTTTTCTCTAACCCCCTCCCTCAAAGGTCCCCCCCCCCTATTGAAGCAAGTGGACTTGTCGTCCCTATTTTTTCCCTTCCCCCCCCCACACTATCTCCTTTCCACTCTCCCCAATGCTTCTCACCCCTATCTCTTGTGTCAGCCCCATTTATACCTACTCCTAGATATAATATGCTATAGAATAGAATACATAATGAATGCTTATCTTTCTTTTAAACCCTCCATTAATCACTTTAAATCTTCTTAGATTTTTACTTTTACACATATACGTTCATAGGTCTGATGCCAAAATAACATAATCTTTTATATTTAGCCTGGAGCTTCAAAACCAGATGCCACACCGAGTTGCCTATAACATACCACTCTGGTTATATTATCACTCCCATTTGCCCAAGCCCAATATTGTGTAAAAAAGCAGAAGATAGAGCTATTTTTGTATTAAGCCACTTCACTGGGAAGGAGTGGTTGCAGATCCAGGGTTTTTTAAAGAGTCAATATAAGACTTTGCTTGTATTTCAGAAGTGAAGATTCTGGAGCTGTTGTTGTACACTATTTTTAATTTTGCAGGGTTCATGAGGTAGGCTTGCAGCCCCATCTGCTGACAGGGTGTGATCAACTCCCTCAGCCTCCAGCGCCTTTCCACTGTGTTATGGCAATAATCGGGCGTGGTGAAAAAGGACTGTGATTCAAACACACGCTTCGCATTAGGTCGGGCTTTAGAATAGACCTCTTCCCTTAGTAGAAAGTTGCCAAAATATATCAAAATCACTCTTGGTCTATGAGTGCCATCCTGAGCTCTGGACGGACCCTTCTTTCTGTTGGCTATCGGGAAACGGTGTACCCTTTGTAATTCATTTTCCCAATTCCAGTGGCTTAGTTCTGGGAATGCTCCCTTCATTAACTTTAACACATAAGCCTTGATGTTATCTCCTTCGGCTCCTTCTTCGATGCCTATAATTCTTAGATTGTTTCGCCGCTGTCGATTTTCTAAATCTTCTAGCTTCCATTGAGCGTCTGTATGCTGTTTCTCGAACCCGTTGATTTTATCTGAATTTTTTGCTTGGTTATCCTCTACTAAACTAATACGCTCCTCAAGTTGTGCGACTCTTGCATTTGTATCTGTACATATTTTTGCTACTTTTTTTATAGCACCCTGCAAATTTTTAGTCACCACTCTGCTTTTTTTCCCTTCGGTCTTAATGTCTTCTTGGACTTGTTTTATAGATTGTAATATCAGCTGTAATGTGGGAGTTTCTAAAGTTACCCCTCCTTGCGGTGGCAGCTCAGGATATACTACACGAGTAGTCGAGTAATCCCATTTTAATGCATTATCTCCATTGCTTGCTCGCCTCTGCCCAGGGATAGCCTTCTCTTTTGAGTGCGTGTCTCTTTGCCTTTTTGATAACCTTTTCCTTCTGGTGGCTGTTCCCTTCCCCTTTGGAGATTCTCTGTCTCCCTCCTGATGTGAACAGGAGCCGGAGGCCTCGCTGATATATGTGTCCTCATCCGTATCCCTTTCAAAATCCGAGGGGGTTCCTAATGAACCATCCGTCACTGAGAAGAAGTTGTCCACAATATCCTGTGTGTCCTCTGGGCCACTGGGGCTGCTACTAGCTATAGCTTCTTGTACCAGTGTATCCGTTAATTTTAGGGTTGAGCTAGGTGCTCCTGCCATTATGCTCTCACCAGTATCGCACTCCGAAACCTGGCCATCTTGTGAGATCATCAGTTGAACTACGCCTCTCTCTGACGGCTCACTGGGTGTAGTTAGTAACACTGGGGCACTTTCATGACTATTTCCTGTGTCGTTTGTTTGACCCAGCTTCTCTCTCGTGTCCATTATTTCCCCCCACTGTGTTTCAGTAGCTAGCAGAGCGGTACGGGGTAATGCACATTCAGAATGCTTATCGCAATTCTCCCTAGGCTCTTTGCTCCTTGCATCTCCAATTATCTTTATCTTTTCTTTGGGGTTAGTTACGGTTGCTGGGGAAAAAAAACCCATAATGTTTTTTACACCCCCAGTATTCATCTTTGCCAGTCTCTTCCCTGCTCTGGTACAGCTCGGACCAGGGGCTTCATCAATATTCTGAGCGCTGCTGTCCCCCCCTCTCTCACCTGGAGTGGAAGCAGGATTATTGACTTTCCCCGTAGTTTTCATATCGAGTTTCGATCGAGCCGGCAATGAGGACTTTACTGCCACAACCGATAACTCTGTCGCTTGTTGCTCTGTCTCCGTTGCTTTTCCCTTTCCTGTCTTTACATGCTTAGGGGCCATCTTCACCAAGAGATACCTCCAGGAGTCTGACCAGCGTATCTCGCCCTCTGTGGTTGCCCCGGCTTCGATTCCTGATCTCCTTCTCGGAGCTCTGTGAAGCGGACTGCGGGATCGAGCTCTCTGAGCTCCGCAGTTCAGTCTGCTTTTGCTTCCGGCTTGGTCCGTATCGTCCGTATCGTCCGCATCATCCGCAGCGTCCGAAGCTTTACCGCGGGATCGCCGATGCAACCGCCGATGCCGCCGAGTCTGCAGCTCCTCCACGAACCTCACCGCTTCAAGTTTAAGGGCTGCCGCCAGGCTCCTGACCACGCTCCAGACATCCAGACCAGCTCCCAGGGCCAAATCCATTCAAGGTACATCGGGGTCGGGGTCGGGTGTCCAGGGGCTTATTTCGGGCGTTATGCGGATGGGATAGGGAGTGATCTTCAGCCGCTGCTAGCCAGACGCCATCTTGCTTCCCTGACACACCCTCTATTCACAAATGTATCCCTGTGTGACCTGGATCCCTGTGTGACCAGGATCCCTGTGTGACGTCACGAAAGGAGATATAAAAAAATTGATATCTAACACTGGTGCTATCGCTACAACGCCTAAAGAGATTTGTACAGTCATGCACGATTTTTATCAAGTGATATACTCCAATGATCTTAAATCTGACGATGCAGAGATAGCGCGTTACTTAGAGTCAGCCCTAGTTGAGGGACTGTCAATAGAGGATAAAAATGATTTAGAATTAGGCTTTACTGTAGAAGAAATACAGACAGCGGTCAAAGAACTCCCCGCCGGAAAAGCAGTCGGACCGGATTCAATCCCAATGGAGTTTTATAAAAAATGTCTTCATATTTTACAGTCAGATATCTTCAAGCTAATGGCCGCTGTACAAGGGGGGGCAACACCACCTAGCACTTGGGGGGAGGCAACTATGGTAGTTAGACCCTGGGTCGTATAGGCCAATAAGCCTCTTGAATAGTGATTCTATAATCTACTCTAAGATTTTAGCTAATAGGCTGAGTATGATTGTCGGCAAGATCGTCTCCCCTCGACAACATGGATTTATACCCGGGAGAGGAACGGCAGATCATATAAGGAGAGTCTGCACTTTGTTCGATGGTACGGCAGTCTCACGGGACCCTATGGCCTTGATACTACTAGATGCTGAGAAAGCGTTTGATAGGGTCTCGTGGGATTTCCTATGGACAGTACTTCATAAAGCAAAATTGGGAAGTGGCTGCATCGAGGCATTGAAAGTTCTATATAAAAAACCCACTATCAGGCTTAGAGTAATGGGGGTAGAGAGCGATTTAATAAAGATCAAACGAGGGACGAGACAAGGCTGCCCCTGCTCTCCACTACTTTTTGCCTTTTATATAGATCCATTTATAAGAAGAATAGAGCTAAATAGAAGCATTCCTCCGATAATTTTAAATGGATATGTCACTAAAATATTGGGGTATGCGGATGATCTTGCCATCACTACATCTGATCCTACAACAGCATTAGGAGAAATAGAGAGGGAAGCAAGGTCTTTCGGGTCCTTATCGGGGTATAAATTAAACGCAGGGAAGACCCAGATAGTGGTAAACGAATATGCTGTGTCAACTGACAGTAGAGTAACAGAGGGTGCAACCTACCTTGGAATCACCATAACAGCAGAAATAACTAAGATAGTGGAAGAAAATCTAGGCCCTGTGATAAAGAAAGCTAAGGAAAGTTTAGACAAGATAAATAATTTACACTTAACAACGATAGGCCGATCCAACGTAATAAAAATGAATTTTCTGCCTAAAGTATTGTATTTATTTCGCACTATCCCTTTAAAATTTGGTAATATATGGTTTAAAGAACTCGATGGGATTTCTAATCGATTTATATGGGCAAAAGGCAAAACACGCAGGGCTATTACATTTCTCTCCCTATCAAGAGAAAGGGGAGGGATAGCAACCCCGGACTTCAAGGCTTATTATCTAGCTGCAACTCTGCAGTACATAAAGGGATTATTGGGAGGGAGTATAAAAGACAGGTGGAGAGATAATGGTGATATCCCAGATATCTACGAATTGATACTGGAGGGATCTAAAGGATCGTTATTGTGCTATGACCCAAACTATTATAAAAAAACCAGGTTTAAGACTCTGGGGGGAGCTTGGTCAGTATGGTCGATGGTCCGGAAAAAGATAGCTATGGGAAGAATTAATTTTTATACCCCTCTCTATAAGAATCCGGCTATGCCAGGAGTGTTCCACGACCCAGTAATGAAACGCTGGGATAATCTAGGGGCCAAAGCTATCGGAGATCTCATCGATAGTACGGGTATGATGGCTTTTGAAAAAATACAACGAGAATATAAAATAGAGAGTAAAGACTTCTTCAAATACTTGCAGATTAGATCAGTGTTATCTAAAAAACAAGCAGGTAATATGCATTTTAAGAAAGAAGAAATAATGGAGCTGATCAGAAGCGAAGGGAGCTGCACAATAACTCAGTTATATAAAGTAATCTGTCTGTATAAAAAGGATGATCAAGTAAACACTTATGAGAAATGGAGAAGAAAGTTAAATTTAGAAAAGACCGAACCTGAAAAATCGTTAAAACTTGCTAACACAATTTTAAGAGTAGCAAACTTGCAAACTCAATATTACAAGACCTTTTTTGAATTATATCATACCCCTTATAGAATAGCTTGCTGGGGTGGAACAAGTGGTATAACCTGTCCAAGATGTCAGAGTACGCAGGCTGACACTATCCATATGTTTTCTGCATGCCCTAAGCTAGATCTGTATAAACAACTGATAGAACAATTCATGGATAGGGCACTTGGGATCTCTATCAGATTAACAAATGAAGTCATGGTACTAGGGGTGGTTAAAGACGGCACTGACGTAGCATGTTATGAATTTTTATTTCTGGCTATGACTGTAAGTCGACTGTGTATAGCATCTCTTTGGAAAGATCCAAATCCACCTACGTTTCATCAGTGGCTATCGCGCATCCTGGCTATATATACTTTAGAAAAAGCACTCTATGATAAAAGGGGAAGGAAGTTAAAAAAATTGGGAAATCAAATCTGGGCACCAATAGCTGAATGGCAGTCAAAGATGGAATGATAAACGATACCTGATGGATTGAAAGATTGGTATACTGATTTCATCATTAAGACTGGGTTGAATTTTTATTTGTTTCTAGATATGTGCCATGCTTCGGTATCCTTCACTTTCATCTGCGTTTTTGTTTTCTCTCCTTCATTTACCTTTTTCTGTGTTATATGATTGATCCAAGTCTTGAAATATGTATTATTATAGTTGTTAAGATTGATGATGATTCAATAATAAAAAAACAATTTAAAAAAAAAAAACATTTTACCATAGGGAGAGCATATGCACCTTAGCACTGATCAGCAGTGGTAAGGTGCCCAGAGTCATAAAACAGCCAACAACAGGTCAGAAAAAATATAGGAGGAAGGCAAAAAGTTTAGGGATGACCATGCAAAAAGGGCCAGGTCCAACAGTTATCCCTGTGCATCCCATTAATCACACACTATCTCTGTGGGGACCTGGGCATTTCTATAATCACACACTATCTCTGTGAGGACCTGGGCATGTCTATAATCACATACATTCGCTTTGGCGACTGTGGTAATACTATAGTCACACACCATCTCTGTGGAGTCCATGACATCTCTATAATCATACACTATCTCTGTGGGGACCTGGGCATGTCTATAGTCACACACTATCTCTGTGGGGACCTGGGCATGTCTATAATCACATACATTCGCTTTGGCGACTGTGGTAATACTATAGTCACACACCATCTCTGTGGGGTCCATAACATCTCTATAATCACACAACATCTCTGTGGGGACCTGGGCATGTCTATAGTCACACACTATCTCTGTGGGGACCTGGGCATGTCTATAATCACACACATTCGCTTTGGCGACCGTGGTAATACTATAGTCACACACCATCTCTGTGGGGACTTGAGCATTCCTGTAATTACACACAAGCTCTGTTTTGGCTTGAGCATCATCAGCTTTGCATTCTCTGTATAGGGCTTTGTGAATACTGAAAAGTAGTAAAGTTAGACTTTTGGTCTAAGTTTAGATTGTTGAAACTGAAAAGTACAAAAGTTAGATTTTTTGTCTAAGTTCACCATTGTGAATCGGGCCCTATTTTAATGAGGACTCAAACACAATCATCTTCATGCACTATCTCTGTGGGGACTTAAACATCGCTATAATAACACACTATCTTTGTGTGGGCTTGAAAAAAACTACGATAAAACACTATCTTTGTGGGGACTTGAACATCATCATAAAAACATACTATCTCTGTGTTGACTTGAGCATTCCTGTCAATAAACGCAAGCTCTGTTTCGACTTGAAGCACCAGGGGGTGCCATGAGGCACAGGGTCAAGACTGATTTGCATATAGCTGGGTCTCAACTGGCGTGGCGAAGTGAGCTGATGGATTCAACCCAGATCTGTTACTGGGGGTGAGTGACTGAAAAGTTTCAGCACTCAGTCCATCATCTCCTTGTGTTTGCTTTGTTCGCCCTAAATTGGGACCCAGACGTGGGCCCCTTGCTCATTTTGCCACTGGATTCAAGCTAGCCTGGCTGATGAGGGGCTGTTATCCCGGAACCGGTCCCAGACTGCTTGTTTCCGGTCCAGGGAAGACCTGGCTTGGCAGTTGGGCTGGACTGTTCCCATGAGGCACAGGGTCAAGACTGATTTGCATATAGCTGGGTCTGAACTGGGGTGGTGAAGTGAGCTAAAGAACGATGATCGATTCAACCGAGATCTGTGACTGGCAGTGAGTGACTGAAAGATTTCACCACTCCGTCCATCATCTCCTTGTGTTTGCTTCGACTTGAACATCATTAACTTCACATTCTCTTTATGGGGTTTTGTGAATACTGAAAAGTAGTAAAGTTAGACTTTTTGTCTAAGTTTACCTTTGTGAATCGGGCCCTATTTTAATGAGGACTTAAACACAAGCACATTCATGCACTATATCTGTGGGGACTCAAACATCGCTATAACACACTATCTTTGTGTGGGTTTGAAAAAAACTAGAATAAAACATCATCTTTGTGGAGACTTGAACATCTCTATAATAACACACCATCTCTGTGGGGACTTGAACATCGTTATGATAACACACTATCTCTGTGGGGACTTAAACATCGCTATGATAACACACTATCTCTGTGGGGACTTAAACATCGCTATGATAACACACTATCTCTGAGGGGACTTGAACATCGCTATGATAACACACTATCTCTGTGGGGACTTGAACATCGCTATAATAACACACTATCTCTGTGGGGACTTAAACATCGCTATGATAACACACTATCTCTGAGGGGACTTGAACATCGCTATGATAACACACTATCTCTGTGGGGACTTGAACATCGCTATAATAACACACTATCTCTGTGGGGACTTAAACACCACTTGACCATATTCCTTGGTTCCATATGTTAATTTCTTTATGTGTTAGTTCCCTTATCTCCTAAGATTTTCAGCACTAATAAATAGGTTAAATGCAGCTTTAAGTGTGGTTCTTTAAGCATATGATATGATATTTTGTGGCACATTAACATAATCTGTCTTTAATGTATACCCTAGTATATATGCAGCAATTCATATATGAATAGATTATAATGTTGCTTGTGTATATTGTTGATAAAATAAACATTTAGCCATGTGCCTTTGACTGTATTCAATCACAAATAGTGTTACGGACTAGGTCCCCACAAGGATGGTAGCACATGTTCAAGTCCCCACAAGGATGGTGCTGTGCGCACGATTAAATAACAATATATTTGCAAATTTGAAGCAGGATCCTGTATAATGAATTTTTTCTTAACATTTTTCTGTTATTAGTGTGTTTTAAAAACATTTGGAAAGGTTAGTCCCCACAAGGCAGGTATTTACACATAGTCCCCACAAGGATGGTAACACGTGTATGCGTGTTTTAGTGTTTTAGTGTTTTAGTGTTTTATTCTTTTTAGTGTTTTAGTGTGTTAGTGTTTTAGTGTGTTAGTGTTAGTGTGTTACAGTGTTTTAGCGTTAGAGTGTTAGTGTTTTAGTGTTAGAGTGTTTTAGAGTGGTTTATTGCTGCATTGCTGTATTGCTGTATTGCTTTATTGCTTTATTGCTTTGTTTATAAAACACACTCTAACACACTAAAACACTAGTGTGTTAGTGTTAGAGTGTTTTAGTGTTAGTGTTTTACTGTTAGAGTGTTTTATAGTGTTTCAGTGGCTTTATTGCTTTATTGCTTTATTGCTTTGTTTTTTTGTTTATAGAACACACTCTAACACTCTAAAACACTAAAACACTAGTGTGTTAGTGTTAGAGTGTTTTAGTGTTAGTGTTTTAGTTTTAGTGTTAGAGTGTTTTAGTGTTGGTGTTTTAGAGTGTTTTAGAGTGTTTTAGAGTGTTTTAGAGTGTTTTAGAGTGTTTTAGTGTTTTATTGGTTTATTGTTTAGTGTTTTAGTGGTTTAGTGTTTGTGTTTTATTGTTTGTGTTTTAGTGTTTTAGTGTTTTAGAGTGTTAGAGTGTTAGAGTGTGTTTTAGTGAGATGTTTGCCAGAAAGGTGCTATAGAGAGATGGGGTGCATTGTTGGTGAGTGGTAGTGAGGAAATTCATGGAGAAGGAGGAAATGGGGGAGAGGCTCCAAAACAGACCGTTGCACTATGTGCGTCCAGTTCTGAGATGTAAAGCACCCTCTCCCCGTCCCTGCACAAGAATGAACTTCATCTGTGCCCCATCCTCTGTGGCACCCCTCCTGTAGATCTGCAGGTGAATGCGTCTTTTGTCATGTCTGAGGCTGACCGGGAGCAGGTGTGAATGGGTCACTGCCAGGGGCACTCTACATGACAAAGTGCTCGGATTGTTCTACATAGAAAAAAAAAAAATTTTAGTGTTTATTGGTTTATTGTGTTAGTGTTTTATTGTTTGTGTTTTAGTGCTTTATTGTTAGTTTTAGAGTGTGTTTTAGTGTGTTAGAGTGTTTTAGTGGTTTATTGTTTTAGCGTTTTGTTTTAGCGTTTTATTGTTTTAGCGTTTTATTGGTTTAGCGTTTTATTGTTTCGTTTTATTGTTTTATTGTCTTATTGTCTTATTGTCTTATTGTTCTATTGTCTTATTGTTCTATTGTTCTATTGTTCTATTGTTTTATTGTTTTATTGTTTTATTGTTTTATTGTTTTAGTGTGTTTTAGTGTGTTTTAGTGTGTTTTAGTGTTTTAGTGTGTTAGAGTGTTAGAGTGTTAGAGTGTTTTAGTGTGTCAGAGTGTTTCAGTGTTTCAGTGTTTTAGGGCCTCATGTAGGTAGCGAAATACGGGTCGGTAACGGCCGATTTTCGGTAAATATGCCGTTACCGACCGGTATACAGACAAGTGAGATGTAGGAGTCCAAAAACCACTTTTCGGTAAATATGAGGCGGTAAATACCGATTCATAGTTACCGAATTCTAAAATACCGATTCATACTTACCGAATACAGAATTAACGAATCGGTAAACATGAAGTGGTAAATATGAAGTGGTAAAAATTTAAAATGACATGTAGGAGCAGTCGGTAATTAAGAAATCCATTAAAATCGGTAATTAAGAGTCGGTAATTAACACGGACTAAAAGCAGGTGGTAACCATCAACAATGGATAAAAGCAAACCCAAAATTCAACAGCGTGGACAACATGGCCGCTATGTACGTCATTGCAAGGCGCCTACGTCTACAGGCAGCAGGACTGAGGGTGTGGCGACGGGAGGAACAAATCTACAGACAGCGCATCACACTATTCCAGCTGACTGATGCAGAGATACAAGAGAGGTACAGGCTACACCCCGAAACCATCATGGACTTAATCAGGGACCTACACCCACTCCTGGACCAGCCAGTTAGAAGGGCGCACGCCATACCCCCACATGTGCAGGTGCTCTGCAGCCTACATCTGTTGGCATCCGGCAGTTATCAGGTGGTGATAGCTGCGGTGGGTGGGGTATCCCAAAGTTGCCTGTCCCGTTTCTTCAGGAAGTTCCTGGATGCCATGATGCAGAGAATGCACCACTACATAAGCTTCCCGAACTCACAGGCTGCACTGCAGAAAACAAAAACTGACTTTTATCACATGGCACAGTTCCCCCATGTCCTCGGCTGTATTGATGGTACCCACATCCCAATCTGTCCACCAGCAGATACAGAGCACATCTACAGGAACAGGAAGTCCACCCACTCCATCAACGTGCAGGTGATCTGTGATGCAGGGAACATCATCACAGATATTGTTGCAAAGTTTCCTGGGAGCACCCACGACTCTTACATCTTCCAGAATAGTGGGATTTACACACGACTGAGTGCCGGAGAATTCGGAGAGGGATACCTGCTAGGTAAGTAACAGTGACGCCCCTTGAAACATGCAAACATAGTGTATAGAGGCATGTTACTGATGGTTCCCTTTCACCCATCCAGGCGACAGTGCATATGCATGCCGGTCATTCATCCTCACTCCCTACCTACACCCAGCTACCCAGAGTGAGAGACGATACAACGTGGCACACAAAACAACACGCAATGTGGTGGAGCGCACGTTTGGACTACTGAAGAGCAGGTTCCGCTGCCTGCACAAGAGCGGAGGCGCACGCCAGTACAAACCCATCACCTGCTGCAAGATCATTGCCACTTGTGCAATGCTGCACAACCTTGCCACGAAAAAAGGTACAGATGTGGAACTAACATATTTTGAGGACAACGAGGATGAGTCAGGCCAGCCAGAGGGCAACGCAGCTAGAGTGCCAACTGCAATCGATGGGAGAGAGAGACGGGCAGAGATCACATCCAACTATTTCTGAGTAAGTAAGGGGACACAGCGAGTTGTGAGCAGTCATGACGTAGTTTAATGTGGCACCACGCCATGAACACATGATCAGGCCAATCTGGCAATATATCATCTATACAAGGAGTATGTCCAGGGTTACGTCACCCATTGTGAAGTGGCTAGGCAGGGCGACATCAATGTTTGCGCATACGCGCTGCAGTGGTGGATTGCACGGCCTGTGCATCCTCACTAGAGCCAACCCCAAGCCGCCTGCTGCTCCTGCGTGTTTCTGGGACGGGGGGTGTGATGCTGCTGGTGGTGTCGATGCTCTCCGCAGGATCCCCTGCAGCAGTTGTCGACGCCTGACTCGTCAATAGCACCCCTAGTGCACTTGTCACCTGCACCATCCCCCGAGACAGGTCGCTGCAGCACTGTGTTAGGCCCTCCTGCATCGTCACAGAGCGCCGGCACAGTAGGGAAGTGGCAGTTGCCAGACGGTTGAGTGCCCTGCTGGTAGTGTCCCTTCTCTGGCGTTCCCGGCGCCGTGCTTCGATGTCAGCATCTAATTTGCTGCACAACTGCTGGATAGACTGGGACATGTCCCGAATGCCCGCAGCCATGCCGCCAATGTTTGTGTCCATGTTGACTATGCTTGTCTTCATCACCCGCATGTGCCTCTGGACTGACATGACTGCCTTTGATTGCAGGCGCTGTTGCTTTAACATTTGGCCCTCGAGCCCCAAGAAGACACCATGGCCGTCAGTGGGTGCTGGTGGACTCTGGACACGCGACCTGCGGCGCCCTCTTGTTTCCGTCTGTGCTGCCTGTGAGGTGTGGGGCACAGTGGCATGGCTCCCTTCCTGGGGCCCGGTGCGGTCTTCAGGGCCCATGCTGTCGTCTGACGAGGTGTCCAAGGCTCGTAGCCTGGCTGCTGGACGCCTCCTCTGTCTCACGCATGCAAGCGGAGATGTGGCCGGTGAATCGAACATGAGTGGCGAGGCTGGCTCTGGTGGTGGTGATGCTGGCTCACGGTGAGGTGATGCTGGCTCTGTGTGCGGCGATGCTGGCTGTGTTGGTGGTGCGGCTGCCAGTGGGCCTGCTCCCCGGTCTGTACTTGTGCTGGCTGGAGGTGTTTCATGTTGCCGTGGTGCCGTCTCTCCTGCAGCATGCCCTGTCCTGCATGATGTCACATCTGTGGACAGAAATACAACATTGGCTCAGTGTCCCCGAAGGGCTGCATTGCAAGCGGCACAATAAATAATTTCACATTCCAACATGTCCCCTGTCTCCTTGTGCCTCGAGTGCGTGACATGCCTTGTTGCCCTGTAACATTTACGTCATGGTTAGTGTTGCCCTGACTACATCTCCCGAAATGCATTGCCTGTCTGCACTGACACGTGTGGACTGCAGTGTGATTCTCGTTTCACAATGGGGGATGTGGGATAGGGGTAGGGGGGGCTACATTGCTGTGCTTTCGTCTTACCTTGGTGTGTTGCGGCTCTGGCAGAGCTGTCGGCGTCCCCAAGACCCACGACGCTCTCTTGCTCGATTGTGGCCGCCACCAGCTCCTCCAGTTCGGTGAGGGCAGGTGCCCTGTTGGTTCCACCTCCGGTCTGGCTGGCCTCCTTCTGGATGTCGCCCATCTTCCTCTTGGTTACAATCCTCAGGTCATACCAGCGCTTTTTGAGGACCTCAATGTCCCTGTGGGTCACTCCCACAGCATTGACCTGCGCCTGGATGGCCAGCCATATGTTGCGCTTTTCCACCTCAGGCACTTGCAGGGATTGCCTGCCGAACAGCTTCTGGTGCTGCTTCACGACCTCCTCCACCAGCACCTGGAGTTCCTTGGGGCTAAATTTCAGCTAACTCCTCCTTTCCCCTCCGTCTTTCTGTGTTCTCTGGCTGGACATGCTGTTCGTTTACCCGCTCGCACATGCAACTGCTCCCTGCCTCTCCTCTGCACTCCAAGCCTCTCCAGGGTCGGCTAATTATGTCCACCTGCCTGGGTGTGGCCACTTCGGCTAATTGAGTACACCTGCCTGGGTGTGGGCAGTTCCAGGTTGGGTGGGCTGTCGTTGCACTGGATTCGCTGTTTCGTCAAGTCATGTGATTTTCTTTACCGACTCCGTACATACCGAATCGGTATTTTCCGAATCGGTAACTACCACCTCGGTATTTTGCGATTCGGTAACTTCCACCTCGGTATTTTCCGATTCGGTAAATACCACCTCGGTATTTACCGATTCGGTGAATTCCGATTCGTGATTACCGAATGTTACCGAATCGGTAACTGTTACCGAATTTTTACCTACATATAACTTACCGATTCTAATTTACCGATTCGGTACGGCTCGGTATTTTAGAACCGGTAAAATTTATTTACCTACATGAGGCCCTTAGTGTTTTATTGTTTTAGTGTTTTATTGTTTTTAGTGTTTTAGTGTGTTAGTGTTTTAGTGTGTTAGTGTTTTAGTGTGTTAGAGTGTTTTAGTGTGTTAGAGTGTTTTAGTGTTAGTGTTTTAGAGTGTTTTAGAGTGTTTTAGAGTGTTTTAGTGTTTTATTGGTTTATTGTTTAGTGTTTTAGTGGTTTAGTGGTTTATTGTTTGTGTTTTATTGTTTGTGTTTTAGTGTTTTAGTGTTTTAGAGTGTTAGAGTGTTAGAGTTTGTTTTAGTGTTTTAGTGTGTTAGTGTTTTAGTGGTTTATTGTTTGTGTTTTATTGTTTGTGTTTTAGTGTTTTAGTGTTTTAGAGTGTTAGAGTGTTAGAGTGTGTTTTAGTGTGTTAGAGTGTTTTAGTGGTTTATTGTTTTAGCGTTTTGTTTTAGCGTTTTATTGTTTTAGCGTTTTATTGGTTTAGCGTTTTATTGTTTCGTTTTATTGTTTTATTGTCTTATTGTTTTATTGTCTTATAGTTCTATTGTCTTATTGTTCTATTGTTCTATTGTTTTATTGTTTTATTGTTTTATTGTTTTATTGTTTTAGTGTGTTTTAGTGTGTTTTAGTGTGTTTTAGTGTTTTAGTGTGTTAGAGTGTTAGAGTGTTAGAGTGTTTTAGTGTGTCAGAGTGTTTCAGTGTTTCAGTGTTTTAGTGTTTTATTGTTTTTAGTGTTTTAGTGTGTTAGTGTTTTAGTGTGTTAGTGTTTTAGTGTGTTAGAGTGTTTTAGTGTGTTAGAGTGTTTTAGTGTTAGTGTTTTAGAGTGTTTTAGAGTGTTTTAGAGTGTTTTAGAGTGTTTTAGTGTTTTATCGGTTTATTGTTTAGTGTTTTAGTGGTTTAGTGGTTTATTGTTTGTGTTTTATTGTTTATGTTTTAGTGTTTTAGTGTTTTAGAGTGTTAGAGTGTTAGAGTGTGTTTTAGTGAGATGTTTGCCAGAAAGGTGCTATAGAGAAATGGGGTGCATTGTTGGTGAGTGGTAGTGAGGAAATTCATGGAGAAGGAGGAAATGGGGGAGAGGCTCCAAAATGGACCGTTGCACTATGTGCGTCCAGTTCTGAGATTTAAAGCACCCTCTCCCCGTCCCTGCACAAGAATGAACTTCATCTGTGCCCCATCCTCTGTGGCGCCCCTCCTGTAGATATGCAGGTGAATGCGTCTTTTGTCATGTCTGAGGCTGACCGGGAGCAGGTGTGAATGGGTCACTGCCAGGGGCACTCTACATGACAAAGTGCCAGGATTGTTCTACATAGAAAAATAAACATTTTTAGTGTTTATTGGTTTATTGTTTTAGTGTTTTATTGTTTGTGTTTTAGTGCTTTATTGTTAGTGTTAGAGTGTGTTTTAGTGTGTTAGAGTGTTTTAGTGGTTTATTGTTTTAGCGTTTTGTTTTAGCGTTTTATTGTTTTAGCGTTTTATTGGTTTAGCGTTTTATTGTTTCGTTTTATTGTCTTATTGTCTTATTGTCTTATTGTTTTATTGTTTTAGTGTGTTTTAGTGTGTTTTAGTGTTTTAGTGTGTTAGTGTGTTAGAGTGTTAGAGTGTTAGAGTGTTAGAGTGTTTTAGTGTTTCAGTGTTTTAGTGTTTTATTGTTTTAGTGTTTTATTGCTTTTAGTGTTTTAGTGTGTTAGAGTGTTTTAGTTAGGGTGTTTCAGTGTTTTAGTGTTTTAGTGTTTTATTTAGTGTGTTAGTGTTTTAGTGTTTTAGTGTGTTAAAGTGTTTGAGTGTTTTAGTGTGTTTTTTTGTGTTTTAGTGTGTTATTTTTTTTAGTGTTTTATTGTTTTTAGTGTTTTAGTGTGTTAGTGTTTTAGTGTGTTAGTGTTTTAGTGTGTTACAGTGTTTTAGTGTTAGAGTGTTAGTGTTTTAGTGTTAGTGTTTTAGAGTGGTGTATTGCTGTATTGCTGTATTGCTGTATTGCTGTATTGCTGTATTGCTTTATTGCTTTGTTTTTTTTGTTTATAAAACACACTCTAACACTCTAAAACACTAGTGTGTTAGTGTTAGAGTGTTTTAGTGTTAGTGTTTTACTGTTAGTGTTTTATAGTGTTTCAGTGGCTTTATTGCTTTATTGCTTTTGTGCTTTGTTTTTTTGTTTATAGAACACACTCTAACACTCTAACACTCTAAAACACTAAAACACTAGTGTGTTAGTGTTAGAGTGTTTTAGTGTTAGTGTTTTAGTGTTAGAGTGTTTTAGAGTGTTTTAGAGTGTTTTAGTGTTTTATTTTTTAGTGGTTTAGTGGTTTAGTGGTTTAGTGGTTTATTGTTTGTGTTTTATTGTTTGTGTTTTAGTGTTTTAGTGTTTTAGAGTGTTAGAGTGTTAGAGTGTGTTTTAGTGTTTTAGTGTGTTAGTGTTTTAGTGGTTTATTGTTTGTGTTTTATTGTTTGTGTTTTAGTGTTTTAGTGTTTTAGAGTGTTAGTGTAACACTAAAACACACTCTAACACTCTAAAACACTAAAACACTAGTGTTTTAGTGTTAGTGTTTCAGTGTTTTAGTGTTTTAGTGTTTTATTGTTTGTGTTTTATTGTTTGTGTTTTATTGTTTTAGTGTTTTAGTGTTAGAGTGTGTTTTAGTGTGTTAGAGTGTTTTAGTGTTTTAGTGTTAGTGTTTCAGTGTTTTATGTTTTAGTGTTTTAGTGTTTTATTGGTTTATTGTTTGTGTTTTATTGTTTGTGTTTTATTGTTTGTGTTTTATTGTTTTAGTGTTAGAGTGTGTTTTAGTGTGTTTTATTGTTTTATTGTTTTATTGTCTTATTGTTTTGGTGTTTTGGTGTTTTGGTGTGTTTTAGTGTTTTAGTGTTTTAGTGTTAGAGTGTTTTAGTGTGTTTTAGTATTTTGGTGTTTTGGTGTTTTGGTGTTTTGGTGTTTTAGTGTGTTTTAGTGTGTTTTAGTGTTTTGGTGTTTTGGTGTTTTGGTGTTTTGGTGTTTTAGTGTGTTTTAGTGTGTTTTAGTGTGTTTTAGTGTTAGAGTGTTAGAGTGTTAGAGTGTTAGAGTGTTTTAGTGTTTTAGTGTTTTGGTGTTTTGGCGTTTTGGTGTTTTGGTGTTTTAGTGTGTTTTAGTGTGTTTTAGTGTTAGAGTGTTAGAGTGTTAGAGTGTTAGAGTGTTAGAGTGTTAGAGTGTTAGAGTGTTTGTGTGTTTGTGTGTTTTAGTGTTTTAGTGTTTTAGTGTTAGAGATTTTTAGTGTTTTAGTGTTTTAGTGTTAGAGTGTTTTAGTGTTAGAGTGTTTCAGTGTTAGAGTGTTTTAGTGTTAGAGTGTTTTAGTGTTAGAGTGTTTCAGTTTTAGTCTTTTACTGTTTTATTGTCTTATTGTTTTGGTGTTTTGGTGTTTTGGTGTGTTTTAGTGTTTTAGTGTTAGAGTGTTTTAGTGTGTTTTAGTGTTTTGGTGTTTTGGTGTTTTGGTGTTTTGGTGTTTTAGTGTGTTGTAGTGTGTTTTAGTGTTAGAGTGTTAGAGTGTTAGAGTGTTAGAGTGTTAGAGTGTTAGAGTGTTTTAGTGTTTTAGTGTTTTAGTGTTTGTGTGTTTGTGTGTTTGTGTGTTTGTGTGTTTTAGTGTTTTAGTGTTTTAGTGTTAGAGTGTTTTAGTGTTAGAGTGTGTTTTAGTGTGTTAGAGTGTTTTAGTGTGTTAGAGTGTTTTAGTGTTTTAGTGTTAGTGTTTCAGTGTTTTATGTTTTAGTGTTTTAGTGTTTTATTGGTTTATTGTTTGTGTTTTATTGTTTTAGTGTTTTAGTGTTTTAGTGTTTTAGTGTTTTACAGTTTTACAGTTTTACAGTTTTACAGTTTTAGTGTTGTAGTGTTTTTGTGTTTTTGTGTTTTTGTGTTTTTGTGTTTGTGTTTTAGTGTTTTAGTGTTTTAGTGTTATTGTGTTCTAGTGTTCTAGTGTTCTACTGTTTTACTATTTTACTGTTTTACTGTTTTACTGTTTTACTGTTTGTCTTTTAGTCTTTTAGTCTTTTAGTCTTTTAGTCTTTTAGTGTTTTTTAGTCTTTTAGTCTTTTACTGTTTTAGTCTTTTACTGTTTTACTGTTTTAGTCTTTTAGTCTTTTACTGTTTTACTGTTTTAGTCTTTTACTGTTTTAGTGTTTTACTGTTTTACTGTTTTACTGTTTTACTGTTTTAGTGCTTTACTGTTTTAGTGCTTTACTGTTTTACTGTTTTAGTGTTTTACTGTTTTAGTGTTTTAGTGTTTTGCTGTTTTAGTGTTTTAGTGTTTTACTGTTTTACTGTTTTACTGTTTTAGTGTTTTACTGTTTTACTGTTTTAGTGTTTTAGTGCTTTACTGTTTTACTGTTTTAGTGTTTTACTGTTTTAGTGTTTTAGTGTTTTGCTGTTTCAGTGTTTTAGTGTTTTACTGTTTTACTGGTTTACTGTTTTACTGTTTTACTGTTTTACTGTTTTACTGCTTTACTGTTTTACTGCTTTACTGCTTTACTGCTTTACTGTTTTACTGTTTGTCTTTTAGTCTTTTAGTCTTTTAGTCTTTTAGTCTTTTAGTGTTTTTTAGTCTTTTAGTGTTTTACTGTTTTAGTGTTTTAGTGTTTTAGTGTTTTAGTGTTTTAGTGTTTTACAGTTTTACAGTTTTACAGTTTTACAGTTTTACAGTTTTAGTGTTTTTGTGTTTTAGTGTTTTACTGTTTTACTATTTTAGTGTTTTACTGTTTTAGTGTTTTAGTGTTTTGCTGTTTTAGTGTTTTAGTGTTTTACTGTTTTACTGTTTTACTGTTTTACTGCTTTACTGTTTTACTGCTTGACCGCTTTACCGCTTTACTGTTTTACTGTTTTACTGTTTTACTGTTTTACTGTTTTAGTGTTTTACTGTTTGTCTTTTAGTCTTTTAGTCTTTTACTGTTTTAGTGTTTTAGTGTTTTAGTGTTTTAGTGTTTTACAGTTTTACAGTTTTACAGTTGTACAGTTTTACAGTTTTAGTCTTTTAGTCTTTTAGTGTTTTTTAGTCTTTTAGTCTTTTAGTCTTTTACTGTTTTACTGTTTTAGTCTTTTACTGTTTTAGTGTTTTACTGTTTTACTGTTTTACTGTTTTAGTGCTTTACTGTTTTAGTGCTTTACTGTTTTACTGTTTTAGTGTTTTACTGTTTTAGTGTTTTAGTGTTTTGCTGTTTTAGTGTTTTACTGTTTTAGTGTTTGTGTTTTACAGTTTTACAGTTTTAGTGTTTTACAGTTTTAGTGTTTTAGTGTTTTAGTGTTTGTGTTTTACAGTTTTAGTGTTTTAGTGCTTTAGTGTTTTAGTGTTTTACAGTTTTACAGTTTTACAGTTTTACAGTTTTAGTGTTTTTGTGTTTTAGTGTTTTACTGTTTTACTATTTTAGTGTTTTACTGTTTTAGTGTTTTAGTGTTTTGCTGTTTTAGTGTTTTAGTGTTTTACTGTTTTACTGTTTTACTGTTTTACTGCTTTACTGTTTTACTGCTTGACCGCTTTACCGCTTTACTGTTTTACTGTTTTACTGTTTTACTGTTTTACTGTTTTACTGTTTGTCTTTTAGTCTTTTAGTCTTTTACTGTTTTAGTGTTTTAGTGTTTTAGTGTTTTAGTGTTTTAGTGTTTTACAGTTTTACAGTTGTACAGTTTTACAGTTTTAGTCTTTTAGTCTTTTAGTCTTTTAGTGTTTTTTAGTCTTTTAGTCTTTTAGTCTTTTACTGTTTTACTGTTTTAGTCTTTTACTGTTTTAGTGTTTTACTGTTTTACTGTTTTACTGTTTTAGTGCTTTACTGTTTTAGTGCTTTACTGTTTTACTGTTTTAGTGTTTTACTGTTTTAGTGTTTTAGTGTTTTGCTGTTTTAGTGTTTTACTGTTTTACTGTTTTACTGTTTGTGTTTTACAGTTTTACAGTTTTAGTGTTTTACAGTTTTAGTGTTTTAGTGTTTTAGTGTTTGTGTTTTACAGTTTTAGTGTTTTAGTGCTTTAGTGTTTTAGTGTTTTACAGTTTTACAGTTTTACAGTTTTAGTGTTTTAGTGTTTTTGTTTTTGTGTTTTTGTGTTTTTGTGTTTTTGTGTTTGTGTTTTAGTGTTTTAGTGTTTTAGTGTTCTAGTGTTCTACTGTTTTACTATTTTACTGTTTTACTGTTTGACTGTTTTACTGTTTGACTGTTTTACTGTTTGTCTTTTAGTCTTTTAGTCTTTTAGTCTTGTAGTCTTTTAGTGTTTTTTAGTCTTTTAGTCTTTTACTGTTTTAGTCTTTTACTGTTTTACTGTTTTAGTCTTTTAGTCTTTTACTGTTTTAGTCTTTTACTGTTTTACTGTTTTAGTCTTTTAGTCTTTTACTGTTTTACTGTTTTAGTCTTTTACTGTTTTAGTGTTTTACTGTTTTACTGTTTTACTGTTTTAGTGCTTTACTGTTTTACTGTTTTAGTGTTTTACTGCTTTACTGTTTTACTGCTTTACTGCTTTACTGCTTTACTGCTTTACTGCTTTACTGTTTTACTGTTTGTCTTTTAGTCTTTTAGTGTTTTAGTCTTTTACTGTTTTACTGTTTTAGTGCTTTACTGTTTTACTGTTTTAGTGTTTTACTGTTTTAGTGTTTTAGTGTTTTACTGTTTTACTGCTTTACTGCTTTACTGCTTTACTGTTTTACTGTTTTACTGTTTTACTGTTTTAGTGTTTTACTGTTTTACTGTTTTACTGTTTGTCTTTTAGTCTTTTAGTCTTTTAGTCTTTTAGTGTTTTTTAGTCTTTTAGTCTTTTACTGTTTTACTGTTTTAGTCTTTTACTGTTTTAGTGTTTTACTGTTTTACTGTTTTACTGTTTTAGTGCTTTACTGTTTTAGTGCTTTACTGTTTTACTGTTTTAGTGTTTTACTGTTTTAGTGTTTTAGTGTTTTGCTGTTTTAGTGTTTTAGTGTTTTGCTGTTTTACTGTTTTACTGTTTTAGTGTTTTACTGTTTTACTGTTTTAGTGTTTTAGTGCTTTACTGTTTTACTGTTTTAGTGTTTTACTGTTTTAGTGTTTTAGTGTTTTGCTGTTTCAGTGTTTTAGTGTTTTACTGTTTTACTGGTTTACTGTTTTACTGTTTTACTGTTTTACTGTTTTACTGCTTTACTGTTTTACTGCTTTACTGCTTTACTGCTTTACTGTTTTACTGTTTGTCTTTTAGTCTTTTAGTCTTTTAGTCTTTTAGTCTTTTAGTGTTTTTTAGTCTTTTAGTGTTTTAGTGTTTTAGTGTTTTAGTGTTTTAGTGTTTTACAGTTTTACAGTTTTACAGTTTTACAGTTTTACAGTTTTACAGTTTTAGTGTTTTTGTGTTTTAGTGTTTTACTGTTTTACTATTTTAGTGTTTTACTGTTTTAGTGTTTTAGTGTTTTGCTGTTTTAGTGTTTTAGTGTTTTACTGTTTTACTGTTTTACTGTTTTACTGCTTTACTGTTTTACTGCTTGACCGCTTTACCGCTTTACTGTTTTACTGTTTTACTGTTTTACTGTTTTACTGTTTTAGTGTTTTACTGTTTGTCTTTTAGTCTTTTAGTCTTTTACTGTTTTAGTGTTTTAGTGTTTTAGTGTTTTAGTGTTTTACAGTTTTACAGTTTTACAGTTGTACAGTTTTACAGTTTTAGTCTTTTAGTCTTTTAGTCTTTTAGTGTTTTTTAGTCTTTTAGTCTTTTAGTCTTTTACTGTTTTACTGTTTTAGTCTTTTACTGTTTTAGTGTTTTACTGTTTTACTGTTTTACTGTTTTAGTGCTTTACTGTTTTAGTGCTTTACTGTTTTACTGTTTTAGTGTTTTACTGTTTTAGTGTTTTAGTGTTTTGCTGTTTTAGTGTTTTACTGTTTTACTGTTTGTGTTTTACAGTTTTACAGTTTTAGTGTTTTACAGTTTTAGTGTTTTAGTGTTTTAGTGTTTGTGTTTTACAGTTTTAGTGTTTTAGTGCTTTAGTGTTTTAGTGTTTTACAGTTTTACAGTTTTACAGTTTTAGTGTTTTAGTGTTTTTGTTTTTGTGTTTTTGTGTTTTTGTGTTTTTGTGTTTTAGTGTTTTACTGTTTTACTGTTTTACTGTTTTACTGCTTTACTGTTTTACTGCTTGACCGCTTTACCGCTTTACTGTTTTACTGTTTTACTGTTTTACTGTTTTACTGTTTTAGTGTTTTACTGTTTGTCTTTTAGTCTTTTAGTCTTTTACTGTTTTAGTGTTTTAGTGTTTTAGTGTTTTAGTGTTTTACAGTTTTACAGTTTTACAGTTGTACAGTTTTACAGTTTTAGTCTTTTAGTCTTTTAGTCTTTTAGTGTTTTTTAGTCTTTTAGTCTTTTAGTCTTTTACTGTTTTACTGTTTTAGTCTTTTACTGTTTTAGTGTTTTACTGTTTTACTGTTTTACTGTTTTAGTGCTTTACTGTTTTAGTGCTTTACTGTTTTACTGTTTTAGTGTTTTACTGTTTTAGTGTTTTAGTGTTTTGCTGTTTTAGTGTTTTACTGTTTTACTGTTTGTGTTTTACAGTTTTACAGTTTTAGTGTTTTACAGTTTTAGTGTTTTAGTGTTTTAGTGTTTGTGTTTTACAGTTTTAGTGTTTTAGTGCTTTAGTGTTTTAGTGTTTTACAGTTTTACAGTTTTACAGTTTTAGTGTTTTAGTGTTTTTGTTTTTGTGTTTTTGTGTTTTTGTGTTTTTGTGTTTGTGTTTTAGTGTTTTAGTGTTTTAGTGTTCTAGTGTTCTAGTTTCTAGTGTTCTACTGTTTTACTATTTTACTGTTTTACTGTTTGACTGTTTTACTGTTTGTCTTTTAGTCTTTTAGTCTTTTAGTCTTGTAGTCTTTTAGTGTTTTTTAGTCTTTTAGTCTTTTACTGTTTTAGTCTTTTACTGTTTTAGTCTTTTAGTCTTTTACTGTTTTAGTCTTTTACTGTTTTACTGTTTTAGTCTTTTAGTCTTTTACTGTTTTACTGTTTTAGTCTTTTACTGTTTTAGTGTTTTACTGTTTTAGTGTTTTACTGTTTTACTGTTTTAGTGCTTTACTGTTTTACTGTTTTAGTGTTTTACTGTTTTACTGCTTTACTGTTTTACTGCTTTACTGCTTTACTGCTTTACTGTTTTACTGTTTGTCTTTTAGTCTTTCAGTCTTTTAGTCTTTTAGTGTTTTAGTCTTTTAGTCTTTTACTGTTTTACTGTTTTAGTGCTTTACTGTTTTACTGTTTTAGTGTTTTACTGTTTTAGTGTTTTAGTGTTTTACTGTTTTACTGCTTTACTGCTTTACTGCTTTACTGCTTTACTGTTTTACTGTTTTAGTGTTTTACTGTTTTAGTGTTTTACTGTTTTACTGTTTTACTGTTTATCTTTTAGTCTTTTAGTCTTTTAGTCTTTTAGTGTTTTTTAGTCTTTTAGTCTTTTACTGTTTTACTGTTTTAGTGCTTTACTGTTTTACTGTTTTAGTGTTTTACTGTTTTACTGTTTTACTGTTTGTCTTTTAGTCTTTTAGTCTTTTAGTCTTTTAGTCTTTTAGTGTTTTTTAGTCTTTTAGTCTTTTACTGTTTTACTGTTTTAGTGCTTTACTGTTTTACTGTTTTAGTGTTTTACTGTTTTAGTGTTTTAGTGTTTTACTGTTTTACTGCTTTACTGTTTTACTGCTTTACTGCTTTACTGCTTTACTGTTTTACTGTTTTAGTGTTTTAGTGTTTTACTGTTTTACTGCTTTACTGTTTTACTGCTTTACTGCTTTACTGCTTTACTGTTTTACAGTTGTAGTGTTTTAGTGTTTTTGTGTTTTAGTGTTTTTGTTTTTGTGTTTTTGTGTTTTTGTGTTTGTGTTTTAGTGTTTTAGTGTTTTAGTGTTCTAGTGTTCTAGTTTCTAGTGTTCTACTGTTTTACTATTTTACTGTTTTACTGTTTGACTGTTTTACTGTTTGTCTTTTAGTCTTTTAGTCTTTTAGTCTTGTAGTCTTTTAGTGTTTTTTAGTCTTTTAGTCTTTTACTGTTTTAGTCTTTTACTGTTTTAGTCTTTTAGTCTTTTACTGTTTTAGTCTTTTACTGTTTTACTGTTTTAGTCTTTTACTGTTTTAGTGTTTTACTGTTTTACTGTTTTACTGTTTTAGTGCTTTACTGTTTTAGTGCTTTACTGTTTTACTGTTTTAGTGTTTTACTGTTTTAGTGTTTTAGTGTTTTGCTGTTTTAGTGTTTTAGTGTTTTGCTGTTTTACTGTTTTACTGTTTTAGTGTTTTACTGTTTTACTGTTTTAGTGTTTTAGTGCTTTACTGTTTTACTGTTTTAGTGTTTTACTGTTTTAGTGTTTTAGTGTTTTGCTGTTTCAGTGTTTTAGTGTTTTACTGTTTTACTGGTTTACTGTTTTACTGTTTTACTGTTTTACTGTTTTACTGCTTTACTGTTTTACTGCTTTACTGCTTTACTGCTTTACTGTTTTACTGTTTGTCTTTTAGTCTTTTAGTCTTTTAGTCTTTTAGTCTTTTAGTGTTTTTTAGTCTTTTAGTGTTTTAGTGTTTTAGTGTTTTAGTGTTTTAGTGTTTTACAGTTTTACAGTTTTACAGTTTTACAGTTTTACAGTTTTACAGTTTTACAGTTTTAGTGTTTTAGTGTTTTACTGTTTTACTATTTTAGTGTTTTACTGTTTTAGTGTTTTAGTGTTTTGCTGTTTTAGTGTTTTAGTGTTTTACTGTTTTACTGTTTTACTGTTTTACTGCTTTACTGTTTTACTGCTTGACCGCTTTACCGCTTTACTGTTTTACTGTTTTACTGTTTTACTGTTTTACTGTTTTAGTGTTTTACTGTTTGTCTTTTAGTCTTTTAGTCTTTTACTGTTTTAGTGTTTTAGTGTTTTAGTGTTTTAGTGTTTTACAGTTTTACAGTTTTACAGTTGTACAGTTTTACAGTTTTAGTCTTTTAGTCTTTTAGTCTTTTAGTGTTTTTTAGTCTTTTAGTCTTTTAGTCTTTTACTGTTTTACTGTTTTAGTCTTTTACTGTTTTAGTGTTTTACTGTTTTACTGTTTTACTGTTTTAGTGCTTTACTGTTTTAGTGCTTTACTGTTTTACTGTTTTAGTGTTTTACTGTTTTAGTGTTTTAGTGTTTTAGTGTTTTACTGTTTTACTGTTTTACTGTTTGTGTTTTACAGTTTTACAGTTTTAGTGTTTTACAGTTTTAGTGTTTTAGTGTTTTAGTGTTTGTGTTTTACAGTTTTAGTGTTTTAGTGCTTTAGTGTTTTAGTGTTTTACAGTTTTACAGTTTTACAGTTTTAGTGTTTTAGTGTTTTTGTTTTTGTGTTTTTGTGTTTTTGTGTTTTTGTGTTTGTGTTTTAGTGTTTTAGTGTTTTAGTGTTCTAGTGTTCTAGTTTCTAGTGTTCTACTGTTTTACTATTTTACTGTTTTACTGTTTGACTGTTTTACTGTTTGTCTTTTAGTCTTTTAGTCTTTTAGTCTTGTAGTCTTTTAGTGTTTTTTAGTCTTTTAGTCTTTTACTGTTTTAGTCTTTTACTGTTTTAGTCTTTTAGTCTTTTACTGTTTTAGTCTTTTACTGTTTTACTGTTTTAGTCTTTTAGTCTTTTACTGTTTTACTGTTTTAGTCTTTTACTGTTTTAGTGTTTTACTGTTTTACTGTTTTACTGTTTTACTGTTTTAGTGCTTTACTGTTTTACTGTTTTAGTGTTTTACTGTTTTACTGCTTTACTGTTTTACTGCTTTACTGCTTTACTGCTTTACTGTTTTACTGTTTGTCTTTTAGTCTTTTAGTCTTTTAGTCTTTTAGTGTTTTAGTCTTTTAGTCTTTTACTGTTTTACTGTTTTAGTGCTTTACTGTTTTACTGTTTTAGTGTTTTACTGTTTTAGTGTTTTAGTGTTTTAGTGTTTTACTGCTTTACTGCTTTACTGCTTTACTGCTTTACTGTTTTACTGTTTTAGTGTTTTACTGTTTTAGTGTTTTACTGTTTTACTGTTTTACTGTTTGTCTTTTAGTCTTTTAGTCTTTTAGTCTTTTAGTGTTTTTTAGTCTTTTAGTCTTTTACTGTTTTACTGTTTTAGTGCTTTACTGTTTTACTGTTTTAGTGTTTTACTGTTTTAGTGTTTTACTGTTTTACTGTTTTACTGTTTGTCTTTTAGTCTTTTAGTCTTTTAGTCTTTTAGTCTTTTAGTGTTTTTTAGTCTTTTAGTCTTTTACTGTTTTACTGTTTTAGTGCTTTACTGTTTTACTGTTTTAGTGTTTTACTGTTTTAGTGTTTTAGTGTTTTACTGTTTTACTGCTTTACTGTTTTACTGCTTTACTGCTTTACTGCTTTACTGTTTTACTGTTTTAGTGTTTTAATGTTTTACTGTTTTACTGCTTTACTGTTTTACTGCTTTACTGCTTTACTGCTTTACTGTTTTACAGTTGTAGTGTTTTAGTGTTTTTGTGTTTTAGTGTTTTTGTTTTTGTGTTTTTGTGTTTTTGTGTTTTTGTGTTTGTGTTTTAGTGTTTTAGTGTTTTAGTGTTCTAGTGTTCTAGTTTCTAGTGTTCTACTGTTTTACTATTTTACTGTTTTACTGTTTGACTGTTTTACTGTTTGTCTTTTAGTCTTTTAGTCTTTTAGTCTTGTAGTCTTTTAGTGTTTTTTAGTCTTTTAGTCTTTTACTGTTTTAGTCTTTTACTGTTTTAGTCTTTTAGTCTTTTACTGTTTTAGTCTTTTACTGTTTTACTGTTTTAGTCTTTTACTGTTTTAGTGTTTTACTGTTTTACTGTTTTACTGTTTTAGTGCTTTACTGTTTTAGTGCTTTACTGTTTTACTGTTTTAGTGTTTTACTGTTTTAGTGTTTTAGTGTTTTGCTGTTTTCGTGTTTTAGTGTTTTGCTGTTTTACTGTTTTACTGTTTTAGTGTTTTACTGTTTTACTGTTTTAGTGTTTTAGTGCTTTACTGTTTTACTGTTTTAGTGTTTTACTGTTTTAGTGTTTTAGTGTTTTGCTGTTTCAGTGTTTTAGTGTTTTACTGTTTTACTGGTTTACTGTTTTACTGTTTTACTGTTTTACTGTTTTACTGCTTTACTGTTTTACTGCTTTACTGCTTTACTGCTTTACTGTTTTACTGTTTGTCTTTTAGTCTTTTAGTCTTTTAGTCTTTTAGTCTTTTAGTGTTTTTTAGTCTTTTAGTGTTTTAGTGTTTTAGTGTTTTAGTGTTTTAGTGTTTTAGTGTTTTACAGTTTTACAGTTTTACAGTTTTACAGTTTTACAGTTTTACAGTTTTAGTGTTTTTGTGTTTTAGTGTTTTACTGTTTTACTATTTTAGTGTTTTACTGTTTTAGTGTTTTAGTGTTTTGCTGTTTTAGTGTTTTAGTGTTTTACTGTTTTACTGTTTTACTGTTTTACTGCTTTACTGTTTTACTGCTTGACCGCTTTACCGCTTTACTGTTTTACTGTTTTACTGTTTTACTGTTTTAGTGTTTTACTGTTTGTCTTTTAGTCTTTTAGTCTTTTACTGTTTTAGTGTTTTAGTGTTTTAGTGTTTTAGTGTTTTAGTGTTTTACAGTTTTACAGTTGTACAGTTTTACAGTTTTAGTCTTTTAGTCTTTTAGTCTTTTAGTGTTTTTTAGTCTTTTAGTCTTTTAGTCTTTTACTGTTTTACTGTTTTAGTCTTTTACTGTTTTAGTGTTTTACTGTTTTACTGTTTTACTGTTTTAGTGCTTTACTGTTTTAGTGCTTTACTGTTTTACTGTTTTAGTGTTTTACTGTTTTAGTGTTTTAGTGTTTTGCTGTTTTAGTGTTTTACTGTTTTACTGTTTGTGTTTTACAGTTTTACAGTTTTAGTGTTTTACAGTTTTAGTGTTTTAGTGTTTTAGTGTTTGTGTTTTACAGTTTTAGTTTTAGTGCTTTAGTGTTTTAGTGTTTTACAGTTTTACAGTTTTACAGTTTTAGTGTTTTAGTGTTTTTGTTTTTGTGTTTTTGTGTTTTTGTGTTTTTGTGTTTGTGTTTTAGTGTTTTAGTGTTTTAGTGTTCTAGTGTTCTAGTTTCTAGTGTTCTACTGTTTTACTATTTTACTGTTTTACTGTTTGACTGTTTTACTGTTTGTCTTTTAGTCTTTTAGTCTTTTAGTCTTGTAGTCTTTTAGTGTTTTTTAGTCTTTTAGTCTTTTACTGTTTTAGTCTTTTACTGTTTTAGTCTTTTACTGTTTTAGTCTTTTACTGTTTTACTGTTTTAGTCTTTTAGTCTTTTACTGTTTTACTGTTTTAGTCTTTTACTGTTTTAGTGTTTTACTGTTTTACTGTTTTACTGTTTTACTGTTTTAGTGCTTTACTGTTTTACTGTTTTAGTGTTTTACTGTTTTACTGCTTTACTGTTTTACTGCTTTACTGCTTTACTGCTTTACTGTTTTACTGTTTGTCTTTTAGTCTTTTAGTCTTTTAGTCTTTTAGTGTTTTAGTCTTTTAGTCTTTTACTGTTTTACTGTTTTAGTGCTTTACTGTTTTACTGTTTTAGTGTTTTACTGTTTTAGTGTTTTAGTGTTTTACTGTTTTACTGCTTTACTGCTTTACTGCTTTACTGCTTTACTGTTTTACTGTTTTAGTGTTTTACTGTTTTAGTGTTTTAGTGTTTTACTGTTTTACTGTTTGTCTTTTAGTCTTTTAGTCTTTTAGTCTTTTAGTGTTTTTTAGTCTTTTAGTCTTTTACTGTTTTACTGTTTTAGTGCTTTACTGTTTTACTGTTTTAGTGTTTTACTGTTTTAGTGTTTTACTGTTTTACTGTTTTACTGTTTGTCTTTTAGTCTTTTAGTCTTTTAGTCTTTTAGTCTTTTAGTGTTTTTTAGTCTTTTAGTCTTTTACTGTTTTACTGTTTTAGTGCTTTACTGTTTTACTGTTTTAGTGTTTTACTGTTTTAGTGTTTTAGTGTTTTACTGTTTTACTGCTTTACTGTTTTACTGCTTTACTGCTTTACTGCTTTACTGTTTTACTGTTTTACTGTTTTAGTGTTTTACTGTTTTACTGCTTTACTGTTTTACTGCTTTACTGCTTTACTGTTTTACAGTTGTAGTGTTTTAGTGTTTTTGTGTTTTTGTGTTTTAGTGTTTTACTGTTTTACTGTTTTAGTGTTTTAGTGTTTTAGTGTTTTAGTGTTTTACAGTTTTACAGTTTTACAGTTGTACAGTTTTACAGTTTTAGTGTTTTTGTGTTTTTGTGTTTTTGTGTTTTAGTGTTTTAGTGTTTTAGTGTTTTAGTGTTCTAGTGTTCTAGTGTTCTAGTGTTCTACTGTTTTACTATTTTACTGTTTTACTGTTTTACTGTTTGTCTTTTAGTCTTTTAGTCTTTTAGTCTTTTAGTGTTTTTTAGTCTTTTAGTCTTTTACTGTTTTAGTCTTTTACTGTTTTACTGTTTTAGTCTTTTAGGGCCTCATGTAGGTAGCATACCAGTTACCACTTCTAAAATACCGAACGATACCGAATCGGTATTTTAGAAGTGGTAACTCGTATGTAGGTAATGAGTCGGTATTTTTTACCGATTCGTTACAATTCGGTAATTACCGAATCGGTATTTACCGATTCGGTAATGAGGCATACCTTCCCATTGAGGGGAAGGTATGCCTCATTACCGAATCGGTAAATGCCGATTCGGTAATGGTGGAGAAAATGCAAGGCTGGCAGGGTGTCACATTGACACCCTGTTGCACCCCTGATTCGGCCATGTGTGCACATGTGGCACACATACATGCCCTAAGGGCATGTATGTATGCCACATTGCACACTGCTACGCGCTGCAAAATGCATACACACATACATTAATTATTTACCACCAACTATAAGTTGGTGGTAAATACCGACTCCTAAACACACACACACACTCCCCCTACATATCATTTCTGAAATCGGAATTTACCGATTCGGTAAAATTACCGAATCGGTAAAATTACCACATCGGTAACGTCACCGATTCGGTAATTTTACCGATTCGGTAGTTTTACCGAATCGGTAAATTCCGATTTCAGAAATTGACCCCCTACATACCAATAGCCAAAATACCGGTCGGTAACGGTAAAATTACCGAAAATCGGCCGTTACCGACCGGTATTTGGCTACCTACATGAGGCCCTTAGTCTTTTACTGCTTTAGTGTTTCACTGTTTTACTGTTTTAGTGCTTTACTGTTTTAGTGATTTACTGTTTTACTGTTTTAGTGTTTTACTGTTTTAGTGTTTTAGTGTTTTGCTGTTTTAGTGTTTTAGTGTTTTAGTGTTTTACTGTTTTACTGTTTTACTGTTTTACTGTTTTACTGTTTCAGTGTTTCAGTGCTTTAGTCTTCTGTTAGTGTGTTAGTGTTTTTGTGTTTTAGTGTTATAGTGTTTTAGTGTTAGAGTGTTTGTGTTTTACTGTTTTAGTCTTTTACTGTTTTAGTGTTTTACTGTTTTACTGTTTTACTGTTTTAGTGCTTTACTGTTTTAGTGTTTTAGTGTTTTGCTGTTTTAGTGTTTTACTGTTTTACTGCTTTACTGTTTTACTGCTTTACTGCTTTACTGCTTTACTGTTTTACTGTTTTACTGTTTTACTGTTTTACTGTTTTAGTGTTTTACTGTTTTACTGTTTGTCTTTTAGTCTTTTAGTCTTTTAGTCTTTTAGTCTTTTAGTCTTTTAGTCTTTTAGTGTTTTTTAGTCTTTTAGTCTTTTACTGTTTTAGTGTTTTAGTGTTTTAGTGTTTTAGTGTTTTACAGTTTTACAGTTTTACAGTTTTACAGTTTTAGTGTTTTAGTGTTTTAGTGTTTTTGTGTTTTTGTGTTTTTGTGTTTGTGTTTTAGTGTTTTAGTGTTTTCGTGTTTTAGTGTTCTAGTGTTCTAGTGTTCTAGTGTTCTACTGTTTTACTATTTTACTGTTTTACTGTTTTACTGTTTGTCTTTTAGTCTTTTAGTCTTTTAGTCTTTTAGTGTTTTTTAGTCTTTTAGTCTTTTACTGTTTTAGTCTTTTACTGTTTTACTGTTTTAGTCTTTTAGTCTTTTACTGCTTTAGTGTTTCACTGTTTTACTGTTTTACTGTTTTAGTGCTTTACTGTTTTAGTGATTTACTGTTTTACTGTTTTAGTTTTTTTTCTGTTTTAGTGTTTTGCTGTTTTAGTGTTTTAGTGTTTTAGTGTTTTACTGTTTTACTGTTTTACTGTTTTACTGTTTCAGTGTTTCAGTGCTTTAGTCTTCTGTTAGTGTGTTAGTGTTTTTGTGTTTTAGTGTTATAGTGTTTTAGTGTTAGAGTGTTTGTGTTTTACTGTTTTACTGTTTTACTGTTTTACTGTTTTACTGTTTGTGTTTGACTGTTTTACTGTTTTAGTGTTTTAGTGTTAGAGTGTTTTAGTCTTTTACTGTTTTAGTCTTTTACAGTTTTAGTGTTTTAGTCTTTTACTGTTTTAGTGTTTTAGTGTTTTACTGTTTTACTGTTTGACTGTTTTACTGTTTGACTGTTTGACTGTTTGACTGTTTTACTGTTTGACTGTTTGACTGTTTTACTGTTTTACTGTTTTACTGCTTTACTGTTTTACTGCTTTACTGCTTTACTGCTTTACTGTTTTACTGTTTTAGTGTTTTACTGTTTTACTGTTTTACTGTTTTACTGTTTTACTGTTTTACTGTTTTAGTCTTTTAGTCTTTTAGTCTTTTAGTGTTTTTGTGTGTGTTAGAGTGTGTTAGTGTGTGTGTGTGTGTGTGTGTGTGTGTGTGTGTGTGTGTGTGTGTTGGAGATTGCTAAGCTGGAGAAAGAGCAGGCTCTGGCTGAGAGGAGGTTAATTCTTGAGGAGAAGCAACTATCTAATAAGTTATGCCTCAGTAGGGTCCAGCAATAATAGTTGCAGTATACCTGCATGGTCTACTACTGAAGTAAGAGTAAGGACACCCAATGATTTGGTGCCCAGTTAAGTGGTGGGGGTGATATAGACAAGTGGGTTGCAGCCAATGAAGTTGCTCTAAGAGTGCACAAGGTCCCAGAGGAATCCTGGGGTGGTAGTCTATGTAGTACATGCCCACAAGGGGGAGGGATACAGTTCTCACACTAGAGGTGGGGACCAGACATGCTACACTGCAATAAAAGACATCTTAGTCAGTAAGTTTGAGTTGACCCCTTAAAAAGTAAAGGCACATGTTCAGGGCTAGCCACAAACTCTCCACACAAACCTGGGTGGATTTCTTGGATTATGTTAGTAAGGCACGGAAGTGCTGAGTGAGAGACATCAATGTGGATGATTATTCAGGGCTTTACAACTTATTTGTAAAGGAGCACATGCTTGATACTTGTTATTCAGAGCTGCACCAACACCTGGTTGATACTAAACGTTCTGACCCCAGGAAGCCTGCTGAGGAGGTGAACATCTAGGTCAGCCCCAGAGTGTCCAGAAAGGTACCTGGGGGTGACCCCAAGAAGGATAGTTCAATTTCCACCTAACAGGTTGAGGGGGAGGTCCAGAAAGACCCAAGCAGGTCTCAGGTTAGTGGGAAGGAAAAGGCTTCTGTGTCCCTTCTGAGACGAGGGAGGGAGGTTCTGCTGGGGGATGGCCCAGGGCACCCCATTTCCAACCCAGCTGCTTTAATTGTTCTTAACTAGGACACAAGCAGGGGGACTCTACTCAAAGAAACCATCCACTGGTGGAAACACTACAGGGGTGGCCAATGTGGCCTTAGTGGAAATAGTCCCCGGGGGCAGCTCATTGCCCATGCCAAGATCTCTTTTAGGTGGGTCATAGACACAGAGGGTGAGTTGGTGATCTTAGGGTGGAGTAGTCATTTCCACCAGGGGGAGTGAATGGGGTCCCAATTACTTTTCTGAGGGATACTGGGCCTAGCCGGACCATGGTTGTGGAAGAGCTAGTCTCCCCAGAGCAGTACACCAGCCAGGTGTGAAGGGTGACTTAAGTCCATGGGCAGGACTTTTGGGATCAGCACATAACTCAATGCATCGCTCGACAGCACCTCACATCTCGCTGTTGCAATGAGGATAAGGTACTTTGTTCCCCAGGGCCTGTGTGGGTCCTGTGGCCAGCCTGTGCCCCATTGTGGTTGGCCCGAACTGTTGACCCTGTGCAGTGCAAACAGATAACCCCTATTGGCGCTTATCCCAACTTCTACTTATAGGATTTTTGTTGTTTTGGTCTATTTATAATATTTTTGCTGATTTTTCTATCTTTTGAGTCTTTTTCTGGTGTTTTCATTCCGGTACTGTGTGTGTGTGTGTGTGTGATGCACAAATAATTTGCAACTTGCCTCTTTAGATTAGCCTGATGTCTCTGTGCCAAGCTTCAAGATGGTGCGCACAGGTTATCCTTTAGTGTGTATCTGCCTTACCCTGACTTAACTGGACAAGAGTGGTGTTTCCTACTTGGACAGGGTGCATGCCTCTGCCAATTAGAGACCCCAATTTCTAACAATAATGCACTTGCAGCAGTTCCAGTGAAGGAACTCAAGTGTGTCTGTAATGGCAGCTGTTTCAGAACGTTTAGTTGGGACTTTATGTACATTTGTCTATGTTCATGACTTTGTGCACTGTGGACAAATTAGCTACATAGCCAGTGTTTTAGGGCCATTTTCTGGCCCTTCTGTGTCCCTTGAGGCCCTCATTAGGAATAGCCTGGAAAAGCAGCCAGTATTTCCCCACCCCTAGAGTTACCAATACTGGGGTGTTGGTGACTCTGGGGATAAAGAAATTATGGCCCATTATAAGATGGACCCTGAGGGACCGCTAAGAAATGAAGAATTACTGGGCATTGTGCAATCCTGGGTCTAATTGCCCTGGTAATCCCTCACTTTTCTCTAGATTTTCAAAAAGAGATTTTGGCTGCCGTCATATATAAAAATGTACAGAGATGTGAGTGTGTTCCTTATGCAGCTGTTCCTGTCCCCATCAGAATTTAGAGGCTACTCGCAATGGAAGTCTGAGTAGCTTGTTGTATTTCATTAAAGGCTGTTGCTATTGCTTATTGTGAATGTATGGTATTAACTAAATATGATATTCTTTGTTACCCCCTCTGTCATTTTCCCTTTACAATTTCCCAACCTTCCAAAGTGTGAAGCGCTCTGATACCCATCTGGGACATGTTCGTGCTATACAAAACATTATAAATAAAACATTTCTGACTGACTCCTCTCAACTGCATCCATCTTTCTTGCTTCCTCAGTTCCTATTCTGAATGTTCATAACTACAGATATGTTTGACTTAAAGTTAAATAGTGATATATGATTGTTTCTTCTGTTAAACATTCTAATACCTTGCACCATTGCAGTAAATAACAGCATTAATCAACCTAAAGAATTATAGTGCCCTACTGGACCTCTCATTGCCTTTGACACCGTCTCCCACTGCAGCCTAGCCACAAGACTCCACGACACTGGCATCCAAGACAAGGCCCTCAACTGGATGTGCTCCTTTCTCACCGGCAGAACAAAACAGGTTAGACGCCCACCGTACCTCTCAAAACCCACAGAAATCAGTTACGGAGTACACCAGGGCTCATCCCTCAGTCCCACCCTCTTCAGCTTCTACATGGCCCCCGTTTGCAACTATTGTTAGGAACCACAAGCTCAACATCGCCTCCTATGCCGACGACACCCAGCTGATCCTCTCCTTCAATAAAGAACCCACAGTCGCCAGGAACAACTTCCATGAAGGAATGAAAGCCGTCGCCGCCTGGATGAAGGACAGCTGCCTGAAGTTCAACTCAGACAACACAGAAGTCCTTATCCTGGGAGCCTTCCCCTCCAGTTGGAAGGACTCTTGTTGGCACTCTGCTCTAGGAAGTCCCACTACCCCCACAACCCATGCACGAAACCTCGGCATCGTACTGGACTCCTTGCTCACAATCGCCTGCCAGATAAACCCTGTCTCCTCGGCCTCCTTCAACACACTCTGCCTGCTTCAAAAGACCTTCAGGTGGATCCCCACAGAATCCAGGAAGACAGTACCCCATGCCCTCATCAGCAGCAGACTCAACTACAGCAATGCACTCTACGCCGGCATCACCCATAAACTCCTCAGAAGCCTCCAGAATGTTCAGAACGTGGCAGCAGGACTAATCTTCAACATCCCCTGTGGCAGCCACATCACTCAACACCTCCGAACCCTCCACTGGCTCCCAGTCGACAGAAGAATACCTTTCAAACTCCTCACCCACATAAACAAGGCCCTTCACAACACCGGACCCGAAAACCTGAATTCCACCTCACATTCCATGTACCCAACAGACACCTCTGCTCTGCCCAGCTTTTCCTGGCTAATATCCCACGAGTCCACAACACCAGAACCAAAGGAATGTCCTTCTCCTACCTCGCCTCCAAGACATGGAACACCCTGCCCACCCACCTCAGGAAATCACCCTTGCTGAAGCAATTCAGGAAGGAACTCAAGACCTGGCTCTTCGGATGAACTCAGCACTAAGTCTGATCCGCTGCACCTCCCTCCCCACAGCGCCTTGAGACCCTCACGAGTGAGTAGATGCGCTTTACAAACCCTGATTGATTGATTGAGAGATCTCTATATATGGCAGGCAGTAGTCCGCCAGGCAGTGGAGGTTATAATCTCTACCACCCTGGCAGACGGTTGGCTGCTTGCCAAGTTCAAACGAAGGACCTACTTCAGATAAACAAACATTATAGTCTCGCTACAGGGCTTGTCTTGCCTCCACAAAGCCATGTTTCCTCTCACCTAAAGAAGCGTCAGTGGCTCGAGGTCCAGCAGAATCTTCTCTTTAATTCATTCTGCATCTGCATTAGGGTATTACACAGAAAAGGACCTTTATAGCTACATTCCTAGATGGTTCCCTACACTTTTCTGAAACATTACTGCTGGCAATGTCACATATATGGAACTCTAGCCTTGGGAGTAGGGTCTGCTCTTAACGTGCACTAAAATTGTGGAAATCTCTTCACATCAATCTATGATCAGAAAAAGAATTTTCGGTAATTTCATAAAGGTCTGAGGATTTCCTCTTTTGCTATATATCTGTGACTGTACCAATTCAGTGCCAGGATTCACTGGTTCTGTAGCTGTACATGTTTAGAAGTATCGTATCTTCATCATCATAATCATCACCTTCAGTCTCTCTGATGAGATACAGATGGTGCAATACCTAATACCTTATTCTGCACTGAACTGATGGGTAAATGATCTATAGGAGGGTTGATTTT
The DNA here is from genome assembly GCF_964204655.1 of Triturus cristatus. Classification (NCBI taxonomy): domain Eukaryota; kingdom Metazoa; phylum Chordata; class Amphibia; order Caudata; family Salamandridae; genus Triturus; species Triturus cristatus. The sequence continues at coordinate 775,416,321 of NC_140593.1, forward strand.
TATTCATTCACAAAGGGTCAACTCAAATTCTAATATTGAAAACAATCTGAAAAATCAATGGAGTACTTGCATGAAAAGTTCTTTGCAGGCTAGTTATCACAAATTCCCACACACACTGACAAAATTAATTTGGAACAAAAATATTTTTCCACTTTTAACAACTTAAAAATGACTCCAATACTATACCCAATGGTACTGAAAAGAGCAAAGCACCAAATATTTGGGCCGCTGCTATTTAGCTGTAGCTCAAATGCTAGAGGAACTGCATATATTTTGTGTGGTAACTGAGAATTGCACCACAGTGGTATGCCTTACTGTGGTATTCTTACTTTGTCTTCATTGTTCTCATAAGCTTTGTTAACAGTCACAATAAGAGTGGATGAAGGGGAATTATAAAAAAAATGTGGCTATAAGATTTGATGACAAACCATGTTAACCAAATTCAGCCATTATTTATCTTTTAACAGTTGTTGGTTAAACTTCTTGTTCTTTATGAATATGATCGAATGACAACAAATAATTATTAAAATAAGGTATGCTCAGCCTCCCATATCAGTTTCCTACACAAATTCCTACTACTTTCCTTCATTTTTCAGCCTTGACAACTAACGCGACATGCCAATCATGTTTTCTAAAAACAGAGTAGTGATAACATGCATAGGATGAAAACAAAAATAAAACAAAGAGGAAGGAAAGCCATCTTAGTAAGATTAGTTTGACCAACAATTTTTAATGGATGATGTTGGAACATCTCAAATTCAGATATATATTTTTAGAGACCCACTCTTCCAAATAACAAACTGACCATATACAACTTCCCTTTGCAGATCTTGTGGTTATATTTAATTCTAACCTTTTTTAATGAAAACATTAGCCTTTGCTTGTACCTTGAAATAAGTAAATGCAAATAAATTACCTCTAATAACCTACTGAAGGTAGCCTCTTCTGCTTTTATTTTAGGTGACAGTATACACAGCAAAAAGACACATATTAAGCATCACCAGCACCTCAGTTCTAGCCACTGACCCTAAAGATAACATTCTCCTGGCTACTATTTTTTGGCTTCTTTTGGAAAGTTACAAGTGGTTATAACAAATTAAAACATACAGTACATATCCTTAGCAAATTGCAAAAAGGCAAAATTCACAATTATGAATTTTAATTCAACTTGCATCTAAGATATATACAGTTTCATCTTAACACAATGGTGACCAAATTTCCCTTAATCATTTCCCCACTCCCCCTTGTTTTTTAGCATTTCAGATTCCATTTAATAATTTGAGAGATCAGTGACTCCCTTTCATTAATAATGTGTGGCATGTTAGAGGTCTAATGTTGTGTGATACATAATCTGGCAAAGATGATTTTGAGAGTAATGATAGGGGCCATGTGTCTGAAAGAGTCTAATTAAATGGTCAGTCTAATATCGAAAGCAAATAACTCTATTTCATTTTGCAACTGATCCACCAGGTGTTTAATAATTTCAGACCAGAATTGAATGCAATCGTATGTGTAATATCTGCTGCCATGAATTTGCATTAGGGACACTTTGGTGCCGATTCCGATCCGGGAAAAAAAATTACTGTACGACTCGTATCCGTATTTTTTTACGTACAGGAAGTACAAGTCCCATACAAACGGCGAAGTACGATTCGTACAGTAAAAATACATACGAATCGTATCTGGAAAAGTCTACGAGACGTCCCCGGACAGTTTTACGTACGAGTATGGAAAACGTCCCGTACGGAGCGAACTTTGTATGACCCCTACCCCGGGTACACTTGGGCCCGAGGTACGAGTCGTACGGCCCCCCCACCCCACCTGTGCATGTCTGCACCGTACCCCCCACCCCAGCACCCGCGTATGTACGCGCCATACCCCCCACCCCAGCACCCCCGTATGTACGCACCGTACACCCCACCCCAGCATCTGCATATGTACGCCATGTACCCCCCACCCCAGACCCGTACTCGGACGCACCGTACCCCAACACCGTACCCCAGCATCGCGTATGTACGAATCGTACCACACCATTGCATATGTGATCACTGTACAACAACATAGCATATGTACGCACATTACATACGCGGAAACGACTCGTACTGAACCAGGACAGTGTAAAACAGCACAAGGACCGTCAATTCGACTCGCACAACACCACAAAACACATCTACAGGACAAAAACATCTAAAAAACTGACCTGGCACATCCAAACAGGCAAACAGAGGCCCAAACTCACAACCACCTCTTATAACACACCCACCAAAAGTTCAAACCCAGCCACACCCACAAATGGACCAATAAAAATGGCCCACACTCACAAACCATGACTCTTTGCAACAGACCCACTGCTGACAGACATCACACACAAACTACTGCACCCATACACCTTAACTTACACACCTTCACACAACCTCCTTCACACATACCCCCTCTACACATACACACACACCAACACATTCACACCCACAACCATCCACACCCACACCCCACACCATGCCCACAGACAAGAATCCAAAGTTCACAAGGGAGGAGCTGGACATCCTTGTCAACTAAGTCATCAGAGTTGAGCCACAGCTCTTTGGAACATTGGTCAGACAGACCAGCATAGCCGAAAAAACACGCCTGTGGCAGAGGATCGTCAATCGGGTGAATGCTGTTGCACCCATCAGAAGGACCAGGAATGAATGCCAAGCCAGGTGGTACGATCTGCAGAGGGCAGTCAAGCGCAAAATGAACGAGGACTACGCCCAGAGTAACATCACAGGAGGTGGGCTGCCCGGCAGACCGGTACATTACCATCCCTGGGAGGACAAGGTGATGGCCCTGCTTCCGCCGGTGGGAGTACATGGAGTCGAAGGAGTTCGAGAGCCTGGTGAGTACACAAACAACTTACGTAACATGGGGGGAATGGCATCCACACCCCAACTACAACAAATGCACTCACCTACCCCCAAGCCCTCACCGGATACACAACCACACTCAAAAACAACGCTCATGCCAATAACATGAGTATGCCCCATTCACAAAGCAAGGCCATGCCATGTCCCAGCCTACACAAACCACAAACTCAAGACAGGATGTCCGGGATGCTGGGAGGGTGGGGATCACTAAACATATTGTACAACTCAGAAACAGACACCATTGCCCTCAGCCCATATGGCCCAGGTACATACCCATGCACCATGCGCAATGCACAGGGCCTGGCAAAGTACTGACAACGTAGCTGACACTTGGCCCTGCTGTAGGCAGCACAAGGCCCCCCTGTGACAACTGCAAGCTCGAACACAAACACAACAAGCTCAGATATCTAGGACAGGAACTCACACCCACTGACATGGCAGCATGCACCATGGGGGGACAGATACATCACCTGGGAGACCCACTGCCAAATCACACCACACCCACCAGCAGGCCCCGTCAAGCAATCAACAATCGATCAGGGTACTTGTAAGGCGCGCTACTTACCTGTCAGGGTCTCAAGGTGCTGAGGGGGGGGGGGGGTTCCACCACTGCTCGAAGAGCCAGGTCTTGAGGATTCTTCTGAAGGCAAGTAGGTCTTGGGTCAGTCGTAGGTGGGTTGGGAGGGTGTTCCAGGTCTTTGCTGCGAGGTAGGAGAAGGATCTGCTGCAGGCGGGTGTACGTTGGATACGGGGGACAACTGCGAGGGCAAGGATGCCGGAGCGGAGCTGGCGGGTGGGGGTGTAGAAGCTGAGTCTGATGTGCAGGTAGGCTTGTCCGGCGGTGTGGAGTGCCTTGTGTGCGTGGGTGAGGAGCTTAAAGGTGATCCTCTTGTCGATGTGGAGCCAGTGCAGGTCACGCAGGAGGGGGGTGTTGTGGCTGTGGCAGGGGGTGTTGAGGATCAGTTGTGCGGAGGCGTTTCGGAAGCGTTGTAGCCGCCGTTGGTGTTTGGATGGGAGTCCTGCGTAGAGTGCATTGGCGTAGTCCAGTCAGCTGCTGACGAGGGCCTGTGTCACTGTTCTACTTGTTTAGGTCGGAATCCACCAGTAGATCCGGCGCAGCGTGCGTAGGGTGTCGTAGCAGGAGGAGGAGACGGCGTTGACCTGCTTGGACATGGAGAGGGAGGATGCAAGGATCAATCCTAGGTTGCGTGCGTGTTTGGTGGGTGTCGGTGATGTCCCCAAAGCGATCGGCCACCAGGAGTCGTCCCAGGCTGAGGGTGTGGGTCCCAGGATGAGGACCTCCGTCTTGTCCGAGTTCTGTTTCAGATGGACGCTCCGCATCCAGTCGGCGATAGCCCTCCGACCCTCATGGATGTTGGTTTTGGTGGTGTGAGGGTCCTTGGTGAGGGAGAGTATGAGCTGGGTGTCGTCAGCGTAGGAGATGTATTAGAGGTTGTGGTGGTGGGCCACTTGTGTGAGGGGGACCATGTGGATGTTGAACAGCGTCGGGCTGAGGGATGATCACTCACCCCTTACACAAGCACACACCCCTGGGGCAGCCAATGGAGTCACCCACTCTCACAATGGACATGTGACACAACAGGATCAAGCCACAGCCAAAAAAGCATCCAAGGCCAAATTCGACATGTCAAACACCCTGGAGACCATTTCAATCAGTCCCCTGCAACATACCCATCCACAAGTGAACATTGATGTGAATGCTAGGCACATACAACTACCTGGAGGAACTGTGGCAACTAGAATATATATGAAACATGGATGTCGCATTAAACAGCATTAACATTGTCTCTCTCACACACAGGGCAATGTCACGGATCGCCCCCCAACAATGGGGGGGAAGTACCACAGTCCCAGGCTTGGGAGGAACCTGATCCCACCGGCAGTGACACCTCACAACACTCTGCGGATGACCCCAACCCACCTGGCCCCTGTGGTGTCCAAGCCCCTGCAGCACCTGCTTCAGGTACATCTGTACCCACCACCACCCCCATTACTGCCACATCCCAGGAGCCCTGCCCACACTGAACAACTGAGCCAGTCTGACCTGGAGGGACAAGGTTCGCCGGGCACCCAGGAGCAGGCAGCCAACACCAACACTGCCATCCCTCAGGGGTCCCGTAGACCCGATGTGCCCACAACGGCAAGCCAGGCTCGTGTGGGCAGGGGTGGTGGGAGTTGAGGCAGGCGGAGGCGAGAACCTGACCAGACAGCTGAAGGGACCGGTATGTCACACATACGCAACATCATGGAGGCATACCGGCGTGACACCAGGGCCATCAGTCAGGTAGTGGCGACCCTCACAGACATTAAGAATCAGCAGGCCGAGCAACACGCCAGTCAACAACAACACCAAGGACGGATGGAGGCAAGACTGGCTGAGCTCCTGGCGGTGCAAAGGGACATGAGCCATTCACTCCGTCGGATTGCCGACAACATGGGCAACCCTCCCTGTGACACCAGGCGCAGACCAGCACCAGCCACAGGGAGGGAGGAGGAGGAGGAGGATTCGTCCGACGGAGCCTCCCAAACATCGTCAAGGCCTGCATCTGAGGGTCCCCGGAGGAAGGTGGGTCGTCCACGGAAAAGACCGTGAGAGGCAGCGGACCATCCACATCTCCCAGGTCACCTGGCCTGGCACCTGGCCTTCATGCACAACAGCAGCACATCATTCACTGACATTCTCTGCCACATGGACTTGCTGGTCACAGTCTGACCAATGATGACCAACACTGTGGTCTGGACTCTGATGACTTAAAATGCCAAGGATCCCATCTCCCCCTGTGAACTTTGGATTCTATGCACCCGGTAGAGCACCTTATTTTTTCTACAAAAACACGCACCCCACCGACAATAAAACTATTTATTTGTCATGAGATGTTGCTGTCATTCTGCATTAGTCCACAACATACGTGTGTGTAAATGTCAAACTATGCCTGAGTGTTGAACTAACTCTAGCCATCCATACCCTGGGATCTGAGTCTGGTACAGGACACACATGGGTCACAATGTATCATCCGATACAGCCTGGGATCTCAATACTCACCTGTGATGGCCTCAAGCTGCTGAGGGGGTGCTTGAAATACTGTGCGGACACACCAATCAGGAAGAGGATGATGAAGGCTTAGAGGTCATGGCTCATGTGGAGGTTCCCGGGGAGGGAGTCCCAGGTATGTTTTTCCAGGTGTGAGAAACATCTCCTTCATGCTGGAGTGTTGTGGATGTGAAGAATGTTGTCCAGGCCAAGTTTGGATGCATAGAGTTGGGCCAACGGGGTCTTGGATGACAGACGTACAAGGTTGATTTTGGGATATGGGGTTGTTGACTGCCTCCTGAGTGTGTGTGAGGAGTGTGAAGGTCATCCTGCAGCACACAGTGAACCCTTGCAGCTATCTCAGGTGGACGGTGAAGTTGATGGGTTGCGGGATGTTGAAGCTGAGTTGTGCAGATGCACCCTGGATGTGGACAAGTTTCCCGTGAGTTTGGATGTACTTGCTCCGTAGAGGGCGGGTGTTAGAGTCGGGGATCTCTGGTTGGCGCAAGGTTGCCCTTGTGTCAAGCAGGAACCCTCTCCTCCACGTCAGGGCGCAGGATAACCCCTCGCGAATGACCCTTGCTCACCCTCTAGGTGCGTGGCGTGAGCAGCCAAGGCGATTCCTCAGGCGTTGTTGGCTAAGCACTTACAATCATACACACAGTAAATACATCAATCCCCCCAGAAACGGACACCAGACTTGGATATATATAAAAATACGATTCTTTATGTAAAAATAAGGTATATATATCTCAGCAGACTTATCACAAGACCAATAACGTTTTCGCTAGGCCGCCAGGTTATACAGCAGGCAAATGTTCTGGGTTCGTAGTTTCAAATGGATACTTTGTAGTCTCTTTTACTTGTAGTTCCAGTACTCACAGAGATCGGTTCCTGCGAACGGGGGAAATAAGGCGTTGCGGGCCCCGAGCCCGATACTGGAACTTCTTTCGTGATGTGGAGAGTCGGCACAGGTCGGTGCGACTCTCAGCTTGGGAAGTGTTCTTGGGTCCTCAATCAGCAGGTGTGGGCACGTAGGCAGGCGCGGCCAGCGACCCTGTAGCACGGCGGTGCAGGAGGGTCTCCACAGCGGGGGCGGCGCGGCCTGAGATGTCCGGGGATAGCGAAGCGGGGTCACAGGGCACAGTCAGTGCAGCTGGACGACCCGGCGTAGATCACAGTCGTCGGACGGCTTCCGGCAGGAGGGGTGATAGCGCGTTCAGCGCGCTCCAGTAGCAGGCGGTGACAGGGATGCAGGCGGCCTGGCCCGGGGACAGAGAGCGGCTCGGGACGGAGCGGGGCTCTCACGGGTTTGAGGCAGGCGAGCTTCTGGGTGTCACGGCCCTAGGAGGGGCGATGAGGGGCGCAGTCTCTTTTCCAGCGGGATGCACACACGGCTCGAATTGGAGGACGAGCAAAAGCACAGAGAACCCACTGTTCCTGGGGTTCAGTTCAGGGGGCAAGCTCAGATCAAGCCCTTGGAGAATGTTCAAGCACAAAGTAGCAAAGTCTTCTCAGTAAGTCTCTTCCTCTCCTTTCTCAGCAAGGCAAGCAGCAGGCCAGCTCCTCCAGCGTCTTCTTCTCCTTCTAGTCGGGCAGAGGTTCTTTGTGGTAAACAGGATTCTGATTTCTTAGGAGCCAGGCTCCTACTTTTATACACCAATTCTTTTGTTCTTTAGCGCCAGGGGGCCTAGGCCTGGCTCAGTCCAGTTCTGGAGCACTCTGTTATGGTGACTCTGCTCTTTCCTTTCAGCAGCAGGGCAGAGACATCAGCCGCCCCACAGGGGGTGGCGCCGGCTTTGTGGTGGCAGAGCACAGGTCTATTCAAGAGTCAAGGTGTACTCCTCCCACCCATCCAGGTGTAATCTCTCTACCCACCACCTGGCAGCCAACCTGTCTCTGGGGATTCCCCAACCCTGCTCCTTACTGTTGCTGGGCAGAACACACACACACAGCAGAGGCGGACTGAGATGGTCAGGTCAGTAAATACTAACTTTCTAAAAGTAGTATTTACAAACCCAGGATATTAAAATAAACTTGACTACAAGAAGTATTTTATTATTCTGAGTTCAGGCATACCAAACTTGACACTCTACCATGCTCTCTGAGTCCACTGGGGTCACAGCGTTGGCGTGATCCCAGCAGCCCATTCTGGCCTATGGAGAGCAGGTAGCCTTCAATAGTGAAAAACGACAAGGGCTGTAATTCACTACTAAGACATGCCACACACATCAGGGCATGTCCTACCTTATGCCTACAATGCACCCTGCCCTTGGGCCTACCAGAGGGGTGGCTAATATGTAGGTAAGGGAAGGTTTAGGGACTGGCAAGTGGGGGCACTTGCGCAGTCAGCGCGACGGTCCCGGACCGCGCACAGGGTCTGCGGTGGCGGACCCTAGACATACTTTACAAGGCCGCTTCCGTGGGTGGCGCAACCAGCGCTGCAAGCCCACCAGCAGCATTGGCATTCACGAGCCCTGGCACCCCTGGTGCACTTTACTGGGGACTGACAGTGAATCCAATAAACCAATCGTGGACATCAATTACAGGTACACTTTACCTCGGGAGCACTTGCACTGCGGCCCGGATTAGCCGTGGCGCAGTGCCCTGAGCGGACAACACCAGCAATACAATCGAGGCACACCATCAAAAAGTGGAAGGGAAACTCACGCCAAGGTGCCAGGTCTAACACGTGTCCCCTCCAGCTGAAATGTGGGGAGAACTACCCTTGCCCAGGGGGTTCCTCGTCACTAAGGCGGAAATACCTGGACAGACCGTCAGCGTTGGCGTGATCTGTACCAGGACGGTGTTCCACCGTAAAGTCCATACCCTGTAGGGAGATGGACCACCTCAACAGCTTCGGGTTTTCACCCCTCATTTGCATCAACCATCTGAGGGGCCTGTGGTCCGTCTGAACCCGGAAGTGAGACCCAAACAAGTAGGGTCTTAGCTTCTTCAGCGCCCAGACCACAGCAAATGCTTCTCGCTCAATTGCACTCCACCTACTTTCCCGTGGAAGTAACCTCCTACTGATGAAGGCTACGGGTTGGTCCCAGCCCTCCTCAGTCATCTGTGAAAGAACAGCCCCCACACCATGCTCTGAAGCGTCTGTCTGGACTAGGAATTCCTTGGAGAAGTCAGGGGCCAAGAGCACGGGCGCCGTGCACATGGCAGTCTTCAGGGTGTCGAAAGCTTTCTGACAGGTGTCAGTCCAAATCACGTTCCTGGGCTGCTTCTTCGAAGTCAGCTCTGTCAAGGGGGCAACGATCGTTCCATAGCCCTTGACAAACCTCCTGTAGTACCCAGTGAGCCCCAGGAAGGCCCTCACTGCGGTCTGCGTCTTGGGGGGTTCCCAAGCCAGGATGGTTTCAATTTTGGGTTGCAAGGGTGCCACCTTGCCACTCCCCACTTGGTGTCCCAAGTACACCACGGAACCCTGCCCGATCTGGCACTTGCTGGCTTTGATCGTGAGGCCTGCTCGGCGCAGAGCCATCAACACTTCCCAGAGGTGGCGCAGGTGTTCAGGCCAGGTGGCACTGAACACTGCGATGTCATCCAGGTAGGCGGCACTGAACGCATCCAGCCCAACCAGTACCTGGTTGACCAACCTCTGAAAGGTGGCAGGGGCATTCTTCATCCCAAATGGCATGACTCGGAACTGGAAGTGCCCATCTGGTGTAGAGAATGCTGACCTCTCTTTGGCCCCATCGGTCAAGGCGATCTGCCAGTACCCAGACGTTAAATCAAACGTACTGAGGAACCGGGCAGCTCCCAGCCGATCAATGAGCTCGTCAGCTCTGGGGATGGGGTGCGCGTCAGTCTTCGTGACTGAATTGAGTCCTCTGTAGTCCACACAGAACCGGAGTTCAGGTGTGGCTCCCGGCGCAGCAGCCTTTGGGACCAAGACCACGGGGCTGGACCAAGGACTGCTGGAGGACTCAACCACCCCTAGCGCAAGCATTTTGGAGACCTCCTCCTTAATGCAAGCTCTGACCCTGTCAGTTACCCTGTAAGCCTTGTGCTTCACAGGTAAGCTGTCTCCTGTGTCCACGTCATGGACGCACCAATCTGTGACACCAGGAACCAGGGAGAATCGGTCGGAAAATTGTCCCAGCAAGTGGCGGCAGTCTTCCTGTTGTTCGGGCGTCAGGGTGGGTGAGAGGTTAACTCCATCCACTGACCCATCTTTCTCAGAGGCCACTAAGAGGTCAGGGAGAGGCTCGGTCTCCTCTTCCATTCCATCATCAGTGGCCAGCAGCATGCCCACTTCGGTCCTCTCTAAGTGGGGCTTAAGGCGGTTAACATGTAGGACCCTCAAAGGGTTCCTGGGAGTCTGCACGTCCACCAAGTAGGTGATAGGACTTTTGCGCTCCACAACCTCAAATGGACCTGTCCACTTATCCTGAAGTGCACAAGGCTCCACTGGGGCCAAGACCCACACCTTTTGTCCAGGTTGAAGCTCTACCAGAGTGGCATTCCGGTCGTACCACCGCTTCATCTCCTCCTGGCTGGCTTCCAGATTTGCCTCAGCAAGTTGCCTGAAACGCCGAGTCTGGTTTCGGAAGGCCAGCATGTAACTATATACATTCTGGGGAGGTTTCCTGGGAGATTGCTCCCAGCCTTCCTTTACCAAACTCAGAGGTCCTCTTACCGGGTGACCATACAGAAGCTCAAAGGGGCTGAACCCTAGAGACTTCTGTGGCACCTCTCGGTAAGCGAAGAGCAGGCATGGCAAGAGGACGTCCCACTTACGCCTCATTGGACCGTCCAGGCCCATGATCATGCCTTTGAGGGTTCGGTTGAATCTCTCAACCAACCCGTTTCCTTGGGGATGGTAAGGAGTGGTGAACTTGTACGTTACCCCACACTCCTTCCACAGGGATTTCATATACGTGGATATGAAATTGGTCCCCCTGTCGCTCACCACCTCTAGAGGGAATCCCACTCGGGAGAAAATTCCCATCAGTGCCCGTCCCACCACGGGGGCCGTCACTGTCCTCAGAGGGATGGCTTCAGGGTACCGGGTGGCATGGTCCACCAAGACCAGGATGAACCTGTTGCCCAGGGCTGTCTTGGGGTCCAGAGGCCCCACAATATCAATACCCACTCGTTGGAATGGCGTACCGACCACAGGGAAAGGTTGCAGAGGAGCCTTGTGCTTCCCTCCGCTCTTACCACTTGCCTGGCAAGTCTGACAGGTTCTGCAGTAGGAATCTGAATTCTTATGCATTTGGGGCCAGTAAAAGTGGGTGACAAGCCTGTCATAGGTCTTGTCCATCCCCAAATGTCCTGCTAACGGCACATCATGAGCCAGCCCCAGTAGGAAGGTTCTGAACTTCTGGGGTACCACCAGCACACGGGCTGACCCAGGTTCAGCAGCCTTAGGCTCGGAATACAGGAGGTCACTCTCCCAGTACACGTAGTGTGTTTTGGCCTGAACACCATTGGCCTGGTCTGCAGCCTGTTGCCGCATACCCACGAGAGAAGGGCATTCTTTCTGCTCCCTGCAGAATTCCTCCCTGGAGGGACCTCCTTCTTGCTGCCAATGGGTCAGCTCAGGCAGATCTCCCAGTTCGGCAATCTGTTCCCCGGTAGGCTCCAGAGCATCCCCCTCAGGGTCTACTTCCTCCTGGGCCGTGGGAACTTCGGGGGCCGGTTTCCCGCGCCTCCTGCGCCTTCTCCCTAAGGCCGGTTCCTGGACCTCTCCCTCAGGCTCCAGGACCCTCTCAACACCCTTACTGGCTGCCATGGACCGGGTGGTCACGCACGCCCAGTCGGGTAGACCCACCATCCTCAGATGCGTGGTCTTCTCCACCTTTTCCCAAGGGGAGCTCTCCAGGTCGTTCCCTAGCAGACAATCTACAGGCATGTCAGTTCTCACAGCGACTTGTAGAGTACCAGAGACCTCCCCCCACTCAAAGGGAACTTGAGCCATTGGACAACGACTCTCTACGTTGTCAGCATTGACAACCCTACAGTAGGCATTGGGTACAATTTGCTCTTGAGACACCAGGTGTTGCCTCACCGAGGTCACGCTGGCTCCTGTATCTCTAAGAGCCTCAACCTTCTTTCCATTGATGGTCACTACTTGCCCATATTTCTTAGTGTTAGAGGGCAGGTAGGTTACCGGGACCATCTCACTGTCTCCTAGCGAGACTAGGGTCATCTGCCCGGGACCCCCACCCTCCTGGACTGCTACCTCCTCCCCAAAGTTAACACTAGCTACTTGCCGGGGTGGAGCACCAGTGGGTGCGGTCTTACCAAACAGGCGACACTTAGGATCAGAGGCAATGTGACCCGGGTCACCACACCTATAACAATTGAAGGGCCCCTTTGGAACAGGTCTACCTGTCGGGGCCCCGTTCTGCTGCGGGGGTGGGGGAGGCTGAGAACCCTTCTGCTGGTTCCCTTGGGAATTACTTTGGGGGCCTTTTTGGAACCCCTTTTGTTTACCCTTGTCCCCCCCACTCTTCTGCTGGGGACCCTGCCCACCTTTGGCGGAGTCTCCCACTTGACCCTTGTGGACCCTGGTGCTGAGCCAGCGGTCCGCCTCCTCAGCAAGCTTCCTCGGGTTGGACAGCTTGCTATCTATCAGGTGCTGGCGTAGCTCAGGAAAACATTGACTGGACAAGTGCTCCCATGCAATTAAATCAAGCAGCCCTTGATAATCATTCACTTTGCTACCCTTCACCCAACCATCCAGCGCTCTGCAGAAAAAGGTCACATATTCCACATACGTACTCTCAGGGATCTTCTTGGTCTCCCTGAACCTCTGTCTATATAGCTCAGGAGTTAACCCATACCTGGTCATTAAAGCTTCCTTCATATGGGGGTATGAGGTCTGGACTTCTAAGGGCAAATCTAACAGTGTGTCCCGCCCTTCCGCAAGGAACCTTCCCCACAACCCCGCTCCCCAGTCTTTCTCAGGGACCCGGTGTGAGGACATGGCCACCTCGTAGGCTCTAAACCACTGCCCTATGTCATCCTTTCTAAAATACTCCTTTACTACATCTTTGGGGATGTACACCTTGGACTCTACCTGCGCTGGTGGAGTGCTGCCACCAGAAGGAGTGGTATCCAAACTTTTCGCCTTCAGCTCCAACTCCTTCAATCTGATATCATGATCCATTTGGCGTTGTTGTGCCTCCAGGGCCAACTTCTGCTTTTCCATTTCCATCTGTCCTGCCAACTTTGCCATCTCCATTGCATGCGCCCTGTCTGCTGCCCTGTCTGCCAGCTCCTCTGGCGACCGGACTCTGCTGGGCTCCTCAAGGTTGTCGGGTGGAACGATGTCCCCCGCATTCCGTAGGTCTCGTGACTCCTTCCAGGCTCTCAACGCCTTGGTGTACTGGGGCTTCCTCTTGCACCCAGCATGGGGGACTCTGAATTGTACACTGTAGCCTTTCAATTGCTCCATCGTGTAGCCTTCCAGTCTCTCCCAATCCACCTCATCTATTCCAGAAATCACAGAGAGCGCTCTTCCAGCAGAGAGTGAGCCAGGCATGGTTGCAGTAATGGCAGATGTCTCGACAAAGTTCAACAAATGAAAACCTGTGGCTGCGTTACTTGGTCTGCTCTCACTATCTGGTGATTAATAACTCACTGTATGCAAATTACAAGTGCAAATCCGAAATCCCAACCGCTGCCACCAATGTTAGAGTCGGGGATCTCTGGTTGGCGCAAGGTTGCCCTTGTGTCAAGCAGGAACCCTCTCCTCCACGTCAGGGCGCAGGATAACCCCTCGCGAATGACCCTTGCTCACCCTCTAGGTGCGTGGCGTGAGCAGCCAAGGCGATTCCTCAGGCGTTGTTGGCTAAGCACTTACAATCATACACACAGTAAATACATCAATCCCCCCAGAAACGGACACCAGACTTGGATATATATAAAAATATGATTCTTTATGTAAAAATAAGGTATATATATCTCAGCAGACTTATCACAAGACCAATAACGTTTTCGCTAGGCCGCCAGGTTATACAGCAGGCAAATGTTCTGGGTTCGTAGTTTCAAATGGATACTTTGTAGTCTCTTTTACTTGTAGTTCCAGTACTCACAGAGATCGGTTCCTGCGAACGGGGGAAATAAGGCGTTGCGGGCCCCGAGCCCGATACTGGAACTTCTTTCGTGATGTGGAGAGTCGGCACAGGTCGGTGCGACTCTCAGCTTGGGAAGTGTTCTTGGGTCCTCAATCAGCAGGTGTGGGCACGTAGGCAGGCGCGGCCAGCGACCCTGTAGCACGGCGGTGCAGGAGGGTCTCCACAGCGGGGGCGGCGCGGCCTGAGATGTCCGGGGATAGCGAAGCGGGGTCACAGGGCACAGTCAGTGCAGCTGGACGACCCGGCGTAGATCACAGTCGTCGGACGGCTTCCGGCAGGAGGGGTGATAGCGCGTTCAGCGCGCTCCAGTAGCAGGCGGTGACAGGGATGCAGGCGGCCTGGCCCGGGGACAGAGAGCGGCTCGGGACGGAGCGGGGCTCTCACGGGTTTGAGGCAGGCGAGCTTCTGGGTGTCACGGCCCTAGGAGGGGCGATGAGGGGCGCAGTCTCTTTTCCAGCGGGATGCACACACGGCTCGAATTGGAGGACGAGCAAAAGCACAGAGAACCCACTGTTCCTGGGGTTCAGTTCAGGGGGCAAGCTCAGATCAAGCCCTTGGAGAATGTTCAAGCACAAAGTAGCAAAGTCTTCTCAGTAAGTCTCTTCCTCTCCTTTCTCAGCAAGGCAAGCAGCAGGCCAGCTCCTCCAGCGTCTTCTTCTCCTTCTAGTCGGGCAGAGGTTCTTTGTGGTAAACAGGATTCTGATTTCTTAGGAGCCAGGCTCCTACTTTTATACACCAATTCTTTTGTTCTTTAGCGCCAGGGGGCCTAGGCCTGGCTCAGTCCAGTTCTGGAGCACTCTGTTATGGTGACTCTGCTCTTTCCTTTCAGCAGCAGGGCAGAGACATCAGCCGCCCCACAGGGGGTGGCGCCGGCTTTGTGGTGGCAGAGCACAGGTCTATTCAAGAGTCAAGGTGTACTCCTCCCACCCATCCAGGTGTAATCTCTCTACCCACCACCTGGCAGCCAACCTGTCTCTGGGGATTCCCCAACCCTGCTCCTTACTGTTGCTGGGCAGAACACACACACACAGCAGAGGCGGACTGAGATGGTCAGGTCAGTAAATACTAACTTTCTAAAAGTAGTATTTACAAACCCAGGATATTAAAATAAACTTGACTACAAGAAGTATTTTATTATTCTGAGTTCAGGCATACCAAACTTGACACTCTACCATGCTCTCTGAGTCCACTGGGGTCACAGCGTTGGCGTGATCCCAGCAGCCCATTCTGGCCTATGGAGAGCAGGTAGCCTTCAATAGTGAAAAACGACAAGGGCTGTAATTCACTACTAAGACATGCCACACACATCAGGGCATGTCCTACCTTATGCCTACAATGCACCCTGCCCTTGGGCCTACCAGAGGGGTGGCTAATATGTAGGTAAGGGAAGGTTTAGGGACTGGCAAGTGGGGGCACTTGCGCAGTCAGCGCGACGGTCCCGGACCGCGCACAGGGTCTGCGGTGGCGGACCCTAGACATACTTTACAAGGCCGCTTCCGTGGGTGGCGCAACCAGCGCTGCAAGCCCACCAGCAGCATTGGCATTCACGAGCCCTGGCACCCCTGGTGCACTTTACTGGGGACTGACAGTGAATCCAATAAACCAATCGTGGACATCAATTACAGGTACACTTTACCTCGGGAGCACTTGCACTGCGGCCCGGATTAGCCGTGGCGCAGTGCCCTGAGCGGACAACACCAGCAATACAATCGAGGCACACCATCAAAAAGTGGAAGGGAAACTCACGCCAAGGTGCCAGGTCTAACAGCGGGGCAGTAGTTGACACGGCTGGTGTCGTGGACCTGGGGGATGGTCTGTCTTTCCTTGGAGTGGATCTATCTGAGGATCATGTGCATCATGCAGAGGGTGTTGCAGCATGAGGTACAGATGCTGGTGATTTGCATGGCAAATGTGAGTGACAAATCCATGATGCACACCATCTTGTGTGCGTGCCCACTGGGTGCTTGTGTAGGGCCCCTGCGGGTGGGACACAGGGAGTTGAGCCAGCTGTAAGGGGACAATCCTCAGATGATTACCTCAGTCCTGTACAAGTCCAGCCTCAGGTGGCTGATGTTCAGCCATTCATCAATGGACCTCAAGCCTTCTTGAATGTTGGAACTGGCAATGGCTGCGTCTTTGGTGAGGCTGAGGAGCACCTGGGTGTCAATGGCATACAACATGATGTGGAGGTTGTGTGCGCATGTGACGGTGGAGAGGGGTGTCCTGGACACATTGAAGATTGACACGCTGAGAGATGATCCCTGGGCCATGTGCCAGATGACACCACTATACCACATGCTGAAGGCTTGAGTCCCACTCCAATGGCCTTGCTGGTGGAGGGAGCCTGTGTGGAGCAGGAGGGACATGATCTGGTTGGTGTGACAGGGCCTGGAAGGCAGTGCAGCGCTGTGTAGCCAGTTGGAGTTGCACACTCAGCATGCAAAGGTGTTGTGTGTGCGGTTAGGGTATGCCTGAGAGCAGGCGGTTGAGTTTTGGATAGACATTGCTTGGAGGGTGGCTACAACATCAGACTGTAGTGTGATGTGGGTCATGCAAGGACATGAAGGTCATGCAATGAGCCCGTTGCATGTGCTGACAGTCCAGCCTTTGGCACCGCGTGGCCGCAACAGTGGCACAGACAAGATGATGACAGCCGAATGAATGGGTTGAGGGAGGCAGGGAGGAGCATCTTTGAGGCGTGTGTGTTGCCGACTCCCGCTACTTTGTGGGCCCTAGCTGCAGGGGCTGCAGAAGCAGGCGCCATGCCCTGGAAAGTATGCCAAGGGTTGCACACAAAGACAAGGATGTCAGAAAGGACAACTGCAACTGGCGTATGTAAAGGAAGGAGTGTCCGGTCAACCATGGCACACCCCGAGAGAATGGATGCACAATCACCAAAGATGACTGACACAGGATCAGGAAACAGAAGGCCGAGCTGCGCACAGGAGACACACCCTCAGCAGGTGCTGACGGCCCGTTGTGGGGACCAACATGCCCAAATACATTCACAACCATGGACTTCATGCACAATACAGATTCAAATCCAGGAAGAACTGCATGCATGTTACTAAACTACACATAAACTCATATGCACTATCTTTGACAACTATGCCAGAGATGCCGCATGCAAAGTGGCAAAAGACCTGCATTGACAGAGATGAGGCACCTTGGAGTGTGAGGAACACCTTTATTACTCAGGCTCACACTAAGGGAAATGCATCAATATGAACAGACTCACAGGTCATTTGGCTCAACATGTGGGACCTACACTGGACACTCCCTTCACAACACAGATGTTGTAAATCCAAATGAACTGCACACGGAGAGGCTGCAATTCCTCAGTGAGCCTCCTATGGGGATGTCCCACACTATGTCCACCCGTAGCATCCTGTATGTGTCTGAGTGAAGTTTTACACACATTGATGCCTTCCTCAGAATCCACAAACCATTACAGATGACTGTCACGAAGGGTGACTATCAATTCATGGGAGTCATGCTACATGTCATGTGCCCCATGGTGAGTCGACATGTATGCATGGTAACACAACATGCACAGGAGCAGTCCCCACACATTCAAAACACGTAACACGCCCAAAATGCCTCGCTGCAATCCTTACCCAAAATGTCTTTTCAACATGTCCGTGCATGGAACGCTGATTCAGCACACGTTGCAATACTCATGAGGAATATCAGGAGGCCAACGATGACACGAGCAGACAACATGCGCAAGACCCTGGGGATGACAGACACACAAGGAGACAGCGAAAATATTGTTATCCGCATGCATGGTCATTTACTCTACATGAATAATGTTGTCACCATGCTAATTTGAAATTTAGTGTCTCTGCTAAAATGTGTGGAATTACATAATCACTCGAATGACACATCAGAATACACCTCTAAGTCACTTAGCATACAGTCAGCTGGACACACACATTGCAACACCTGCCACACAAGGCTCCAAGCGTGCACACTGAGACCTAGTGACTCACCATCATGAGAAGAAGTTGCGTATGAGCTGACTCCGGATGTCCTCCTCCTTCTCCTCCTCCTCACTTGCCTCATGACCAAGCCCTTCATCCTCCACGGATGGATGTTCCAGCTCATCCGGATCCAGGATGAGTGGCACTGCCTTCTCCACTGCCATGATGTGCAGCATGCAGCACACAAGGAAGATGTCGCAGACCTTTGCCGGTGCATATGGAAGGGACCCGCCTGTCTTGTGAAGGCACCGGAATTGGCTCTTCAGGAGGCCAAACATCCTCTCAATCATTCGCCTGGTCTGCCCGTGTGCATTATTATAACGGTGATCTGCAGCTGATCTTGGGTTGCGGAGAGGCGTCATCAGCCATGGCATATTGGGATAGCCAGAGTCCCCTACATGGAAACATCATGTGAAGAAGTGGGTCCGGAGATGCCGTAAGATACAAAGATACCGCAACACACAGGACAAACAGAGTATACCCACCAACAAGACATGCTCGTTTGTTGTGCAACCGCAGCATCATTTCTGGCACCCTGCTACGCCTCATGATGTAGGCATTGTGTGCTGACCCTGGAAAACGTGCACAGACATGGGAAATTAGCATGTTAGCAAGACACACCACAAGGGCATTAATAGAGTGGTAATGTTTACGGTTGCGATAGGCTACCTCCTGTGCCTGTGGTGGTACCAAAGCCACATTTTTCCCATCAATGGACCCAATAACATGGGGCATCTCTCCCGGGGCATAGAAATCACCCTTGACACCTGTCAACTGCTCGGAAAATGAATGAATTCATCCAGGTGCTCCAACATGGCTTCTAAAACATCATGCAGGACACGGCTGAACATCGTCTGAGACATGCCACCGACATCAGCTATGGTGAATTGAAACGTACCGGTGGCAAAAGAATGTAGGGCTGCCATCACCTTCATCTTGGGGGTCAGCGCTGTAGGATACCTGTGTCGCGGTTGGAGGTGTGGTGCCAGCCTGGCGGTCAAGTCCTCAATCAACTGTTGAGAGAATCGGTAACGTCTTATGCTGTCACGTTCCCTCATGGCAGCCAAGTCTGGCATTGGTCGGGGGAATGGAATGGAAAAACATTTATAGAGCGCAAGGCTACCCGGAAGCATCCCAGCGCTAGTACCGACAGTAGGGGGAGGAAGCCAAAGCTAAGGAAAGAGATAAGTTTTTATTTGTTTCTGAAAGGACATGTGGTCAGAGGTGGTACGCAGATGGAAAGGCAAGCCATTCCAGAGTTTAGAAGCATTGTAGGAAAAAAGCCTACCACCACTTCTGGCTCTCTTAATCCTGGGGACCTCAATCAGATGCAAATAATCTGATCTGAGTCTACGCTTGGCTTTGTATGGGCGAATCATGGTGGAGATAGCTGGAGGGCCAAGTCCCTGCAGAGTTTTGTGCACTAAACATAGGGATTTGAATTTGATTCGTTCCTGAACCGGAAGCCAATGAAGGGCTCGCAGAGCCGGTTCTGCTGACAGTCTATTGGGAACTCTTAGTAAAAGTCTTGCTGCACTATTCTGTACAGATTGTAGTTTATTGATTGCTGAGAGGGGGGAGCCCAAGTACAGGGCATTACCATGATCTAGCCTAGAAAGAATTAATGACTGAATCATTACTTTCTTAGCCAAAGAAGGGAGAAGAGGTAGAACTTTACGGGCCATTTTGAGTAGGCCATAGCAGAGGGCTGCTGTTTTCCTAGCTTGTGTTTTTAAGCTAAGGTCCTGATCCAGCCATACCCCAAAGCTCTTGATTTCTGATTTCGGCGTAGGGGCTGGACCCATGCCTAGTGGCCAGAGCTGGGTGGGAGTGTAGTGAAGGGAGTTACCCAAAATCATAATCTCGTTTTTTTCACCGTTGAGCCTAAGTTGTGAATCATCCATCCAGCTTGAGATGTCTTTCAAGCAGAAATGGATGATGTGGAATTCTTGATTAGTTTGGGTTGGTCCGACCACTAGCTGGGTATCATCAGCGTAGGTAATAATACGGATACCATAGGGTTCTATCTTAGCTGCCAGGGGAGACATATACACGTTAAACAACGCCGGGCTAAGCGAGGAACCCTGAGGCACCCCGTTCGGCATTTGGAAACCACATTGTCATTGAAAACTTGGAAGGTTCTATCCTCTAAAAAGGAAGATAACCAGTGGAGTGCTGTGCCCCTGATACCAATATTCCTGAGCCGCCGGATCAAAGTGAAGTGGTTCACCGTATCAAAGGCGGCGCTCAGGTCAAGGAGTATAATGGCAGCTGACCCTCCAGAGTCCAAGATGTTTCTGCTTTCTTCCATCACTGCCAGAAGCACCGTCTCAGTACCTTGGCGAGGGCGAAAGACAGTCTGGGAGGGATGGAGGAGACCATGCTCCTCAAGAAACCCTGAAAGAGATCCATTAACGAGTTTTTCAGTGATTTTACTAATGGCTGGAAGAAGAGATATGGGGCGATAGTTGCCTGAGTCAGTCGGATCCAGGTTAGGTTTCTTCAGGAGAGCTCTTACTCTTGCCTCTTTCCACTTAGGCGGAACTACTCCAGTGGTAGGAGAGGCGGTGCCCTGCAGAAAATTGGAATGAATAACGAAGAATGAGAACATAACAACATCAATGTCAATGAAGTGAGCACATGCTCAACTGCTACTACACATCTGCTTAATACAGATTCTGGTCTGTGCAATACATCCAGGACATGTATGCCAGCCAGGTGATACTCCTACGAAAAAGCCAGATACAACCGTTGATTGGCAAGTCTACATGACATGCCCTGCAACGAGCTGTGGGCCAGTGTAAGTGAACAGCCATAGACATCACAGGAGTGGCATACATCCACATATCTGCATTTGAAGGATGTCATCTCATACAGACAGCTGACGGCAAGCTAGACGCACAGGTCACATGGAAGGTCAAATGTACAGATCACACACATTGCGATGAAGGGGTACACGGGAAAACTGAAAACACAGACATTGAGACAACGCAAATATGTCCTCATGTCAAAATCCCATGTTCAATGCATACAGACACACATTACGTGGGATTCCACGTGTGGCATGGTGTGTGTAGATGTGTGCCATGCCCATCTACACACCATCACATGTTGGATGCAGCAACAGCAGATGCAGTTGACGGGACACCAACTACCAGCTCATGGGAACACATGACACACACGACATAGTCACATCGTGGCACGATGGTCGTTCAATGTCAGTTATTAGTGTCCCTGTCCCTGGCATCAGGCGACAGTTGCGGGTGTTGGTGACTGTGCCATACCAGTGATGCTGTGCTTGACACGTTTGGACTACATGCACACATGTGCAAAGTGTGAAGGGGAAGTGTGCCACATAGTGCCACATCACACATGACATGTGTACACAGGTCATCACACATCTATTGTGCTCAAACATGAGGAGACATGTGCAATATCACTGCCTGACACACCTAGCCCTGCACATGAAGGACATTAATGACAATGACTTGATGTACAGCCTTGTGCGAGTCTGAGACCTCCATGGATTTTGTGTGCGCCCCCTATCACCAGTGTAAGCGTGTGAAACGCACCGTACACAGGCTTGAGGGCGTGTGTACGGTCCGTATCACTATAGTAGTGTTGCTGTAGGAGCACGTGTGTTACAGGACGTACACACATACGTGTACTGCCTTAGTACACATACGTGTACAACTAGTGCATACACGTACGTGTACTACATCAGTACACGTACGTGTAGTCACTAGTTGTACACGTATGTGTACTGAGGTAGTACACGTACGTGTACTACCAGTGCCTACACGTATGTGAACTGAGGTAGTACACGTACGTGTACTACCACTGCCTACACGTACGTGTACACGTACGGTTGTAGGCCCTGGTAATACATGTACGTGTACTACCTCAGTACACGTACGTGTAGTCACTAGTTGTACACGTACATGTACTGAGGTAGTACACGTACGTGTAGGCACTGGTAGTACCTCAGTACACATATGCGTAGGCACTGGGAGTACACATACGTGAACGCACTAGTTGTACAAAAACGTGTACGGAGGAAGTACATGTACGTGAACTACCAGTGCCTGCGCGTACGTGTGAAACGCACCGTACCTGTGTGGGGATTTGAAATTTACATAGGGGACACATAAGGGACAAGTGTTAGGCCATAAATGCATGCTGGTTGTCATGGATACCGAGTTTTCTGTTCAATTTTTTCCATCAGGTGGCCTTGAAAAGTCAGCTGGCCACAAAATTACATTGTTGCAAAGTGGTTGTTGACTTGACATGATGCTGCTAATTTGAACCATGCAAATGCTGTCACTGGTGTATGTTTAAAGGGATTGGAGGAAACGTAGGATGCAAATGAGTCTGACCAATCACTCTGTACTCCTATCAATGAAAGGACCCAGCAAGGCAGATATAAGTCAGGCAGAACCCATGAGAGGGCACTTGCCTGCACAACCTTTCAGTCGACACCACTGCTGCTGCCTGTGCTTCCTCTGGCACCATGTCAAGGTCTGTGGAGAGGGCCCAGCCTTTCACACAGGAGGAGAATGAGGCTTTGCTTGATGTCATCCTCCCACAGTACCCCAGCCTGTATGGGAGACCAGGGGAGCAGGTGAGTGCTGACTCCACTAGCTTTGACTGTGCACCTTTTTTGTGACTGTCACTTCTGGCATTGTGTCCAGGTGTGACAGACATGCAATGTTGTTTAGAGTGGGTCCCGGGGGGGAATGGCTTATGTCTCCCATGCAGAGCATGATGTAGTTCATGTGTGCACTCCTCACTTGCATTGTGCTTACTGTGACATTCACTGCATAGTGCATGACACATTCAGCATGGCTAATTCTTTGTGGCATATTTTGTCTATTGTCCTGAGGTGATTCAGTGGTCCCCCTGGTGTGACAGGTGACTGTTCCCACAGATGTGTCTGAGTAGAGTGGAGCTGTGGTGAGAGTGTCCAAGTGATGTGTACGCCCCCTGGACATTGATGTGTGTGAATGTTCCTTGTCATGTTGGTGAGTGTCTAGGTGAAGTGTTGCACCACAGCTGCATGGAGAAGGCAGCAGCTCTACCCATCTGATGTGAGAAGTAAGCCGTGCTGTGTGTCTGACTTGCTGAGCTAGCCCCACACCTGTCACCCCCCACAGGCAAGTGGCACATGTGCAGAGTGAGGTTTGTATCCACTGTTGCCAATGGCATGTGATTGATCTGTGCCTGTGTGTGTCTGTGTACTCTGCTGAGGTGGCGTCAGTGGCCTGGGGCATGTAACTGCTTGGAGGTGCTGTCCATCAGCCTGGTGTCTCTTGTGATGCACAGTGTGTGCCATGTTCATGGAGTGTGTCGCACCCCTCATGCCACCTGTGTACTTTACATGCCATGTAGTGCATTGGGGCTTCCACAGAGGCCAATGTCCATATGACTAAGATGCAATTCCTTGGCAGCATCCTATGCCCTGTTCAACATTTCAAAGGTGTTCAAATGTGTGTCTCTCTGATATGGAGCAGGTGTAGTGATGTTATCTCACTTTGTCATCCTCACAGGTAACTGCCTACGCCAAGGGGGAGATCCGGAAGCAGGCCGTCAGGGCCGTGAGATCGGTGGAGGGTCGCAGTCGGCGCCTAGCACAAGTGAGAAAACGGTGGCAGGACATCCGGTGCTGGACCCGGAGGATCGCCCGGGTCCTTCTGAAGGACTCACCTCCACGCCGCCACGGCGGGCGCCGACGCCTGACCCACCAGATCAAGCGTGTCCTGGTGGTGGTCTTCCATGACATGGATAGGCGGTTACAGGAGATGCAGCAGCAGGAAGGGGGTAGGTACATGTGTGTTTGTTGTGTGTCAGCAGATTTTAGAAGTGCTCAGTCACCTGGATACACTGCCAGGGTTTATATGTGCAGTGCATATCCTTTTCCCCCAAGTCAACGGGTGCTGTTCTTCCTCTCTTCACCTCCTTGACATGTGTTCCCTGGTCTGTGTGTAAACACTATTGCACATGGTAATCTAGGCTGCCAGTTAATCCACATGCACATTGCTTTCTGCATCATGTGTGGGGGTGGTCTGTGACATGTATTGGTACCTTGCCTGTGCCCTGTCCTGTTCAGTCATTTGGGGTTCCATATTTGTTGGCACTGATGCTGAGTCTCAACATAGGAGTGTGAGGATTCAAATTAACAGACTTGCAGCATGCATGACCGATGTTGTGGCCTCAGACATGATGTGCATGAGTGGGAGATATGCATAGTGCCGGGACGGTTGGTCATGTTACAGTCAGATCAGTCCAGGACCATGGAGCAGTGTGCCCACTACAGTCCCCTGAGACACCCTTGCCTCAGAATCATGTGTGTCATCCAACACTGTGCCCATTCTCTGTGTGTTCAGCATAGGTTGTCCTCTGTGGCATTGTTCCCTGGCCTCATTTGTATTTATGTAAAGTGTGCTACATGTGTCCACTGTACAGGGTGAACCCATTTGGCCTGTGCATCCTCACACTGGGCAGTGCCTGTGTGTTTATGTACAACTATCTGTTGATGGTTGTTTGTCACAAATATGTGTTGGCAGCCTCACGAGGTGATGTGGAGTACATTTATGAGATCTTGATGCACATTTTAGTAAACCCAGATTAAGAGATGTCACTTCTTGATCTGTCTCAATAACATTGTCTCAGGTATGGGGGGTTTGTGTGGGCAAGGCCTACATGTCCAAACCTTATGTATCCTTGCCAGGTCTGACCTGTGTGTGATAATTGTCTGGACAGATACTCAACATGCAGTGACCCAGTCATGTTTGCAGGGTTTAATGTTTGTGCTTTGCAGCATGTGTCAAAAGTTGAAGTACATGGTTCCTGCTCATCCATTTTTGGCACCAGTGTGTGGTCCAGATGCTACATAGTTTGGTCTTTGTGTGCTGACATCTGTGTGGACATTCTTGGTTCCCATGAGGGTGTCTCCTCAGTGCAGGTGCTCCTTATTCCGACACAATTGCAGGCCCATTAGCTTATGCATTGTCCTGTGTTTGGACATGTGTGCCACTCCACATGACAGGCAGTGGGTCAGTTTTGTTGCCAACTGTGTCATCATGGTACGGATGGCCATGTTTAATCACAAAGGAGCTAGAGAGGGGAAACGTGCCAGAACTCCCTCCAATCAACAATAGTTTCAACACAAAAAGTACTGGCACACTGTAGCAAAAATTTCTTTCTTTTTTTTTTTTTCTGAAATAGGTGGAGGGAGTGTGCTTTATCACAAACCACCAACGCTCATTTATATTATATTATAAGGAGACACCCCATCCAGAATGCTACAAAATTAAAAATTGTGAAAGTCAGAAAAGTCAGAATGAAAGAAATGTGAGGTCAGTCCACAGAAAGATAAACTCTACACAAACCCTCGATGATAAAGAGGTGAAAAAATGTGTAGAGAGAGAGAGAGTACCTCACGTGCGCACCACCAGAGGAGCTACTGGTTGGTTCTCACCAGCTTGCCCACGTTTATTTCTTCGTTGGTAACTCTCTCTCAAGACAAAAGTGTGCAGTGTCCAGTGAAAAAAACACATAACACAAAACGGTGTAGTGTAAAAACAGAGAGACACACAAACTGTGCGAACAAAGACAGTGAAAAATGGTGAGGGGTTATAGACTCTCAAATAATTGTTTTATTCTGGTTAGGAGTCTATCCCACTGCTTAAAAACACAGCATGTTGCATACCTTAGTAATGACGGCCAACATGTTTCATTGCCAGTTGATTTGTGGCAAATTCATCAGGGCAAGAAGGGGTCAAGGATCACCTTCTCTGGACACACACCTTTAAAACAGACTGACAAACACAAGAAGACAGACATACAGCTTAATCAGTTCAGCGGCGGGAGATATATTCACTGTGCATCCCAGAAATGGTTAGGATTATGAGCTCAAATCCATTACCTAGTTGGGGCTATGGGCCCACATACCAGCCACCAACCAGTCGCAGGGGCGTTCTAACCTCTTTACTATCGCCTTCCTGCTCTGCAAAGCACGACCGTAGTTGGTGCCTGCACCTGTAGAAAAAGTATATCGATCATATGTACCTAACCTAACAAGGCACAATCCCTGATCATTTATTGCTCCTGGATCTCTCATAGATGCTTCACCTAATGGGTTGAGAGTTCTGCTCAACCGTGTACACTGGCGGCGATTCACCCATTTGTATCCTGTGCCTCAAGGCAGCACAACTCGTTTATAGATATTCCTACACCACTGCGCTAGCTTAGAAAACGACAACCCTCCTACTCGTGCCATGCTTAAGAATAAACTCGGGTTCTACATACCACGACATCCACGCAACACTCGAGGGTACGGACAGCCTTCTCCCAGTGGCTCGTGTACCCCCAGCTTACCCTGTAACTTTACACCCAGGCGGTACCTCAACACTGGAACAGATTACAGCCCGACTGTGTCTGTTTTCAAAAAGACTCTAGCCCCGTCTCGCGAGACTCCACGGTTTCCCGGCTAGTGTCAGTATGCGCATAGGAAATGCGGCGGCCATCTTAGAGTTGTCTTGGGTCCTATTTACAGATAGTGCAGACCTTATTAAAAAGATAATTCCCAGCCACAGAAGGGTCATTGAGGGCGCGCCATATGACTCTCCAGCAAGCTCACATCCAGCGGGTTAACAACTCACATGCAAAAGACATATTCCTTATACATACCAACATCAACCATAGAGTGAAAAAACGAATCTCGACCAAAGGGTGAAAAACGGGGCAGCCATCTTAACAGTATGCTGGGTATAGGAAGATGTAACCAGCTCGAGTTTCTTTCAATAAAGTGTACTCCAGACTGCAAGACACAGCTCACTCACGGGTTAGAGGACATGATCGGGGGCGCCGTAATATATTACAAAAAGGCGACCTCAACAATCAAAAGAGACTCGTCCCGCAGGCCCACAAAAGACCACATCGGAGAGAGAATAGACCCCAAATTAATCAATTCAAATCATACGGCTAGACTTTTTATGTGTGAGACTACACTTTATATGCCACAGATAGAACATCAGGAATTGGTGCAGATAGTGGGGTCATAATTGCATGGTGTTATACTAAGCTTATAAAAGACCACCTATCTGCTCACTTTGTTCCACTCAATTTGGTCATTAAGACCAATGGTATCCCCCTTCTCTGAGTAGATCCAGCGAGCCTCCTTCACAGCCAATCTTTTGTCTATTTCGCCAATGTCGCCAAAAACTTTCTCCAGAATGACCCACTTTAAAGATCTAAAGTGATGTTGCTGGTCTCGATAGTGTTGTACCAAACGTGTAGTGAGCTTGCCGGCCCTGATCGTGCTCAGATGTTCCTGTATGCGTACCTTCACCTTTCTAGATGTAAGACCAATATGGTGTAAGCCACATGGACATGTCAGACTCAGTTCACCTTGCCCACAGCATCATCGGAGGACATCGAGGGAAACACCTGCATGGACCTGGAGGAGGGATCCAGCACCGGTGCCACCACTGCTGGCGAGTCTGCGGGAGAAAGTGGCACGGAGGGCGAGGGGAGTCAGGCAGAGGACCTGTCTGGTGGTGACTACGACACTGATGGGTCCGAGGCTGAACTCCTCGAGGGGGCGGAGGCTGCTACAACACCTGGCAGCAGCACAACATCTGTCACCGCCCCCTCCATTCCCATCACCTCCCTCCCAGTTGCTCCGCTCCCTTCTGTCCGTGCAGGGCACCACCATGTCTCCTTCGTGCCAGGCACCGCACCCCCTGCCCCTGTCCCCCTGCTGCCCTCACTTCAGAGTCTGTGGACATTCAGCGGCAGTTGCAGGTTGGCCAGACATCGATGCTGAATGTCCTCCATGGCCACACCAGACTGCTGACACAGATGGTGTCGTTCATGGAGGGCATGTCAGCAGCGATGTCTGACCAACGGATGTTGGTGAGGTCCATGGACTCTTCACTGACGGCAGCAGTGAGTCTCCTGCAGCGCTTCGTCCCCCCCTACCCCTGCACCATCCACACTTCCCACTCCCATGCCTGTCCCATGCACACCCAGACATTCCCAAGCACGCACCCCACCAGACACAGGCAGCACACAAACACGTAAGGGCAGGCGCACACCTCCTGGCACGCACACTCAGGGGGATAAAGTCACACCCACTGGGTCTGGGGCACACAGGCACACAGGCATACACGCAGCCACAGTCTGAGTCCACATGCCCCACTACCCAGTCCCTCCAAAGGCACTCCCCTCGGCTCCCCTGCCACACAGACTGACAAAGAGAGCTACTTGGCTGTGCTGGGCCTCAGCCCCACTGGCTCACCAGCCCGCAAACGGGCAAGGCACTCCACGGGTAGGGGAGTTGAGTCCCCCCCGGTCCACCCCCTCCCCCAGTAGTGCTGCACCCCATCCCTCCGACCACCCCCCTCCTTTGTGCCTGCGGTTTCTTCGGGTGCAGGGGATACTCTGGACGCCCTGGCAGAAGTGTGCAGCACCGAGCTCACCTCCACCTTTGGCGCTGCCCCACCCCCTGTGGTGGAGGTGTCCAGCCCTGCACCCACCACACCTACCCTTCCCCCTCCTGTCCCTGCGGTGCCTGGTCCTTCCCCACATGATGCCCCCCCACCAGTCGATGAACCTGAGGGTTCTAATGTGCAGGCAAGCTAGGGGAGACGCATGGCCATGTGTCCCCCCCAAGGACTTATGATCTGGACTGGCCATTGGCCTTTGTAAATAGTGTCCTTTCATTATTTTTCATTGAATGCTGAATAAAGCATTTTATTTTTACTTTGAACACTATTGCATTTCAGGTATTGATGTTGGTGATGATGCTCCAGGAGTTGGGGTTGTGGTAATGTGTTATGTTTCAGGGAAATGTTGTAGTCAGGGGTGGGTATGCATGTGTCATTTGTCCTCACACCCACATGTGGTGTGTCATGCAGTGGGGGAAAGACCTCCATCCTCACTCATGGGAGTGGGACACTGCTGTCAGTGATGTGTTGTTATGGCACTATCAACATAGTCGAAAATTAGGGATGCGTACATACACCCATGGAGTTGTGGTCATCTGCTAATTATGTACACACCCCCATGTCTCTGTCCACTGCTGGGAGTCCTCTGCACCCACCCCTCACATGTCTCTGTCCACTGCTGGGAGTCCTCTGCACCCACCCCTCACATGTCTCTGTCCACTGCTGGGAGTGATAGGCTCCCACCCCTCACATGTCTCTGTCCACTGCTGGGAGTGATAGGCACCCACCCCTCACATGTCTCTGTCCACTGCTGGTATTCCTCTGCACCCACCCCTCACATGTCTCTGTCCACTGCTGGGAGTGATAGGCACCCAAACCTCACATGTCTCTGTCCATTGCTGGGAGTGATAGGCACCCACCCCTCACATGTCTCTGTCCACTGCTGGTATTCCTCTGCACCCACCCCTCACATGTCTCTTTCCACTGCTGGCATTCCTCTGCACCCACCCCTCACATGTCTCTGTCCACTGCTGGGAGTGATAGGCACCCACCCCTCACATGTCTCTGTTCACTGCTGGGAGTGATAGGCACCCATCCCCATGTCTCTGTCCACTGCTGGGAGTCCTCTGCACCCACCCCTCACATGTCTCTGTCCACTGCTGGTATTCTT
The DNA here is from genome assembly GCF_964204655.1 of Triturus cristatus. NCBI lineage: Eukaryota > Metazoa > Chordata > Amphibia > Caudata > Salamandridae > Triturus > Triturus cristatus. The sequence goes on from NC_140593.1 coordinate 775,445,977, forward strand.
CTGCACCCACACCTCACATGTCTTTGTCCACTGCTGGGAATCCTAGGCAGACACCCACCCACCCACCCGCACCCTTGGTGCAGTACACTGCTGTCCTGGCCATGAACACACCCCAATATACTGGTTATATGCTGCACCAGGCCCTAAGCCAACATTCCTGGCGTGTTTACGCCTTATATCACAAATGTACTGGTGCCCTAGGGGTACGGGTGATGATGTCCGTACCCCCGCATTCATAGGTTGTGTACGGTCCATACCACGCATACCCCTTCATCACCAATACAATGGTGGTACGCGCCGTACCCACGCCCTCAGAGCGTGGGTACGGCCCGTACCACGCATACCCCTACATCACCACTACAATGGTGGTACGGGCCATACCCACGCCCTCAGAGCGTGGGTACGGCCCGTACCACCATTGTAGTGGTGATGTAGGGGTACGCGTGGTAAGGGCCGTACCCACGCTCTGAGGGCGTGGGTACGGCGCGTACCCCTACATCACCACTACAATGGTGGTACGCGCCGTACCCATGCCCTCAGAGCGTGGGTACGGCCCGTACCACACGTACCCCTACATCACCACTACAATGGTGGTACGGGCCGTACCCACGCCCTCAGAGCGTGGGTACGGGCCGTACCACCATTGTAGTGGTGATGTAGGGGTACGGGCCGTACCCACGCCCTCAGAGCGTGGGTACGGCCCGTACCACGCGTACCCCTACATCACCACTACAATGGTGGTACGGGCCGTACCCACGCTCTGAGGGCGTGGGTATGGCCCGTACCACCATTGTAGTGGTGATGTAGGGGTACGCATGGTACGGGCCGTACCCACGCTCTGAGGGCGTGGTTACGGCCCGTACCACCATTGTTGTGGTGATGTAGGGGTACGCGCCGTACCCACGCCCTTAGAGCGTGGGTACGGCCCGTACCACCATTGTAGTGGTGACGGGTACGCGTACATGCCCACTGCCGTTGTAGCGGGACGCAGGGATTGGTGGACATGCCCCCCGAAGTGACCAGACCCTGGAGGTAATGTATGTACAGAATATGGTATTTTTTAAATTAGGTAGAGGTTATGTTTCCTGCCCCTCGCCCCCCCTTTGCCCCTGGGTGTTGTTCTGACCTTTTGTGGCATGTGCAGCGGTTTCGGTGCACCAGGTCGTAGGCTAGGAGGGCCGGGATGACACGTAGGATGGGGTCCATGGCTGTCCGTCATGTACCGGTGCTCCTTCTTCGCGTCGTCCTCAATTTCCCGTGAGTTTTTGGCTGCCGTGCGGAGTGACGTAGGCACGAATCGTACTTGCTGGTCCGTAAAACGCTGCCTGACTCCATCCGGACAACACGTACGCGATGTCTCGGATCACAATTGTGGGTATTTTTTAGCCGCACGTAGATTTTTATGAATCGTACGGAAATGGTATTTCTGTACGAATCGTACTTGCTGGTTTGTAAGGAGGATTTCACGGGTACGAGTCGTACGGAGAATACGCTCCGGATGACCATTCGTACCCGGGTTTTACAGGATCTGAATCGGCACCTTAATGTTCTCATATTTATTTGAGGTTTCTGATTTCAATATTTTTCAACCAGTGGCGTGGCGAAGGTTGAGGGGGGCACCCTGTAAAGTACAAGGAGGACCCCCCTTCAGACTCACTCAGATTATCTCAGGCTGGGGTATTGTGCTGAAGTGGCCCCCTGGAGCTGGGCCCCCCGCACTGCAGGGGCTGAGGGGGCATTTGTTACGCCACTGTTCTCCACCGTATAATATAGCAAACATTTTGTTCTGAATTGTTGGAGTTTCAGATTAATGAATTTAACAAATGTATTAATTCCACTAAGGGCTCCTTCTTCCTAATTGAACAGTCTATTTCCTGGCTAAGATCATAAAATCATCTTTCATAATCAGATATAGTTCTCTGATTGATATAACTTCTTTATGAGTATATACAATTGATAATATTGTAGAATCCTCAGAATCAATATTAGGAGTAGCATGATAATATATAAAATTGAATATCTGTGGATATTTGAAATAAGTGTTTTTGTGGTAAATTAAATTCTGATTTTATCTTTCAGTAGATTCATAGGCTCTCTATCATAAAATTGTCCAAAACATTTTAGCCTCTGACAATAGCGTACATTTGTTATTCCATCATAGAAAATAGAAAGTAGAAAGGTGTTCTCCCTCAAGGGGTTATATGAATGAAAGACAGTAATCTGATATGTCTGACGCCACTCATCCCATATTTTCCTGATATCCAGAATGACCTTGAAATGTACCTGTTTATAGTAATTAAGATCTGTTAGGCTACAGAGAATATGATTGCTATTACTGAAAATAGCAATCTGATATCTAAGTTGAATATTTGAAGCAATGCTATTGATTAGAAGAGAGCTAGTGCATTTCCAAAATACTGTCCAGTAGTGTGTCTTTAAGTCTGATAAAGCCCAAACATCTTTATTAATGGGGAGCTTGATTTGCTAAGAGGTTGACATACCTGTTAATCTTCCCATATAAAAATGTATCGGTGGAATAAGCTGTTTAAAAAAGCTATTTGGAGCTTGCAGCATAATTGCCCTAAATAAATGCAATATTGTATCATCCAATAATGCTACGAGAGAACAACAGTCCCCTGCACATGCTAACAGTGTGTCAATTATATCAATAACAGTGTGACAAAAGCTTGAGTCTTTGCTGGAACATGCGCTTCAGTTTATTCACAAACGTGAAACGTGTTTCATCGTGCTTACCGTTGTGCACAGCGACATCTTTAGGGCTATACTCAATGTGTGATGATCCTTAAATCCGGTTGTATTTCCGTCCTGAATGGGATTCAATTGGGTCCCATGTTAGACACACAGTTAAGAGTCCACATATCTTATGTCCAGACATAATCCCTCCTATTCACAGTATATGTACCCTAGATGTGTTTCCAAATGAGGAGTCCCATGAACGAGGATTTAGTAATGGGGCAAGTTTATTCAGATATGAATAAATCTGTGGTGCATTGCACCCACTCGATGCAGGTTGTGTTAAAGGAAATAACCGGCAGACATATCCTTGCCGGTATTAATACGGGACCTTTGCCTCTGTGATGAACAGAGCTCCTTCCGGCGTGTATGATGGAGACCTGCAACGAGGATGTCAATGCCAGGGATGGATTGGGTTGTGTACTTTCTCAATACTTCTTCATAGTTAGCTGTACAATAATATTGACCTGACAGGTGACCTTACTACCACCACGATATATTTCACTGTCAGTAACATACTTATTCTTATCCAATAGTGGGTGATTGAGAATTGACCTGAGATTTGTGAGTGTTACGCGTATAGCCTGATTTTGACCCAAAGAGTGAAATCTTGTGGTCAGTGTGCGCTATAGCTTGTTTTGCATCCTGTGAACAAATTGCTACACCGTCTGCATATCTCGTAAATTTAATGATAATTCCATCTATTATGATTGGGCCTGTATCATCCTCATTCATAATATGTATTGTTCTAAGTGCATAGTGAAGAGATGGAGTGTCGGGTGCCACAACACATCTGTAATGTCAGGGGTATTTTGTCGCCAGTAACCAGCCTAGCTGCTGAGTCTCAGTGTGAACCTGTATGTGTTTTAAAAATTTACCACAAATGCCTATGCTACATAAAGTGGCCCATAGGTAAAATCAATACATCCTATCAAATGCCTTTTCGCCATCTAAGAAGACCATACACCCTGCTACTCAAGGGCCAGATGTATGAACACTTTTTCCCATAGACACAAAATGGGTAAAACCCTTTGATACATCTGGTTTTAAGTGTATTAGTAGCATCAAAAACAGATGTTGCCACATTTGTGTGATTGGTAATGTCTCAACCTAGCATGAACCTATGTTGTTGGGGGCTTACAATTACTTTATTTATAAATAGGTTTGCATCTGCATTGGTTAGTGATTTAGGCTGGTATGATCATCTTTCTTCAAGAGGATTCTCTTGTTTTGGATAAACATTTGTTAAATTGGAGGAATATGGTATTTCACATCCTGACTCGAAATCGGAGATGACATTAAAAAAGTTCAGGGCTATGATATTAATTTATGTTTTATCAAATTCAAGTCAATAGGAATTGCATCTTCCCCTGTAGCTTTCCTGAGGCTGACACTTTCATAGCCAATTTGACGTCCACTAGGGTGATATCCGTTAAGTTATGCAGTCTGTGTACTGTTCATCTGGTGTATGTTAGTGGTATCTGAATTGGATTTATATCTTTGTTAGGATATTCTAACTCCACCACCGTATAGAGAGATTAATAATGCCTAAGAACTGACAAATAGAACAGGAGGCTCGTAATGCACCTGTCCCTGATAGACAGAAATACACATAATCATAATTTGAGTTTGTTTTTCTTTATTTCGTATGCAAGTATTTTGTTAATAGATTCCCCATATTCGTATTGTTAGCTTCAATGTGTTTTATACAAGAATGCCACTTTTTCCCTTAACATGTGGATAACCATGCTACTACATTTAATCAAGGGAAGAAAACTCTCCAATATATCAAGCCTATATACTGTTTAACATGTTCCTTTCCAAACATAATTAGCTCTACCTAATACATTGCAGATTTAAGGGATTGTGCTTTATTTAACTTTGATCTAAACTTAATAGTGATGCCAATAATATGTGTCTTCAAAGCTTTGTAAGCTATCCAATAGGATCAGATCCTATGTTGATTACTATAAACTCTTGTAGAGAGGTGACCATCTTATTCTTTAATGCATAGTTCAAGAGTAACACGCATTAGTAGGTCCACCTTCCGCTTTTTGATTTCTTTTGCGGGATTTAATCTCTACAAAAGAGGTGGTTATGATCTGATATTATTTTAGGACATAACTGAATTTCAGACCTAACTGTAATTTCTTGTGTTGACAAAACCAAATACATTATCAACTAGTGTCTGCGAGGGGCCGCATAATACATATACTTAGGATTCTCTTTTTCCATAGTTCTCCATACATCTACTAGACCATGAACTTTCATTATATCCATTATAGGCTACCTGGTATTAATCATGCTAGGATTGGCTCTACAATTAGCAGAGTCTATTTTGCAGTCCATAATACAGTTGAAATCCCCACTTATATTCAATTTCCCTTTCCAGGCTGCTCACTTAAAATGTAATTGATGAATATTTGAAGGTCATCCGTATTTAGGGCCATGTACCATACATAAAAGTCAGCCCCTGAACTTGTATTTGAGCAGTAGTCCAAGGACCATGTGAATCAGAGGCAGTATTAAAAACTTTAACCTGTAAAACCCCTCGACTGAGTATAGCCACACTGCAAATGCATATCTGCTGCATAGTAAACTTAACAAACATATATGCTAATTGTTGTTCAGCTGATTGATCCTTGTATACTTTGGGAGTTTTGACCAGACATATAATCAGTAGCAATATTCCAATTTTCCTCATTTACTAATCGGGGCTTAAGGGGCCAGTTTAAATGACAAACATTCCAAGTCGTCACCAGAAAAGAGAACAGGACCAAATATATGAAACAATTATATTTACATTAGGAAGCACTATTTTTTAATTTGAATATTAGTTTTTATTCCACTTTTCAGGCTCCCTAATTAATTATACCTAAATTCTCACAATTATGAACCACTTGCTCTTTTTTTTGTAACCAATCCATCAAAGATTAGAGCACCATTATTCATATAGTATGAATTACCCATTAATGGAAAAAATATCATCCCAAAATAGCGGGATGTCTGATGTCAAGGGCAGCACTGTGTGTCTAGCATGCCGCACCTCACCCCACCACTAATAGCTCATGATGTTCTTTTATCATGATCAAATCCCTGCTTGAACTAGTGCTTAATATTTACGATGAACCACAAATCCTCCACCTAAACAGAGAAGTATTACAATATAGCATTCTTAAGAATGAGAGCTTTAATCAATGTCGCTAGTGCCATCAGTCATCACTTTAGACTTTGAACAGTTACCCTGTTCTTAGTGTCTCTCCTATTGCCTCAGGGTGTCACTAGCCTCTTCTTGGGAAAAACAAAAGTGAGTATTTCCCCCATGTATAGTTTTAAGTCTAGCACATTCTTATTGATACACCTGTTTGCCAACCGCCTTTAGAACTTTAATCAATTTCTGCACTCGCCATCGACGATCAGTGGTCATTTGGCAAAGGTCTGATGGAACAAAAAATGATACAGAAACAACCTTAACAGGGGAGGAAGGGCGAGCTTTTAAAATATGGGCTGTCAATGCAAAAAGATCCTAAAAAGATGAATATGTAACATGTTCTAATCCCTATTTATGAAGTGGTAGTAGAGTATTGGCAGTGCAGAATGGGATTCGATGAGCAGGCTGTATCTGGTGGTCCATGTCCCAGTCAGGTAGACCTGGAAAAACCTGACAATATACTTCCTGGGATCGTTCCCCTCTTGCCCCTCTGGGAACAATTATCACTCACATGTTTTTTGGCCTATGGTGGTTTACCATGTCTTCAACCTTCCTCTACATAGAGCTCATCCATAATGAATGGCCCTGCACAGTCTCTGATGTCTGAGTTATGGTTTCTTCTGCAGCTGCAGTTCATTTTTCAAATTCACCAATTTGCATAAATAAAGTAGGTATATCACCCTCCACTTCCACGAAGGCCTGCTTGCTGCGTACATGATCAGTCTTGAGCTCTAGATAATGCAGAGCAGTCTTCTCCCTTTGTGTTTGTAATATTTGAAAGGTAGCAGACAAAGACATTTCCTCCTGGGGCTTATGCCGGAGCTGAAGCATTTCCATACCGGTCTTGATAGTATCCTTGTGCCAGCTGATGCTTGCTTGGTCCAGGCTTGGATGTATGACTGCTTGGGCTCGGCATAGGGATGTGACTGTCACTGTTCTCACCAGTTTCAAGCATACGGCTAGCTTTATTAGCCCCAGTCTGTCTTTGATTCTCCAAAGGCTTCCCTTGCTTAGTGAGCTTTGTAGCAGCACTTTGTGGGCTGGGACCTCCCTGTATTGCCTATCCAACTTTGGCTAACATCATAGTACTTCCATTTCGGTATTTTAATCGGCCATTTTGCAACTTAATGAATATTGAGGTCTTTCCCCCGAATTCTCAATCGCATTATGTTTGCTTATGTCTGCACTATCCGGAAGGCTGCTCTTTTTCTCAGAACCAGCTTGAGCTTTACTACACAAATCCTCACATTCAGATTGCCATCATTCTACCAGTGCCTCCTCCATTGGCTCACATATTAGAGCTGCTGTCATATTGTCAAAGGCATTGAGTGCTTCTAAATTATTAATTAAATGTTCTAAGGATACTGCATTGTCAGCAACTGGAGTGTTACCAAGGGGATTTAGGAAGTCATAGTTACATGTGTATCAGTAATAGTGGCAATAATGTTATCTGCATTCTCTTTCAGGGCTGCAAATGGTCATTTCTTCCCTTCTTGCAGTGCACTTGCTTAAATCTTTCAGCACAAGAGAAAATGCTAGCTGCTTCTCAATAGGCTGGTCCCTCAGCATGGACACTTTCTCCCTGGCCACCTCGATTACACACATTGTGATGGGAGTAGTAGCAAAGGAGGTTGGAGAGAGCGCCATATGCAGTAGCGGTTGCTACCAAATGCGGGTGGGAAGCAGGGGATGTTGAGTAGAGCATAGGGAATAAAAAAAATCACTTAACTGGATACAGACAGCCAGTCACCGCCTCTCCACTGTCCTCTTCTCTTCTCCTGGGCAGCAGGAAGCACACAGCCTCCCAAACGATCCTGACCAATCAAACCGCTGCCTTACAGCAACATTGTGATTGGCAGCATTGTGATTGGTCTGAGCATTGTGTTTCAGCGTGCCGACAGGGCTGGGAGGCTGTGCACGTTCTCTACCCAGGCTGCATTCAGCCTGGGTGAAGAACATGCATAGTGTGCATGACTGTTTGGCCAACCCGAGAGGGCAGACCAAAATATCATGCACACTTAGGAAGTGTCTACCACTCCTCCCCAGCTCTAAACAGCCCAGCCCTGCCCCCAACTAACTGAGCCAGTACAGTTAAATGAAATGAAAATATTGTTGCGTTATTATCAGTTATTTTTCCTTTTTGAATTGCTCAGTGGAGCGACGCTCCTCCGCCTTAGCGGAAGAGCAGCCACACCAGACTACTTTGAGAGGACAAGGTGGCCAGTCTGTGAGGTCAGTTCAGTAGTATAGTCTTGCGATCCAATGATGCACACATGATATCCTATACCACTTTGTTAGGAGCCACCACAGTGAGCTGGGAGCTTGCTTCTCAGCTCACTGTGAATAGATTTGTTTCTCGTGGGAACCAAGACAATGATGGACGTTGCTGTATGCAAGCCAAGCAGGGAAGAGCTAGGCAATGTTTGTGAGCCAAGCAGGGAAGAGCTGGGCAATGTTTGTGAGGTAGGTTGTCAGAAACATTACCATAGCACACCACTACAATCATCAATAAGCCAAGATTCTCTTCAGCAGTCATCTGTGAGCAGACTTGCAGGGGTAAGGAAGAGCATCATGTAGCACTGGCAAACCTAAGCCTGCCGCCATCTTTTTCCCCATGACCCACACACTGGCTAATGCTTTCACACACTCTGCAAAACAATAATAACAGAGAGTGGGCAATCCTTATTATTGTCCCTTTTGAATGCCAAGCCATTAGAACAGAAACTGTTTAAAATAACCTCTCCTAAAGCCACAGGGTAAGAAAACTTAGCTGCACGGTTCATGTTATCAATCGCTGAAAAAGGAACTCCCTGTTTACCGAGTCAAAAACTTTCTCAGCATCTAAAAATAACACAGCCCATAGTGGATGCCTTTACCACTCTTTTATAGTTCCTTTTTATGATCCTTATAGGAGTTTGGATGACTGACCACCGATGGCGTGGCTGTCTGGATGATACATATGTGGTGAGAGAAATAGCCAGGAAAGTCTAGTGGCATATCATTGAGAAGCAGCTGGCATGGCCGGAGGAATGTGGCTCATAGTCGAAAATAAGACAAAACAAACCGTACGTATTTTGGCGATAATTATATAACAGATTATTCAATTTATGTACTGGAAAGAAAGTGGTAAAAATAAACTTCAATCAGTAAATTACTGTAAGCAGTGGTGGATTAGTTGAGTTAAGTGACAGCTTGACTGATGCTCAATGGTGGTGAGTAGCTTGAGCAGCATAATTTAGGTTCCACACTTTCTGTCATGAATATACATTTATATTGATTATTGATTTCACTTTCTGTGTGCACTTCATTTTTAATTCACATCCATTTTAACTCTGTAAGGCTTAACTTGGCATAAGACCTCGATGTAAAATGTTTTCTTTAATTTATCAGAGATGTAACTTTGTTTCTGCAGGTACTTTATTATACTATTCATTCACTCGAGAAAGATTTTAAGGGGGTCATTACAATGACGGTCGGATTGACCGTATGACCATCTGACCCCTGCAGCCGCGATCCAATTCTGACCGCCGAGGTCAGGAAAGTTCCTCCCACTTTATTAGGATGCAATCGGTGCTACTGCAGTGACTCATCTATGGTGGTGCACATATCCCTGAATATGTCGCTGTGAGTGTGTACAAAATCACAGAAAACTTGTGAATTGTGCCCACATGCATGACATCTGTAGGGATATGCCTTGTGCGCTATGAACCCCATTGCTGGAGTGTGGCAGAATGTGCATGGTCCAGTCAATGAAGATTCATACCACAGAAGGACTTTCCTGGATTCCGGCTCCACAGGGTCGTAGAAATCGGGGTACAGCTGTTCAAGTGTAGGAGGGGCCTTGAGAAATGGATCCATGACAGAGACTGTGGGGAGAAGCAGAATTGGGTGAGTATGCACCCCAAAACGTTTGTTTCCGATGACTTGAGGCAGTCGGTCAGACCGCCACAGTTGGGTCGTCGGAAACCCACATTGTAATTTGGACTATGGTCGGAGATCCCTGCGCTGCCCTATGGCTGCTGTTTCTTCTCTGACCCCCATCCCAGCGGTCAGAAAAAGGCTTTCGGCGTTGGCGGTCTGTCAGCGGCTGGTCGGAGCACTCGATGTATGCATCACAATCTGGCGGTCAGACCGACCGATTCTAATGAGACCGTGGCTCTCTGACCACCTCCGAAAGGACTGTGAAAGCTTGTCCAACCAGCAATGTAATGGCCCCCTTAGTGTTTATATTAGACCATAGAAAGAGGAAGTTGGCTACAAACTTAGAAAAATAATTGTTAGAGAAGACTTTCTGTTTATCGCTCACCAAGAGGATGAGGTGCTCAAGGTTGCCAGCTGCGAGCATGGTTTTGAGGAGATGGGAGCTGAAGGGAATATGATGACTTGTGAGAAAGTGCCATCTTCTTTGCATGGTGTGTCCCCACTTTTTGCTGAATTGCTGATGTACTTTCACTGAGTGTGCCCTGGGCTCCTGCCAATCAGGTGCCCAGGGCCTGTGTTCCTTCCCTATAACTGCATTGAAGCCTAAACCTAATTGGCATCTCTGGTCACATGTCATTCCCTGGTAAATGGTACCATAGGTACCCAGGGCACTGTGACCAGAGATGGCCCCTAAGGGCTGCAGCACTTATTGGGCCACCCTTAGAGGCTCTGTACTCTGACACACACACACACTGCCTTTGTAGGCTGAGTGTCTGGGTGCAGAACAAAACAAAGAGACGACATGGCACACATCCCTGTGTGCCATGCCCACAAACCACTGCCCTGGCCTACATCAGTCACCCCTCTAGCTGGGTGCCCTATGCCAATGGTGAGGGTACAGGTGCATGCGCCCTGTACCCCTACAGTGTCCAGGTCCATTCCTGGGCCGTGTAAGTGCAGTGTTGCCCTTAAGAGTATATGGTGCTGGGAGGTTGACATTACGAACTCCACAGCACTATGATGGCTGCACTGAAGACTGAGAAATTTGGTATCAAACTTCTCAGCACATTAAACCCACACGATGCCAGTGTGGTATTTAATGTAAAATGCACGACAGAGGGCATCTTAGAGATGCCCCCTGAAACTTACCAACAACCAGCATCCTGACTGAGAGGCTGCCTAGGCTGCCACCCAGCAGACATGTTGTTGGACCCCTGGGTAGAGAGCCATCTGCTCTTGTGGGCCTGCAACAATGCACATCCTGGGCGAGGTGCTAGGTCTCCTCCCCCAGGATGGTCAGGGGAAGCTTCAAAAGCATGCCGCCTTTGTGAACTTCTCCAGGCCACTTGCTGTACTCAGCAACTGGCCCCCACCGGTTCTGACCCCCACTCTGGTGGGAAGATCGGCAGGAAAACCGAAGTGAGGAAAGGGGGAGTGCCTGCCAAAAGGGGGAGTGCCTGCCTCTGCCAACTCCACCCCTCAGGTGGGGGAGGCGAGGTGAAGCACAACTCTGGGCTCTCACCATCTTGAGGATAGGGAACCCTACCCAATCAGGACCAGGCTCCTGCCCCCCTCCCACTGGAGAGTGGCAGGATAGGGGTGTACCCACACCAGGGAAGGGACCCATTGGTCCCTGTCCTTTCCCTACCTGTAACACCCCTAAATTTAGTATTTAGGGGCACCCTGAACCTTCCTTCCTCAGATCCCAATTCGGAAACAAGAAGAAGAACAAGAAGGAAGAAGACCTGCCGTGCAGCTGCTAACAAGAGGACGGCACCAACTGACTTGGCCCCAGCGCTACAGGCCTGTCGACCCTCGAACCTGCTCCTGCTAAACCCCGGCATCTCCAGTGGTCAGCAGCCTCAAAAACCCCTGAGGACCTGACTGCCTTGCTCATCTAAAAACTGGGACTCCCACGAGCAGTGGTTCTGCTCAAACAGCAACAACCCCTGGTGCCAATCCAGCACACTCTGCACCCGTCGAGCCCGGCCTGTGCCTGAGTGAACAAAGACCACTAGGACGTTCCCCCGGTGACTGTGACCAAGAATCCAGCACCCAAGAACCCTCCTCAATGCCCCTGACGACGCCTGCAGCCTCAATACCAGGGACCCCCCCAACCACGACCAGCAGAGGGTAAGATTTCCCAACACCAAAAGACACCCCTGCACCCGGCGCCCTGCGGCCCCGTGTGCCCAGCTCCTAGGTGCCTACCTAACCTACAGCTTCCCAACTTACCTCTCGAAGTGGTGGTCGCACCTGAAGAATCTCCGAGTTTGCAGCCTTTGTTCGTCTTGCAGCTTTCCCATTGAAATCCATTGAGCGCCCGACGGCTCAAAAGCACCCTGCATCCAGCTGCCCGAGTGCCCCTGGAAGTGCAGCATCTGTCCTAAACTTCTTCCCTACTTGCCCTGTATATGTAACCAGGAGCCCAGCTCCCACAGCTGCGTGGCCTGCATGCAAGCAGCCACCAACCAAAGGCCCCCTGCCTGCCATAGGCTAACATTGGCCTAACACTCTCTGCACCCGGCTGCCCCTGTGCCACTGAGAGTGTAACAACTGTACCTACCTGACCCTGGGAGACCCCTGAGTCTATGCCCAGAACCTTAACTCTGCCAGTCGATTACTTACCTGAAAGCCGATAACCTACATTTTCTCAATAGGGTAACATTGACTAGTTTCACTTGGAAATTCTTCTAAGTGTCGAGTTTTGAAACTTTAAAATATTCACCAACAATCACACGATCAACGAAAACGAAATTACTCACTTGTTATTAGGAGAGATCCCAGTGCTGGATCTTGGTGCCCAGCACAGACCCTGAAAAGTAATCATAACTGCGATTTTCCGATAACCAAACTTTCCTCCATAGGATAACATTGCCTGGTTTTTGCCAGAAATTCTTCTGTCGATTTTTGAAACATACAAATATTCCTTAAAAATCACCTGTGTAACAAAAACGATTTCTTTCAACTGTTTATAGGAGATGCACCAGGGCTGAATCCAGGATCCAGCCCTGAGTAAGACAAACCTATGCAAAGTAATTGATATTGTCTTTACTTAAAAATTCCCATTGAGCTCAATGTTATAATTGTGTTTAACTTGTGTTGCCTATTGCAACAACTGTAACTATTGCATTTAAAAGTCTATTGCTTCTTGAAAGTATTCAACTAGAACACTTAATTCTGAGAAAGTATTTTGATACCTACTTGTGGTTCTAAAATAAAATAACTATATATTTTTATATACAAAACAATTGGCCTAGAGTTCAGTACTTGAGTGTGTGAGACCATTTGCTGACTGAGTGTGTACAACAAATGCTTTACACTGTCCTCTGATACTGCCTTACTGCTCGACCAAGCTACCACTTTAGAGAGTAAGGTTATATCTAACTTTAGCCTCTGCCAAAACTCTGGGGACTGTTGGACTCTGTACACACTGTACCTTACCTTGGTGCAGTATGTACAGAGCCACTTTCTTACATGACTCCTCTCACATTCATCAATTTGGTTGGTTCTTGGTAGTGAAAAGAGAGATCGGTATATTTTTGGAGCTACTGCTATATGTAATTGGTGGTTCCATAGCTAGTCAGTCAAACTTTCCCCCAACTGCTAAAGGGAACAGATTTCTCTCTTGCATGGTTTTTCCAAAGTGTAAAGCTCATGCTGAACACTTCTTTATTTTCCTGAACTTCTACAGAAGTTTCTGTTTATGTTGACACTTCTATGCTCCCCGGGTGAAAATCCCCATTAGCTAATTCTAATCTATGTTTAGAATAAAAAGGTAAGGGGCATATTATCAAGAAACGGCGTTAAAATTATCGCCGCTTTAGCGGCAGAAAACTGCTGCTAAAGTGGCGATAATGGGCTTGATAATATGCCCTTGAGAATTCCCATAGAAGCCCATGTTCTGGTGTCAACATGGGCTTCTATTGGAATTCTCCACAGCATAATATCAAGCACATTATCGCCGCTTTAGCGGCAGTTTTCTGCCGCTAAGCAGCGATAATTTTAACGCCGTGCTTGATAATATGCCCCTAAGTTTTTTTATGGAACACCAATTTGCGATAATTTTGTTTTATCCTCGTTGTGGCTGCTACCTTTCTGTCTCTCCTATTATCCCGCCTTAATTTATTGGCACATTTCAGACTCCAGACTATATTGTTTTACCTTAGGGATCTATTTTTACTTTGCTCCTATACTGGATAGATTAATATCCTAAAAGAAAACCATTTCATCCAAATTATTGGTTCCTGGTCCTTATTGTGAAGTCACATTGGCTTCACAAGTTGGAAATGTACTTTTGATGGTATTTCCCTTATGAGCGATTCAAGTCAACTAACAAAGGTCCATACGACCAATGGGAAAAGATATTTCATGATCTTATGAAATTATTAAGGTGTAGGGACCTGAGTGCCATCACAGCCTTAAGTAGTGTTAAACGCTCATAAGCGAGAGGCAAACAAAGAAGCGGTGAAAAGTAACCAGTTCTGAAAGGAAGCAAGATTGGAAAAAACAAATTAGACTCTCTCAAATTAGACAATGCTCTTCCCTGTGTTTATCAAGTTTGCTACACACACGAGTTCCTCTTTGTTGCAACTATGGGGGTGAACTAGAGGCAAATGACAAGGACAAGTTACCACATCACCACAAAGATTTCCACTGCAACAGGACGCACTTAAGGAACATCTGAACGAAAGGAATCTGGTTGCTGACATGCAAATGTGTATTTTAAGGATCCACATGTTTACCCTAAAGCAAAAGCTGGAAATGGGGTACCTTTACAATCTTACTAAGAAGTATGCCTACAATACTGATCCTACCGGGGCCACTGAGGCTCTTCAATTACAGATAGAAGCTACGACTGTGGTTAGCACATAAAAGAGTGATATATTTGTCCTACCTGATATATTCCGACACTGTTGGAATTGGAATATATCGGGTGCTATAAATAGTACCTGTTGACAATTACTGTCCTTGAAATGGGGTATAAAATGTTGATTTTGGTGGTTACAGCACACAAATACGTTAGTTTCATTTTTACATGGCCATTTAGGCTTGGTATTTTTAGGCAGGCATTAAATAAGGCAATGCATGCAGATGACGTAGGGCTTATCGCACAGCTTGTAATTTGTATATGTGCTGTAAAAAGGATGCACGCTCTTATTGCGTCGACCAGAATCGGAGCTTCTGTAGGGCTCTCTGTTGACTGGGTAATGCTGGGCTGATGATACAGTTCTAGGGTGACCAGACGTCCCCGTTTTCCCAGGACGGTCCCCGTTTTTGGGGAATTGTCCCCGTGTCCCGACACTTTTCTCCAAGTGACTCAAATGTCCCTGTTTTCAAACAGTGTCCCCGTTAAACACAGAAATGTCCCTGTTTTTCATTGTTCCGGTTGAGCATGCGCGCGCATGCTCTCTTTGCACTGTTTACGGCATGTGTTGTCACTGAGGTGAGCGCTGTAGCAAGAAGGGAAATCCTTTGAAGAGAGACATTTTACACGCAGCGCCACCTACGTCATCGTGCCAGCCAAAGTTTCTACTTTGGATAAAACAATATTTCTTCATCCTGTAGCTTGTATTCATAGTCATACAAACTTTTCAGTAGCCCTTATGCATACCGTGCAAGGATTAATGCATTGCTCATTGCATGTTTTATTCATAACCAATTGATGCATGCTTTGTGTTCTCCATATCAAAGCTATGACTTGACCTTTTGACTGACCTTTCAGATCACGGCAAACTGTTTAGCTGGAAAGGACTTAAAGGAGCAGGGTTAACGCCTGTGGGAGAGGCGAGCAGCGCTGCTCGAGCTTTTTGCTCTGGTCTTCACACTATTGCATTATGAGATGATACCAATGGCTAGAGTGCACTATACATACCCCAGTAAGGTAACATGACATCTCAGCAGTGACTACGCAAATGTGGGAGGACAGTGTGGTCGGCCAACCTTTGCCACCCTTAAGACCCTAAGGCAGTAATACCTGGAGAGAAGTGTTTTTTTGTACATTGGTCCATGGCTGCCATTTGGCAATTTAGCATTCCGCAGTTTACCTCCCATGCTTTTCTGTCAGGAGCAACTAAGCAACATTGGTGAGTTGTACTTTATGTGGTGCTGACGTGCAGCTATAGAAACGAGCATTGATAAAGCTAGTAAATCTGGCGTTTGCTAGCCTGTGATGTTTTATTGATTTTTGGCAAATATATGCTATAGTCCTTAAAAGTGTAAATGTAATAAAAAGTACTAATGCTGCTGTGTGAAGGAGAGGGTTGCCAACAAAAGACCGCAGATTTGTTGTCTGTAATGCTTCATCTCGGTCTGTGGAGGGAGCTGTAATTGTAGTCCTTTTTCTATGTCTATGACAGCTGTCGAATAGTCCTACTTTTATGTCGATGGTTACTGCAAACCGTAGTCCTACTTCTATGTCTATGACATGTCCCCGTTTTTTGTTTTGAGAATCTGGTCACCCTATACAGTTCGTCAGTAACTGATAACCAATTGTGGCAGGGGGGCAGGAGGTCACGTTCAAGCTGACCAATCCAATCACAGTCCTAACGCTAAGCAAACAAATATGACCTTGGAAGAAGATTCTACCTTCCTGGCCAAGTAAATCTTGGTGAAGTCAATCAAAATCTCAGGTCCGCAGCATTACTCTAGACACTTTTGCGCTCAATGGATGTTCAAGGTATATTATACATTATTTCAATTGGCTTTGTCAAGTATCGCAATATGCATAGGATTTTTCCTTTTCCCTGAAAACACATTAGGGCAACTTGTCGAATTACGTGTTGCAAGCAGTTAAGCAAATCTCATAACAAAACGAGCCTTTGAGACGCCATCAAATCCTTGGTTTACTCCACAGTCTTGCTCTCAGGTGCACTTTAAAATTGCAAGTATATGCCTGTGGATGTTTTTGTGAACTTCAGTGGAATAAAACGGGCTGTCTCCATTTCTAGCTATGGACACAGCCATCCATCCTCTGAAACGGTGTTTAGCAGAGGTCAGTGACAAGCAAATTACTCTTTATTATGGCATATTTTTATGGGCTCTTTGAGAGGGCGTCTGATTGATTTAAGCAGCGCCACTTAAAGAGCAGGTCCAATGTTTTCATTTCAATCAATGTATTCAAAGGGGAGCAGATAATCCACTTTGTTTCCTGGGAAACAAAGTTAAGCTAACAGCATTCATATATAATATCAGACAATTGAACTGAGTTGAAGGTCGGCTGGGGTCTAACAAAGTTAGTGTCTTATGGCTGCTTGATTAATGGGTAGAAACTTGCTCGAGTTGTGGCATCCATTGTCAGGTCAAGCTCTATGTTGGGGTTTGTGGAACACACGCAATAAATAAAGCACCACAGAGAATGAAAAAGAAAAAGCCAAGAAAGAAATAACATAAGATCTGTAAATATTTATGACATGTTTTTAAAGGGCCTATTAGGAGAATTCTATAAATTTACCATTAACATGCATGAGATGTAAATCTCACTTTTAGTTGAATAAGGAGAAGATGATATGTATACGTACAATGCATGCACATACATGCGCTTCACATGTTGCAAATGGACTTGAAGGAGGCTTTTGTGAGCGGCGCGACAGCTCAATGACCCCTTCATTCCACGCTTGACCATGTTAAATGACTTCCACTTTAGCTATTTGAGTTCTTGTAAATCTATTTCATGTACTGCAACCAAACAATGCAAATTATGTATGTCACATTTGCTGCTAGATTGCACTTTAGCCTTCTTGGCAAGCATATATCATATTTTTTTGTAATGTCTGATATCAGTGACACCAAGCCCGAAATGAAGCCCTACTTGCTGATCGGGGATCTCAAAAAGTCATTATTTTTTTAACACATATTCTGAAAACATACCCAAACTATTGGGACTGGAATGTTCCATGTATGGTGAACAGGCATGTTCCCCTGCCCTCACTGCCTGACTGTGTAGCTGTTATTCTCACTTTTTATTTTTGATGTTGTATTTATTTAGCATGTGCACATAGGCTGGTCATATTCCATATTATAAGAGGTCCTGGACTTGTTTTTTGACCTACTTGGGCTCACCAAGCATGTCATTTGTGACTGACGATTATAGTCCTTGACATTAAGATTAGTTCATAGAGTGCTGGTTACAGCATACCCTGCTTTAAGGATCAATAATGTGACCTGACATTTTAATTTGGGTTGGTGGAGTGGAGGCCTACTGGCCCATTTATGTAGAGTTCAGCTTTGATGCACTTTTGCAATGCTCACTCCTACCAACCAGAGTGCGTATTAAGCCAGTTTGAGTGTGTGGCCAATTTGGTACATGCATTCAGGGTTGGACTACCCTGTAGAACAGTAGGTAGTGCCCTCTGGGCCATGCTGACCTGTTTGTGCCAGTTTTGTGGTGTGGTGGGACAGTTTTGTGGCTGTGTGTGAACTGGGATTTGTAAACATCTTTAAAGAAAGACTAAGCAGAACTGTGGATGTTGCTATATCATTGCATGCAGCAAGGATAGACAAATTGCTCTTTGTAAGTAGAAGAGAAGGTATTTGTCAATGTTTTTATCTTTTTGATAGGGAAGGAACATAGGGGCTGATTGCGAGTCTGGCAGTCTTTGACCACCAGACTCGCTGTGGCACAGCTGTGGTGGCCATGCGGCTACTGTATTCCGATGCAGCCATTTGGACCACACACCGCTGCACCAGGGAACCGCCATTCCCTGGTAGGGCACAGCAGACAGTTGCACGGCAGGACTGCCGTGGTCTGCCTGGCATATTTCGAGCTTCCCCACTGCCAGCCTTTTTATGGCAAAGGCTGGTGGTGGGGAAACAAAGGGGGCCCTCCAGGGCCCCAATACCCCCATCGCCATGGGAATGCATTCAGGGGGAGGCACAACATGTGCCCCCTGTCTGTATGCACCCCAAGATCCAGCACAGCATGGTCTTCACAGTTCATGCCGTTCTGGAAATTCTTTTGCGTTCCCATTGCAATGCCCGTTTTCAGGGCACAACTGTGGGAAAGGCAAAAGAAAACACCGCCAGACACAAGTTGTACTTGTAATCCGACCGGAGTGAATTAAACTACCACATTTCTCAAATATTGCCTCAAACATTGCTCACAGCAAGCTTAAACAGGTGTGGTTCTCTACCCCTCAGAGACCAAAGCATGTTTTAAGTAATCAAGAGCTTGATTCACAAATGTGGGCCACTATTTTACTACTCAGATCATAGAAGTGGGACACTTTTATTTTGATTCACAGGTCTATTTTCGGCCACAGTCCATCAGTGCATGCAGAGTGTGTTAGTTAGGCAGAGTTCTAGAGGCCAGTGTGATGTGTTCTGCATACCCATGGCTTGGTCTTGCAGAAGATGGAGGAAGACTCCTTTAGTTAATCTATGAGGCTTTTGGTTAGCAAATAGCAGTTGATTAATCTTCCTTAACTTTGCCCATTGGTGATGGTAATGGTGAAGGGTTGGACTGCACATTTCGGGCCCAATTTAGAGATTAGCAGGTGGCCCACTATTCTCTCGGGCAGCGGATATTATTACCTTGGCTGCCCTGGCAGACTACCACCCACCATTTTTATAGATCTTTGTCAGCCTGCTAGAGATCTTTGTTCCTTCAAGTGTTAAATAGAGGTCCCTTGAAAGGAAGAATGAAGTTGAGGCTTGATGGAGGAAGTAGAAGGTTTATTCTCAGTTGTAGGTATAAACAGCTCATCCACCCAACTGTCAACAGGTTAATGATCTCTCCCTCCTTCAACATTCTACATCTAGCTTGGTCCTGACATTCCAGAACACCAAGCAACTCAGAGCGAGATATGCAGATACATATTAGAACACAATTAAGAAAGCCATTACAACATATCTCCCCCCTTTACACTTTACAGAAAACACACAACACATCATCTTTATACACATCTACCATCATGTGATATTAATCATGTGACATAATCCTTCAAATAGGAAGGAGGGCATGAAGCTCTCTTGGGCCTCATGATGACCTCAGGAACCACTTTTCCCTCCGTGATGTTGTGAGGAGAACTTGATCCCACAATAGTATTGCATAGAGCAACACGACCCAGATTCCATACCCTGTGATCACTTGTTCTTATCGCATTGTTGAAAACCTTAATTACCCTTAAAGGTTTAGTGAATTTGGATCCTGAAACAGCAAAGCCAGGTCTTTTAATCCGAACCCAGTCACCCACCAAAATCTTTGTGGACTTAACAGCATGCCGAACATCATAGTTCTCTTTACTCTTGGAACATTTCAAATCCTCCTTCTCCTGCCATGATGTAGAATCAACCTTTCGAAACTCGCTAGAAAGAAACTTATTCACCCACGGTGGATCTAAAAACGTATCAGGGTCTCTTCCACGAGACAAAAGAAAAGGAGACTTTCCTGTAGTGGTATGCGGGGCGAAACGATATACACACACCCTTTTTGAGACCTCATCCTGCCAATTAAGACCATTAGCTTTTGCTAAAGAAACAGTTTCCTTCAAGACCCTGTTAAATCTTTCCACCGTGCCATTGGATTCCGGGTGATACAAAGAACATTTTTTATGAATAATGCCACAATTGCTGAGAAAGGTTTCCATTTCTCTAGAAACAAGTTGTACACCATTATCCGTGAGTAAAGTCTCAGGAATTCCTTCCCTAGCAATGATTTCTTTCAAATATTTGATCACCGTATTTGAATTTATATTCTTCACAAAGGATACTTCTGGCCACCTTGAAAACAAATCCATAACCACAATAATAAACGTGTCTGAACCATCTCCATGAATAGGCCCTAAAATATCAAGAGCAATATCCTTCCAGGGGCCACGCGGACGAACTCTTTTTTCCATGGGTTGTGTCCTAGTTTTCAAGACCTTCTCGCTGAGATTACATTGAACACACTCCCTAACCAAATGTTCAATCTGTGTGTCCAGACCTGGCCACCAATAGCTAGAACGTACCCGCTCCTTAGTTTTGGATACCCCTAAGTGTGCCTCATGTGCCAAATCTAAAATTTCCTTCCTTAAAGAAACCGGAGGTACCAGCCTGTGGCCTCTCAACAAAAGCCCCTCACAACTTGAAAGTTCATCTTTAATTAACCAGAAATCTCTCACAGATACACCACCTTGACCTTTATGATGCCAGCCATCGCAAATCAATTTAGATACTTCTTGAATGATAGTATCACACTCGCAAGCATCTAGCCACCTCTCACGAGAAATCACTTTATAATCCACCCCACAGACAAAGTCCTGTGGATGACTAAAAGATGGATCTGAATTTGTGTCTAGTGTGTCTGATTGATCAACTGGAACCAACCTCGAAAGAGTATCCGCCACAATGTTATCAGGACCAGGAACATGTTTAACAATGAAGTTAAACCCCTGCAAACCAACCACCCATTTTGAGATTCTGGGAGATACAGAGTCAATGCCTTTTTTAGTTAGTACCTCACAAAGAGGCTTGTGATCAGTTCTTATGACAAATGATGTGCCCCACAAAAACTTTTTCAGTTTCTTAATTGCCCAATATACAGCAAGGGCTTCGCGTTCAATTACTGAATAACGACATTCAGCCCCTTTCAAACACCTAGATATAAACATGATGGTATTCTCAGGCAAAACTTCCCCTTGATACAAAACTGCACCAATCCCTTTCAGACTTGCATCAGTGGAAATGATAGAGCTCTTGCTCGGGTCAAAATTCTTGAGATTAGGAGCATTCTGTAATTTTACTTTCATGTCATTAAATTCTCTGTCACACAAACTATTCCAACCAAATTTTTCTCCTTTCTTTAGCAAATTTCTCATGTTAAACGTGACATCAGCAAAATTCTTTACAAACTTATTGTAGTATTCAGCCATTCCTAAAAATCTCATGAGCTCTTCCTTGGAAGAAGGAACTACAAGATCTTTAATGGTGTTTACCAGCTCAGCTTTAGGAATGACTCCTTCCGCACTTATAGTATGACCCAGATAATCAATTTTATTGAGGCCAAATCTACATTTTTCTTTTTTAATAGTTAAATTGTGAGTAGTAAGTCTGTCCAGCACAAGCCTAACCCTTCTTTCATGCTCCGCAACATTAGACCCATGTACCAAGATGTCATCTTGGTACACACAAACCCCAGGGATGTTGACTAAAACCTTATCCATGACCCGTTGAAAAACTGAGGCAGCTGACACTAACCCAAACGGAAGTCTAATAAATCTAAATGTTCCAAACGGAGTGATAAAAGCAGTTAGATCCCTTGAGGACTCATCAAGCAAAATTTGGTGGTACGCTGATGTTAGATCAATGGTACTGAATATTTTCGCCCCACCCACCATACTCAACAGCTCAGAAATGTTTGGGAGAGGATACTTGTCCACCTGCACACATTTATTGAGTTGTCTGAGATCAACACAGAGCCTCAAAGAATTGTCAGGCTTCCTCGCGGCCACCACCGGAGCAAGCCACGATGTTCCTTCTACCTCTTCAATAATCCCTTGGGACTTTAGTTTGTTTAATTCTCTGAGCATGTCCTCTCTGACAGTGAGCGGAACGTTACGGACTTTACAGGATACCGGTATTGAACCTGGAGAAAGTTTAATCTTGTGACAGTAACCTTTAAGACAGCCTAGCTTATCACCAAACACTAGTGGATATTGACTTATCAAAAGAGTTTGTAGCGAAGAACTCTCCACCACAGACTCTACACTACCTCTCTCTTTAAGAATGATGGGAGGATTATTGTTCGGGTCTAACATGACACCCAGATCTTTTTGATGCCACCAGCTGATGATGCTATCACCTTTTTTAGAAACGTAAATTTTCCCAGGAGTGAAACGCTCCCCATACTCAATTAGTCCGTTAAAATATCCCCTTAATTCAATGGGATCTCCGCCATATGCAGTGGGACGAATGTCTGGTTTCATTAATTTGATTTTCCCACTCAAATTATCTTCAAAGAATTTGCTAGAAACAATGGTAATTTTGGCCCCAGAGTCAAACAATACTTTGGTGCTGTGACCTTCCACAAGAATGAAATCAAGAGGTCCCTCAGCCCCAACCTGGACTACAATCTGTCCACACTCAAAATCATGTTGATCGGATGTGTAACTATCAGAAACTTCACTTACTTTTTGTTTAAGATTTTTGAACCTGCAGGCACTCACAAAATGGCCCTTCTTTTTACAATGAGAGCATGTAACATTTAAAGCGGGACAGGACTTGTCATTTGCCCAATGTGAAGTGCTATTGCACCTGTAACACTTCCCACCTTTGATAGGATTGTTGCGAGGTTTACCTGCACTTTTTCCTTTAAATTGTGACTTTGCTTGAGAGTCACCCCTATCTGCTTCCTTCTTTGAATCTAAGTTGGTATTAATTACTGACACCTCTTTATTAAGATCTTTCTTGATCACCTTTACACATTGAAGAGAGTGCTCTATTCTCTTTGCTACTACTAGAACCTCATCCAAAGAAGGTTCATCCTTCAACCAAAGTTCATCACGTACTTTTTCAGATACACAACCAAGCATGAATTGATCCCGTATTCTTTCATCCGTTAGGGCATCAAATTTACAACTGGAAGCCAAGCGTCTAAGTTCTGTTATATAATTTTCTATGCTTTCTTCTTCTTTTTGCATACGCTTGCCAAAATGATATCGTTCTAAGATAGTGCTAACCTTTGGTAAGTAATGAGCATCCAGTTTATAAATACATTGTTCATACTCATTAAGACTAGATGCCGTTCCACTAGGGACATCCGGCAAATGGTCAAATACATCTTGCCCCTCAGATCCAAGACAGTGCATCAATAAAGCAGTCTTTCTCTCCACACTTAGAGAAGTACCACATACTCGAGCATAGCGCTCGAAGACTTTCTTCCATTTGGACCATTTAATGGAAGGCTCACCTGGGGATTGTAGAAAGAAAGGAGCTGCTGTGACATTTTGCATGGTAAAGGTTGTTTGTAGAAATTTAAAAAAAAATAAAGAGTGAAATGTCAGTGAAAAACCCAGAAAAAAAAAATCAGTACTAATACATATACTCTGCAACAGAATGGACCTCTGTATGTATCACATGAAGCAGTAATATCTAATGTGCAGTGCAGAACCCCATTAGAATTGAGTACTTGCTAGATATGTTTGGGAGAGA
Organism: Triturus cristatus; assembly: GCF_964204655.1. Lineage (NCBI taxonomy): Eukaryota > Metazoa > Chordata > Amphibia > Caudata > Salamandridae > Triturus > Triturus cristatus. The sequence goes on from NC_140593.1 coordinate 775,469,993, forward strand.
AAAGAGTCCCTTGAAAGGAAGAATGAAGTTGAGGCTTGATGGAGGAAGTAGAAGGTTTATTCTCAGTTGTAGGTATAAACAGCTCATCCACCCAACTTTCAACAGGTTAATGATCTCTCCCTCCTTCAACATTCTACATCTAGCTTGGTCCTGACATTCCAGAACACCAAGCAACTCAGAGCGAGATATGCAGATACATATTAGAACACAATTAAGAAAGCCATTACAACACCAAGTCACTCTGAAGTCACTGAATGTTTGCTGAGTGACTGCCATAGTTCAGTCAGACACTAAGCAAACGTTTTTTTACAAATACAAACTCCCAAAGTGGGAGTTTATTTTGTGTAAATCAAAACAATGATGATGCTGACACCCAGAGTAATTTTTTCCTGAGTGTAGCAGTCATTTTTTTTTTGTCTCCCTGACCACCAGATTTTTACTGAAAGTCCTGAAGATGAAAAGATCTACCGCAACCATCTGCTCTAAATAGTCTGACACACTTATTCTGGCCATTTGTCGGAACATAGATATAAGGCTTCCACTGGCAGAGCCCTCAGGACCTTGCCAGCAGAAACATGACAGCCCACCCAACTCTAAATAGAGCAGAAGGACTGTCAGTATGACATGTACAATGTCAGCCAACCTCTAAATCAGGCCCTCTTCTTTTAAAAGTAAGGAAGCCTTTATTAGGAAACACAGACACAATATAGAAATCAACAATATTGTGTAACGCAGATATCGTGTAAAAAATATGATGTGCAAAAATATTATATCCTTATTCTCATAATGGTAAGTACAAAATGCCTAAAAAAGTATCAATTCACACTTATATTGTTCGAAAAACATACAAAAATATTGTTTCTTAATTTATGCATAGTTTAAAGTAGCAAATCCTAAATATTTGAATAAAATCCATTAATATTATGTTAATTAGATAAATCTAACACTAATATGTAATACTATGTATATAATTATATACTTACAGAAACACACATATATGTGTTTCTGTATCTTTTTATATATATATATATATATATATTGCAAGCAAAGAACCCTCGATTTGGTGCTGCACTCGAAGCCGGTTTCATTAAAAGCAAACAAGCATTTCTGACCTTGGATTTTTCTCTCTGCCTTACGCGTTTCAAAGTAACAAACTTCTTGATCACAGGCATCCCAGTATCGATGCAGTTGTAAAAAGGGCACGCCTACCAGCATGTCATTTATAACGTCCTTTATTAGAAACAGGTGAGTTCAGTAAGGTACTGCATGCTGGGATTTGTATTGCATAGTGCTTTTTTCTTTCAGTAGATTTTAGCGTGTCCTTTATAAATTATTCCTTTAGTGGGTACTGCATTCTCATACCAATTCACTGTATTGTTTCAGCCCTCCAGTGGGCCTCCGTGATGAGAAATGCTCCGTTATTAAGCCTTCCGGTTTCCAACTAAGAGACTTCTACCCACTAAAGGAATAATTATAAAGGACACGCTAAAATCTACTGAAAGAAAAAAGCACTATGCAATACAAATCCCAGCATGCAGTACCTTACTGAACTCACCTGTTTCTAATAAAGGACGTTATAAATGACATGCTGGTAGGCGTGCCCTTTTTACAACTGCATCGATACTGGGATGCCTGTGATCAAGAAGTTTGTTACTTTGAAACGCGTAAGGCAGAGAGAAAAATCCAAGGTCAGAAATGCTTGTTTGCTTTTAATGAAACCGGCTTCGAGTGCAGCACCAAATCGAGGGTTCTTTGCTTGCAATATATATATATATATATATATATATATATATATATATATATATATATATATATATTCACTAAAAAAACATAGGTTTCACACATGTTATAGTTAGCTGGACATTTCACTCGTAAAAAAACAATGAAATTCCCCCGTTATAGTTAGTTCAGCTAACTATAACTCGCGCGCCCGCAATCCACTGCTGATGACGTCACATATCACATCACTCATGACATGGTCAGTGACATCACTCATGACATCACTGATGACATCTCAAATGACATCACTGATGACATCTCAAATGACATCACTGATGACATCACTGATGACATCATCCATTGAGTATGTGTTTCTTAACAATTTTAATATGTTTAATATATATAGGGAAAGGCCTGTTGAAGAATGAGTGGGTGTACAAGTGTGTAAATGGATGATTTTCTGTGGTGCGTAACTAACTCTATAAGTGAGTCATTAAATGTATCTTACTGCAGACTAGTGACTAAACTGTGTAAATGTCTGTATGTTTCTGTATGTTGGTGTATAAGTGGCTGCATGGTTTTGTGAATACCTATATGAGTGTCTATATGAGTTATTGATTGCTTGTCTCAGTATCTGTATGGGTTCCTGAGTGTTTGTGTGGGTAGGGTGTGTGTGACTCTATGCATTGATGTGTGAGTGGGTGATTCTATGGGTACATGGTTTTAAGAGTGCATCTGTGATGGACTGTATGGTTCAGTGAGTGTATGTATGGGTGTGTTAGGGATTTAATGTATATCTCAGTGGTACATTTGTGACTAACTACATATGTGAAAGGCAGTATTTATGTGTGTAAGAGTATATATGTGGGTAGATGTGATAGTGAGTGATTGTGAGAGTGACTGTATGGATGAGTGTGTGCTTGTATCAATGATTCTATAAGAGCGTAAGAATGTGGTACTATTTTTATGATTAAGTGAACTTGAGTGTGTATAACCGCATAGGTGAGTAAATGGGAGTGTAATTATTTGCATGACTGACTAGGTGTGAGAGTACCTCTATGGATGATTGGTGGTGTATGAGTGTCTATAAAGGTGTATAAATGCATATGATAGTCTTGTATGGAGTGATTGTAAGTATGAGTGACTGTACAGGTGAATGAGTGGAGGTGTATGTAGACCTAACAGTTAATAAGTGGGTATGTAGTTATTGGTATTGGAGTATGTATGGTTTTGAGAATGGAACTCTGAAATTTTGAGTCGGTGTATCAAAGGTTATATTTGGTTGTGAGAAGATGTGGTAATTTATCACATGGATGACGTCATCAGTGATGTCATCAGTGATGTCATTTGAGATGTCATCAGTGATGTCATGAGTGATGTCACTGACCACGTCATGAGTGATGTAATATGTGACGTCATCAGCAGTGGATTGCGGGCGCGCGAGTTATAGTTAGCTGAACTAACTTTAACGGGGGAATTTCATTGGTTATTTACGAGTGAAATGTCCAGCTAACTATAACGTGTGAAACCTATGGTTTTTTCAGTGAATTTGCAAGGTTTTTTAAATGCTAATTCCTAACTATAACGTGTGTGAAACCTATGGTTTTTTCAGTGACTTTCAAAGGTTTTTCAAATGCTAATTCCTAACTATAACGTGTGTGAAACCTATGTTTTTTTTAGTGAATTTGAAAGGTTTTTTAAATGCTAATTTATGTATGTATTATTATATTTTTTATATATTTATTTTACAATAAACTACCTATGTATATAGTTATAGATTGACTGTATCCTGTAATATTGAATGGCTCAGCTCTTTTTTTTTAATTTGGATAAAGTTGAACAGCATAGTTAATATCTTCTAGAAACTTATAAACACTTAAATTTTTTATTTTTTTAAGGGTTATTGATCGTGCGCGCACCGTGCGCGCATGGTGTGCGCTCCACCTGCGCATGCGTACGTCGTGCGTGCTCTGTGTGCTCGTGCTCTGTACCCGCATGCGCGCGTGCTCCCTACGCGCGTGCTTCGTATGCGCGTGCGTGCACCGTGCGCGTACGGTGCGCGCACCTGCGTGCTCCGAGTGCGCATGCGTACGTCTTGCGTGCTCCGTGCGCGCGTGCTCCGTACGCGCATGCGAGCGTAGTCCCTACGCTCATGTTCCGTACGCTTATGCGTGCGTGCACCGTGCGCATACGGTGCGTGCACCTGCGTGCTCCGAATGCGCATTCCGGCATGCTCCAAGTGCGCGTGCGTGCTCCGTGCATGCTCCGTGCGTGCACGGTACGCGTAAGGTGCGCGCACCGTGCACGCACGGCAAGTCATGTGATTACCAAACAACACTTTTCATTGGTTCATATTAGTTTCTGTTTCAGAATCTTCAAACACCACACCCACTCCCCTCACTTTTTCTACTAATTTCCTGGGAGAAGGAGCAAAACAACCTTTTGAAGCAAAAACTTCAATTGAAAATGGCAGAGCACCACTCCACTTCAGAAAGTGAGGAAGAGACCTTTTTTGAACCAGCAACAACAAAAAAACAGAAACACTCCTTCATTTGGAAATTTTTTACATTTCCTGATGGACAAAAAAAGGTAAACGCACCAAAAGTTACTTGCACTGTATGTGGGACAGTCTTATCACGTAGAGACCCAACCAAAAAATACTCTTTCAGTATTTTTTCAATGATTCGACACTTTAAAAAAATGCACCCTATAGCATATGCTAAGGAGTCAACACGGGCCATGAGGGAGAATCCTGAATCTGCTCAGCCGAGCACTTCATCTGCGGCTGCAGAATCACCATGCTCCAGATCTCTGGACATCCGTCCTCTCTTCAAAAACGTCCACATTCAATGCAACATTTTACGGAGAGACCAGCATCAATCTTATAGAACAGAAGATCCAGCAGCACACTTGCTCCCCCCGTTAATTTTTTAAAAAAATAATTTTTGTTCCTGTTGAACATCTTTTTTTTGTTGCTCTAAAAAAATCCACACAAAAAATACAAAATTGTTTAAAAAAAAAAATACTAAAAAAAAAAGTTCTTTTCAGAACTCACTTCACTTCTCCAAGAAGAGCTATATTCTTAATATATATACTGTGTTGTAAATTAATTGAATGAATGTGTAGTGTATACATGAATGATTGAAATGACTGAGTGAAGAGGAGGAAAGGACTGACAGAATGAGAGTGACAAGGAAAGTATGATCAGTCATGAAAGGGAAGTGAGAGACTGACTACAACAAAAGGACAAAGGGTAGAGGATACAGGTAAGAAGAGTGAATGAGTAAGGGAATGGCAGTGAGTAATGGAGAGTGAGGGAGGGGGAGTGAGAAAAGTGGAGTAAGGGACGGAGATAGGAAAAGGGAGTAACAGACGAAGCGGATGAAGTACAGCAGGGTAAAGGGATTGAAAGTAAGAGAAGTGGAGTGATGGTGAGATAAGGGGTATGAGGATTAGAAACAGTGGGAAGGGAAAGTGAGAGATGGGGAGCGAGGGGATGGAGAGATTTAGGAAACTGGAGTGAGAGAAAGGGAGTCAGGATTTAAATGAGCAAAGCAGAGTGAGGGAGAGTGAAGGAAAGAATGCGAAAAGGTGAAGAGGTGTGAGATACAAACAGGAGGAAATGAAGTAGGAGAATAGGAGTGACTATGAGTAAAGGATAGTGACAGTTAGGGAAGGTGAGGGAAGGAGAATGACGGAGAAGGTTAAAAAATTAACATAGATGGAAAATGAGTGATGGAGAGAGGAGGAGTGGTAGAAACAGAGGGACAGATTTATAACAAACTCATGCAGCACGGTGCAGCAAGTAATTTTGCTGCGCCGTGCTGCGTTAGTTTCGAAGCATGAAAAGTGACATAGTGGCGGTGCAGGGGGCTTCTAAATCTGCCCCAGAGATGTTATGGAAATTAAGGGTAAGACAGACAAAGGGAGAGAGACAGAAACAGAGACAGAGAGCAAGGAACTGAGAAGGAGTATGGCAGTTAGAATGACTGAGACATATGGAAACAGGGAGAGTAACATGGTTGAAAAAATAGTGATGGAGGCAGTAAACCTAGGGGAGTAGTAGAGAAGGAGTGAGGGAGTTACGAAAGAGCAGTAGAGGAAGAAGAGAGAGGGAAGGGGAATGAGAAAAGCAGAGTGAGGAGAAGTGAAGAAAAGGGAGCATGAAAGTGAAGGGGTGAGAAATACAGATATTTTAAACTTACCTGACCAACAAAATAACTTAATTAGAAATAAATGTTTTTTTTTAATTGGTAGAAAAAAGGATTACATTTCCTAAATTTTCTTTTTTGATCTGAAAAAAAAGAAAAAAAGTATTCATATTTTACAATACATTTTAGAATACAGTACACATATTTTCATGTTGAACAAAGTAATTTTTTGCTGTTTTCAGAATATATTGAATTTCACTGAAAATAGTGATATCAATTGCATTCATCACTTACCAGTGGGCAAAAGAATTAACAATCTGAAAGATTGTTTAAAAAAAGCCCTGAATCTATCCTCAGTAAAACATACCTTGATAGAAATGTAACATATATACCAAAAATATCTTCTAAGAACAATAACTATTTGCAATAAATAACATCTGTAAATCTTGTTGCTTAAGCGCATACACCAAAATAATATCTGTCAAAGAAGTCCACAATAGAAACAGTTACCTTTCCATGAGGCCAAATGGTAATTTTTAAATTCTTTTTTGGTGAAATATCCAATGGTAATCCAATAAAATCGAAATAATGGTTTCTTCAGATGCTGCAATTTGTATCTAAAATTTTGGTTTTAGAAAAATTAAGTAGGAATTTGGTAATTCTGCAGGCAAACGTTGCTTGAAAATCAATTGTGAATCATTACACAGTGTCCAGCCTTTTTCACATTTTAGATGAACTGTGTAATGACCAGAAGTTATACAAGGTCCATCATGGAAAATTATTGCAACTGCAACAAAAGTCTTTCCTGATATTGATAATTGATTTCCTGTAAACTTCTTTATTAAAGTGTCCAATTTTGTTCCATCAGCTCTACAACGTTGCATCATTAAAATTACATACTGTCCATATTTCTTTAAAAATAACGTTGATAACATTTCTGATTTACATTGAGAACATTCCATGTTGTGATTTGCATCCTTAACTAATTTACTAAAAGTCACTGATTTACTCTCTGGTAATGTTAAATATATGAACCTTTCAGAATCAACATTAGAGCTGCATGTGTTCCAACAGTTTTCACAACATTGTTCCCATTTATAGGAGAGACCAAACATATTTTCTATTTCTACCCCTTCATCTTCCAGTACCATAAGCATATACATTAAGAATTCCTGTGCATCTTGCTGGACATTTTCTGTAAACTGTATACATCCAGAACATACATCTAAAAGATTTCTAACATCAGAAGCACTTTCTATTTTAGTTTTATCATTACTCAGCTTTTCATAAAGGAAACTCAGCAGAGAACAGAATCTTTTTTCATGATTTAGTATTATCTGCTCTTTCAAACTTTCAAGATAAAATACAACATTCAGCACTACATTAGCGTAGCAGTTGACACCAGAGCTATTTTCAAAATGACAACCAACAACCTCTTCAGCAGTGTCCTTTTTCTTTTTGCTTGCAATCACATCAGTCTCTATTTGTTTACTCTTCTGTACATCCTCATTACAGATATTCTCAATTTTCCTTTTCCGACAAACAACACGGTTTTCAAACTCAGGATACTGACCTAAATGAGGAGCATAGCTTCTTCTTAATCTATTATACTCCTTTACACAGTTTGCATCAGCACTAACTTTTGACTCATCAAAGTCTATCATGAATAAACCAGATAGTTTTTTCACGCGTGACAAAGCAACATATGCCATACCTTCTTTAAACACACTAGATCCAATGTTTACAAAAGCACTATCTACAGTTAATCCTTGAGATTTGTGAATAGTTACAGCATATGCTAGAGAAAACGGAAACTGCTTCCTACGTACATATAAGTCTTTCACAAGCAAGAAATGAACTGAACAACGACTAATGTCTTTAACCTCTTCAATCTGATCAAATTTTATTTTTAAAAATTCAATTCCATCTTTTTTCTGGTAGTTAACAAAACCCACAACTTTACCCATAGCTCCATTCACTAAACCTTTTTCTACATCCAAATTACGTCTTAAAATTACTCGACAGTTCATACATACATAAAGATTCTTTTCTAAACCAGCTGTTTTCGATATGTTTTCTCTAGAGAATCCAATTTAGTTGTCAATTTGCTTGTCAATATAATAGTTATTCCTTCATGCTGTATTTTATCCACAGCTTCCAGTTTTATAATCTCTTCATTTTCCAATTTCAAAAGTTCTTGATTGAATATAGAGCATTCATGTAGTGTTGGCATTAAGCAGATTACAGTATTTTTTCCTGCAATTTTCTTGTATATTTTCTCTGGAACTATTTGTTCTGTTGGAAACAAATTACATAGCAATCGACTCTGTAAAGCTTTTCTGCCATGTTCTGTGAGTAGTCCAATTCTGATATCTTTGAGAATACTTGCATAATCATCATCATTTGCTTGCCACATATTGGTAATGAGTTCTTTGTACTCAAAGTATGTCCAAATATTCACATTACCTATACTTCCTAACGACTTTTTCGTGTCTTCATGTGTAAGAGTATGAAATACTGGTTGTCCTTTAACTGGAGTGAGCTGCAGTAGATCCCCAAAAACTATAACATGTTTTCCTCCAAATAGCACGTCATAGTCTGTCTTTAGAATTTGCTGCATTCTTAAATGCACAAAGGCAAGCATTAAGTTTGATACCATGCTTACCTCATCAATAATGCAGTAACAACACAAGACAAAGTTGAATCAGTTTTTTTCTGTGGGTAGCTTCTAATTACTTTAATTAAGAAACTTTTTCCAGTTCCAGCTTGTCCACTCACATACATTCTGATTGGTTCAAATGATGTGCATGAGCACCCTTTATTTTCATGTAGTAATCCATGATCAATTTGTTTTGTGACTTCCTCATAAATTTGTTGTTGTTCATCATTCAGTTGTTGTTCCAAATTTGGTAAGTTTATTAAATCTTCCTGAGCTTGATTCATAGCTGTTTCCACTTCAGTCATGGCTATTGCAGCTTCATTTTCTACGATTGGTTGTCCTAGAGGATCTTGACTGAGCGTCCCAGAACTTTGACTGTCTTGAGAACTGTCTCTAGCTACTTCAGCTGCAATTGCTGCTTCTTGTTCAATTTCTTCATTTAACATTTGTACATAAGTTGTGAAAGTACTGCATTCTATGGTATCTTTGCATGCATTATAGGAATCTTCATAGCTTTGAAAATGTCCAAGTAATTAATCCTCTGAACGCCATGGTTTAAACAACTGTAAAAGTGCTAAGTAGTAAAATTCCTTCTTGTCAGTAGTGTCGCAACTCAGCTTTCTGTGATTAATCAAACTTCCTTTTGTTTGTTTTACCAAACATCCTTCCTCACCAATGACTTTATATTTTCCATTGTTGATGTCTTCTGTGGTATTCCGTTTAAAAATGTAGTTCTGCAGCACTTGATAGAGACACATGTTCTCAAAATGATGACTTCTCTTTGGGTAATATGTGTCCAACATGTTTGTTCTTAAAATTTCTGTACTTTCTGGTTCGTACTCTGCTAAATATTCAATTTCTCGAATAGATTTCAATACCCGATTTCGTATTCCTGCAAGGCCTAAACTTACCCAAATTATTCTTCTGGATTTGGAGTACAGACTTGCCGATGATAACCTATCTGAGCATTCGAATGACCCAATTTCTCGATGTGATAACATCTTTAAACTGAAACTATATAGCTTTTTACTGACAGTCTCCTCGTGAGAAATCTCTTCCCACATTTCTTTCAATTCTGTTTTCTCAGATTTAGTGATGTAAGATGTGACATACCGAGCAACAGCAATAGAATTGTCAGCTACATACTGAATATCCATGTTAGCATTCCACATGGATAAAATGACTGGGTTGTAGTCATTTATATATTTTGACTCTTCTTTTCTTCTTAGGTTTTAGGTATTTTTAGGCGATTTTCTTGTAATAGTATGTCGCACAGCTGACATAAAACTGTTTACTCTTCCTTTTGAAAGAACAGGTCGTGGAAATCCAAATCGACATTTTGTGTAGAATTTATCTTTACTCTTGTACTTTCGTCGACAGTATTTTCCACACCAATGACTTTGAAAACGTAAAACTTGCTCTTTTAAGTTTTTTTCTTCTGTGCTCTTAGGTATAGCACATGTTTCATATCCTTCAATGAAAGATAAAACTGCATCATCAGAATCTGTTTCAAATTTTGGGGCATCCTTGATCCACAACAGCATATGAATATGAAGAGCACCTCTTGCTTGGTACTCTTTTCTCCAAAAGATATCCACAACTTCTCCAAGAGGTGGATATTTTTTATTGCAGATGAAGGACATCATAGCCTCAAATCTATGATTGAAATATCTGCAACCATTAACCGGATCCAATGAGCACAATTCTCCTGCTGTCTTGTATTGGATGTTTTCAGTATTTGAATTTGCCTCTCGAAGAAAATCCAGTAAATCATCCCAAGCGTACTCAGCACAGCTTAGGGTAAGGAACCATGTAGGAGTTCCTAAATTCCGTAACATACATTTCAATTCTCCATGGCGTCGGTACCAATATTCATTAGTCCCACGCTGACAAGCCATCAGATTAATCAATTGAGATTCCAAATGATCATCTCGCTGTTGCACTTTGTTCAGAAAATCCTTTGCAGACACATTATGTAGATGTACTCCAGTTTTTAAAATGTGATTTACTGCATAAGATAGTGCAGACAAGTCACTTTCAAATAAAAGATGGAACAAATAAGGAATACTTTGACGAAATCTTGGATCCTCTGCATATAATCTTGTAGTCCAATACTCAAAAGCAGGAATCTGTACTGGACGTTCATCATATCGTCCACCTTTTCCTGTAGGAAACACCTGGGGAAAACAACGAGCTTCCAAGCTCTCCTCCCATACACTCACGGGAGTTCCTTTTGCTTTTTTCATCTGAAACAGATCAATAGTGTTTCCCATAACTTCTTTAGAATGAAGAGGATGTATGCTGAAATGTTCATAAATTTCTTCTTCTTTTGACTTATCCACTTTTTCAATTTGCCCAGTTGGTATTCCTGTGTCTGCTAGTAAAACTTCTTCATCTTCATCCATATAAATTGATTCATACCATTTAATATTTCTTTTCAAATATAAATGTGCTCTTTGTACTTTTCGTACATCTACCAGCTCCTGACAAATTTTCTTATTCTTTGCAGGTACACCATTAACCAGAATAACTAATGGTTCAGTTTCCAAACTATCTGCATCAATTGTTTCAATATTTTTTTTTCAAATCTAATGGCAAATAGACAACTCTTCCTTTTAAACCACTTTGTAAATCTGAAGGAGGTAATTTACCTGTTTTGGGCTCCATACGAACTGTAGTCTGAAACGGATGGACACATTGAATGAGTATAGACTCATACGTATTTAAATCAGAAAGTTCTGCAGGAATATCAACCAATTCTAAATTATTATGTACAGCTCTAGCTGGTATTTTATTTTCTTCTAACTTGTTATAACAGTATTTACAAATACGCTGAACTTCACCCAAATCAAAACAATTTTCCAGAAATAAATATGTAGCAAAATCCTTCCACTTAGAATTATTTTCTTTTTCACTTTTTTTATAGAGATCAACATTCCTTGTTTAAGTTTTATAATGGCTTCTCCGGCAACAAATACAAGTAATATTTGGTCTTTCTTTAGAGATGATAGTACATTTTGTCATTTGATCTTCAAAATTTTTACTAACAGTGAGTTCTACATTCTCTTCCACATTTTCTTCAATAACTGTGTAATTTCCTGCACTTTCTTGCTCTGGACAAAAGTAACAAATCTCAATATCCTCCCAAACCTTCTTCACATCTGATACAGATCCACGGAACAGAGCACTATTCAACTCATTTAACTTTAGTGCTGGACTTTTAGCAAAATACAATCTTCTCACAAATTTTCTCATTTCAGTATGATGCACTGCCAGCATCCTAAAATGGTGAAAAACACTTTGACAAACTTTCCTAGAAAGACAAGCCAGAGAATGTTCTTGCAAACCAGTATTCTCTCTCACTCTGCATGGATCTAGTCTTTGAAGCACCTTAATCTTCTGTTTAACACTTTTTTTTACTATATTCTCTTAGAAAGTCACGTAATTTTTCAATAGTTTCCTGTCGTACAGTACAAATACTACTACAATTCCAAGTGTACACTGGGGCTTTAGGACGTCTCCCCATAACCTCATCAGCTAACAGTTCTTCCTCATTTCTTGGAACCATTTTCTCCTTTTCCATTACACAACCATCTTTAACTTCATATGCTCAACCACTGGTGTCAACTGCATGCAGCAAACAATTACTTTGAAGATAACTCTCTTCATTCAAAAATGGTTCAGTACTTGAACTTTGCTTCCATTCTCCTAAGAACACTTTACAAAAGTTTTTTTTTTCACTTCTCTTTTTCTTTTGCTTTTTGACTTCATTACATTCACTAATTTATCTAATGTACGGATCCTGTTCAAAATTAAAATGAATAGTTTACTTTTTAATTCCAAAGCCTTTGAAACAATTGATTCAATATGTTTCTTTTTCTTATAAAATTTGGCTTTCTTCCTATATTTTTTCACATCCTTGAGCAAATTGAACATCACTCTTCTCTGAAACATTTTTCTACGAATGTTTTTAAAATCTATTTTTCTTTTTAAGTCATTCTTTCTTACTTCTGATTGTACATTAGCATTTAGTATATTCTGTCGGTTGTCTTGTTGTTTTCTACTTGAAACTCTATTTGCAGTGGATATATTTTTTACATTTTTTCTTCGCTTGAGGATATTTTTTATAAAATCCTTAGTCTGCTTACCAGAAGACTTTTTCTTTTTTCCAACATGAGGTTCTTCAACTAATTTTTGTTGTCCAGTTGTCTTCAAATATAGATGTTGTTGCTGTTCTTTTCTCTTTCTTGATTTTATAGGCATCTTTAATTTATTTCAGTGTTGTTCAGCAATACCTGAAAGAAACTAAAAAAAAAATACCTTTATGTAATTTAAATATATTACTTTATTTTTTATGAGCTTTCCAAATCCTATCATATGAGCTGTCCCTTTCCTACGACTGCAAGTCTTACACAATAAAAGCTACACAAATTAAATCTCTGACAACAATTCCTGTGTGCACACAGACTCATGGTGTGATTCTAGGCAGAAAACGATATTTGATTGGCAATTTCAAAGCACATTTACTACTGTGGTTTTGCAAGTGATAATTACTGTAACAGCCTGACACATTTTCCTTATAGTTTAGAGAGGCAGAAAAGAGCACATGTCCTAACAGCTACTTGAGACCATGAGCATGTGGAACCTGGGTGAGTGATTAGACTAGAGCAAAGGAAATGAGCCTTGGTGACGTTGAATGTGTTAGCATTACACACTGCTATCTGATATACCACACAGTGCTGAATACTTAGCATGGGACTGCAGGAGAAGCAACTGCCTGTGTGCTAAAAGTATGTTTCTGGAGACTGTGTATTGTCAGATGCAAGAGAGATCTGCATGGACGCTTCCACAACTGTATGAAGACTGCAGAGATGTATATAAGAGTACATGTATGGTAAGGGTTAATTGGAGTTTTGAACATGTAGGAACTACCTCACCCATTGCAGGAGTGGAAGGAAAATCTACGATGTTGATTTCAAATGTGTTTGCATTTCATTTGTGAGATAGTGATTTGTGCTGAATGCTAACCATCACAGTTCAAGAAAACAAGCTGCCCCTTTCCTACGAGTGCAAGTCTTACAGAACAACAGCAACACAAATTAAATCTCTGATAACAATTCCTGTGTGCAGACAGACTCATGGTGTGATTCTAGGCAGAAAACGGTATTTCATTGGCAATTTCAAAGCACATTTACTACTGTGGTAGAGCAAGTGATAATTACTGTAACAGCCTGACACATTTTCCTTATAGTTTAGAGAGGCAGAAAAGAGCACATGTCCTAACAGCTACTTGAGACCATGAGCGTGTGGAACCTGGGTGAGTGATTAGACTAGAGCAAAGGAAATTAGCCTTGGTGACATTGAATGTGTTAGCATTACACACTGCTATCTGTTATACCACACAGTGCTGAATCCTTAGCATGGGACTGCAGGAGAAGCAACTGCCTGTGTGCTAAAAGTATGTTTCTGGAGACTGTGTATTGTCAGGTGCAAGAGAGATCTGCATGGACGCTTGTACAACTGCATGAAGACTGCAGAGATGTATGTAAGAGTCCATGTGGGATAAGGGTTAATTGGAGTTTTGAACATGTAGGATCTATCTCACCCATTGCAGGAGTGTAAGGAAAATCTACCATGTTGATTTCAAATGTGTTAGCATTTGCCTCTCATTTGTGAGATATTGATTTGTGCTGAATGCTAGCTATCACAGTTCAAGAAAACAAGCTGCCCCTTTCCTACGAATGCAAGTCTTACAGAACCAGACCAACACAAATTAAAACTCTGACAACAATTCCTTTGTGCACACAGACTCATGGAGTGATTCTAGGCAGAAAACGATATTTGATTGGCAATTTCAAAGCACATTTACTACTGTGGTTTTGCAAGTGATAATTACTGTAACAGCCTGACACATTTTCCTTATAGTTTAGAGAACCAGAAAAGAGCACATGTCCTACCAGCTACTTGAGACTATGAGCATGTGTAACCTGGGTGAGTGTTTAGACTACAGCAAAGGAAATGAGCCTTAGTGATGTTGATTGTGTTAGTGTTACTCACTGCTATCTGAAATACCACACAGTGCTGAATAGTAAGCATGCGAGTGCAGGAGAAGCAGCTGGCTGTGTGCTAAGAGCGTACTTCTGGAGACTGTGTACTGTCAGGTGCAAGAGAGATCTGCATGGACACTTGCACAACTGCATGAAGACTGCACAGATGTATGTAAGAGTACATGTGTAGTACATTGTAATTGGAGTTTGTAACATGTAGGAACTACCTCACCCATTGCAGGAGTGGAAGGAAAATCTACCATGTTGATTTCAAATGTGTTAGCATTTGCCTCTCATTTGTGAGATATTGATTTGTGCTGAATGCTAGCCATCACACTTCAAGAAAACAAGCTGCCCCTTTCCTACGAATGCAAGTCTTACAGAACCAGACCAACACAAATTAAATCTCTGACAACAATTCCTTTGTGCACACAGACTCATGGTGTGATTCTAGGCAGAAAACAGTATTCCTGGGTGATACCAGTACACCTTAACTTATGGTGAAGACATACTCCATAATATCTTACAAGTTCAAGGCAGTTAAATATCTTCCAAAACATAAAATGTAAAACACAACTTTAAAACAAGAATCACATTTCTATTATTCATATCAAAATGCACCACATACATCTCATAACTCACCTTTAAAAGTAGTTAGTTGAGAAAGAAATGTGGCACTCACACAGCAAATTATCAAAGCTAGAATCTCTGAGCTGTACACCTCTCACCAGAACCAGTAAATGGCAATCTTTCCCTCTCTTTTTCACACATATACATGTTAACTTCAAATCACAGTGCTTCCCACATTTTTCAAATGGAAACACACATTTCTATTGGTTGCAAATTTCAACCCTTTCCAAATGATCCCTACCCCCAACATGACTTCTGCCTGCTACCATAGCAACAGGTCATGGAACACTGGTGTGAGCAGAGAGGTCAGAAGTTCAGCACACAATGTTTCTAATCCAAAGAGCAAGAGTGCTTGACTTTTCAAACCTAACAGCAAATCCAAAGTAATGTTCTGTGGGAACACATTTTTCTGAACCAATACAAAACATGCTTTTAAAAATTTAAACATACAGCCTAGTTTTTAGTGTTGAATGGTCTGAAACAGCCAATGAGTTCTTTTTATTAAAAAAAAAGTATGTAAGCCTCCATTTTATAACTATCTTCCTTTCATATTGCCATTCTACTGAAAGACACCTTCTGAGTGCATCCAGATCTCCTTGAAAGATGTTCACAGTGTGGATTGTAGGTCATAGCTATGTATTTTGGAGTGAAAAGTATGCAGAAAAAAGAGGTATTGTGAGAGACCTTGCTTTGCCAAATGTAGACATTAAATGGATTGGTCAGAGAGGGTTAAAGTGGCACCAATTAATGCCTTTGGTAAAATCCTTTCTACATCTCCCACAGCCTGACCTTATAATTGTGCACTGTGGTGGAAATGACCTAGGCACTTTAACTGGGGTAGGTCTGGAAATGCTTGTTAAGGACACCTTTGTGCAATTGATGTCACTTTTTCCACAAACTACCTTTGTATATTCTAATATATGCCAAAGGCAAAAGTGGAACTGGTCCAATCAATATTGTCCGCTGATTGACAAAGCAAGAAAGCACGTCAATAAGTCTGTTTCTGCTTTCCTCAGAGACTATGGTATGGGTTCTATATACCACAACAACTTGCATTACAACATGCAAGGCATTTATAGAGGAGACTGTGTACATTTCACAGATGAAGGCAACAGAGTCTTCCTCTTGAACTTTAGACTCTGCATCGGTACTTACTTGTAGGTACAAAAAAACACTCAATGAACACAACGGCTCTTTTTAGAGCCAACCAACATCTAAACACTTAAACTTGAGTCTTAATTCTATTTTTTTAATGTTTTTTTTGCCGCCGTGCGTGCACCGTGCGCGCACCCAGCAATATTTTTAAAATGTTTTTTTTTTTGGGACCTAAGGGGTCTTTCATGGTCCCCCTGAGAAGGCCTAGGGGGTCAGGAACTCTCTACCCTGCCCCATTTTAACGTTCTCCACTTGTGTTTTTAACTCTCTTCTGCCTCTAAAACTCAAAATGCGCGCACCCCGCGATTTTTTGAAAAAAAATTAAATGTTTTTTTCACCCTTCGGGGTCCTTCAGGGACCCCCTGACAAAGTCTAGGGGGTCAGGAACTCTCTACCCTGCCCCCTTTTCACATTCTCCACCTTTCTTTTTCCCTGTCACACACACAACACACAAAATGGCGGCCGACACTTCCTGATTTCGACCGATTCGAATGTTGACTGACATGTAACCACCAATCAGAATTACGCTCGCGCACGGCACGGTGCGCGCACGGTGCGCGCATATAGATATTTATGAACTTTTAACTGTAATTTTCTCAGGAACTACTGAACAGATTGACACCATATATGCAAAAGGCACATGCCTGACCTGAGGACTACCTCTTTGCCAAATTTCAAGAAATTCTGTTCAGCCGTTCGGGCTGTACCTACGACTAAAGGTCCTATGGGAAAATGAGTTTTGGGACCCCCCTTTTTTCTCGGCCCCCGCTTGACGAATCACCCCGAGACTTTCAGGGTAGGAGCTGAGCGGAGCACCCCATTAGTTTTGAAAATTTTGCGAGGATCCGTCAACCGGTGCCAAAGTTATTCAAAATAGAATTTTGAGATTTCCTATGGAAACTCGGTCCTAACTATAACTGTCTACTGGCGACCGCCAGTAGATAATATTATCTACTGGCGGTCGCCAGTAGATAGTTATAGTTAGGACCTATTTTCCATAGGAAATCCGCAACATTCTATTGGGAATATCTTTGGCATCGATTGACGAATCTTCGCGAAATTCTCCAAACTTTTGGCCAGCTCCGCTCCGCTCCTACCCTGAAAGTTTTGCAGTGATCCGTGAAACGGGGGCGAGAAAAAAGGGGGGTCCCAAAACGCGTTTTCCCCAAGCAATTTCCCATAGGATCTGTTGTCGCAGCTACAGCCCGAACCGCTGAACGGAATGACACATAATTTGGCAAAGAGGAAGTCCTCAGTTCGGACTCGTACATTTTGCATATTTGGTGTGAATCTGTTCAGTAGTTCCTGAGAAAATTAGCGTAAAAAAGTTAGTGATATCTATGGCCGGGGAGGATCCGCGGACCGTACCCGCACCGTAAGCGCACCCTCCCCGAACGTAGCGCGCACCCTCCCGATCGCACGCTGAATTCTAATTGGCTGTCGAGCGTCTCTCTACATTCGAAACCAGGAACTGTTGTTGGCAATTTTCTGCCTCGGTAGAAGCGAGGCTGAAGATGGAAGGGGAATAAGTGTGTAAAAGATATAAAGGGGGCAGAGTGGAAATATTCTGACCCTCTAGATCTGCTTAGGGGGTCCCAGAAGGACTCCCTGTGGCCCCCCTTTTTTTAAAAAAAAAGTGGCGAAATGCGCGCACAGTGCGCGCATCCTATCGCGTTGGATGCACGGATTCTCTTGCGGTGGGTGCGCGATCCACGGCAACGTTTTTTGAAAAACGATAAGAAATCATTGGTTGTATAACAACTTTCTACACTGAAAGGTAGGGTGTATATTTTTGTTTTTTAAAGGTATGATTGTTATTGGTTAACAAAAACAGATTGTAAGGACCATTATGTATGATAAGCTGATATGTTGAAAAGTCAAGCACACTTCCTGCCTTGTGTAGGAACATTGTGTGCTGAACTTGTGACCTGTGAGCTCAGTGCAGTGTTCCATGAGCTGTTTCTATGGTAACAGGCAGAAGGCAGATTGGGGGAATGGTTGAAATGTATTTCAGTCGGAAAGGGTTGAAATGTTCAACCAATAGAAATGTGTGTTTGCTTTTGAGTTTATGTGCGAAGGATTGTGATTTGATGTTTACATGTATATGTGTGGACAATGAAAGGGAAACTTTTTCATTCTTTGCTTTTGCTGAGAGGTGCACAGTGCAGAGATTCTGTAAAAGAAAATATGGTGAGTGATTGATGTACTCCTTAATCTACAAAAGAACGTGAAAGATGAGTTATTTAATTGTGAGGGGATGTATGTAGACTATTTTGATTTTAATCAGACTAATGTATTTTTCCTGCTAAAGTGTAGGGAGTACTTTTTTTCGCTACAATGTGTGTGCATGTAGAAACCATTCTCTGATAGGCATTTGTGTTTTTCATGTGTTTGTAGACATGTAACTGTGCAGTTTTTATATTTTGGTAGAATTAGAAACCAGTCATTTTTCATGAATTTGTGAAATGAGTTATGTTATGTTTCTATACTAAAATGTAGTACTACCTTTAGATGAAGAAATGTATTTTGATATAGTGCAAGGGATAGTGTTGTTTGTCTAGAATCACACAGTGAGTGTGTGTGCATTTGAGAACCACTGTGAGAGAAGCATTTGGTAACATCATGTATTTGCTGACAGATAACTGTTTTAAAACCAGCCAGGTTGTCAAGTTTTAGTAGCATTAGAAGACAGTTATGGCTTATGCTTTCATTAAATGAGTCAGGCATTGACAGTAAATTGCAGTCGTGAAATATGTAGATTCTGTGCAGTTCCCTTACCACTTGCACTGTAGTGAATGAGTTTTGGTAAACTCATAGGGATAGTGGTGCTTGTCTAGAATCACACTGTGAGTTAGTGTGTTTTTGGGATCACTGTGAGAGAAGCATTTGGTAACATCATGTATTTGCTGACAGATAACTGTTTTAAAATCTGTCATGTTGTGAAGTTTTAGTAGCATTAGAATCCAGTCTTTGCTTATATGTTGATTAAATGAGTCATGCTTTGACACTGATGTGCTGTACATAAATATGTAGATTGTGTGCAGTCCCCTTACCCCTTCCACAGTAGTGAATGAGTTTTGGTAAAGTCCTTGGATAGTGTTGATTGTCTAAAATCACACTGTGAGTCTGTGTGCATTTGGGTAAGGATTGTGAGAGAAGCATTTGGTAACATCGTGTATTTACTGACAGATAACTGTTTTAAAACTTGTCATGTTGTCAAGTTTTAGTAGCATTAGAAGCCAGTCTTTGCTTATGCGTTGATTAAATTAGTCAGGCATTGACATTAAAGTGTAGTCGTGAAATATGTAGATTGTGTGCAGTTCCTTTACCACTTCCACTGTAGTGAATGAGTTTTGGTAAACTCCTAGGGATAGTGCTGTTTGTCTAGAATCACACTGTGAGTCTGTGTGCATTTGGGAAACACTGTGAGAGAAGTGTTTGGTAACATCGTGTATTTGCTGACAGATAACTGTTTTAAAACCAGTCAGGTTGTCAAGTTTTAGTAGCATTAGAAGACAGTTATGGCTTATGCTTTCATTATATGAGTCAGGCATTGACAGTAAATTGCAGTTGTGAAATATGTAGATTGAGTGCAGTTCCCTTACCATTTGCACTGTAGTGAATGAGTTTTGGTAAACTCATAGGGATAGTGGTGCTTGTCTAGAATCACACTGTGAGTTAGTGTGTATTTGGGATCACTGTGAGAGAAGCATTTGGTAACATCATGTATTTGCTGACAGATAACTGTTTTAAAACCTGTCATGTTGTGAAGTTTTAGTAGGATTAGAATCCAGTCTTTGCTTATAAGTTGATTAAATGAGTCATGCTTTGACACTGATGTGGTGTACCTAAATATGTAGATTGTGTGCAGTACCATTAACTCTTGCAGAGTAGTGAATGAGTTTTGGTAAACTCCTAGGATAGTGTTGCTTGTCTAAAATCACACTGTGAGTCTGTGTGCATTTGGGTAAGGATTGTGAGAGAAGCATTTGGTAACATCGTGTATTTGCTGACATATACCTGTTTTAAAACCGGTCATGTTGTGAAGTTTTAGTAGCATTAGAAGCCAGTCTTTGCTTATGCTTTGATTAAATGAGTCAGGCTTTGACACAAAAGTGCAGTCCTGAAATATGAAGATTGTGTGCAGTTCGCTTACCACTTCCACAGTAGTGAATGATTTTTGGTAAACTCCTAGGTATAGTGGTTGTTGTCTAGAATTACACTGCGAGTCTGTGTGCATTTGAGAACCACTGTGAGAGAAGCATTTGGTAACATTGTGTATTTGCTGACAGATAACTAATTTAAAACCTCTCATGTTGTCAAGTTTTAGTAGCATTCGAAGCTAGTCTTTGCTTATGCATTGATAAAATGAGCCAGGGTTTGACACTAAGGTGCAGTACCATGTACTATTCTGTTCACTGTGGCAGAACTGAAAATGTAAAAGTTTTACCTAAGCACTGTCCTAGAAGTAGTCTGTTTATTTAGTCAGTTTCTCAGTACCAAATAGACTGCTTCAAATGTCTATGCAGTATGCATGTAGTGTTCTAACATACTATAGACTTGTCTTTTACACCTTCAAGTCCCTAGTCAGTATCCATACACTTCGAGGAAACATCCTGTCACTTCCTTTGCAGTCCTCTAGAGACCCATTTAACAGTATGTACTAATCCATTCACTGTGCCAAAACCCAAACACTTATAAATTCACAAAGACACTCTCTTTCCAGTACTCTTATGATTCAGTCACTGCCTAAGTATTCATGCACTGAGCCAGGTCTTAGCACATGGACTTCTTCAAACCCCTATCCACTATGCATGCAGTCCTCTTAGCACCTACACACTTGTCTTTCACACCTTCAATTCCCCAGTCAGTATCCGTTCACTTCCAGCAAACACCCTGTCACTCCATTTGCACTCCTCTAGTGACCCATTCAGCATCATGTACTAATCCATTCACTGCGCCAAACCCTAATAAATTCACCCAGGCACTCTCCTTGCAGTACTCTAATCATTCAGTCAGTACCCAAGTACTCATCCAGTGACCCAGGCCTTAGTATATGGACTGCTTCAAACCCTTATCCACTATGCATGCAGTCCTCTAACCACCTACACAATTGGCTTTCTCACCTTCAATTCCCTAGTCAGTATCCATACACTTCCAGGAAATACCCTGTCACTCCCTTTGCAGTCCTCTAGTGACCCATTCAGCACCATGTACTAATCCATTCACTGTGCTAAAACCCAAACACTTATAAATTCACCAAGATACACTCTTTGCAGTACTCTAATCATTCAGTCACTGCCTAAGTATTCATACACTGAGCCAGGCCTTAGCACATGGACTGTTTCAAACCCCTATGCACTATGCATGCAGTCTTCTAACCACCTAGACACTTGTCTTTCACACTTTAAATTTCCTAGTCAGTATCCATACAGTCCAGCACTTGTGACTGCTTTTGCACTCCTCTAGTGACCCATTCAGTACCAAGTACTAACCCATTCCCTGTGCGAAAAGCCTAGCACTTATAAATTCACCTAGGCACTCTCCTTGCTGTACTCCAATCATTCAGTACCCAAGTAGTCATGCAGAGAGCCAGGCCTTAGCACATGGACTGCTTTAAATGCCTATGCAGTATGGATGCAGTCCTCTAATCACCTACACAGTTGTGTTTCACACCTTCAATTCCCTAGTTAGTATTCATACTCTTCTAGCAAACACCCTGTCACTCACCCAGTGTGTCTCCTTATAGTACTGTAATCATTTAGTCAGTTAGCATGTAGTCTTTTAGTGAGGTAGGCTTTAGGGCATGAACTGCTTCAAAGTAGTATGCACTCACTATGCATGTAGTGTTTTAACGATCGTCACACTTGTGGTTCAGGGCTATAGTTTCTTAGTCAGTTTTTATATAAAATGTGTTTGTACAGTAATGGGATAGTATAAATTTGAAAGTTATTAATATACATTTATTTGTGTTTCTTTTTTACAGATACAGAACAGGAGTGTTTCTCATCTGTTTGCACTCTTCTCGTGCAAGATTGTTTGGATGAAGGGTCCTTAGGTGTTTCATCATACTTGCTGTGCCGCACGAGTATTTTTTGTTAGTATCCCCTCGTAACAGAACTCTTTGGCAAATCTTGCGAATGAAGAAGGTGGGATTGGTCTTTGTTTGCCCCTTGGAAAAAGTTAAAAATGTCTTCACCACTGAAGAAAAACGTTGTGGGCGTGGTGCCTTCTGCAAAAAAAATTCCTCAGATTCGGTAAATATTTTATAGCGGCCACATTTACAGTTTTTGTAAGTTAAACTTATAAAATTTTGTTAGCTGTATACATTTTATATATCTGTTATTTTTTTTCCTGTGGTATTTTGTTGAGAATACCATGTTGTTTTTTTTTAACAATCTTTCTGATTTTCCAGGTCTGTCGTCGACATCCGTGGTTCCCACAGGAGTGTTCCGCCTTGTTGTTTTGCATTAGTGTTGTTACATTTTGTTTATTAGTTTATTGTTTATATTTATGTTAATAAAAAATTAAAGTTTGAAAATAGTTTGTTTATATATTTATTATTATAAAACATAAAGTTTGAAAAAAAAAATAATAATGTTTTTGGTTGTTCTCTTAACTGCTGTGTGACTCTTTCTTGTTCTTATTACTGTTATTTGATGGAGTCCACCATGGTGTTACATTTTAGGGCACTTATCGCTGGAATACTGGTAATATCTGCAGTTTGCACCAACTTCTGAATAGTGTGTTAGATTTATCTCAACTTTACTTCCGTTAAAGTGCTGATAATGAAATGGAGAGTAGCCGTTCCCGTGCAAAAAGACACGAGGTGCACCTTTGCGATTTATTCTAAATACTAAAATCCTGTATTGTATTGCACTGAGGTATTGGCTGCACTTACAGTGTACACACAAAATCTATTAAGAAATCTCATTGTATTTATATTGATTGGGAATAGTGCGTCAGGTGCTGGATCTTGACGAGATACAATGGTGTATGCAAAGAAATTACGCAGTTTTTCACTTGCAGCTCCATTTTTGTTATCTTTGCGATTGTTTGTGAATGTAATTTGTGGTACATTGGATCTACAACTCTAATGGCCAAGGAACGCATTTTAGAACACTATAGGGCTAACTTGCATTGTGACCAGAAGTATCCTGTAGCCCCTCATTTTCAGGACAGACATTTCTCCAATGCGATGGGTCTCAGTTTTCTGATTCTTGAACAAGTAAATAAAGGACCCTGAGGAGGAAATAGGGTTCTTGTACTCAGACAAAAGGAGTCAAGACATATCATTAATTTTCAAACAAGAGCCCCTGTGGGACTGAATCAAGATGAATAATTAGTTGTACATCTTAAAGTAAAGTATGATTTTAACATCATGGCTTAGCTTGGTACATTATCTGTTCTTTCCTGAGCTACCAAACTCCATTGGGGTCATACAATCTTTTGACATTTGGTTATGCAATGTATGAGAATGTGGATTTTTCTTTGTGAATTTTACCCTGTACATTAGTGTTCTTCCTCCACAGCAGTTTAACAGACATCTATTTATATGTATTGATCATTTTATTTTTGCCATTCTGTGGATGGCAATAGGAGAGAATTATGTGGAATGAGATGTCCACACCAGTTTTTAATCTGTTTTTCTCCCTTCTTTTCTGTTTCCTTTTCTTTATTTTGCACAGGAGGAAGGAAGGGGCCCACTCGCGGGGTTCACCTACACGGGCTGCCTACCCTTTCTACTTCCCTCATTTTCCTGCGCGGCACTTCAGAACCCACATGAGACTTCGTTCGAGCACTTATGAGATGGGGTTACGTCCTCCGTATACATCTCAGTAGGACCTTTTATATTTTGGTTGTCAATGTAGCGATTACACATAGGTGTAGAGAGGACTTTGGGCACTGGCTCTGGTTCTCTTGTATTCTTTCCCTTAGGCACATGCTGTATATGCTGTTCATTGACCACGAGTGTTCAGAGTACATTAGATGGTGCGAGCGAGATATTCCGCATCATGTCTATTGGATCCACTTGGATAGTGACTTTGCTCATGTACTCCCATGAGTTGTAGAATGGCTATACTAGTTATCTGTTTGTTAATACTTTCGTTGCTTAAGGTGAGTTTAAGGCATATATTACAATTCGTTTCATGCATCTCATACAACACAGACAGAATGTCGTTCGTGTCAGGGATCGATAAAGTTATATTGATAAACATTATTGATGAAATGTATCACCATTGTAAAATATAGCTAATTGGCTTATGCAATGGATTGGCTGAGTATGACAATATTCACGAAAGCAAAGTACATTAGATAGCAATTTGCACTTGCAAGTTTGTATCACATATGTCATGAATTATGCTTTTGACTATTCCAAGATGTCCGACATGAAAACAATGGGTGGTCCTTTTTTACTTTCTGTATCACAGAATAAGTTGTCTTGTGATTGGGTGTAAAATTTCACGTGATCAAGGTTCTCTGAACCGAAACGCGTTCTGGAATAAACGGTGGATTAACCATTCTCCTGGAGTTTTGCGATTTTCTGAGAGCGCGCTTATCAAACTGTGACGGCGTGGATATTGTGTGCCAGTGTGCTCCGCCGGCATGTGCGCCACTCTCCGAGGGGCCCAGACAGTTCAGAAGGAGCAACTCAGGGGACATATATCTATATATATATATATATATATATATATATATATATATATATATGTACATATATATACATATATTCATAAAGTAACACAATTATTAAAAATATATATTTTACATTAAATTATTCTTTTGTTCATTTTATAGATTTACTACAATTTTACTACTATAAAAAGCAATATATATATATATATATATATATGTATGTATGTAAATATATATATATATATATATATATATATATATATATGTATGTATGTAAATATATATATATATATATATATATATATATATATATATATATATATCTCTAAACAACCCATACTCCACAAGGAAGAGAGCACGCACACGAGGGTTGCTGGGTGAAGGTTTCTTTATTCCATAGGACATCCTCCGACTCAGCAAACGGAAGAGGCACGTTTCGGCTGATACAGCAGCCTTTCTCTATCCACCTTGCAACTCACAGATTAAAAATAACCAGAATAAATCAGTATTACATAATGTACATAATATTCACTTCAATTATTAATAGCAATTTATAATACATTGTAGATTAATTATTACTTAATTAACTTCGCACCCTATACCCCTACAAACCCAGCAGTCCACACTTAAAATATAACTTAAATAAATTATTAGTACACAATTTACATAATTCATTTTCACATCATTATTTATAAATTAAACATGAATTGTTAATTAATTATTCCCTAATTAACTTTCCACCCTATACCCCTACAAACAAAGCAACATGCTCCTAAAATATAAGTTAAATAAATTTGTGTTACATAATGTACATAATTAATATCAATCAGATCCTTACATAAAAATGATTCATTCATTAATAACTAATTATAACTTAATTCAATTCCCACCATATCTCCCTACAAACCCAACAACCTGCTACACTATAAATAACCATTAGTAATAACATTTAAAATTCAAAATCCGTTGAAATTAAAACTATATTGAAAACACATTATGACAATTATACAAACAATAGTAACATACATATATAGTTAATATATGAACTAAAGCACATGAAAATAATAAAAAAACAATATTTTTACAACTAATAATTTTGAAAACTATATTAATAAAAACAATATTCTTTAAAACAACATTCCTTAACTGAAAAAACAATATTCTTGTCAACAACATTTCTACATTGCAATATTTTTGTATCATAATATTTTTTCCGTATATTTCTGTCTCCCAATACGTACAACTCAATATTTTGCCAAACAACCTTTAGTAAAGACCTGACTTTTTTCTCTCTTAATAATTACTCATTCCGTTGAGCTGATGACAACCAGGACAGAAAACTCACATCTCTTTGTGTCTCTGTTATGGGTGCTCCAGGATGGAGACACCCTTACTCTGAGACACATCACTCTACACAAAGGGTTTTTCTGAAGAGCTGGATGAAAAGGGCACTTGAAAGAAGAACCACCCCAAACTTTTCTACAGCTCAAGACAGTGGTTCCACATTTTCTGCATGCCACATGTGCCTAAAAATGGGATCCTGACTATCCCAATGTATTCCTGTTTTAAATATTCTTTGACCATGGAAGTGAGTGCTCCTCTGTGGGCTGGTGTACAATCAGTGTCTGCCTGACAGCCAATCTCCTGGAGCTGCGGGGACATCACCTGATCTCTAGATCTCTTGCCGTTGAAGTTGTATACTTATCATAAGCATTAGTAAGCCTGCCTGCCAGCTGAGAGAGTGAAGGAGCCTGTCTGCCCTGGCAGGAGGAGAGGCAGCCCATGACGAAGCAACATCTAGCATGACCCTTGTGGCTTTGGGAACCCAGAACAAGTCGGCTACTCAAAAGTGATATATGAGTATCATGGTGCCAGAGTGCACCTAGACTCTCCTGTTGGTCTCTGCCACTAACTGCCATGTAGTGACTATGTGACTACCAAAGGCTCAGTTTGGGTTCTGATGGCATGTCTGTGAGTGGTCCATGCATGGCTGCATCTGGTGAAGTGCTGGCTAACCCACACAGAACTAAATCTGCTGAACTGCTGACTAGTTTGTATAGGGATTCTTCTCCTGAAATACTGATTGGCCCTTATGGGGCTCCATCTGCCAAATTCCTGAACGGCCCATGCAGGCTACATTTTCCAAAGTGTTGGTTGGGGTTGACACCTACTGTCCAGTCGGACCATCAATGGGCTACAAATGCCAATTTAAAGGGACCCCATTGGGACTGTACCTACCTGTGGTTTGGTTGAGTTTGCATTATCTTAGGTTGCCAATCTTTGGATGTCCGACTGCCAAGGTAATTGCGAGGCTGCTTCATCCAGGCTGCTGCAACTGTGAAGTGAAATGTGGGAGGCCATACTGCTAAATACGGGCCTGTGTTAGGTTCTGAGGAGACTCCACCAAAGTCTGCCAGTGCGCAGCTGCTCTTAGGAGAGTGCAGACACACTACCAAAGTGTTGGGTGGCCTTGAAGTGACCCTCAGAGGACTTGCTGATCCTGTGAAAGAACAGGACTGGAAGGCTTGAGACTGAGTGCATAGATGCATAGAGGGTGATTGTACTGCCACTAAACCTTAACCACTGTACATTTGAAAGCCCCTAGAAAGAGAAGTGGAACCCAGAACCAGGAACCCAGAACCTGGGGGTGGAGGGACAGAGAGTGAGTGGGGGAGGTTTAGCCTCAGCCAAAGAGAACACCAGCAAATGAGTTGTTTATTTGTTTATGACTATTGTATTGTGTAGTATTGTGTGCAACAGTGTGGTTAATGTAATTTGTCGGTTAAATAGATAACCGCTGGGCTGGACATTTGCTTTTTTGATCTGCTGGTTGATTGTTGAGTTCTGAGTTTGAGCACTTCCACACTACCTCCCTGAGAAATCTGTGACTGCTCCCCCTCGCTAATCTGATTGACAAGTTTTGAAAGGTTTTTACTGGGCCCACTTTGCAGAGTCATACCAAGACAGGTCCCAGAACATGAGAGGCAAACTACCAAAACCCCTATGGTTGAATCCCAGTAGCCCCTGTGTTCCCTGTGGCTCCCGTGAACAGGTTCTGGCAAAAACCAAACAGTTTTTACTCTTACAGAAAAATAGCTCAACAGTTACGAAAATGCTGTTGTCCCAATGTAGTGTTGAAATTTGCAGCTGATTTGGTAGGCAAAATGTTGCCCCTCAAGAGAAGCTCTCCCATGCTTTTTTATTAGATAAGTGTGTGTAGGTATATATCTATAAACAAAAAGTGCTTTAAACTAAACGGTTCTTCAGTTTAACCATTAGAAGAAACAACAGTAGTATATTGTACAAGTATATAAGGAAATAAATAGTAGTGAGAATACTGAATGCAGGTCAGTTTGCTTTTTCTATTTACAATTTTTGATACAGCATTCCCAAAACAAAAAGCATGTCAGACTGCCTTGTATGTGAATGTCAGGTTAAGGTGAAGATAATAGTTCAAGGAAGAGACAGTATTTACAGGTGAATGTTTGATATGTGTCACTGGCTTTTGACATCAGGCTCAATCAACATCAAACGTTTGAGGTATTATGTTTGACAAGTGAATGAGATCCCAAATGATGGGAACAACCCTTGCAAAGGACAGCAGATCTGAAATTATGAAGGGTGCAGAAAGTGAGCCATCAGTTTAGTTTTAAGTATTTAGAAGAAGGGTGCATGCCCTATAAGGCATTGCATTTCACATTTTGAATACCTTTCCTGAGAAAACGAATTCCTGAAACATAGAGAGAAGTTAGAATTTGATTCTAATTTACTGCTACCTTTATATTATACATGTTTACATGACACTGAAAATAGAGTTTTGTGCCAAAAGTCATGATGAGGAGCCAAGTGTACCCTAAACCAATTTCATGTAGTTAGATCTGGCATCCTTGCTCTGATTTTTCCCTTAACTTCTTGCCTTCTGGCCTCCTGCTCTTGCTTACTTCATTTTTGCTGGACATAGAACTCTGTGCACTTTACCACTTCACCAGTGCTAAAGTCCTTGTGCACTTTCCTTAAAACATGTGAGATTGTCTAATAGCCAATTGGCATATTTATTTTACAAGTAAGTCCCTTGAAACTCATCACTAAGGGTGCCCAGGGCCTGTAAATTAAATTCTACTACTGGGACTGCAGCACTGATTGTGCCACCCACTTAAGTAGCACTTCCAGTTCTCAGGACTGCCAATGCAGCCTGCGTATGCAGTTTTAAACTGCTGTGTCGACCTAGTGAAATAAACCTTTTATCATGCCCAAACTGTCCTTTTTAAAAACATATAATTCACCCCAGGGTAGTCCCTGACAACCCAGTTGGCAGGGTGCGTTGTATTTAAAAGTTTGGAGTTGTACTCTTAAGTTTTGTATGCCAATACAGTCAAAAACTTTTACATTTGTTTTCCACTAGTGCAAGGCCTACCTCTCCCATAGGATAACATTGGAGTTACATTATTACATTTTATAAATGTAATTTTTTAATAGGAAACCAGTTCATGTTTGGTGTCTCTGGAACCCTAACTTATGGTGAAATTGAATTTTAAGTTACTATTCTAAAAATGCCACTTTTTCGAAAGTTGGCATTTTATTGCATTAGCTATGTTGTGCCTGCAGCCTGTCTCTGGGTCACATGCCTGGGTTTGTGTGACAGTTGGGCTTTGTGCTTCCTCCTAGACAGCCTCAAACAACAAGGAGTCTAGTGTGACTGGATGGGCCATCACTGGCTCGATGGTAGGGTGGAGCTGGGCCCAATCCCACTTACACTTCAATAGGCTATGTTCTGTCTCCATACCCCCTGCAGTTAGTCTGGAGCCAGGGCCAGAAAGGCAGGGAACATGTGTACTTCAAATGCATGCCTCTAGAAGCTTCTCCCCACTTCAAAGGCACAACTGGGTATCGATACTAGACCTCAGATACCAACTATTCAGTTCACTTCTGGACCTGTGGATATACTCTTCCAGGAAGAAGGATCGTTGGGCTGCTGAAAAGGACTGACACTCTACTGGACTACTGCTCTGAAGAACTTCTGCCCTGCTGTGCTGACCTGCTGCCTGCTGCCTTCTTGCCTGGGTGAAAAGGACTAGACCTGCATCTCTTGAATCCAGAGTGACTCCATTCCTAGTTGGCTGGCCTCCTGATCTGAAGTTTCAGGGACATCTGCCATCTGTGAATCTATCCTTGGTGCCACCCCAGTCCTGTGCCCTTGGAAGTGGTGTTCTGCCAGTCTGTAGATCCTCTGCTTTGCAGCACAAACCTGAGCAGATCCTATGCATCTCCGCTGCTGCATGGATTAGACCCATCACAAAGACACGCATTGCCTTCGCAGCCTTACCAGAACTGCCCCTGCGTGATGCATCCCAGGCACAGGCCCTCGCATCCTTTGTCGACAGCAGCCTCGACGATGATGTCGGACACCGTATCGCGGCAACGCACCTCTTCTGAATGATGCATCCCCCAACTGCATACCGCATCCTTGATGCTGGTCTTCACATCGCAAGCTCCATTGACGGGAGCCTCAACAACAATGCAGGCCCTAGCATGGCAGACTTGGAACTTCTCGGAACCAATGCATCGCATTGGTTGAGCGACACATCTGCAATGAGGATCCTCAAAACACTCCGTGAACCAGGAATTGAGGTAATCTGTTCCTGGGTCCCTTTAGCCATGCCTGTGCTCCATTGCAGTCGGCCTGAACTTGTGACTTTGTCCCAATCCAGTGCTACTATATATCCACAGTTGGCACTTTGTGCTTTTTTGTGCTATTTTCCCTAAAATCTTTAACTTTGAATATCTTCAGTTCTACTGATGTGGGATCCCTTTTGTGTGGTGTTTTTCACTTTATAACAGCTTGAAGTGTTGCAAAAATACTTTACACTTTGCCCCTAAGTTAAGCCTGACTGCTCTGTGCCACACTACCAGAGGGTTGAGCACAGGTTAATTTATGGTTGGCTTGTGCCTCACCCTGACAATAATTATGGTGGCTTACACCCCAGTCAACCAACAACACAATTTCTCACAGATACTATAGTAGTACAGCCCTGCACCTGACTTCAGGTCAATGGAGCTGCCACAAGCAAGGAGACAGCCAGCAAGCATATCGCTGGGAGAGCAGCAGGCATGATCCAGCGCCATCCACCTCAATCCTGACCGCGCACATCACAAAAACCTGTAATATGTTTATCATCAGGCAACTAAGATAACATTTAGGTTATCCTGTTCTGGAGATCCTACCACAGGGGGTGATTGACGATTATGACTGGCTTTTGAGCCAGCATTTGAAAAAGACACAGCCAGGGAACCACGGTCAACTGTGGGAACATATTACAGATATAATTATTGTGGTTTCTGTGCATCCATGTGACATCAAAGGTGTCAATAGGGGATATTTCTTATCTGAAGAGGAGGCTCTGTGACGTTGCTGTGCATCACCACTGAGCAATCGAGGGCACAAGCAGTGGACCTTACACTAAATGAGCCTGAACAGTGGTGGCAGGCACAGGTAAATGCAGTTGGGCGGGAAAGAGGAGGGGGGAGTTGACAGACAACGGAATAGGTATAATTAAATAAATAATTAATGCTTATTCTTTCATCTGTCGGCTTCCCCCCGCCCGTGCCCTGCTCCACCCCACTGCGCTTACCTGTGCCGGCCACCGCTGTGCCTGAAGCCGCCTGCAAAGTTGATTAATATCCTGTGCCTCTCAGGAATTGAGGTAATCAATGGAGGAGTGGAGTGTGAAAAAATGTTGGAACAAAATGCCGAACATGTTGACTGGAGTTATAAATGTTGCGTGACGTGTAATTGCAATTGTGTTTATATAGCGCCTACTATCACTGAAAAGGCATTGAAGTGCTTTTTGGCAGGTAGCACGCTACTCTGGAACCCAAAGATGGATTAGTGTTGGATTAGTTGGGGGAAATATACATTGTTATTGGGAGTGGTGGGAGTGGTAGACATGTGGATCTGTTAGCTGGACGAATCGAATGTAGAATGGATAGAGGGGGAAGAGTTCAGAGAGGATTATTTGGGAATTCATAGAAGTAAAAGAGGTTTAGGATGAGTCAGAGAGACTGTTATTTGCATGAAAGGGATAAAGGATGGATAGAGGAGGGAAGAGTTTGGAAAGAGTTGTTTGGGAGTTCATAGTACTAAAAGAGGTTTGGCATGAGTCACAGAATGGAGGTAGGGGGTAACTAGGAAGATGAATAGGCTAAGTCATAGAGTGGTGATTTGATGACATTTGAGGAGATTAGTTATTTTTTTTCTCTGCAGTGGGAGATAAATACGTAGATACATGATCAAACATAAGAGGCATACATACATAGATATTTTGACATCATATAAATATGGAAATAAATAGAAAATTGTACTTGATAAAGATCCCATATGTAGAGAGGGAGAGAGAGGGAGATATATACCCATATTTTAATGCTGTGTGAGGGATTCAGGGATTTGAGCCAAACAGTGCCAGTGATTGAGCAGTGATTGACATTACTGGAGAGGACATTGAGGTGGATCAAAAAGGAAAATAAAAGAAAGAATGACTAACATCTTTTGCTGATGGAAAAGCCTTTCCTCCATACTTATTCTCATTTTTAAACGTCCATTAGTTTTTGCTGGACATGTTTAATTAAAGAGATTTACAGTATTTTGTATCTTAGGAAGGAGATGGATCACAGGTAAAATACTAAAGTCACCAAGAGTGGTTTTGATTGGTACACGTCAGAGGAGAGAATAAGTCGTATGCGCCGCACAAGGAATAAATCACAAGCTAGACTACTTTTTTGATGATCCCAGTAGGGGCCAACATCTTCCCTCTGTTGTTGGGTGGATAAGTTCCACGTACCAATCTCACTTTTAATCATGTCATGAGTGGGCGAGGTAAACTGTGAAAGACACCATTTAGCGGGTAAGGGACTGATGGTGCTTGGGAAAACAGGCGAAGGCATTGAGCACCAAGTACAGATAGAAACGTTGGAATATTTATTTAAAAATATTTATATTGAGTTCAGATATCACTGCCTGGGGTATCATATATCTCCATTGCTATAGGTTTGCAATATGTAGGATAATTGAGTCTGCACCTCCTTTCCATTGTGTGCATGTTACCCATGGGAGTTAAGTTGTGCCTTTCTATAGAAAAAATAAACAAATTAATCTAATTTCAATTGCACTCAAGTGCAGAGGATGAAAGCGGTGACAATAAAACAAAGACTACAATCATATTTAAACAAAAAAAAAGATATTCACTGTGGATCACACTCAGATGCGGAAGTTTTAAAAAATGATTGTGTGCAGCCAGATTCGATTCAGATGTGTGTGTGTGTGTCTGTTGGGGATGGCTGGGGGGGGAGGTCATCGTTGAATCTCATTCGTGAACAGGGTTGTTTAAAAGACCCATTTAATCCTTTTGAAAACGACAGTGAGCCCATCTCTTTGATCACCATTCCAGTCCTTACTTTTGAGATGGACACCACCTAACAATACAGAAAGCCTCTAAAACAAATGCTGAAAAACTACCCCTGCTTATTCACACACATAATCTAAAATAGGGTGGTAGTACCAAGTTGTCTTCTGTAAACAAAAACTAAGCAGCTTCATGGGGAAAAGTGTAGGGTCAGTGAGATTCAAGGACTTGGACGAGGATCAGTTTGGCTGAGAATAATCAGGATTATTGGTAAGCAGTCCAAGTATTACCCATAATAATCTGTGCCAAACGGAGAGATAATTCAGCTATTTTACAGGGTCATCTAAGGATATGCCAAATTCACTAAACAAGCATTGGTAAAGCCAATAGGTTTGACCTTGACAGGCTGTGCAATTGTTAGTTTTTTTTATTGCAAGTATATACTACAAGGGAAGCAAGTGGTCCCTTAAACATAGCAGCCAAGTGCATCTATATAAAACTGTAAAAAAACATTCACTGATGTTAGTGTTTTACTTGTGTTTTTTAAAATAATAAGCCTTTCAATTGTACCATGCATTTTAGCATGAGTTTTTTTGAAGGACATAAGAATATAGCACCACCTAATCAAGATCTCACTTCACAGGCAGTCACCAAGTTACTTAACCTCTTTATAACTTTAACAATCGTCGGCATATCCAATAGGTCTAGCCTTTTGGACCATATAAGTGTTTAGCCCTGCAACACATTATCCTGGGTGCTGTGGCACTAGGGATTGAGTAGCTACACAATTACTACACACTGGGTCATGCAGTCTGATTCAGCAATGCATGCCTGCTTGTTACACGGAATGGAAAGGGTATCAATCAAAGTGCACAGTTAAAAATAATCTGCAAAGGACGCCCTGCTGCTCTCCAAGCTTTGCAACAAGGTGGGCCCCGGGAAGAGGCAGCAAGACCACAGCGGGTGGCAGAGGTGGTGCAAAGCACAGTTAGGACTTCTAAAAAAAGTCACTACCACTCCTGTATATAGTAAAAATATCTAATATGTAGTTGTATAGAATTTACTGTGTTTATCCTAGATTGCCTAGAGGTTTAAAAGTTTTTTGTCAGAACTAGTAAACATCTGACTTAACATTCACTTTTACGGGGCTGCAAAGGATGAGAGCCTGACTGAGTTTTGAGACGGAGCCTGTGATTTACAGGATGCAATCCACACAGATTTCTACAGTAGCCTTGTAATGCCTAGCACTTATCCCAGGCAGTGTCTCATTCTACACCTAGCCCCACCGACTGGTGAACATGTTCAAATATACTATAAAATAAATCATCTAACCCAGTTTCTTTGGTGGATAATCACCCCATAAACGGTGCAAAATATAGCGTGAATCATGCTCTGCATATCTGTAGGATTTACATAATATAAAACCAAATTAGATTCTCCATTCTAACATTTGATGAAAGAAAATTAAATACCTCCTACATTATACTTGCTGCTAAATATTTTAGTCATGCAGCAAATGTTAGATGACCATCCTCATGTGGTGCACCTGCGACCTGCTACAAATCATAGTTATATGCCTGAACACCCAAAAATGGCTTTCTTAAGTAGATACCATAATTAATGGAGATAGTTAATGCACTGGAGAGAGTGGCAATTCAAATGATTACATAGGGCCTGATTACGAATAGAGGCAATATTTATTGCCCCTGATAAATAGCTGTGCCATGGGGTAGATTATTTATCGGGTGTGATAAATAACAACCATTATGAGTTTATGAAGAATAACATGCAGATTTTGATGTTTAACGCAACAAATACGCATGATCCATACATACCGTGTTTTCCGCTGATAAATTTCGGCAGGTTTCACCTGCCAAAATTTAACAAAGGTTGAGTTATTTAATGCATTTCGATAAATATTGGATGTGTTAAATACCTTCAAACTCGTAATTCCAACCCATGCATAACAGGGGTTGGGACATTTGTTGGAACATTACCGTTGTCTTCAGGGACCACTGAAGTTGAGACACTATTATTTTTAGGTGACCCTCTTTTCAAAAGCAGTCAAAACTCTTTCGTATCTTTCGAAGCCAGCACCAATAGCATTTCCTCCCAGTTCCCAGTTTCCGTTGTAACGGAGTCTCATATTCCTTTTAATTAGAGAAGCACCTTCCATCTTGGTTTCAATAAATGTTTTGGCCCACTCTGTACTCCTTATTTTCCTTTTATTTTGTCTCAACTTTCTTAATTGTCTCTTTAAATCCTGACACAGAGAGTTAAACCATACGGCGGACTATGACCTATTTACACTTGCTGTTGTCTAACTGGTTGGTTTATTCTAATGAACTACTTGCAGTCAATCGACCGCTCTTTCTATAATGGTGGAATACCAATACGATGACCCTTGATACTCCCCGATCCCCATCTCCCAAACTTTTGAGAACTGTAAGTGTGACAACAGTGCCAACTGCTTTTCATCAATGCACGTTACCCATCGTTTGGGAAAAATAATTCCCAGGGATAAAATTAGTTTTTTAGCCATCATTTTCAGGTGAAGCCGTATAGATAACAGCTGGTGATCACTACCTTTCCAGTCTGGAAGTTTTGTAATTCTCAAAATTCCAAAACTGACTAACAATATCGTCAAATGGCCCTTTCAAATGACTTTGTCGGAAGGATTGATGTAGCCCATCAGCTCTTTACCAATGCATTATTCAGACATCCAAGTCTCCTGAAAACAAATGATTACATTATCTACTAAGACTTTTTGAAACATTTCAAATTTCACAGCTTTATTGTACATTCAGTAGAAGACTGCTAGTTTGTCTGGGGAATATTGCTAAGATTTGACAAGCCTTCTTCCTGCTATTTACCAAGGGGGCTAAAGCGATTGTAAAAACTGAGATGTTGATATAGTTTAGCTTTTCTGTTGCAGAATACATTTTCTGAAGTTACCACTACTAAATTTACAGTGTGTTTTTTCTACCAGCCTGACATCCTAGACTAGAGGGAGATTAAGTTGCCAGCTACTCAATCCTGCATGAATATCAAGACAAGCTTTATCTACTCTTGCCCCTAGTTCTCCTTGCTGGACTATTTATAGACCCTGACCATTTAACTCCTTCTCTCCATTCACTACTAACTCTTGCACCAAATATGAATGAAAACTTACTTTTGTAACCCTTCTGCCGACCTTTTTATATTTAAACTGTACTTGTTTCAAATCTTTTGAGCTTAGGGAGAGCAGTGACGTGAAATTATGATATCCATGTTATGTTATGTTATGTTATGCACTTTTGTATTGCGCACAGCTGCCCCAGCTAAGGGGCGTCCTGGCGCATGGCAGGCAATGTGCAACCGATAGCAGAAACACAACACAGATAAAAGATCTATTTAAAAAAGAAACGTTTTCAGAGCTTTGCGAAAGGCCAAGAGGTCAGTCAGTAGCCGCAAATCCACTGGAAGGGAATTCCAGAGTTCAGCCGCCCTCACCCTAAAAGAGCGACCACCAGCCCGACACAACCTGTAACGGGGGACCACCGCGAGCGCTTGGCTTCCCGATCTCAAAGCGCGGGAAGGAACATACCACGACAGGAGGTCAGCAAGAATTGGCGGACCTACTCCCCTCAAGATCTTAAACGCCAAACACAACACCTTGAACTGGATGCGTGATTTAATGGGGAGCCAATGCAAGGATCTCAAGACACCTGAGACAGAGCTCCTTCGGGGTAAGCCTACAATGGCTCTAGCCGCGGCATTCTGCACTCGTTGAAGGCGGGTAGTCTCCGCCATGTTGGTCCCTACCAAAAGCGAGCTGGCATAGTCCAGGCGAGATAATACCGTGGCCTGGACTATCAGCTGCCTGGTACCACGGTCAAAGAACTTAAGAATGGGCCTCAGCGACCGCAAGATGCCAAAACAACCGGCCGCGATTTTCTTCGAGTGGCCCTCGTAACTGAGAGCGGGATCCATCCACACTCCCAGATTCCTAAGTTCAGTGACCGGGAGAGGGGCCGGCCCCAGTTCAATGGGCCACCACTTGTCCCCCCACAGTTCCGCCTTCCTGCCAACGATCATGATCTCGGTTTTCTTCGCGTTGAGCTGGAGACAGTTGTTCTTCATCCAGCTTGCCACCGCCCTAAGTCCACTCTGAAACCTGGGGGCATCCCGATCCGCATCCCCGCTGATAGTCACCGCTAGCTGAGTATCGTCAGCATACGAGACCATAGTCATGTCCCATTGCTTGACAATCTCAGCCAGCGGTCTCACATACAGATTGAAAAGCGTGGGACTCAGCGAGGAGCCTTGCGGGACCCCCTGTCTCAGAGGAAGGAATTGGGACTGGTACGGTGGCAACGCAACGCTAAAGAAACGATCGTTTAGGAAAGAGCGAAACCACTGGAGGGCAGAGCCACCCAGCCCGACCTCCTCCAGGCGATGCAGCAGGATAGGATGGGACACGGTGTCGAACGCGGCGCTCAGATCTAATAAAACGAGCGCCGCTGTCTGCCCCGCATCCATCACTGTGCGTAGGTGTTCAGCCATGGAGAGAAGGGCAGACTCCGTGCTGTGACCAGCACGGAAGCCATTTTGGGTGGGATCCAAGATGTTAAACTGGATGAGGTGGGCCGAGAGAACTTTGTTGACATGGGCCTCCATTACTTTGGTAGGCCAGGGAAGCAAAGAGATAGGCCGATAGTTTTCAGGCTTGTCTGGGTCCAGTGAGGGCTTCTTAAGGATGGGAGAAACCATCGCCCGCTTCCAGCTACGGGGGACCGTGCCCGACTCCAACGAGATGTTGATCAGGGAGTGTATCACGGTCCGACCCACGAACGACTCATCTCTAAAGAGAGCCGAACTGAGAGGGTCGGCGGGGGACCCAGATTTCACCTGCTTTGCCAAGATGTTAAACCCTTCCAATGTCAACAGGGGAAGCGAGTGCAGGGCTGTGTCTCCACAGATGGAAATCGGAGACTCAACTGGGGGTCCTGTGGATGGAAAGGTCATATAGATGTTTTGGACCTTTTCCTGAAAGAACACCGCGAGAGCCTCACAATGAGCAGTAGAGCCCGTCGTCGGAGCATCGGGGCGCTTAGCTAGAAGATCCTTCATCAATTTGAAAATAGTTTTCGAGGGGTTAGAGCTGTTGCCGACTTCGGCAGTATAATACAATGCCCGAGCACGGCACACAGCCCGATGGTATACTTTGACGGAGGCGAGATAGATAGCTTTTTTTCCCGAGTCGTACGCCTTCCGCCAAGCCCTCTCTGCACGCCTGCAACTGCCCTTGAGCGCACATAGGGCGCCATCGTACCATGGGCTAGATTCTCTGGCACTGGTCTTACCGGCGGTGAGTGGAATGAGCGCATC
The DNA here is from genome assembly GCF_964204655.1 of Triturus cristatus. Classification (NCBI taxonomy): domain Eukaryota; kingdom Metazoa; phylum Chordata; class Amphibia; order Caudata; family Salamandridae; genus Triturus; species Triturus cristatus. The sequence continues at coordinate 775,508,757 of NC_140593.1, forward strand.
TAGCGCTTTAGAGATCCACGCGCAGAACCCATCGTAACCTGAATCAACAGTTACAAACGGATCTAATGGCTCTGCAGCGAGGACACGGTGCAGATCTTCCAACCGTAATTTGCCCCAGTGCCGCCTTACGATCAGCTTTGCAGGAGGGATGACAGTCCTACCTGACAAAGGGGTACTAATGGCGACCAAAGAGTGATCAGTCCAACCCAGGGGCGAGACGGCAGTGACAGAAGCATTTGTCAAATTAGTGAAGAAGGGATCTAGCGTATGGCCACCGATGTGGGTGGGCTGCTGAACAAGCTGCAGCAACTGTAAGGCCTCCAAATCCGTGAGAATGCCACTGACCGCGGGTAGGTTAGGTCTATCGAAATGGAGATTAAGGTCCCCCAGAATCGAAAAATTGGGACACCCCACCACCAAGGAGCTGACCACATCCGGGAAAGCGGCGCGAAACGCCGCCTCGCTCCCTGGGGGACGATAGACCACCATCCCCGAGAGTGAAAAGTGTGGAGTAACCAGAATCTTAAACAGCGCACTTTCACATCCCGCAATGGTCAGTGCGGTCCAGGAGCAAGTAAGACTAGAACGAATAGCCAGGGCAATTCCCCCTCCCCTAGAAGATCGATTAAGGGTACGGACTGTATAGTCAGGGGGGAATGCCAGATTAATAATGGCTGCGTCCTCGTCTTTCAGCCATGTCTCGGTGATAGCCACGATGTCCGGGCTTGCATCCTGCAACAGGTCAAATACTGCCTGATAATGTGACACCAGAGACCTAGCATTAAAACTCAAAATGCGGAGAGCATGCTCCGGGCAGGTGTAGCAAACGGCTGCCACCGGACGTGTGGGGGCAATAGAAGTAGCTTGCTCCAAAAACCACTGACAGCCAGCACAATGATAGGGACCGTCCAATGGATGTAGGAGGGGTAAGCTACAGCCAGCAGTCCGGCGCCCCAGGTCACGCAGGGTGTCACAAGAGTATGTCAACATGGCTGGAAATAACCAACCGCTCCTCGTACCAGCAGGGCCTAGCCAGAGTCCCGCGCGTCCTTAGCGCGGACGGGCGCAGACGGGTGCAGACGGGCGCAGACGGGCGCAGACGGGCAGGACTCTGGCACGACTCCGGCCAAGCGACGGCGTCCCAGCTGCGCGTTCCCGCTGCGCGGAGAGGATGACTTTAAATAGGCGTCCCCTGGACTGAAGCGAGCGTCAAGACGCTCTAAGATGGCGCCCGCAAAAGCGCCAACAGCCCCAATCCAAAATGGCGGCCAAAGTTGATTAGATATGCCCCCTCGGGACCCGGACCCGCCAAAACAGCGGTGCATCAACTCTTTAAATGCAGGTAAGTGGAGACCCTTGCCCCCAGGCCAAGCAGCAAAGCACAAGATAAAATAAACGCTAGCAAAAGGACATTTAGTTAAAATGCAGCGCTAAAGAGCGACACGCTAAAAAGCTAGGACAGAGGTAACAGAGGTAACAGCAGAGCCTGACCGCCGTCAAACCCCCCGAGTCCGCCTTAAATAGGCGTCCCCTGGACTGAAGCGAGCGTCAAGACGCTCTAAGATGGCGCCCGCAAAAGCGCCAACAGCCCCAATCCAAAATGGCGGCCAAAGTTGATTAGATATGCCCCCTCGGGACCCGGACCCGCCAAAACGGCGGTGCATCAACTCTTTAAATGCAGGTAAGTGGAGACCCTTGCCCCCAGGCCAAGCAGCAAAGCACAAGATAAAATAAACGCTAGCAAAAGGACATTTAGTTAAAATGCAGCGCTAAAGAGCGACACGCTAAAAAGCTAGGACAGAGGTAACAGAGGTAACAGCAGAGCAGGTTGTATCTATTTAATGGTCATTCTTTATGCATTTTTCCCCATTTCTTACCAAGTTGAAACCTAAAAAACTTGTTGGAAACCTCAGCCCTAGCTTTTGCTAGTTTACCACTCCAAGTAAGACAGAAAGAATCCTCTTGCCTTCCCTCCCTCTTTGTAATAGGGGATAGTGCCATTTCCTTAGGTTCTCCCTTTCAAGACTTTAAATACTTTCCCCGCTTATGTAAATTCTGTAGCCCATCAGCTCTTTAACTGATTACTGTTGTCTGAATTTCCCATCAAGGATTCTGCTGCAAGCTTTGCTTCAACTACTGTCAACATTTGAGTGAACACCCTTGCTCTTTCCTTCCTTATTCAAGCCATTTATTGTTGCCACTCCCCCCATGCTCACCTCTTTTGTCTCGTTAGCTCAGGGTCTTCTTTCCTTAGCCTTAACCAGGTGTATTATGGGGAGGTTATTAACACACCCTAATTTCCTATACCCATAAATCTCCCTTTTACTTTTTATTAACATTGGAATTCTTGAAATATAAACAGAGAAAGTGGAATTAACTTTTGTCCCTCTTGTCTAGCTCAACGTGTCCTTCTCCCTCTGTGTCACAATGAGCTACAGGTCTCACCAAGGAATGCATACAGGAGTTAATTTGGCTCTGTTCTTGGGCAATATACTATAGCAGATATGACTGCAATTTCATAATATTATTATTAATATTATTATTATTAAAAACAATGGCTTCTGAGATACCATTCAAAGGTTTTGCATACAAAATAGAACATCCGATATTAGTGACGGTGCTGCAGTCGATGGCTCAAAGGCAAATGAAGACTACTTGCGCTCTTGTTGTGCAGCTGTACTGCTTCCCCCCCACCTCCTGTGTGTCCCTAACATGACTGGACCATCTCTTTCCATAGATGATCTCTAACTGATACCACACCTCCCTCCTCTTCTACAGGTGAACCACCCAAATACATGGAATGTAATACCCCGAACTGTGACCGCTTAAGGGAGGATAAGAAGCAGGGCTCGGGTACGTCTGACAGGGGGTCAGCAGAAAAGTCCCTAGGGGTATCCTCCCCCAGATATTAGTGATTTGACCACCTGACTGACCCAGCCTGTAGCTGCGGGTTCTGATGGGGACTTGGCAATTTGGATACTGACCCCTCTTTGAGTTTGAAGTATCTGTCTGCAAATTATCTTCTTGAAGATGCCAACTGAACAACTGGCCTGTAGTCTTGAAGGAGACTCTCTCCACTACTATTGGGCAAATGGAAGGAGATCCTGGCCTGAGTCTAGATATCCTCCTTATTCTCATTTTCCTTTGTCTCTCACTCATTCTTTTGCCAGTGTTGCCTTTGCCAGAAGGGCCTTGAACTCTCCCTTGTATCTTTCATAGTGCTGGCATCCTTATGTTCACTATTCCTTCCATTGTGTCTGGTAGACTGTGACCCTCCTTGGCTCAGAAGTGCCAGAAGATAATGGGGCTAACGTTACTGTCAAATGTGAGGCCTTCAAGAGGGTATAATAGACTAATGGGGCATAATCAAGAAGACATAAGCTGAACTGCAATAATTGCTAGCTCCCAGAAGTCCAGGGAAGGAAAGCAACACTTTCATCTACCCTCCTTGTTAAACAGCCAAAGACTGCGGGCATCACCACTGCCAACCTCGCTAGAAAATAATATGTATTTCACTCAGTTTCTCATATCTCACATATGAATGGTGCTTATTCAGCCAGCCACCTCCCCTACGTCCCCTCCGAAGCTCCCTGGTGTCCATACACTCTACACTCACCCTCCCCTACCACACATGTAGTCTCCCTGGTTTCTTGGGAAAGTGAACACAGACCAGGCAGAAGGGCTGGTTGATTACATCAGGGATTGCACAGGGAGAATGCAAAAATGTGTCTAGTCACCGGGTGCCAGCCGCTGCTCAGCAGACTACGGAGGCCGTGTAGATCCATCAGGAGAGCAAGATAATTCGCTCTAAGTCTAAATTCACAGCTTTCAAGTTTGTGTGGTATTTATTCTTGGGCGGACTGTTGGTGTTGCCTATGCAGTGCTAAAACACAATGCAGGGGGTGGGCTCAAGCAGGGCTGTGTGACCTGCGTCCTAATGAGCTACGTAACTTGGCAGCATCTGCAAAGTTCAACAAGGGGGAAGATCCGTCTCTTTGAAGCATTATAGAGCTGATGATGTTCGTAGGGCATGGCTGAAGATGATGATGTATTATATTACTTATTAAGTTTCTTTTTTTTAAAAAGTTTGAAGAGAGGAGCATGCCTTGCAGAAGGACCACATAGTGAGGACTATGGATTAGTGAGCAAGTTTTTGTGATGAGACACAGTATCTCCCACAGCGACACCATAGCAGGCACACCAGACAAAAGTCTGGATGAGAATACCTTACTCACTTCACATATTTGCATGGACCAGTGTCTGATGGGTCTTGGGAATAATTAGTTTTGTGCTGAGACACGTCAGGTCTTTATGCTTGTGTTTCCATTGAAGTTGTGGAAAAATAATACAAGAGTACTTTCCTCAAATCAAAAGCAGTTCAGTGGTTGTTTCTGTCAGCGATGTCATTTCAACTGAGATTTTGTTTTTTTTAATCATAAATGATAGCACCGCCAACACGATCGAAACAAGATCTAAACTGCACTTCTAGAATCATTTGACCGCTCTCTCTCTCATTCTTCTGCTGAATGGCTGAAACTGATTTAATACACTTGCTCTTCAAGAAGCATTTTGGGTCTAATTACGATGTCGGTTCCGACCTCAGAAACATCCTTTTTTCAATAGAAGCTTATGTGACGGGCAGAAAGGCCTGACGTACAAGCTTCCATTGAAAATGGATGTTTGCAGACATCCCTGCAACGTGAGGCAGGCCCCATGCAGTGCCTGCCACGAGGTGCAGGGATGTTTGCCCCTTAGTGGAGGGCCATGGGGGAAGGGGGCCCTGCTAGGGGCCTCCAAAGACACTTTCCGACAGCCTTACCATGTCAGAAAGGCCAACGTGAAAAGGCTGTCGGAAAGTGCCATTATAATCCCGACGACAAAGCCAAGCCTGACTCTACTGTCATTACAGGATTATGGTAGTTTCCGATGCACTGACAGGCTCTTTGAGCCTGTTGGAAGCGCCTCAGATCGTTCCTTCTCCCGATGCCTCCACCCACTGCAACATATTGCTGCGGGCAGACCGCAGGGGCAGATGTCAGTGGGACCATCACCGAAATGCCGTTGGTGTCGGTCGCACCAACATCATCATCAGGCCCTTTGTATTTTTACAAACCCCAAGATTGTTAGTGAGGTGACATGAATCCCCAGCACTACCAATTTGAAAACTGTTCCAGCGTGACTGCCTGAACCCCTTGATTATAATGACAAACAAAAAGGTGGGGTACAGGCCAAGTTGCTACTCCACAACATAAGCTAAAAAATACCCTCAACAGCTGCTATTGGGTCATCATTTGATAGATGCACCAACGGGTTCACTTTGGCCAACATATCATTAGGGAGGGTTTCATAATTCTTAGCTCAGGTTTATCACAAAGAGAGAACAAAACCAAAAACAACTTATAGCAAACAGTGCAACACTATGTTAGCCCACCAGAACCACAGGTAGGGAGGAATACAACTGGAACACAGCATCGCAGAAACACACCATTCCAAAGTAGCCGGCAATAGGCTGGCTAGCCGGGAACAACTGGGGGGAGAGAAGCCAGAGAAACAGGCTGAGAGTGAGAAGGGAAACAATGGAAATGGGGAGGAAGGCCAGGTGTGATGAAGCTAGAAGACAAAAAGGGGAGGGCATGGGAAGAACAGAAACATGGCAAAAGGGGGGACATGGCAGGGGGAGAGGTGAGTGGAAGGCTGAGGAGGGGAGAAGGGGATGGTTTGAGGGAATGAAAAAGAGAGGAGAGCGAGGTGGAGGAAGGATGGAGGAGACCCATTGGCGGTCTCTGGGCCTTGGCTGTGGAGCAGGAAGCCATGAAGCGGTCCACAGGGGCCAGGCCAGACCTGGAGAGCTGCAATAGCACCAATAGCACCACACATTCATACATCGGGCAGTCAGCTCTGGACTCTCAACACCTGTTGCCCTCCAGGAAGGGTGCCCAGACAAGGAGGAAGGTCTCCACCTTGTCCTACAGATTAGAAATGACACATTCATACATGTTCGGCTGGTACATGGTCGAGAGACACTCTGCATGTGTGGGGGAAGCATCAGTGCTGAAGGACACAGTTCTTCGCGGTTGCCAGTGCCATATGATGCAGCCAGCACAGGGTAGTAGAGCCTGTGAGATCATGGAGCAGGATTAGGGTTCGGGCTAGGGGCTCAGAGACTGAAAGGGCCTCACTCCATGTGGCACCAACCACCCCCCAGAAGATTTCAACACTGGGACAATTGCAGAGGATGTGGACCAGGTCACACCATGCACTGTCACAGCACCAGCAGTTAGAGTGGAGCATCAGCCCCATTGCCCGCAGTTTTGTCAAGCCAAATTCCAGCCGGGCTTCTCCCTCTGCCCCGCGATCCAGTGTCTCCAGTAGTTTTGCCCAGTTCTCTTGCTCCTACTCCACCTGTAGGAGAGTTTGCAATTTGACATGTAGAATGTCCTGCAGAGTAAAGAATACTGGTAATGAGGCAAGAGACCATAGAAGCTGCATATCACCCCTCGCAAGTGTCCCCATGTCCTGAAGTAGGAAACTATTGATGAGGACTAAAGTGAACAGGGTTGCGGACCCAGGTGGTGGGTGAGGCAGTGCAGGAACCGCCCAGTTAAGCACCTCCCCCTCCATACGAAGGCAAGTATTGCCCATATGGGTGCATGGTCATGCAAGCAAGCATCCACTGAGAAGAGGCGGCGTGCTCTTGACCAAGATTTAGCCATCGCCTGAAGCATCAGGTTCTTCGAACTAAGGGGCAGAGGTATCATACAGATAGAGGGGGTAAACCACCCACGGGCACTCCAGAATGTTTTGCTCAATTGTTGCCCACAGTGGTGGGTCCAGGGTCTGGAGGAGTATGTAGGAAAGCTGTTCCAGGTGCAGAGTCAAGGCATAGTGCTCGACCGAGGGGTGGCTCAGCCTGCCGCATGATGGCCCTCAGATGAAGGACCTGTTGTCCCTGTCCACCGGTCATAAAAGCAAGAGAGGCACGAGCATGGGGAAACTGCCCAGGACATAGGTGAATCTTGGCAGGGTCATCATCCTGATGGCCTGCATCCTGACCCATAATGAAATGGAGATCCATGAGTGAGTAGGATGTCTTCTGCATAAAGGTGTAATGTTGATACCCCCCCAGGGGTTTGGATGCCACTTATCTTCAGGGATTGGTGGAGGGATGCAGCCACGGTTTCTATGGTGAGGAGGAAGAGGAGGGACAACAACGCGCAACCCTGCTGGATCACCTGGTGAACTGGAAAAGGGGCCAAAAGAGAGCCCCGCATTTGACCTGAGCAGTTGGTGAGTCATAAAGCCACTGGACCTTAGCTATCAAATCCTCAACAAGGCCAAACCTTTGGAGAGTCACAAAGAGGTACCCCCACTTTATCCTGTCAAATGCTTTCTCAGCATCTAGGGAGAGGGCTAGGGTATCCCCCATCATGAAGCAAAACGCATGTTCCACGGTGCGGAGGTGGTTCCAGGACCTTTTGTGAAGTTACAGAGTACCTTAACACTTTCACTTTCACTTATGTGACCCACCACAAAGTGGCGCAATCATGGTGATCCTGGTTAAGACATTTTTTAACATTCTGTTACAGACATGAAGCAATGAACACATGCACTAATTATTGTTTCCAACTCTCTATCTTTCATTGTAGCTGGTAGCCAGGAACTAGACAGGGTGCAACAGGACCCATGACAAAAGCGTCAGAGGATCTTGGCTGCAGGGTGGGAACCAAGAAACACCACATGTGAGGAGGAGGAGGATGAAGAGAAAGAGGACAATGGCACCAGTAATGTTGTTAGAACACTTTGCCCTTGCGGAGTCAGACAAGATGACAAAAGAAATGTCTCCAAGTGGAAGCGTTGACCACAAAAGAGGTTGCCACCCCAGGTTCCACCAGCCAGAAAGACACTAACATCACCAGTCATGGTGGACAGGATGACAGCATGGTGTCCCAAAAAGAAAGCATCTAGAGGTCATCACAACAGCAAGGCATGAAAATCCTATTCCCCTTCCTCCTCCATCAACAGCTGGTGACTACACAAAAGAATGGCAGCAGTTGAGAGTGAGATTTGTCCAAGGCACCCCTGTGACCACATGTGTGGCCCCCTCCTCCATCCTCTGGGGTGAATGTATGACATTGTTCTGCATTCTGTCCATCAATAGTTCTTTTTGCATTTGTCACCCCGAGTGGGACGGGTATGCTCCGACGTGAGTCTCGTGCTCTCCATGCCACTGGAATAAAGCTATCCTGGCTGAAGAGGGGTGAAACCCCGAAACCGGTCTTAGGACGCTTGTTTCCAGTCCAGGGAGGACCTGGCCTGGCAGTTCGGGCTGGACTGTTCCCATTGGGCACAGGGTCAAAACTGATTTGAATATGGCTGGGTCCAAACTGGAATGGCATGGTGAGCAAAAAAACGGTGGATTTAGGCCCAGATCCCTGTACTGGGGTAATGTATGACATTGTTCTGCATTCTGTCCATCAATAGTTCTTTTTGCCCCTCCTTCATTCTCCCCACATAGATATACAGCGTTCAGTGGGATTACAGTAGACCATAAACTGTTGGGAGGCTGGTCAACAGGCCATCAAGCAGGTTATTGTGGAGGTTTTCATCAGGGCTGCAAGGAACTGCATGAGGTTGTATTTGACTAGCCCAGTTAAAAAACATTCTTTTTATCCTCCAGGAGTACTGTCGCGTCCCCCCCCCCTGCACCCACTACCTCTTCGAACACTGTTATTGACAGTCCAAGTTTGCCTTGACCCTCTTCCCTTCCTCTCACCTACTAAAGCCCATTTCTTAGATTTTGACTGATCCTGCTTGGCCAATCATTATACCTACGCCGCAGGAGTACGGCCAGGTGGACACTTCAATTTATATGGATAATGGACATGAGTTTCTGCATCATACCCAGGAGTGGTAGGATGACTCCATATCTAGGTTGGGGACTTCTAATTTCTTTTGGATGTTTTTTGACTTTTGATTTAATTTAATTTTGATTTTGGATTTCTGATCATATGTTGGGTACTTTGATTTGGACAGTTGACAATCCTTTCCCTAATTAATGCTTTGACAATAGAAATGAGCTTCCCTTAAATTTGTATTGGCTTGCTAACCCCTTCCAATTCGGTTTGCCTCCTTGGACTCAGGAAAATGTTTAGTTAGGTATTTCTCACCTGAGAGACATTTTTACCCTACTCTTCCTAACTATCTATGTGGAGACTTCCTGTTCCTTCCTTTAGCTTTTAAAAAGAATACATAGAAAATGTAATTTTGAACTCTAACTTGATTCCTTTTCCACTGTATGCACACTGTATGAGCATGCATATTTATAGATGTGTGATGATCTGAATGAACTTAGTGCACAACCAAGCTTGGTCAACATATTTAATTATATTTGCAGTTTAGCTTTTATTTCGGTTGGGAACCATAAAAAGCATACAAACAACATATCATGCAGTACAGTGCAATAGAAGATAGATATTGTCTAAAACATTTCTAATTCGTCATGTATTCATCTACAACTGGTAAGACCAAAAACAAGTCAAATGATAAAATTAGTCATGTTAGATCTATATATTAAAATTTTAGGCCCTTTTCCTCGCTTACTAGGTTTACATAAAAGAGGTATCTGCTAAGACAGAAAACTATAAGCTGAGACACATCTGTCTTTAGGATTCTTAGTACTTCCAAGAATTCCCTGATCCCCATGTTACAACAAATTGGTTTAATCCATTTCTTTTGCCGGGTGGTGTAAGCTGGACAAAAGAATAGCATATGTGCAAGATTTTCTTCAGTGTTTAGAGTGCATATTGTACAGTACGCCTCACCTGCATCAATAGGGCCAGATTACCACCTGGTCATGGTTGATTTGGTCTGAAGGATGTCCAAACTGAACTTCATGTACAGTGATTTTTCTAATTGTGGTTGTACTTCATCCAGGTAGGGTTCAAAGCCAGGGAGCGGTTTAACCCATAGAAATAGTGTTGTGAGCTTGCCTACACTGGGGCTACAATGAGCACTATTCAGTACATACTCCCAGTAAGAACGTTTCAAAACCTTCTTTGAGTAAGTTGTTAGCAGACTAAGAGCATCCCAGAAACAGCTCAGGCCTTGCTCATAAAACCAGGTTTGAATAGGAATGTAATATGGGAGTTGAGACCCAAAGTTTTAGTTAGACTCTCTTGTGTAGCCCATAAACATACCCAAAATAAAGGTCTTAGTACAGCTTGATGTGCTATTCTCCTGTTGATATATTGATATACTGGTATCATGGGCGTACATATGGGTAGATGGGGCAGCATCCTTACTAATTTGTTTTTGTCTATGGTGAGCACGCTCAAGTTGTCCATCCCTAACATTTCTGCCCCATAAAGGACTGCTGATTGGGCCCTATATTTGCAGGCCTCCAGGGCTGGTGACGCTTTCTTGGATTTGCTGCATGGGTGGCTTTTTATTAACAATGGCCATAATGTTTTGCAGGATAGTTTTAGATTTGTTTATATGTGGTTTCCAGAACAATTTTGTATCTAGTTTGATGCGAAGGTAGCTAAAGTTGGCTACACACTCCAATGTTGGTTTTGGACAGTGATGTTTTTTCTAAAGGACTTCTCTGGTCCTATGGCCATGTATTTTGCCTTGCTTGAAATAATTTCAAGGCCTTTTATAGTACAATAGTCATTAAAGCAGTCTAAAAGCCTTTGAAGCCCCTTTGGTGTCTGGGATAAAAGGATTGTGTCGTCAGCGAATAATAGCGCCAGTATTGGGACCCCTCCTAATTTTGTGGAGTCATGCTTGCAGTGCTGCAGGTGTTGAACGGCATCATTATTGTACAGCCAAAAGAGGTTGGGTGCCAATGCTTATCCCTGTCTTACTGCCATTTTATTGGTATTATGTCAGTGAGTTCGCCCCCAGGCCCCTATCAAACTCTGGCGTAATTGTCTTGGTGGAGTCTGACTATCTGCACCAGGAGATCAGTGGATACAAACGAGTCACAAAGGGAGTTCCTTGGACAAGGTGGAAGGCAGCTTTCAAGTCAATAAGAGCTACATACAGGTTCCCTCCCCTTAGTTTACTATATTTCTACGCAATGCACAGTGGCCCAAAAACCTGATTGATTGTACTTTTTCTTCTTCTGAGTCCTGCTGGGTAGTGTGAGCGGAGGTCGTTTTCATCTATGCAGTTATTGAGTTTACATAAGATCTGTTTAGCATAGACTTTTTGCAGGATTTCAATTAAGCTAATAGGTCTGTAACTGGGAGGTTCTTGCGTGTTGCCCTTTATTAAAATAGGGACTATTTCAGCTTCTCTCCACGTGTTGGGTACTGGAGCCTCTGATGCCGCTGCAGAGCAAATTTACGTAGAATACCCATATTGCCTTGTGGTATCTCAGAAGGTCACCTGTTATTTGGTCAGGGCCTGAAGCTTTCCCTGTCTTAACTGCTTCTATAGCTTCCCTTGTCTAACCTAAGCTAAAATAGGGGCGTATGATGTAACCCAGTTTGTTTCTAAGTGGCTTGTCAATGTACGGGTTGCGGGTGATTGGTTTCCATATGATTGGCGATATCAGAGTATAATTTCGTGAAATGCCTACTTCATGTGCCAGGGTCAAGATAAAGCTCAATAATTGAATTGCCAGTTTTGCTGCCGTAATCCATTATTTTCCAGAAAGCAGCATGGATCTTGCTTCTAGCTGCAATGATTACGTCGTTCCAATTTGACTCATCCTAATCCTTTTTGGCTGAGGCTAGCGGTTTTTTATAGTCTGCCCTGGCGTTTCTTACTAGTTCTATACTGTAGGTCTTTAAGGTCATTAACATTTGCCATATGCTCCCGTCCTTAGATGTAGGTTTGTATGAGACATGGCACAGCAGAATGGTAGGTGCAAAATGTGTTTATGTTTCAAATGAGTACAGGGAAGTTATAACAAATTTACATTGGTAAAATGGGTTGCCACACATGTAGATTGGTGACGTGTGAAAAATAATGATTGTAGTGTTTATGCAGATGGTGGTTTTGTCTTTTTATCCATCTGAGAGGTTTCCATTACCCCGACTACATAACATATTGTGCCCACATTTGTTTGAGGATCAGGCTGTTCCCTGGAGTGGTAAGGTTGGTTCAGTTGGTGAACCCTCCATACGGTTGTTAATCCCTTTTTGTCTGAGGAGCCTGATTTGGCCCTGCAACTTGAGACTGCCTCCTCTGAGCAAAAGCCTAATTACACCTCATCAGTGAGGTGTAGCTTCAGTACTTTGTCACAGTGAGCATGGGACCCATGTCTAGGCACACTCATTGTCATTAGAACATCACACAGGGAAATTAAAAAGCAATGGGTGGACTGCTTGAATTTACCTTTTGCAGACTTTGTCACTTTAGTAAGTAACAAGCTGGTCCAGTGCTTACGGTGCCACATGATTCAAGCTATCTGTCACTTATAGGGCCTTAGTAGAAGAAACTGGTCTAGGGTTGCTTGTGTTCCCAATTTGAGGGGATCTGGCCTGGAAATGTGGGCTGGATTTTTCGTACTAAATCAGGACCAAGTCTGATTTGTATAAGGCTGGTGTCTGCCTAAAGTACTATAGTGGGTCAAAAATGACCCTGAATGATTTGCATATTACTGTTCTGTCTCAAGAGTGGCAGAGTGGGTAAAAAGAAATGAACTGTGATGAGGCCAGAGTGATCGCCAGTGACTGTGAATAATTCAAGCATTCCTTCTATCACCTTGTTACTTGTTTCAATAAACACCCTAAGTCCAGTGCGTTTATCCAGCTGTAGGTCCATTGCCAACTGTGCAACTGGATTGAAACAATATCGAACTGAGAAGGTCAACTCACATCAAGCAATGCAGGAGACAATGAATCTAGATTCTGTAGATTGACTGGCAAAGGAATATAGGGTGAACAGGATGGCAAAGGGAGACCTCCCCGAACAAGATACGAACTTTGTCAACTTCGATCTTTGCTTTAGGCCCCAACCAAGTCTTGATGTTACTCTCCACACTACAATCCCAGATAGAGAAGATAACACCTATTTAATTGGTGAGGGCAATACCCATCTCCCACTTTGTGACACACCGACTACACATACACATTCGATCTCTAAACAGCTAAAACATAATTTCTTGGAATATAGCTGGGCTAAAGCAAAAAATCAAGGAACCGGATTGGCAGAATTACGTAGAGGGCTTCGACCTCTGTCTCTTTCAGGAGACATGGGCCACGGAATCGCAGCACAAACTAGGGTACAGAACCTTTAGTATAGAAGCAGTACAATCAAAAAAGGGGGTGCATCGGGGGGGACTGATAATATGGGTAAAAATTAACCTAAATGTTACCATAGAAACTGTAGTTACAGGCTCACTGGACATCTTGGGCCTGAAACTTAGGTTTTCTAATGCCACACAGCTGTATCTTTTTAATATCTATGTAAGACCTAGGGAATGTTCAAAAGAAGCACCTTTGCTAGAACATTTTAAGGAAGTCTTGGAATCTATAGATTTCAAAGATGCCATCATCATAGGGGGTGACTTTAATTGCTGTTATGAACCTATGGTGGGACTTGAAGTAGTGTCTCAAGAGGAAGACCAACTTAGAGGCATCTCCCTTCTTCATACAAAAATTACAGCGAGGTGTACCACCTCCACCATTCAAAAGTTTCACTTCACCATCGAAAAAGGTCTTAGAGCATGCAACGGTCACTTCCCCTCAAACCTTGCTTGCGCAAACACCTTTATAAGAGGAAACTCTAGGTCAGGAATAGATTACATACTTATCAGCACACCACCCTGGGTATATGCACAGGACTTTAAGGTCGATAAGAGATCAGAGAGCGACCGTCTTCCGCTATGTTTGGATTTAGATGGGAAACATTTTCCATTCCATGAAACATTAGAACTTGACCCAAGAGTAGAATTAAGGCAGCCCCCTGGTAACTAACAAACGAAGGTCAGTCGGATGGCCCACTGTATTAGACCAAGTTGAACCCCTAACAAGTATTTATAACATTTTCAGTGCCCTGGTAGGTCCCTACATGGAACAAGATCATGAAATTTTCAAGATAACAGATATCCATCTAAGACTGGTAGAAAACAAGCACAATAGATCAAGTATTTAGATTGATGATCATATGTTGGAAATACACAAGATTAAGATATAGCCACCTATATGTCGCCTTTATTGATCTAAAGGCGGCAGTCAATTCCATCCCGAGGCCTCAGCTGTGGGAATCCTTACACCAATGATGAGATTTTAATTCAGATTATCAGGTTACACCAAGACAACTACGCCAATATGTGATGGGGCAAAGGAGGTGAGCTTACTGATGAGATCCCAGTCAAGAGGGGAGTGTGCCAGGGCTGTGTCCTGGTGCCAACTCTCTTCCTCTTGTATGTAAAAGATTTGGCTAAACATCTCCAAAATTGTGTGCATGATTCACCAAAATTAGGAGGTAATCACATCTGCGCCCTAACATTTGCGGACAACACTATCTTGTTGTCCCAAACACCTAGTGGCTTGCAGAATTTGCCTCAAAACCTCAATGAATATTGAGGTGAACCCAACAAAAACGAAACACATGACTATAAGGCCACATAGACGTTTTAAGAACAAAATATATTTGAATGGTACAGAATTGGAACATGTATCAAATTTCGTATATCTAGGAGTCACCTTAGACTTTCCTGAACCGCACAGATACAGAAGTCGAAGGCTATTTTAGCACAAAACGCTATCCCCATCGTAAAAAACAATCTGCAACATCCTCTAAAGCCATCACTCCCGCTCTGGAAGTATTCAAGGCCAGAGCCCAAATTGCTGCCCTTTACGGTGCGAAGATTTGGGTAAGTGGCATTCTTAAATCTTTAACCGTTGCCGAAAATAAAATTTTGAGAATGTTTGTTGCCCTTACTCAAAATACTCCATTGATCCCCGTGACCTATGACTTGGGTATTAAACGCTTGGAGTATCTAGCAATCTGGAGAACACTGTCATTCTGGATCAGAACTTGGACAACTCCGGAGCTAACAGTGTATAGAGAATCACTTATCCTTCCCTTGGCTGACTCACATTAGAACATGGTTTTTTGACCAAGGACTGAGCAGATACTGGTTGAACCCAAGTCAGCTGACTCCTGAGTCAAAATGTGAGATTAAATTGCTATTTTGGGAATTTGTTAGATAAGGTAACTTCAAGCAGCTCACATGGAAGACTAACTGTGCAATTCCTCCAGTTCAAAATTACACCTCACTTAGAGCCATTTCTAGATGAGATAGAACGATTATTGGCAAATTGTTTATACCTGAAATTTAGATACAGTATATTACAATTAAACAGTTTTGTTGCCAAATGGTCAATGTTACAACCCAAGGAGGGGGAATCTCATTGCACCTTATGTCGAATGGGGGCTGATGAAGATATTCCACATGTTTTGTTTTTCTGCCCAGCATACAAACTAGCTAAAAGGAAGTGGATAAAACCGATAGCCAGGTGCCTTAGTGTCAGGAGAATGAATGATATGTTGAGAATATTAAAAACTGACAATTCCCGTCTAATAGTTTTTGGTCTCAACCAATTTCTATTGGCTGTTAACTTTGCAAGGAAAAGGGGAGGGCAAAAATTACAACTTTATAAACTTGGCTGTCAATGCAAAGCACCCACTAAGAGGTAATGCTGTACAATTTAGCAAGAGCAATCATAATAAAAATCTAATGGGACTATATACTTTGGCCCAGATTAAATGAAATCGAAAATGAAATAGTTACGCCTCTGTGTAAATATTGAAGTATTTTTAAACTGTCATGTACTGTATTAGTTTCCATGTTTTTAGTAATAATCTGATGATTTTAAGAATTGACAGCTCTAGCCTAATATAGGCGTCTCATGGAACGTTTTATGAATACGTACATTTTACCAGTTTGGACACAAACTAATACATGCTGAAGATCTTGTATAATGGTATAGTGTAAAAATGTGTGCCATTATGCACCTATTGCACATGCACTTTCCAAGAATGTGATATTAGTACGGAATAAATAGTAATTTGCTGCTATTAAACTGCATAGGCACTTTACTAGCGAACTAGATAATAGGGCAAACCTCAGATTGTCAAGACCACTTGGTGGTACCCATCTGGATTCAATATGAACTGTAACGGACTAGATGCATATAGATTTGACAAAGTGAGCAATGGACAAATGTATTTTTTGTATTTTTTTTTTATGTATGTACTGTATTTTATTGTTCTCTTACTTTTATGGCCTTATATCAATCAATCAATCCATTTGTAGAGCGCACTACTCACCTGCGAGGGTCTCAAGGCGCTTAAGGGGGGGGGGGAATGCCGCTACTGCTCGAACAGCCAGGTCTTGAGAAGTCTTCTGAAGGTTAGCAGGTCCTGGGTCTGTCGCAGGTCGATGGGGAGGGTGTTCCATGTCTTGGCCGCGAGGTGGGAGAAAGATCTTCCACCGGTGGTCGTTCGGTGGATGCGTGGAACGGTGGCGAGGGCGAGGTCGGCTGAGCGAAGCTGTAGGTTCGGGGTGTAGAAGGTGAGTCGTTTGTTGAGGTATGCTGGTCCAGCTTTGTGTAGTGCTTTGTGAGCATGGGTAAGGAGCTTGAAAGTGATCCTCTTGTTGACGGGAAGCCAGTGCAGGTCTCTCAGGTGGGCGGTGATGTGGCTGGGGACGTCGAGGATGAGACATGCGGAGGCGTTCTGTATGCGTTGAAGTCTTTTCTGGAGTTTGGCCGTGGTTTCCATTTAGAGGGCGTTGCCGTAGTCCAGCCTGCTGCTGACAAGGGCCTGGGTGACCTTCCTTCTGGTTCCGGTGGGGATCCATCTGTAGATCTTGCAAAGCATGCAAAGGGTGTTGAAACAGGAGGAGGAGACAGCGTTGACTTGCTGGGTCATTGAAAGTGATGAGTCCAGGATGAACCCCAGGTTGCGTGCGTGCGTGGTTGGTGGGTGCCAGTGCAGCTCCCAGCGCAGCCGGCCACCAGGAGTCGTCCTAGGCAGATGGGGTGGAGCCGAGGATGAGGACCTCAGTCTTGTCTGAGTTCATTTTCAGGCGACTGTTCTTCATCCATTCGGCGACGGCCTTCATTCCTTCATGGAGGTTGGTTTGGGCGGTGGTGGGGTCCTTGGTGAGGGAGAGGATCAGCTGGGTGTCTTTGGCGTATGAGACAATGTGGAGGTCGTGTGATCGGACGATGTTGGTGAGCGGTGCCATGTAGACGTTAAAGAGGGTCGGGCTGAGGGATGATCCTTGCGGTACGCCGCAGGTGATTTTGGTGGCTACAGATCAGAATGGGGGGACAAACTCTCTGGGTTCTGCTGGTGAGGAAGGAGGTGATCCAGTCCGGGGCTTTGTCGCGGATCCAAGCGACGTGTAAGCATGTGCGTAGGGTGTGGTGGCAGATGGTGTCGAAAGCGGCCAAGAGGTCCAGGGGGATGAGGGCCACAGTTTCGCCTTTGTCCAGCAGGGTCCTGATGTCGTCAGTGGCGGCAATGAGTGCTGTTTTGGTGCTGTGGTTGCTGCGGAATCCGAATTGGGACGGGTCCAGGGTGTTATTTTCCTCGAGGAAGTGGGTCAGTTGCCTGTTGATGATCTTCTCAATGACTTTTGCCGGGAACAGGAGCAGGAAGATGGGCCGGAAGTTCTTGAGGTCCTTTGGGTCTGCCTTGGGTTTCTTGAGTAGGGTGTTGATCTCGGCGTGTTTCCAGCTCTCCGGGAAGGTGGCGGTCTTGAAGAAGCTGTTGAGGATCTTCCGGAGATGGGGTGCGATGATGGAGTTTGCTTTGTTGAAGATGTGGTAGGGCAGGTGTCGGATGGTTAGCCGGAGTGGATGGTGTTCATGGTTTTGATGGTCTCGCTGTAATTGACGTGGTTCCAGGAGAGCAGGAGGCCGGTGTGGCTGTGGGGCAGTGAGTTTGAGGTGTCCGCGGCTGTCAGGGGGGGTCTGGGTGTTGAAGCTGTCATGGGTGTCTGCGATCATGCAGTGGAAGAAGGTGGCTAGAGAGTCGCAGAGGTCTTGTGACGGGAGATGTCGTTGGAGCAGGAGCTGGGGTTGGCGAACTCCTTCACAATGTTGAAGAGCTCTTTGCTGTTGTGTGCGTTGTTGTTGATGCGTTCCTTGAACAAGGTCCTTTTGGCGGTTCAAATGAGTTTCTTGGTGATTGCGGCTGACGGTCTTGAGGGCAGCGTGGTTGTCCAGTGTCTGTTTGTGGCACCCCTTCTTTTCAAGTCTTCAGCAGGTCTGTTTGGATGCCTGGAGGTTGGTGGTGAACCAGCTGGCCCTTCTGTCAGTGCGCCTGTTTGAGGCTTTCTTGATCGGGGCAAGAGTGTTGGCGCAGTCATCAATCCATTGCCTGAGGTTGCGGGCGGCTATCTCGGTGTCGGTGGGGTTGGTTGGTCGGTCTCAGGCGAGGGTGGGGATTAGCTGGTCTTCGGTGGTCGAAATAAAGTATTTCGAATTGACAAGGCCAAGGTGGGCCCAAAAATGGCTAATTTGGCTTATGCTCCCATCTGGATGGAATTTATCCTATCATTTGGGGATGGAGTTTTCCTATTGGAGCTGGACCAAGACTGAATAAATATGTCTGGTCTCCGTCTAAAGGGACATGGTGAGTAAGAAACAATGGACAGGTATGGGGTCCAGAGCAAACGTCAGTGGATATTAATAATTCAAGAATTCCTTTTATCATGTTGTTATTCTATTTTTTTGTTTAAAAGCTTTATAGAAAGTAGAGCACATTTTAATATCGCAATATTTGAAGCATACATAACATCAAGGCATGATATAGAATTGTTTCTATTAATATATGGAAACACAATAAACCAATCGGTACAGCACTCGGTACAGCATAAGTAATATCTCTAAATGTGGATGAAGAAACAAGGTCTTACAACATAAAGCCACAAACATTTTTAAATATTTCATATTTCTGGACAGAAGGAAATAAATGAAAAGATAAAAACCAACGAAAGCTAATATGTTTTGGGAATTGTGGCAAAGAAGTAGTAGTATTAGTGAATCAGGAGGCCTATAATGAATTATATGGTGAGACTGAGGAAAGAATATGAAAAATAACATAGGGATTCTGGGAGGTCTGGAAGCTTTAACATTTCTAGTGTTGATGGTTTCTCAGTTAGATAAATAAGGAGTCAAAGGTAACCAAAGCAGGTCTCTCTGAAATAGCTACTTGTAATGTGAGAGAATGAGCAGTGTCAAGTCTATAATTATAACAAATCGAGTTCCACCACGTAAGAAATTAAATATTAACATGTTTCCAATTAGAGGTAACAAATTGAAAGGCCATCACCAAGATCAGGTCTAGTAGTACACATTAGGTCTTATTACCAAACCTTATATGGGGTCACTAACCGAGAAAGATATGAACTATATTTTAAGGGATCCTAATGAAGAAAATATGGTACATTTTGTACCATACCTGCTTTCAAAAGGAAGAGACCTTTGGACAGTGGAAGAACATATGAAGAGAATCTGTGGAGCAGGCATTACAGGTCCAGCAATTACTGTTAGCTAGCTGTTTCAATGTGGAGAGAGAGCACATGGACTAATAACCTGTTGATAAAGAAAAACACGGTCTGAGTGGTATTGGCAGAGTGAGAGGTGTGATCTTTTTTATGCCATATCTTATTCCATAAAATAGTGGAGAATGAGGATTGTTAATCCTGTTCCAAGGACTCTTTAATTTCAGTTTTAACCCTATCATCCAACATGGATAGCTGTTGATTTATGAAAGAAGCCTTAGCTTCCATGGAGATATCATAGGAAGTAATGGGATCCTCAGGATATTGAGTAAGGAGAGAAGAGGAGTCTATGACATTTTTCTAACAATATCTAAGAGAATGTAATATTTAGACCTAAATGAAGATGGAATATGGACAAGAGTATGTAAGTCTTAAAAGGAAATAAACTGATTGTCGGTAATAATCGGGAAGGATGATATGAGACTAGTGGGCATCGAAAGAGACCACTTAAGAACCTTGTTAGCTATGGTGACATTGGGATTGTACCAAATAGTAGTTAACAGCAGCAGCTGAGAAGGATTGTAGATCTGGGAGATAAACTTCTTAGCAATATCACTGGAATGATTCAGTAAGGGAGAAGACATAGACATAGGATTTTGAACAATAAGGGGAAATTGACGAAACAAAAAGAGGGAAATTAATGAAAGTTTGAGGGAGCACCAGAGAGAGAGGGTAGTGGGAGAAGAAAGGACCTAACAGAGACCAGATCTGCTTGAGGGTGAAAGCAAAGTGATAGTGAGTAAAATTGGGAAAGTGGACGCCAACAGATGATTAGGCATTTTAAAGTTCAGAGAAAGAGATCTGGGCAGATTTTATTTTGCTAACAACTTTTTTAGTAAAAAGTAAACGGATTTGAAGAAAGAGTGGGGTAACCATAGAGGAAGCATCTGTAGGTAGAAGTTGATAATAGGTAAGCACATAATTTTAATTGTATCTAATCTACCCCACCAGGAAAGGTACAAAGGGGACCATTGAGATGAGAGAGTAGAAATATTTTGTTTTATGGACCCTGTATTATCCTTAATGGTATCTTTCTTGGAAGAAGAGTAAACAACTCTCAGACATTTAATTTTAGAGGAATTCCACAAAAGAAGTATCCTTGAATATGTCTTTGAGACAGAATTTGTTAAGTGGCATTACTTTAAATGTGTCAATGTTTAGTCAATATCCAGAAACCGCAGAGTAAGATGATAACAGCTGCAGAAACTCGGGGATGGAGGTATGAGGATTTGAGACGTAAAGTAAAATAACATCTGCCTAGGCAGTGAATTTAATAATATTTTGACCATCGGTATAACCAGTAAAATTCTGAGATATTCCTATAGTTTCCAGGAAGGGCTCCAAGGCGAGGATGAAAAGTTAAGGAGATAGGGGACAACCCTGTTTGGTTCCTCTGGTAAGCGGAAAATATTGTGAATGGAGACCATTAGTAAATACCGAAGTAGAATGAGAGTTGTAAAGAATTTTGACCTGCTGGAGAAATCTGGGGCCAAACCCATGCCGTTTGAGACCTATAAACATAAAGTCCCAATTTACACAATCAAAAGCCTTCTCTGCATCTAAGGAGACTACTTCTAAAGGAGTTTTGCTTCGAGAAGCACCATAAATAATACAAGGAATGTGTGAGCATTGTCTCAAATAATACGGCCTTTGACAAAACCAGCCAATTCAATATTGACAAGAGAAGGGATTAGTTCATTATCAGGGAGTGCAGAATCTTTGAGAAAACATTACGATCTGTATTAATAAGGGAAATTGGTTTACTGATTTTACACTCAGCCAAGTTCTGATCCTTTTTCGGAATCAGGCAAATCATGGCTTCCGAGAAAGAGCCAACCATAGAATCGAAAGACAGAAGGTGCTAACTGAGTATTAAAAGTTTAAGAACCAAGAGATTAGAGAATTTAGTGTAGAATTTTACAGTAAAGCTGACTGGCCATGGAGCCTTATCCTTTGGAGGTTTGCAGATAGCATATTTCAGTGTAGGAAATGTCTGCTTCCTACGTGGAAAAAACAGTCCGAAGGGATGTTGGGTCTGGAATAGTACTGAAAAAATGAGCAAGAGAAGCGTGAGTGGGGGGAGAATTGTCAGCATATAGGTTCGGGTAAAGCCCAGAAAAAAAGAGTCATAATTTCTAAGCCTGAGCAAAGCACTACGCTACGCTCGCGTAGTTTGCGAAGTTTGCGCTACTTCGCACTATGCGAATTGCACATAGCACAGTGCGAACACGCGTAGCGTAGCGTTGCGTAGTGCAGCGGTTATTTTTTGCTTTCTCGCGGTCCTCAATGTCAAGTTGGCGACCACGAGCAAGCAAAATGACATCCCGGCGAGACTTTTTCCTCGTTCGCAATCAGCAACATCAAGTTGGCGATCGCGAGCGTGGAAAATAAACCTCCCGGCGAGATTGTCAACGCGAGGAGGTCAGGTTTCTCATTGCGAGTGGTCGCGTATGCTCTCGACCGCTCGCGATGAGAAACTACCAGTCCGCCTTGAGAAATCTGCCGCTCGAGTAAAAATCTACTTGAGCGGCAGAAAACTACAGCTCGCACTGTGCAAGATGCCGTTTTCAATGATTGCACAGTGCCGGTTGCTTGTCCGCACTGTGCAATCATTGAAAACGACATCTTGCACAGTGCAAACAGGGTACTACGCAGATCACGAAGTGCTACGCGTAGCTCGCGTAGTGCGAAGTGCGCTTTGCGTACCTTCGCGTAGTGCTACTTCGCGAACTACGCCCAGGGTTAATAATTTCCTGATCATTGAATAATTGGTCGTCAGAGGCATCAAAGATAGCTTCTATTTTGGACTTTTGCTTTTTAACTTTTAGATAATTGGCTAACATTTTGCCAGGAAATCACAAAAAAGCAAACGTATCCCAACTCAGGCTCTCAAACTATGAAAACCAGACATCCACCATTTTATTCATTATCAGGATGACTTGTGCCCCAATAGTTAAAGGAAGGACCCTGGAGAAGTATTATCCAAAAAAGGGGGAAGGCCTCACACACCCCCTGGGTGTCATGCTCCATCATTGTCCATCCTGCACTTGCCAGAGAATACTCTTCTGATGGGCGGCCCACGGTGTGATCAGAGGGACCATTCACGGATGTTTCTGAGGGATGGGGGATCCTAAAGCTTAAAAACCCTGGGCACCTGCACGTTTGGACTTGGTTGCTTAATAATGGGTGGTGTAGGGGTGATTAAAAGCAAACTTGAGACAATTGATGCACCATTAGGTTGCCTGTGTTCTATTCAGGTCGACATGTTTCAGCCCAACAGGGTCCCACACAATGGTCCAGGCACTTTCTTTAGGAATTGAATCCTGTATGTCCCCTTTTAAATTCCCTGTGGACAACGTCAACACTCACTCAGTGTGCACACAATCACACAGTCTATGATGCGGTCCAAGCAAGACATAAAACAAAACTAAACATTAGTTTATGTAATGTTTTTCAGTTATGAATAATTGGGACATATTCTGTTATTTTTTTTTAAATGTGAGATGGACCGGCAATTGCCAGTCTCGCTGTATACAGCCATACCACATGTGAGGCAGCATAACCGTCAATCAGAGGTTTTTTTTCTCCATCGTATGTGGTCACACTCTCTCAACATGCAGGTAGCATCAGGTGAAAAAGAACAAGTGCCCATATTCACACACACATATATACACCCATATCCAAATCTTACCCACATTTTAGGACAATTTTTTTTTCATGGAAGAATGGGACAAGGGGAGCCTTGTAGTCACATACTTAAGGACAAGACCAAGACAAAAAACAATATCGCTGCACCACACATGCTCAATTAATACCTGCCATGTCATCATTAAAGTGCGGCGCTTACATAATGTTGTGCATTTGTTTTATTACTTCGTCAAAGGTCTTGCCCTACTGAAAGCACCTATTTATGCATCTCCTTCCTCCTGCCGGTGCCCTGTCTCTGTAACTGGCTCTTTTAAAGTCCAGAGGAACCAGCCGGGGAATTGCGTGAAGGTGATCGTGTACAATTACTTGACTGCTTTTGCGGGTATGTCAGGAAATGAAGTGTTATCTGGTTGCTGAACACAAGTACGCCTTGGCAGGCGCGTTTGGCTACACTTTGCCACCAGGAATGACGCGGGCTGTAGTATCCTCAGGCGCAAGGATAATGCATCCCAGGGATAGCTCATGTTTTGAGGCTAATTAGTGAGTGCATTGGAAGTGACCTATAAAGTGGTCGCAAATTATGTGACAATATATTAAGAATTGTACAAAAATTGTGTTTCTAGCATGAAATGAAATTAAATAAAAAACAGAAAGATTTCTTTCTATCCCTCAGCATTGGCTTGGTAAGGTATTGTGTTGTAAAGCGCTGACTGTGGCACGTATCCTCAATATGCACTAGTTTTTGTTCCTTGGTGTCATAAAGGACAGTTCAGCTTCCCATATTGTAACAACACCTAGGGAGGGCTGATGGATGGCTGTGTGAATTAAACCCATACAAGAAGCGTGTATTGGGTGAATAATTTCACTCCTGTTTCTTTTTGTTACTGGAACTCATTGTTTTAATTGGAGCCAGGGAATATCGTCATTCAGTCCAGGTTCATGGGTCCTTAAGCGGTACACCCACCATTGCTCCCATGTCTAAAAGTATCTTAGCAACATTGGCAAAGGGGCTTGCTGTCAGTGTTGAGGCTCGTGGGTGTTGGAGAGGTGTTTATAAAATTGGTCAAAGCATTGTATGCAGAGCCAGTAGAGCAGGTTCGCGTGAATGGTCTGCTATCAACCCCAATTGTGAGTACAAGAGGCACTAGACAAGGATTCCCGCTCTCTCCACTGTTATACAGGTTAGGGGGGGAGCCCTTAGCCAGCGCCATGTGAGAATATCATGCATATCGCAACACAAGATTCCCACACCATAACTTAATAACATCCGCATACGCAGATGACACACTATTATATATGCGTAACCCAGAACACAACATATCACCAATGTTGCAAGAGGTGGAGAAATTTGGCTGACACTCAGGCCAACGCATAAACTGGAATAAGTTGGTCATTTTTGCTCTCACTGCCAATACTGCCCCAATACAGGTGGAATACCCCTTAGCGTGGACTACGGATACTGTATACTAATTTGCGGTCTAAATACACACGGACCCGGAAGTGGTCATACGTGAAAATTATGGTCGTGCTGGGCAGTGACTCTCTGAAGCTATCGAGAAATGGGCTTGGCTACCATTATTGTTGCTGGGGAGCATCGCACTTATGAAAATGATAGTTCTGCTGTGATTTCTATTCCTCTTTGTGAATATACCGATTCTATTACTGAAGACACTATTCCACAATCTTCGCACCCTTTTGATCAGACTGACCTAGGCAGGTAAACAACCTTGCGTACAATGGGTGGCATTGGTAAGGCCTTACTCAGTAGGTAGGCTTAACTCCCCAGACCTTGAAGTATATTACAGTGCAGCACAGCAAATCCACGCATATTATTGGTTACACGACCCACGCATGCTAACGCATTTGTATCTGGAAAGAGATGAGGTGAGTCCTCTCTCTCCCGTAATACTTACTATGCAAGCCACAATAGCGGTTCCATGTCATTGACCCATAGCAAACACTAGGTATCAATTATGAAAGTCAGCAGATACGCAGAAGATCACACTCCTTTACTCCCTGAAGCTATCCGTAGAGTGGTGTAGCTGGTTCCCATTGGGGGAAGAAAAGGCAGTTATAAAGGCAATGTTCATGTTAAACAACAAATGCATGGGGGACCTATTCAGGAACGGGGTGGTCAACACCTGGGAACTGATGCAAACACATACACCTGAGACATCACTTCTCACTAAATACCATTATCACTGAGTGAGTCTGTCGCTATGCGTGCTGCTGGGAGAGGAGGTGTCAGAACCACAGGAATTAGCCTCACTGATATACTTAATACAGGCCCAGTCCCCACAGCATACAATCTCCACATTATACACACTCGCAAGGATGGCGAACAACCTGGTGCAGACAAAGTCATTCTGGGAGTGGCGAGCTGAATTGGATAACGACATAACCTAAGGAGAAGTTGTCACACTGCTGTTCGGGCGTGAAGACTATCTCACAGAACGGGCGACATCACTTAATACACTTTTAATACCTTAACAGAGTGTATTACACTCTGGCCCAACTACACAAACCCGGGTTGCGAGAAGATGATAGTTGAATGAGATGTGGGGCCGAGGGAGCTAATTTCACTCATCTGGCATGGGATTGTCCTGGGATCCGCAAGTTTTGAGCTACAGTATTCGAGGCACTACAGGACATGTCAGAAACAGCCTTGCCTTAAACACCATTATTAGCTCTTCGGGGATACGACAAAGATGTGCCTAGAGCATCCCCTACATTTGTAGTGCTTGGCATATTACTGGCAAAGAGGAGAATTGCTATGCATTGGATGAAAGGTCTATTGCCCACATTATCGGAGTGGTGCACTGATTTGTCTTATTGCAATACACAGTCGGAAAATTACAATGCCCTCATGCCGATACGCAGCAGACCAAGGAATATTTGGGGACCATATCAGGCATATCTTAGTCGTAAGGCTGCAGATGAAGGGAAAAGAGAATGACATGATGAAAGGGGGGTAGGCTAGACCCGGCGCAAGGCACAAAGACACACCTGACTACAGGCAACTGCAGGCAGAATGGGTGCACTCAAATGAGCAATGTCCAAGGGTATTTTAGAGATGCTATGTGATCAGTGTTAGACATCCTGTATTAAAAAGTATGGCACACTGTGACTGCGGGATGTACCCCACTGACATATATCTCAACTGACCCGCTCAATATTTCTGGGGATGTATTTTCTCCCCCTATGATGTTTTCTCCTATTAATGAGCGTCATGATGTTACACACATGGCTACTGTAATGTTTACATGGATATAAAAGGAAAAACAAAGTATAAAAAAAAATAGCAAAGGGGCTAGGATAGATAATCTCCAGTATTACCCATGTGAGATCTTTTTCCATATGTTTTTTTTCAAGGTAATGTTTTGTCACGTGGGTGTGACTCTTTTTGCACTGGATGGTGCTCTGATGTTCACTGATCCTCACACAAATATTTTGTGGTGTCATGCAACCCATATCTCCATGCGAACTGTGCATTAAGTTACAGTTTATTATAAGTATTCGCATGGGACTTATTTTAGAAACAATTTTGTATTGTAAAACAATATTATTCCGTGTCATTTTACTTAACAAAGAATAAGATCAAAATAAGGCAGATAATATCTGCTACAATTTGACCCAAAGCATACATTAAATTCAGTAGCTAAGTTGTTATTTTCTGTTAAATTAAATTCAGCCGAACTGAGTAATATATTTATTTGTTTAATGTCACAAGGTGAAAATGTACAACAAAATGTATTCGTGTGTTTTTATCGACGCATTAGATGTAGTTAGCAGTATTTTTTAAGAAAGAAGTGATAAACGGCCCCCCAGAAGCGAACAATAACCAGACATATAAAGAAAATGTGACAATGAAGTGACATAAAAATTAATAATGTTTATGGTATATATAAGAATGTCTTAGTGTTGATTTTCTTAATCCAAAAACATGCAGCCAGATTATTTTCTGGTGCTTTCACTGTTAGACTGTCCTTTAAAGTTGTTGACGATGTTTCAATCCTACTTGAAGTGTGAGGGCCTCATCAGGACAAAATTAACCTGTGGACTAAGGGTAGACATGCTCCCATGATTTTGTACAGAGCGAGTTCAGATACTGTCAAGGAAGTCATTGATATATGGTCCTCCTTCCAGAAGGATTGATGATGCCATGAGATGCATGTCCACAGTTCAAGGTGTGATCAATGCGTGGAAGTATTCTTAATGAATCCCGAGTTGATTACCTTTCTTTAATATAGAAAGTGGACGCCGTGTGTTCAATGAATCCCTATCAGCTGGCCAGACTTCCAGTGACGTGGCCCTTGATTGAAGGGGAATAAATCCACCCACAGAGGTGCGCTCTACTCTCCAGTGGCCATCTTGCAAGCGTCCAGCTACGCACCCCGTCACATTGTTATTTATTGCAGGATATGATTTGATGAGCTGTAGATCAATGTTAATATCAATAGTCAAGGCAGAAATCTCAGAGCCACCTTGGTGATAATGACAACGGCTCAAAGCCGTTAAGGAGAATAAGGGCATATCAGCAATAACCAGAGATAATTATCGCTAAGCGCACTTAGCGCTAGGATAATTATCGCCGGCTAGCGTGGATTTTTATCGCTGAGATAGCGTGCTATTAGCAACACTTACCTCAAAAGCGATAAAAATCCTCACGCTAACTGCCTAACGTGAGACTATCGCTGGAAACCCAGCGATAATCTCACGCAATGTGGCGTTAGCTTGTTTATAGGGCCCCATAAACTTAGCCATGATATCCACCTTCCATAGGATATCATGGCTAAATTAGTCCTGAAGCAGGCGTAAGGAAAGTAGCGATTACAGGGGTTATCGCTACTTTTCTTGCCGCTATGCTTCATAGCGTGGGGCTTGCTGATAGGAGAAATGCCGCTTAGCGACATTTTTTTCTATCATGTCAGGTTAGGAACGCCCACTTTGCATCTCATTAGAGATGCAAAGCTGGGCATTAGGAATTCCTACGCTAACGCAAGTTTTCACGCGTTAGCGTGAGCTTGCTAATTAGGCGATACAATTATTCTATCGCCTCACTTTGCTGATATGCCCCATAGTTTTTTAAACAGTCACCCTAGGTACAGAAGATTGTAAACTGTTGAGCTATATGCTGACATGCATATCTTAGTCAGTAATCGACAATCACATAAAGCACGTGCCTCGTGTCAGCCCTTCGTTCCTAAATAATGTGGTTCCTTTTATCTGCCATTGCACAATTATGATAGATAGGTGCTTTTATAGGGCTCTGGCTTTCAAAATTAAGTATTAGCATGTTTATATTTTTTGTAAATATAGGGCTGCTCCTCTGACACTAGAACCTTCGAATCAAGCTGTTCACAGAGATTTGAAGAACCTAACACCCCTAGCCTCTCACTGCTGATGTTGTTTACCTCCAAGATGCCTCTAATTAATTGTGGATTCAGCTGGGGTTTATTTCTGAGCTCATGACATAATAGGTTATTGATTGATCCGCAAGGCTATGTCTCACATAAGAAATGATTATGCGGATTAAAGGCAAACATTGATCTCTCGCTCACATTCTCACGCAGGCCATCCATTGCACCTGTCCTATAAATAACTGAAAGGAAGCCTCATTGGCATTCATTGACTTTTCCAGATGTAACTCACCATTTGCAGCCACTGCCAATTACACGGGCCACGAGGGGGGCTGAAAAGCTTTGTGATAAAAACATAACCAGGGATAATTCATTGGCCTAATAGGGTGCTACAGGACGTTTAACAAAGCTTCAAGTGCAAATGATGACAATTTGTCTAATTGTGGTATGGGATGGGTTGACACCGATCATTACCTTGCAGCGATTCTTTGTTTTGCTTTGATGCAATTTATTTTCCTTGTCGGAATAGATGGCAGGGCATTCCACCTCTCTCAGTCTTTCCATTCATAGAGAGGAGTCATTGAAAAGGCTCCAGTTGAAAGTGTTTGTTTAATGTTATAATTAAAAAGCTTGAAGCAATCGATTTCAGCAGTCATGCTAAGCCAGAGCTCTTATATTCCCCGGAAATGTGCAACTAGCTCATCCAACGAGGTTTATTGTTTGCATTCTGGGAATTGTGGTCCTGATTTTATAAAGGGCTCGAGATGAATGAATGTCCTAGAATGCAAAGAAACAACTTGGACTGGGTGAGTTACTCACATATGGAAATGAGAAATGTGAAAACTCTGGCTAAGCTACACAACTACATGCCCCTAAAGTACAACCCATTAATTCTGAGAGACATCTCAAATTATACCATCACTCTTGACATAACCATTACTATAAACCATCTCACATAAGTGACACTTGATTGCACTTTGTGCACGTTTGTTGTCAGTGTAAATACAGCTCCTCTTCTCTATAGAATCTCTAAATAGACACCAAGTTGCTAACAGTGGTAGTGCAGTCTTAAAACTGCTGTTAATGTCTTTGAGACTCTCTTTGTCTGAAGAGTACAACAGCAGTTGGCAGTCTTCTATATATCATTTTCGTGATCGCCTTTGTTCATTCACAAACATTTATCCTTCACGAAAGGCTTATGTTTTGCACGTACAAATAAACCCATGTTATATATATATATATAAGACTGAAGCATGTCATGCCTTCTCTAAAATATTGAAATCCATAACAACCTCAAAAAAAAAAAAAAAAAATATATAGTGCAAATTCTAAAATACAATTAAAGACATAATTCTACTTTATGTAAACTAAGTTCTAAATTCGCCATTGATGATTTCTAAACTTTAAGCAAAGTGTGTTCAATTTTTCCCCTAGGTGATTTCTTCAACATCAGCCCAGCAGAAATAGTAATAGGATATCTACAAATCAATATAGCGCAATCATCTTTAATTGCCAGAGTTGACAAAGTTGAAATTTAAATGCATAAAAAACTTTAGCTACACATTTTATTAATTTCAAAGTGATTGCCAAACAAGTGTCACTCTCTAAGCAGGCTTGTAATCGATAAATGGTGAACTCTGTTCTTTGCTTCCAAATATAGCCAGTTAATTTTGAAACTGAAACTTTAATTGAGAGCTGCTGTTTTGTTCTTATTAATACCACCTCTTTTCAGCAAAGCATCTTTAATCCCCTTTGCGATTTTCTCTCTGGTCTATCTCCCATGCTCTTGCATGCCTCCTTCCTCCCCAGTGACACTCCTTCTCTCCCAATCACCTCCTCTTTACACACCCTTGCAATACTATCTCTCTTCCCTCATCATACTTTCAAAACATTTCTCAGATGTCGATCTCTGCTCCCCATTACACTAAACACTCTGACATCCTCCGTTTTCTTGCACCTCACTCCCCAACAGCATCCTTTGACGTCTTCTTCTTTTTATCTGACCCCATCTTCAGGTCTGATTCATAGTTTGCCGTAGCAGGCACTCCATTGAGTCAGAATACTCTCCGCCAAACTGAAGGCCAACCCACCTAATTTAGAGTAGGGTAGACCTTAGGATGTTGACCGAGGAAACTATTCTGTTCCGTCCGCTGACATACACCTCTGATGGCCTGACGACAGAGTAAGGGCCCTCAGAGGTTTGGTCATTTGTTTATCCACCCTGTTTGGGGTGGGTGGACAAGTCCCCAGTTTTCACTGTCCATCACCACCAGGTAAATCCTAGTGCTAAGGGACATTGAAAACTGTCAAATGACCCCCACACCACGGGGGAATCTATGGTGAGGGGGTCATATTTTTTTGTATTTTTTTAAAGAAAGATCCCACCTTAGGATATTCTTTTTGAAAATTAAAAATAGCATTAAAAGTTTGCTGCACAGCTCCATCATGTTGATGGAGCCGTTCCTCCGATTTTCAATGCATATACAGGAAACACTGTTGTAAAATGTGGCTGGCAGATACTACCTCAGGGCAATGGAGTGCTTTATTCTTTCGCCTTGACTGAGTAAATACCCGTCTGCCAAACTTTAAATCAAGCCCTAAATTGAATTCTCTGCAACTCTAGAGTCTTCCACTAACCAAATGTATCAACCACCCTCTTACTTGCCTTGAAAAGTCCCATACTCCTTCCAAGCTCTCTCCCACTCATTTAATCACTGACCTACCATAGCCCAAAATGTTTAATTTGCCAACTCTACCCTTCGACACAAATCTTAGTTGTTAAACAAATTTGTAAACCCCAAATCTCAAATTTGGCCTTCTGTCATTTGAAAAAGAAATCTTCCAGTCCTTTGGAATAAGATAAGATCACCTTTAAATTTGTGATGTACTAACCTTGACCCCACAATGCCTTAGCTAGTTTTGCCCAACAAAATGTTTGCAAACACATAGGGCTAGTTCACTGAAATAAACGGGTCCAGAGATTGTAGAAGTGAGTAAGCTGTTCTTTATTTGCAATTCAACAGCAACCATGACCAGACGCTTCCGCCGCATACCAGGATCTCTGACAACTGAATAACGTTGTCAGAACCCTGGCACACCGCGTTCAGCATCAGATCGAGGAACCATATTCAAAACAATACACAACAAGAGCGAGGCATCCTCGTGCTCAGGGCCTGGCACGAGGATTTTCTCAATGACAAAACACTACAACATCTCCCTCTCCACGAAGAACAAACTAAAAAGGAAAAACGGAAAACGAGAAATCTTAAGTAAGAATGATGCTATTGCTAACATAGCAAATGAAGCAAATGAAAACAGAATCAAGACAAAACGTAATCATTCGATTTGGAAGGCAATCTTCTACAACGAACTCCAAATTCCGGTGGTAAGGAAAAGGTGTCAGCAGTGGTCACAACAGAACCAGGGGCAGAAACACATTCCGGACTGGAATGTACAATGGGACACCGAGAGATGGAGGAATTTTCAACAGTGGACGCTGGATCATGTAACCACTGAGTCCAATCGGCAGCCTCCAATTCCTGTTTTGATAATTTGAGGAATGAACCAGCCTGTGAGTCGGAAAGGTGTACCAGCGATCTCTTATTCCACCATCCCTTATTTCCAAGTAAGACTGAGCCCCTGCTGACACCAGTGACTTGCACTGGAGGGGAACATTTTGATAAACCTTTTGACACTTTTTGGGGATTTTTAATGAGGACCCAATCACGCACTTTCAATTCTAGGGTATTAAAGTTTCTTGCAGCGTCATGCACTGACTTCATGAGACTTTGCTTTTGTAAAACTCTAGATGTCAAATCTTTATTGCAATGAATGCTCTTGCTGTGCTTATTGAGTAACCAATTTGGACACAAACTTGTGTGAGCAGTTCTACCCCTTAAGAGGGAAAATGGGGAAACACCTGTGGTGCAATGAGGAGAAATATTATAAGACCACAACTTGGCTTCAAGGAAATCCTGTGCATCATGATGGGAGAAAAGAGCTGTTTGAATGGCGTCCTTAACTAATCTGTTTGCCCTTTCGACCAAACCGTTAGAGGTTGGTGATTATAGGGCGATCTTAAGATATTTGACATCACACTTGGTTAAGAATGAACTGAACTTTTGGGAGATAAAATGGGTGCCATTGTCTGTTACTATAGCAGAGGGCGAGCCTTCTACAGAAAATATCTTCTTCAAAAATTTAATGGCATTGGTGGAACTGGGTGAGTCACAAAACATGTGATAAATCCACTTTGAGTGATAATCAATTAACAAAATAAGATATTTAAGGTCATGGGGCAGGAGATCATAGGGTCCAGAAAAGTCTAAACCAACTTTGTCCCAAAGTTTAATGGGAAAGGGCAAAGGGTGTCGGGGTGTATTCATAACTTTCCATTTTTTATCAGATAAGAGACATTCGGAACATGAATCAATATAACATTTTACCGGGGATTCTAGGGATGGCCACCAATAGTACAGCTTAATGAGTTGTGAAGTCTTTGAAATCCCTAGATGACCTTGGTGCGCAAATTTGATGATACCATTGCTGAGACTGGATGGGAGAACAAAAAAATCATGCCTCATGACCATGTCATTAACCAGGGATAATTCAGGTGCCACCATGGCAAAAGCTTTCAACTCATTAGGAAGTTTCCTATTTTCTGGCCAACCCTTCACAGTATAATCAGTGACAAGCTTGAGATTTTCATCCTTGTTGTACGCTTCCACCAAGGATTGTTCAGTAATGGTGGGACATAGCTCACCAGCATCAATAGCAGCAACCACACATTCTGTATCTTCTAAGTTCTCAACTTCTGAGGGATCATGAAAAGCCATTTGTGAAAGGCAATCAGCCCTGAAGTTTCTACCTCCAGAAATGTGTTTAATAGAAAAATGGAATTCTTGTAATTTCGAAAGCAGTCTAACCAATCTGGCTGACACTTTGCCAAACCCATTACCATTTAGTAACTGAGTAAGAAGCTTGTGGTCTGTGAACAAATCGAATTTGTGACCCCAAATGTAATTTTTGAACTTTTCAATTGCCCAAACACAGGCAAGGGCCTCTCGTTCAATAGTGCTGTAATGAGTCTCAGATGGTTTAAGCATCCTTGAAGAAAAGGCTATGGTGTGCTCTTTTCCTGAAACCCATTGGCCAAGAACCGCCCCCAACCCTGTGAGACTGGCGTCAACCATTATAAAGCACTTTGAAGAGTCATGGAAAGGCTGTAGGGCAGGTGCTTCTACAATGAGTTTTTTAACTTGATCAAATGAAGGTGAAACTTCTTCAGACCAATCAAATTTAGAGCCTTTCCGAAGAAGAGCACGCAATGGTTCAACAGTTTGCGCATAACCTTTGACAAAACGGGCATAGTATTCTGCTAGGCCTAAGAATGATCGAAGTGAGTCTTTGTCTTTGGGAGAAGAAGCGTGGCTGATGGCTTTGATAAGTGACCCCTTAGGCTTGATTCCTTCTGGAGACAAAGTATGGCCCAAATAATCCAACTGCTGTGTGGCAAATTCATGCCTGACTCATTTAATTTGGACAAAACGGAAAATAAATTGCTCATGTATGTTTCCCAGTCCTCAACAGAAACCAAAACATCGTCCTGGTAGGCCTGGACCCCTGGCATGTTTCGAAAAAGATTATCCATAACTTTCTGAAAACACTGGCCGCAGAGGCCAGGCCAAAAGGAAGCCTAAGGGACTTGTATACACCGAATGGTGTGACAAAAGTGGTGAACACTTGTGAATCTACCGTTAAAGGTATCTGGTGGTAAGCTGAACGCAGGTCAATGATAGAGAAAAGTTTGCCCCCCCCCAAATTGGCTAGAAGTTCGTGAATTTTGGGAAGGGGGTGGCAGTCAATTAAGATGTTTTTTTTCAAGGTGCGCAAATCTGCACATAATCTGACCTCTCAGGATTTTTTTCGGACGATAACGATGGGAGAAACACATTCTGAGGATTTGCAAGGAGCAATGACACCATCATCCTACAAGGACTTGAGAATTGATTTGAGTTCATCCTTCACACTAAGGGGCAAAGGACATAACTTGTGAACGAAGGGTTGAGTGTTTGCCTTAAGTCTAATCTGGTGTTGAAAGCCTTTGATGGTTCCTAATTTGTTGGAGAAAAGCCTGAGGAATTTATTCAGAACCTTTTTGAGATCAAAGGTGTGGTCTGTTACAGATAGACAATCAGTTTTGGGATGTGGATCATTCCTAGAGCCAGCAGGACTGTAGCCCTGAGGAGGATCACCAAGGGTAATTGGTTTATCAGAGTCTGGAATAAGATGTAGTCCCATTTTGGCGAGATCTTGCCAACCAATGATGTTGCGTCCCCTAACCGCGACATATACCTTTGTGAAAATGGACCTCCCTAAACATTCTAGTCTTGAATTTAAATAGCCCAACATGTCAATCTCAAACTCGCCAAATGCTTTGGGGTTGATGTCTGTTTGATTTAATGTAATGGATCCTTGCCATTTCTCAAGAAACATGACATCTGATAAAATGGTTATGGGAGAACCAGAATCTGCCATGATAGGAATCTCTATATTTCCAAAGAACGCGGTTCCTATAGGACCTTTAACACAATGAGGAGTAAAAATAGTTACATTCAATTGAAACAATCATATCTTGGAAATGAACTGTACAATCATCAATGGTTTCAGAGTACTCAATGCTGTTGACTCTGGTAGGTCTTTTAGACGACCTACATGAGCCTTGAAAATTACCTATTTTTTTGCATAGAACATACCTTTTCCCAGGAGCAGGACACATGAGGTAGTTACCCAGATGCGATTTGGATCCACATCGGTAACAAAAAGTGTTCCCTTTTTTAACAAATTGTCTAACAGGTTTGTTTGTGGAGACAGCATTGACAGAATTAACAATGACTTGCGCAGGAGTTTTGAAAGAGTTGAGAGATTGATCATGTTGACTGATCATGTTGACGGCCTTGGAGGTGATGATAGATCTCTCAATGCTCTTAGCAATATCAATTGTTTCTTGGGGTGAGGGTTTTCTGCAACTGAGGAGGAGTTCTTGAATCTTTCTTGAAAAACAAGAGAAGACAAATTGGTCACGAATAAAAATGTCAGGATCCGCCTCAAACTCACAAGTTGAAGCTAAAACTCGCAACTGCGCAATGTATTCCTCTACAGATTCATGTTTGCGTTCTTTTCTCCTAAAGAAATTGTGTCTTTCAAGCATGATGTTTTGACTCTTGGTCGTAATGTTTAGTTAGGCGAGATAAAGCTTCTTTGTAGGCATCCCAATGTTCAGCATCGCCAGCTTCTCCGGTAGGTGTAGGGAATATAGGTAAATTTTCAAAGACATGTTGTGCAGCAAGTCCTAAGCAACCATATAATATTGCAACTTTACGTTCTGGAGAAAACTTGACAGCATAGATGGCAACAATGTGGTTCTCAAAAGCTTTTACCCATTCACGCCATGGAATACTGGGTTTGCCAGGTTGTTGTAAAAAGGGAGGAGGTTGCGCAAATTGCTGAGAAGTAGCCATAATGTAGAATTAGATGACCAATATAATGTGAAGAATGTAATACTGTGAATAAAATAATAGTAAATAAGATATTCACTACAGTTGAGAACGTGCAGTATTAAAAATAAAATGTGAAATTTTTAATAAATAGTTTTTTAAACGAGGCGAGCCTGTCACCGATATTCACAGATCCAGGCTAAATTTTGCTTAAACACTTATCTAAAATGGCAAGGTGAGCATATCACCGAATTTGAAGGCTCAAACAAATAAAATTCTGAATTGCAAAATAAATGAACTTGAAAGGGTCTGCCTGTCACCGCGAGAGCGTGCAGGCTGGATCCTACCTGGGATCGAAGAGAGAGATGCGATGGCGTAGGAGAGACAGCTCAGGGAAAAGCACCGCTGTCTTCGTAGCGTTGGGTTACCATAATGAACCTTGCAAAATATGGCCACCTGCGTGTGGACGCTTACGTGAGGCGTGATGACGTACTAGTGCCAGAAAAGCGTCTTGCATTGCTAGGCGATGGAGCATTGCGCGGGCAATGCCGAGCAGAGTGACGTCATCAAATCGCAGCCGCAAACCTGCCCAAAACTGCCGAAAGTGTAGTTTGTGTCGATCAGGAAACGCAACAGATGAGACAGTAACCGCATAAAGGGTCATCCGCTTTGATCAGGTGTGTGGAAGAGCGATGAAAAGGTGGCGCGAAGGAGAATTCCAGAAATATCTACATTTGGCTGGTAGGTGCTGTGCGCGCAGGTTCGTCTGCTTGTCACCAAATGAAATAAACGGGTCCGGAGATTGTAGAAGTGAGTAAGCTGTTCTTTATTTGCAATTCAACAGCACCCACGACCAGACGCTCCCGCCGCATACCAGGATCTCTGACAACTGAATAACGTTCAGCATCAGATCGTGGAACCATATTCAAAACAATACACAACAAGAGCAAGGCATTCTCGAGCTCAGGTCCTGTCACGAGGATACTCGCAATGACAAAGCACTACATTCACCAACCAGGAAATGTCCAAGGGGCATATTAACAAGGGCTTTTTTGGATGTAAAAGCCAAAGAAGTGGAGATAAAAATATCGCTCTATCAACAACAGGGTGCTAACATGCAAAATCGCATGTTAGCACCCTTTTTCACTGCGCTTCCCTTTGCATTTCTAATGAGATGCAAAGTGGGCGTTCCAGAGCAAAATAATAGGAGAAATGTCGCTAAGCGACATTTCTCCTATTATCAAGCTTCACGCGAACCCTGTTAGAGACAAAAAAAGCAGGCCTAACCACGGTTAATGCTGCTTTTTTATGTCTGCTAATTTTCAGACTTAGCCATGTAATCCAATGGGAGGTGGATTACATGGCTAAGTCCACCATGGGCTATCAACAAGGATATCCCTATCCTTGTAGTTTTATCACTGCATTACCAGCGATAACCTCCCAAAATACCGCTATCGCTGGATTTTGTATCGCCTAGGCGGTTAGCGTTGTTAATAACGTGACAACCAGGCGATATTATCCAGCGATAGCGGGCGTTAAAAAAATTAACGCTAAATGCCCTTAGCGTTAATTTTCCCTGTTCCTTATTAATATGCCCCCAAGTGAGCTAAAATCACCTGCTCATCTCAAACAATTTGATTACAAGCTCAGATTTTAATTTAATTTCACAAACCCACCTGCCACATTATCACTAAATTCAAAACTTTCATGAACCGTTTGTGTACTGCTAGATTGCTTTCCACCAAATCAATTCTGAATTTTAAGTTGGACAAGGCACTGTCTTCTAATCCACATTTGCTATTGATCTAATAAGTGGTTTTATTTGGTTATATACTTGTTGGTGCACGTCATCAAGATTAGGCAAACGTAGTTAATATTATTACATTCTTCTAAGGCCCAGCTGACTCATACATATCTACAAATGTCACCATTCGTGACTCTGTAATAAGAATTCCGCTCTTTGTTGTATATGGCGATTTCCAGTCAATTAGGAGGAGGGCAGGCTCCATCCTTTATACACCCACAGGACTTCAAACACTCCCAGTGATAATGGGAGGCCAGGTGTGCGAGGTCTCTTTACGCACTCAGTGCCCCCTCCCACAGGCTGAAGAAGAGGTCTTCTAATTGGCTCACTGCAGTGCGTGTTCAGACTGTAGAGCCCTGTTGGAAATGGCCCTTTTTGCAGGGGCATCCCCAAACTTTTTGCTTCTCCTCCTTTTTTTTCCTGACCTACTGTTGTTGGTTTTAGGACTCTGGGCACTTTACCACTGCTGATCAGTGCTAAAGTGCATATGCTCTCTTGGTAAATTGTATTATGGATTGGTGTTTCCATGATTGGATATTTGATTTACTTGTTACCTAGTAAAGTGCACTGAGTGTACCAGGGCCTGTAACTCAAATGCTACTAGTGGGCCTGCAGCACTGATTGTGCCACTCACGTGAGTAGCCTTAAAATGGTAACTCAGACCTGCCATTGCAGAGTCTGCACGCAGTTGGTAACTGCCATGTCGACTTGGCCAGTGCACACACTTGCCAGTCCCTAACCTTCCCTTTTCTTACATGTCAGGCACCCCTAAGGTAGGCCCAAGGTACCCCTGTGGGCAGGGTGCAGTGTATGTGAAAAGTAGGACATGCCTTGGTGTGTGTGGCATGGCCTGATAGTGAATTACAGCTAATTTCGTTTTTCACTATTGCAAGGCTACCTGTTCCCCATAGGACAGAATGGGAAGTTTGTTTATAACATCTTATAGACAAAACTGCACGGGGAATTAGGTAAGAAAATAAAATTTAGTATGCCTGAACTCAGAATCTAACGATGCATCTTTTAGTAAAGGTGACTTTTACATTCTGGTGCCGATTTCGATCCGACTCGTATCCGTATTTTTTTACGTACGAATCATACAAGTACCGTACAAACTGCGAAGTACGATTCGTACATGAAAAATACATACGAATTGCGTTGGGAAAATGGTCCGAGAGGGAGCTGTAAATTTTTACGTCCGAATAGCGTCGGGAAAAGTGTCCGACAGGGAGCCGGACATTTTTACGTGCAAATCGTAAAACAGAAGTCCGAGCGCGCAAGTACGATCCGTACCGCCCATCCGTATACACAACCGCATGTAAAATGCCCCGTATGGAGCGAACGCTGTAGCCTACATGTACACGGGTAAACTTGTGCCAGGATACGAGTCGTACAGCCCCCCTCACCCCACTCATGTCAGCACCGTACCCCCGTATGTCAGCACCGTAACCCCCTCCGCACCGTACCCCAACACCATAACAAAGCCCTGCACCTGTACGCACCGCACCCCAGGCCCGTCTCCCAGCCCCGCACCTGTACGCCCCGTACCCCAGGACCGTACCCCAGCCCCCCACCTGTACACCCCTCACCCCCGGCCCGTCTCCCAGCCCCGTACCTGTACGTACCGTACCCCAACACCGTAGCCCAGCCCTGAACGCACCGTACCCCAGGACGTACCCCAGCCCTGCACCTGTACGTGTCGCACCCCAGGCCCGTCTCCCAGCCCCGCACCTGTATGCCCCGTACCCCAGGACCATACCCCAGCCCCCCACCTGTACACGCCGCACCCCCAGCCCGTCTCCCAGCCCCGTACCTGTACGTACCATACCCCAAACCCATATCCCAGCCCTGTAGCTGTACGCACCGTACCCCAACACCGTAGCCCAGCCCTGCACCTGTACGCACCATACCCCAACACCCTAGCACATCCCCGCACCTGTACGCACTGTACCCCAACACCGTAGCACAACCCCGCACCAGTACGCACCGTACCCCAACACCGTAGCACATCCCCGCACCTGTACGCACTGTACCCCAACACCGTAGCACAGCCCCACACCTGTACGCACCGTACCCCAACACTGTAGCCCAGCCCCGTACCTGTACGCACCATACCCCAACACCGTAGCCCAGCCCCGTACCTGTACGCACCGTATCCCAACACCGTAGCACAGCCCCGCACCTGTACGCACCGTACCCCAACACCGTAGCCCAGCCCCGCAACAGTACGCACCGTACCCCAACACCGTAGCACATCCCCGCACCTGTACGCACCGTACCCCAACACCGTAGCACAGCCCCGCACCTGTACGCACCGTACCCCAACACTGTAGCCCAGCCCCGTACCTGTACGCACCGTACCCCAACACCGTAGCCCAGCCCGTACCTGTACGCACCGTATTCCAACACCGTTGCACAGCCCCGCACCTGTACGCACCGTACTCCAACACCGTAGCCCAGCCCCGTACCTGTACGCACCGTACCCCAACACCGTAGCCTAGCCCCGTACCTGTATGCACCGTACCCCAACACCGTAGCACAGCCCCGCACCTGTACGCACCGTACCCCAACACTGTAGCACAGCCCTGCACCTGTACGCACCGTACCCCAACACCTTAGCATAGCCCCCCACCTGTACGCGACACACCCCAGGCTCGTACCCCAGCCCCGTACCTGTACGCACCGTACCCCAACACCGTACCCCAGCACCCTCACCCAGCATCGCGTATGTACAGACCTTACCTACGCGAAAAAGACTCGTACAGAACCAGGACACTGTAAAACAGCACAAGGAGGGTCAATTCGACTCGCACAACACCACAAAACACGTCAACATGACAAAATACATCTCTATGACTGACCTGGCACATCCAGGCAAACAGAGGCCCTAAATCACAACCACCTCTTATAACACACCCACCACAAATTCAAACCCAGCCACACCCACAAATGGACCAATAAAAAGGGCCCACACACACAACCCATGAGCCTTTGCAACAGACTCACTGCTGCCAGACCCCACAGACAAACAACTGCACCTTACTTACACCTTAACTACACCTTCACTTACAAACCTTCACACAACCTCATTCACAAACACCCCCTCTTCACATTCACACACACACCTACACCTTCACACCCACACACCCACAACCATCCACACCCCACACCATGCCCACAGACAAGAATCCAAAGTTCACAAGGGCGGAGCTGGACCTCCTCCTCAATGAAGTCATCAGGGTCGAGCCACAGCTGTTTGGAACATTGGTCAGACAGACCAGCATAGCCCAAAAAACAAGCCTGTGGCAGAGGATCGTCGACAAGGTGAATGCTGTTGCGCCCATCCGAAGGACCAGGCATGAATGCCAAGCCAGGTGGTACGATCTGCGCAGGACAGTCAAGAGGAAGATGAATGAGGAGTACGCCCAGAGTAAAATCACTGGAGGCGGGCTGCCCCGCAGACCCGTACATTACCATCCCTGGGAGGAGAAGGTGATGGCCATGCTTCCGCCGGTGGGAGTAGACGGAGTAGAAGGAGTCGCAGAGCCTGGTGAGTACACAAACAACTCACGTAACATGGGGGGGGGAATGGCATCCACACCACAAAGACACCAAATGCACGCAACTTCCCCCAAGCCCTCACCGCACACAACCACACTCAAAAACCACGCTCATGTCACTAACGTCTCCATGCCCCATTCACAAATAAAGGCAATGCCATGTCCCAGGCCACACCAACCACAAACCCAAGACTGGATGTCTGAGATGCTGGGAGGGTGGGGCTCACACAACACATTGTGCAACTCCGAAGCAGACACCAATGCCCTCAGCCCATATGGCCTAGGTACATACCCATGCACCATGCCCAATGCACAGGGACTGGCAAAGTACTGACAAGGTAGCTGACACTTGGCCCTGCTGTATGCAGCACAAGGCCCTTCTGTGACCACTGTACACTCAAACACCAACTACACAACCTCAGATAACTAGCACAGGCACTCAAACTCACTGTCATGCCAGCATGCACCATGAGGGGACAGACACATCACCTGGGAGACCCAATGACAAATCACACTACACCCAACAGCAGGCCCGGTCACACACCCCCCCCTCACACAAGCACACACCCCCGGGGCAGGCAACGGATTTACCCACTCTCACAATGGACATGTGACACAACAAGACCAATCCATCGCCAAATAAGCATCCAAGCCAAAATTCTACTGGTCAAACACTCAGGAGAACATATCAAACTGTCCCCCGCAACATACCCATCCCCAAGTGGACATTGAGAGGAATGCTAGGCACATCCAACTACCTGGAGGATCTGTGACAACTTGAATATGTATGAAACATGGATGTGGCATGAAACAGCATTAACATTGTCTCTCTCTCACACACAGGGCAACGTCATCAACCTCCTCCCAACAATGGGAGGGAACAATCACAGTCCCAGGCTCAGCGTGAAGATGATCCCACCGGCAGCGATGACTCTCACCACTCCGTGGATGACCCTGACGAACATGGCCCCTCTGGTGCCCAAGCCCCTGCAGCACCTGCGTCAGGTACATCTGTGCCAACCACCACCCCCATTCCTGCCACATCCCAGGAGACACCCAGGAGCCCTGCTCGCACTGAACAACACAGCCAGTCTGACCAGGAGGGACAAGGTTCTCCGGGCACCCAGGAGGAGGCAGACAACCCCGATAATGCCATCCCTCAGGGGTCCCGTAGACCCGATGTGCCCACAACGGCAGCCAGGCTCGTCTGGGCAGGGGTGGTGGGAGTGGAGGCAGGCGTGGGGCGCAAACCTGACCAGCCAGCTGAGGGAACCGGTATGTCACACATACGCCACATCCTGGACACATACTGGTGTGACACCAGGGGCATCAGCCAGGTAGTGTCGAGCCTCACAGAGATGAAGGGGACCCTCGACGAGATGAAGAACCTGCAGGCCGAGCAACATGCCAGTCAACAACAACAACACCAAGGACGGATGGAGGCAAGACTGGCTGAGCTCCTGGCGGTGCAAACGGACATGAAGCGTTCACTCCGTCGGATTGCGGACAACATGGGCAACCCTCCCTGTGACACCAGGCGAAGACCAGCACCAGCCACAGGGAGGGAGGAGGAGGAGGAGGAGGATTCGTCCGACGGAGCATCACGACATCGTCAAGGCCTGCATCTGAGGGTCCCCGGAGGAAGGTGGGTCGTCCACGGAAAAGACCGTGAGAGTCTGCGGACCATCCACATCTCCCAGGTCACCTGGCCTGGCACCTGGCCCTCTGGCGCAACAGCACCACCCCACCCAATGACATTCTATGCCACAATGACTTGCTGGTCACAGTCTGACCAATGATGACCAACACTGTGGTCTGGACTCTGATGACTCCAACTGACAAGGATGCCATCTCCCCCTGTGAACTTTGGATTCTATGCACCCGGTAGAGCACCTTACTTCATCCACCAAAAGACTAACCCCACCAAAAATAAATACTTTATTTTTTCATGAGTTGTTGTTGTCATTTTGCATTATTCCCCAACATATGTGTGTGTAAATGTCAAACTATGCCTGAGTGTCGAACTAACTCCACACATCCATACCCTGGGATAGGAGTCTGGTACAGGACACACATGGGTCACAATGTATCATTCAATGCAGACATGGAGCACAATACTCACCTGTGATGGCCTCAAGCTGCT
Organism: Triturus cristatus; assembly: GCF_964204655.1. Lineage (NCBI taxonomy): Eukaryota > Metazoa > Chordata > Amphibia > Caudata > Salamandridae > Triturus > Triturus cristatus. The sequence continues at coordinate 775,552,302 of NC_140593.1, forward strand.
GAGGGGGTGCATGCAATACTGTGCCGACAGACCGATTTGGAAGAGTACCATCAAGGCGTAGAGGTCATGCCTCATTCGGAGGTTCCCGGGGAGGGAGTCCCAGGTATGTGTTCCCAGGTGGGAGAACTATGTCCTGCATGCTGGAGTACGGTGGATCTGAAGAATGGTGGCCAGGTCAAGGTTGGATGCACGGAGATGGCAATACGGGGTCTCGGATGACAGTGGTACAAGGTTGGTGTTGGGTCGGGGTTGTGGCCTGCCTCCTGAGTGTGGGTGGGGAGTCTGAAGGTCATCCTGCAGCACACAGCGATCCATTGCAGCTATCTCTGCTGGATGGTGATGTGGCTGGGGCACAGGATGTTGCAGCTGAGGTGTGCAGATGCAGCCTGGATGTGGACAAGTCCCTGGGAGTTTGGATGTGGGTGCCCCGTAGAGGGCAGGGCAGTATTTGACACGGATGTTGTCGTGGACCTGGGGGATGGTCCGTCTTTCCTTGGAGTGGATCTATCTGGAGATCATGTGCATAACGCAGAGGGTGTTGCAGTCTGCGGCACAGATGCTGGTGATTACCATGGCAAATGTGAGCAAGCAATCCATGATGCACACCATCTTGTGTGCATGGACACTGGGTGCTTGTGCGGGGCTTCTGCGGGTGGGACACAAGCAGTTGACCCAGCTGTAAGGGGACAATCCTCAGATGTTGACCTCAGTCCTGTACAAGTCCAGCCTCCGGTGGCTGCTGTTCTGCCATTCATCAATGGATCTCATGCAATCTAGAATATTGGAACTGGCAATGTCTGCGCCCTTGGTGAGGAGCACCTGGCTGTCAATGGCATACGAGTTGATGATGAGGTTGTGTGCGCATGTGATGGTGGAGAGGGGGGTCCTGGACACATTGTAGTTTGACTCGCTGACAGATTATACCTGTGCCATGTGCCTCACAACGACAGCATACTACATGCAGAAGCCTTGAGTCCCACTCCCATGTCCTTGCCAGGGTACAGAGCCGGTGGGGAGTAGGAGGGACATGACCTGGTGGGTGTGACAGGGCCTGGAAGGCATGGCAGCACTGTGTAGGCAGTCGGAGTTGCACACTCATCATGCAAAGGTGTTGTGTGTGCGTTTATTGTATGCCTGAGAGCTGGCGGCAGATGTGTGGATGGACATTGCTTGGAGGGTGGCTGCAACATCAGACTGTAGTGTGATGTGGGTCATGCAAGGATATGAGGCTCGTGCAATGTGCACGTTGCATGTGCAGAAGGTCCAGCCTGTGGGACGGCGTGGCCACAACTGTGGCACAGACAAGCTGATGGAAGGGAGGAGCATCTTTGATGTGTGTGTGTTGCCAAATCAGGAAACTTCGTGTGCCCTTGCTGCAGTGGCTGCAACAGCGGGCGGCATGTCCTGGGAACTATGCCAGAATTTCCACACAAAGACCAGGATGTCAGAAAGGACTACTGCAACAGGTGTATGTGAAGGAAGGAGTGGCTGGTTTTCAATGGCACACCCAGAGACAAAGGATGCACAATCCCCAAAGATGACTGACACCGGATCATGAAACTGAAGGCCAAGATGCGCACAGGAAACACACCCCAGAAGGTGTTGATGGCCCGTTGTGGGGACCAACATACCAAAACACATACACAGCCATGGACGTCATGCCCAATAGAGAATCAAATACATGTAGAACAGCATGCAGGTTGCTAATCTACAGATAGATTCATATGCACAATCCTTGACAACCATGCCAGAGATGGCGCATGCACAATGGCAAGAGACCTGCATTGACAGAGATGAGGCACCTTGGAGGCTGAGGAACACCTTTATTACTCAGGCTCACACCTATGGAAATGTATCAATATTAACAGATTCATATGGTCTTTTGGATTAACATGTGGGACCTACACTGGACACCCCCTTCGCACCACAGATGCTGTCAATCCATGGGAGTGGCACACAAGTGAAGGGGGTGAGCCAAACATCCCCTGCTGCACACGGAGAGGCTGCAATTCCCCATTGAGCCTCTCATGGGGATGTCCCGCAATATGTCCACCCGTAGCCTCCCGTATGTTTCCGAGGGAAGTTGTACACACATAGATGCCTTCATCAAAATCAACAATCCCATAACAGATCTCTGTCACGAAGTGTGACTATCAATTCATGTGAGTCATGCTACATGTTATGTGCCCTGGTGACTCAACATGTATGCATAGTAACAATACCTGCATAGGAGCAGTGCCCACACATTACAAACAACTACCACACCCAAAAAGCCTTGCTGCAATCCTTACCCAAAGGAGACTTCTCACCATGTCCGTGCATGTAACGCTGATTCAGCACACGTTGCATTACTCATGAGGAATAGCAGGAGCACAACGATGCCATGAGCAGACAGCATGCGCAAATACCTGGGGATGAGAGACACACAAGAAGTCAGGAAACACATAGTCATCAACATGCATGGTCATGTACTCTACATGAATAAGGTTGACACCATGCTAGTTGTCAATTGTGTGTGTCAGCTAAAATGTGTGGAATGACATCAGCACTAACCCCGGGCGTAGCACTACGCTTCGCCCACGTAGTGTACGTAGCGCTGCCTGCTTCCAACTTTCCGAAGTAGGCGAAGCAGGGCAGCGCTACGCACACGCCGAGGGCGAAGCGTAGCTGCCTGCCACCCGCCACCCACCTCCCGCCTGCCCTCCTTTTAAATAATATCAGCAATGAAAAATAAATTAAAGTAAAGCGACTTACCTTAAGCGCGGCGTCTCCGGGGCTCCCTCTTTCTCGTTTCTAATTTCTTCTGGCAAATGCGCATGCGCGGACACCCGCGCATGCGAGAAATGCGCATGCGCGGGCGTCCGCGCATGCGCATTTGTCAGAAGAAATTAGAAACGAAGAAGAGGGAGCCCCGGAGACGCCGCGCTTAAGGTAAGTCTCTTTACTTTAATTTATTTTACATTGCTGATATTATTTAAAAGGAGGGCGGGCGGGAGGTGGGTGGCACGTAGTGGGGCTACGCGAAGCGCGTAGTGTGCGTAGATTTGGGCACACTACGTGCTGCTTCACGTAGCCCCACTACGCCCACTACGCCCACCCTTAATCAGCACACGAGTGACACATCAGCACACACCTCAAAGTCACTTCGCATACAGTCAGCTGGACACACACATTGCAACACATGCCACACAAGGCTCCAAGCGTGCACACTCAGACCCAGGGACTCACCATTATGAGAAGAAGTTGCGTATGAGCTGACTCCAGATGTCCTCCTTCTCCTCCTCCTCCTCCTCCTCATTTGCCTCGTGACCAAGGCCGTAATCCTCCATGGGTGGATGTTCCTGCTCATCGGGATCCAGGATGAGTGGCACAGCTTTCTCCACTTATATGTATTAAGAGGGTAACTGTTCCTAAAGAAGGTCGTGTGTGCTCTCGAAGTGTAGACAGATCGGGTAGGGTGTGGAGCCATGTTGTGCAGCATGCAGCACACGAGGAAGATTTTGCAGACCTTCACCGGTGCATATGGGAGGGACCTGCCGGTCTTGTGGAGGCAACAGAATCGGCTCTTCAGGAGGCCAAACGTCCTCTCAATCACTCGCCTGGTCTGCCCATGGGCGTTGTTGTACCGGTGATCTGCAGCTGTTCTCGGGTTGCGGAGAGGCGTCACCAGCCATGGCATGTTGGGATAGCCAGAGTCCCCTACATGGAAACATCATGTACAGAAGTGGGTCAGGAGATGCCGTCACATACTCAGATACCGCTGAATACTGGACAAACAGAGTCTACCCACCAACAAGACATGCTCGTTCATTGTGCAGCTGCAGCATCATTTCTGGCACCCTGCTATGCCTCATGATGTAGGCATCGTGTGCTGACCCTGGAAAACGTGCACAGACATGGGAAATCACCATGTTAGCAAGACACACCACAAGGGCATTAATGGAGTGGTAATGTTTACGGTTACGAAAGGCTACCTCCTGTGCCTGTGGTGGTACCAAAGCCACATGTGTCCCATCAAGGGACCCAATTACATGGGGCATCCCTCCCAGGGCATAGAACTCACCCTTGATACCTGTCAACTGCTCAGGAGTTGGAAAATGGATGAATTCATCCAGGTGCTCCAACATGGCTTCTAAAACATCATGCAGGACACGGCTGAACATGGTCTGGGACATGCCACCCACATCAGCTATGGTCAATTGAAACGTACCGGTGGCAAAGAAATGTAGGGCTGACATCACCTTCATCTTGGGGGTCAGCGCAGTCGGATAACTGTGTCGCGGTTGGAGGTGTGGGGCCAGCCTGTTTGTCAGGTCCACAATTAACCGTTGGGGGAATCTGTAGCGGCGTATGCAGTCGCGTTCCCTCATGGCCGCCAAGTCTGGCATTGGTCGGGGGAGAGGCGGTGCCCTGCAGAAATTTGGAAGGAATAATGATGATTGAGTACATTACTACACCAATGTCAAGGAACTGAGCACATGTTCAACAGCTAACACACATATGCTCCATACAGAGTCCGGTCTGTGCAATACATCCTGCACACATATGCCAGCCAGGTGATACTCCTAACAAGAGGCAGCTACAAACGTGGATTGTCAAGGTCTACATGACATGCCATGAAAGTAGCTGTGAGCCAATGTGAGTGAACAGCCAGACACATTACAGGAGGGACATACATCCACATATGTGCATTTGAAGGATGTTATCTCATACAGACAGCTGCCGGCAAGCTAGACGCACAGGTCACATGTCATGAAAAAAGGACAAACCACACACCTTGCCATGAAGGGGTACATGTCAAAAATGATCACACAGACATTGAGACTACGCTGATATGTCCTAAGCTCGCAAGTCCCTGTTCGATGCATACAGACACACGTTACGTGTTATTCCACATGTGTCCTGGTGTGCGTAATAGTATGACATGGGCATCTACACACAGACACATGTTGGATGCAGCTACAGCAGATGCCGTTGACGGAACACCAACAGCAAGATCATGGAAACACATGACACACACATGACATAGTCACATCGGGGCACGCTGGTAGTGAGATGTCAGGTGTCATCATCCGTGTACCTGGCATCAGGGGACAGTTGCGGGTGTTGGTGACTGTGCCATGCCAGTGATGCAGTGCTTGACAAGTTTGAACTACATGCACACATGTAAAAGGTGTGAAGGGGAAGTGTGCCACATAGTGCCCCATCACACATGACATGTGTACACAGGTCATCACACAACTATTGGGTTAAAACATGAGGAGACATGTGCCAGCTCACTGCCTGACACACCTAGGCCCTGCACATGAAGCACTGCACTGACAATGACTTGATGTCCATCCTTGTGCGAGTCTGACAACTCCATTCCTTCCCTGTGCGCCTCCAATCACTAGTGTGAGCTGTGAAATGCACCGTACACACGCTCTGAGGGCGTGTGTACGGTCTTTTCACTATATGTTTTTTTTTGTAGGAAGTACGCGTGTGTGTACGAACCGTACACACGTACGTGTACACACTGGTCCAATCCCTATGGGAGTGTCGCCGTAGGCGTACGCCATAGAGATACGGCTCGTACACGCGTGTGTAGGGCCCGTAGCACAATGGCGTACGCCTACGGCAACACCACCATAGTGCTACGGCTCGTACCCGCGTGTGTAGGGCCCGTAGCACTATGGCAGTGTTGCTGTAGGCGTACGCCACAGTGCTACAGGCCGTACCCACGTTAGTAGGGCCCGTAGCACGATGGCGTACGCCTACGGCAACACCACCATAGTGATACGGACCCTACACACGTGTGTACACACTGGTCCAATCCCTATGGGAGTGTTGCCGTAGGCGTACGCAATAGAGATACGGCTCGTACACGCGTGTGTAGGGCCCGTAGCACGATGGCGTATACCTACGGCAACACCACCATAGTGCTATGGCTCGTACCCACGTGTGTAGGGCCCGTAGAACTATGGCAGTGTTGCCGTAGGCGTACGCCACAGTGCTATGGGCCGTACCTGCGTGTGTAGGGCCGGTAGCACTATGGCAGTGTTGCCGTAGGCGTACGCCACAGTGCTACGGGCCATACCCGTGTGTGTAGGGCCCGTAGCACGATGGCGCACGCCTACGGCAACACCACCATAGTGCTACGGCTCGTACCCGCATGTGTAGGGCCCGTAGCACTATGGCAGTGTTGCCGTAGGCGTACGCCACAGTGCTACGGGCCGTACCCGCGTGTGTAGAGCCCGTAGCACGATGGTGTACGCCTACGGCAACACCACCATAGTGATACGGACGCTACACACGCGTGTACGGACCGTATCACTATGGCGTACACCTACGGCAACACTACCATAGTGATACAGACCCTACACACGCGTGTACGGACCGTATCACTGGAGTAGTGGTGCCCTAGGGGTACGTGTGGAACGCACCGTACCTGTGTGTGGATAGTGAAATCCCATAGGGGACACATGAGGGACAAGTATAAGGGCCTAAATGCATGCTGGTTGTCATGGAGACCGAGTTTCCAGTTCAAAATTTTTCATCAGGTGGCCAGCAAAAGTCGGTTGAAGACAATATACTATGTTGCAAAGTGGTTGTTGACTTGACATCATGCTCAAATTTTGAACCATGCAAAGGCCCTCACTGGGGTAGGTTTAAAGGGATTGGAGGAAACGTAGGATGCAAATGAGATTGACCAATCACTCTGTACTCCTGTAAATGAAACAGCCCAGCAAGGCAGATATAAGGCAGCCAGGACCCATGAGAGAGCACTTGCCTGCACAACCTTTCATTCCACACCACTGCTGCTGCTTGTGATTCCTCTGGCACCATGGCCAGGTCTGTGGAGAGGGCCCAGCCTTTCACTCAAGAGGAGAATGAGGCATTGCTGGACATCATCCTCCCACAGTACCCCTGCCTGTATGGGAGACCAGGGGAGCAGGTGAGTGCTGACTCCACTAGCTTTGACTGTGCTCCATTTTTGTGTCTGTCACTTCTGGCATTGTGTCCAGGTGTGACAGACATGCAATGTTGTTCATGGTGGGTCCCAGGGGGGGAATGCCTTATGTCTCCCATGCAGAGCATGATGTGGTTCATATCTGCACTCCTCACTTGCATTGTGCTTACTGTGACTATCACTGCATGGTGCATGCCACATTCAGCCTGGCTAATCCTCTTGGGAATGTTGTTTCTATAGTCCTGATGTGATTCTGTGGTCCCCCCAGTGTGACAGGTGACTGTACCCACAGATGTGTGTGAGTTGAGTGTACCTGTGGTGAGAGTGTCCAAATGATGTGTATGGGCCCTGGACATTGGTGTGTGTGTAAGTCCCCTGTCATGTGGGTGAGTGTCTATGTGGAGTGTTGCACCCCAGCTGCAGGGAGGATGCATATGCCCTACCCATCTGATGTGAGCAGGGAGCCGTGCTGTGTGTCTGACGTGCGAGCTAGCCCCACACCTGTGACACCCCCAGTCAAGTGGCACATGTGCAGAGTGAGGTTTTTACCCTCAGTTGCCAATGGCAGATGATTGGCCTGTGCCTGTGTGTGTCTGTGTACTCCGCTGAGGTTGCGTGAGTGGCCTGGGGCATGTGACTGCTTTGAGGTGCTGTCCATAATCCTGGTGTTGCTTGTGATGCACAGTGTGAGCCATGATCAGTGATTGTGTCGCACCCCTCATGCCACCTGTGTACTTTCAATGCCACGTAGTGCTTTTGGCCTTCCCCAGAGGATAATGTCCCTATGACAAAGGTGCAATGAGTTGTCTGCATACTATGCCCTGTTCAAACAAGCCAAATTGTTCTAATGTGTGTCTCTGTGACATGGAGCAGGTGTATTGATGTTGTCTCACTTTGTCTTCCTCACAGGTAGCCGCCTACGCCAAGGGGGAGATATGGAAGCGGGCCGTCAGGGCCGTCAGGTCGGTGGAGGGTCGCAGTCGGTGCCTGGCCCAGGTGAGGAAACGCTGGCAGGACATCCGGTGCTGGACCAGGAGGATCGCCCGGGTCTTGCTGGGGGACTCACCACCACGCAAACACGGCGGGCGCTGGCGCCTGACTCACCAAATGAAGCGTGTCCTGGCGGTGGTCTTCCCTGACATGGATAGGCGGCTACAGGAGAAGCAGCAGCAGCAAGGGGGTAGGTACATGTGTGTTTGTTGTGTGTCACCAGCTTTTGGAAGTGCTCAGTCGCCTGGATACACTGCCAGGGTTTATATGTGCAGTACATATCCTGTTCCCCCAAGTCACCCGGTGCTGTTCTTCCTCCCTTCCCCTCCTTGACATGTGTTTCCTGGTCTGTGTGTAGTCACTCTTGCACAAGGTAATCTTGGCTGCCAGTTAATCCAAGTGCCCAAAGCTTGCAGCATCATGTGTGGGGGTGGTCTGTGACATGTGTTGGGACCTTGCCTCTGCCCTGTCCAGTTCAGTCATATTGGGGTCCATGATTGTTGGCCCTGATGCTGAGTCTCAACATAGGAGTGTGAGGCTTGAAATGAACAGACTTGCAGCATGCATGACCGATGTTGTGGCCTCAGACATGATGTGCATGAGGGGGAGATATGCATAGTGCGGGCTCCTGTTGCAGTCAGATCTATCCAGGACCATGGAGCAGTGTGGCCACTACAGTCCCCTGAGACACCTTTTCCTAGGAATCATGTGTGTCATCCAACACTGTGGACATTCTCAGTGTCTTCAGCATAGGTTGGGCTCTGTGGCATTTTAACCTGGCCTCATTTGTATTTACGTAAAGTGTGCTACATGTGTCCACTGTACAGGGTGACCCAATGTGGCTTGTGTATACTCACTGTGGCCAGTGCCTGTGTGTCTCGGTACAACTATCTGATGATGGTTGTTTGTCAATAATATGTGTGGTCAGCCCCACGAGGGGTAGTTAGAGTGCACTTTGGATTACATGAAGCCAATTTTTGTGATCCCAGATGAAGAGGTGTAAGTCCTTCCTCTGTCTCAATCACATAGTCTCAGGTAGGGGGGGGTTTGTGCGGCCAAGGCCTACATGTCCAAACCTTATGTCTCCTTTCCAGTTCTGGGCTGTGTGTGATGACAGTCTGAACAGACACTCAACAAGTATTGACCCAGTCAAGTTGTGCAGGCTTTAATGTTTGTGCTTTGCAGCATGTGTCTAAAGTTTAAAGACATGGTTCCTGCTCATCCTTTTTTGGCAACGGTGTGTGGTCCAGATGCTGTGCTCGACTGTCCACAGACACTTGCTTCTCTGTATAATTCGATATCAAGTTATTTGCTGTTGTGTCATGTTCTCCATTGTTTCCAAGTGGCATGGTGGGTCAACCAACTGTGTAGTGCAGGGCCTACATATGGGCGTAGTATTGTAGATGTAACTCATGATGCTTTTCATGTTATGCACTGTGACCTATGTAGTTTGGACTCATGTGTCATATGTATACAGGTGTCTGATTATTTCCTGTCTCTTCACCTTGCCATCAGCATCGTCGGGGAACACCGAGGGAGACACCGGCACGGACGTGGAGGAGGGATCCAGCACCTGTGCCACCAGTGCTGGGGAGTCTGGCGCAGCAAGTGGCACGGAGGGCAAGGGGAGTCAGGCGGAGGACCTGTCCAGTCCCAACACCGACTATGACGCTGACGGGTCCGAGGCTGAGCTCCCAGAGGGGGCGGAGGCTGCTCCCACAGCTGAAAGCAGCACTCCATCTCTCGCTGCCCCCTCCATTCCCATCACCGCCCTCCCACTTGCTCGGGTCCCTTCTGTCCGTGCTAGGCGACAACATGTCTCCTGCGTGCCAGGCACCGCAACCCCTGCCCCTGTCTTCCCTGCTGCCGTCAATGTCGACTCTGTGGACATCCTGCGGCAGTTGCAGGTTGGACAGACATCGCTGCTTAATGTCCTCCATGGCCACACCAGACTGCTGACACAGATGGTGTCGTACATGGAGGGCATGTCAGCAGCGATGTCTGACCAACGGATGTTGCTGAGGTCCATGGACTCATCACTGACGGCATCAGTGGGTCTCCTGCAGCACTCCGTCCCATCCTACCCCTGCACCATCCACACTTCCCACTCCCATGCCTGTCCCAAGCACACCCAGACATCCCCATGCACGCACCCCACCAGACACAGGCAGCACACCAACAGGGAAGGCCAAGCGCACACCTCCTGTCACGCACACACAGGGGGAAGTAGGCACACCCACTGGGTCAGGGGGAAACGGTAGACACGCAGCCACAGTGGGAGTCCACAGTCCTCACAACCCACTTCCTCCAAAACCACTCCCCTTAGCTCCCCTGCCCAACAGTCAGACAAAGAGTCCTTCATGGCCAGTCTGTCCCTCAGCCCCAGTGTGACACCACCCCGCAAGCAGTCGAGGAAGTCCCCGGGCAGGGGAGTTGAGTCCCCCATCCTGTCCAGACCCTCCCCCAGTAGTGCTGCAACCCATCCCTCCGACCCCCCCCCTCCTTGGGGCCTGTGGTTCCTTCGGGTGCAGGGGAGACGCTGGAAGACCTTGCGACCATGTGCAGCACCATCCTAACCACCACCATTGGCGCTGCCCCACCCCCTGTGGTGGAGTCGTCCGTCCCTGCACCCACAACACCTACCCTTGCCCCTCCTGTCCCTGTGGTGCCTGGTCCTTTCCCCCCCACATGATGCCCCCCCCTGTGGATGAAAAGGAACGCTGAACTGTGCAGGCAAGCTAGGGGAGACGCGTCCCAATGTGTCCCCCCCCACGAGTTTGCATATGGACTGGCCTTTGGGCCTTGTATATAGTGTACATTTCAATTCAAATATTATTTTTATGCTGAATAAAGCATTTTGTTTTTCATTTGAACACTAATGCTTTTCTGGTGTTGCTGTTGGTGCTGCTGCTCCATGAGTTGGGGTGGTGATAATGTGTTAGGTGTCTGGGAAATGTTGTAGTGTGCTGGTCATGGGGTGGACCCTGGTATCTGCCTGCCATCACAAGGTCTCTGCAAATAATCTTTGGTGATGTAAGCTCTTACTGTATGGTGACATTGTCCCAAGGAGTGTTCCTTCCTCTGTGGCACCTGACATCTTCCCTGCAGGGTGTTTCCCAATTGTTGTGCTGACCTGTGTCTACATTTCCTTGGTGTGTGATGGATCCCTTCAACTTTGGCCATGCCTGCTGAGCAATATCTCCGCCTGCATCGTCTGTGCCATCCTTCGTAGTCACTGTACTTGTGTATGGAGTATGTTGCCATGGCTTCATGTGGACATGGTCCCTTTTCCGCACTATGCATGTGTGTACTCCCAGCCTAGCACACGTGTGTTACTTGTTCTGCAGGGTATTTGGGCACCTGACTGACAATTGTGGGCATTGTATATGTGGGTACTCCACCCTTTTCCTTCCATGGGAGGCAACAACTTGTTGGCTGCACCAGCACCTGTACATTCCTATCAGTCCTGGAATGTGCGTGACAGTGTGTGTTCCCTTAGGCTCTCTTAGTTTAATAGGGTTTAACATGAGTATACAGTCTTGTTGCATGATCTCAGTGTGTGTATTGTGCTGCCACCCCCAGGGGTGGGTATGCATGTGTAATTTGTCATCACACCCACATGTGGTGTCTCATGCAGTGGGGGAAGGACATCCATCCTCATGGGAGTGGGACACTGCTGTCAGTGATGTGTTGTCATGGCACTCTCAACATAGTCGCACATTGTGGATGCCTTCATACACCCATGGAGTTTTGGTCATCGGAGGAGGATGTACACGCCCCCATGTCTCTGTCCACTGCTGGGAGTCCTCTGCACCCACCCCTCATGTTTCTGGGCACTGCTGGGAGTGATAGGCACCCACCACTCATATGTCTGGGCACTGCTGGGAGTGATAGGCACCCACCCCTCACATGTCTGGGCACTGCTGGGAGTCCTCTGCACCCACCCCTCATATGTCTGGGCACTGCAGGGAGTGATATGCACCCACCCCTCATATATCTGGGCACTGCTGGGAGTGATAGGCACCCACCCCTCATATGTCTGGGCACTGCTGGGAGTCCTCTGCACACACCCCTCACATGTCTCTGTCCACTGCTGGGAGTCCTGGGCACCCACCCCTCATATGTCTGGGCATTGCTGGGAGTGATAGGCACCCACCCCTCACATGTCTCTGTCCACTGCTGGGAGTCCTGGGCACCCACCCCTCATATGTCTGGGCACTGCTGGGAGTGAAAGGCACCCACCCCTCATATGGCTGGGCACTGCTGGGAGTCCTCTGCACCCACCCCTCATATGTCTGGGCACTGCTGGGAGTGATAGGCACCCACCCCTCATATGTCTGGGCACTGCTGGGAGTGATAGGCACCCACCCCTCATATGTCTGGGCACTGCTGGGAGTCCTCTGCACCCGCCCCTCACATGTCTCTGTCCACTGCTGGGAGTCCTGGGCACCCACCCCTCATATGTCTGAGCACTGCTGGGAGTGATAGGCACCCACCCCTCACATGTCTCTGTCCACTGCTGGGAGTCCTGGGCACCCACCCCTCATATGTCTGGGCACTGCTGGGAGTGATAGGCACCCACCCCTCATATGTCTGGGCACTGCTGGGAGTCCTCAGCACCCACCCCTCATATGTCTGGGCACTGCTGGGAGTGATAGGCACCCACCCCTCATATGTCTGGGCACTGCTGGGAGTGATAGGCACCCGCCCCGATGTCTCTGTCCACTGATGTGGATCGTAGCACGACACCCACCCACCCGCCTGCACCCATGGTGCAGTACACTGCTCACCTGGCCATACACCCCCCAATATACTGGTCAGATGCTGCACCAGGCCCTATCCCATCATTCGTGGCATGTGTACGTCTTGTATCAATGATGTGCTGGTGCCCTAGGGGTACGTGTGATGCGCTCCATACCCACGCTCTGAGAACGTGGGTACGGGTCACACCATGCGTACCCCTACGTCACCCCAAGAATGGTGGTATGGCCCGTACCCAGGCCTTTAGAACATGGGTACGGGCCGTACCGCCATTGTTGGGGTGACGTAGGGGTACGCGTGGTACCGCCCGTACCCGTATTCTAAAGGCCTGGGTACGGGCCGTACCCCTACGGCACCCCTACATTGGTGGTACGGCCTATACCCAGGCCTTTAGAATGTGGGTACGGGCCGTACCGCCATTGTTGGGGTGACATAGGGGTACGCGTGGTACGACCCGTACCCACGCTCTTAAGGCGTGGGTACGGTGCATACCACAATTGTTGTGGTGATGGGACGCGTCCACGTCCACTTCCGTTGTGGCGGGACGCAGGCCTTGGTGGACACGCCCCCACCCCCCCGAAGTGACCAGACCCTGGAGGTAAGGTATGTACAGGGCATGTTTACTTGTTAACTTGGGTGGGGGTTATGTTTCCTGCCCCTGTCCCCCACCTTTGCCCCTGGGTGCTGTTCTGACCTTCTGCGGCATCTGCGTCGGTTCCTCTGCACCAGGTCGTAGGCTATGAGGGCCGGGATAACACGTAGGATGGGGTCCATGGCTGTCCGTCGCATACAGGTGCTCCTTCTTCGCGTCATTCTCAATTTCCCGGCAGTTTTTGGCTTCCGTAAAAAATGCTACGTGCGGAGTGACGTAGGCACGAATCGTACTTGCTGGTTCGTAAAACGCTGCCTGACTCCGTCCGGACGTCACGTACGCGATGTCCCGGATCGGAATTGTGGGTATTTTTGGGCCGGTCAGTGTTTTGTACGACTCGTACGGAAATGGCATTTCTGTACGAATCGTACTTGCGGGTTTGTAAGGTGGTTTTCCCGGGTACGAGTTGGACGGAGAATACGCTCCGTACGACCATTCGTACCCGGGTTTTACAGGATCAGAATCGGCACCTCTGTGTTTGAAAATACCACTTTTAGGAAGTAGGCATTTTCTTGCTCAGTCATCCAGTGGGCCTCTGCTGGAATGTGGATTGCCTGTCTGGGTTTTCGACGACAGATGGCTAGGAAGCAAGGGTGGCTCCCGATAGTCTAGGTAGGTTAGGAAAGGGCTGAATAGACCTGGGCTGCGATGGGGGAAGAGGGAGGAGATTTCCTTGCACCTCAAAGGGCCTGGTCTGCCTCTGACAATGCTGTCTCCACCCCCTGCCAGGAAATCACACCAGAGAAGGCATAACTAGTTCTGGCTGGGCACAGACACCCTCTGCCTAGAGGATCAAAGTATTTTTGGATAGAAATTAATGGTGGGCTCAGTGCTACGCTCCGCCCGCGGAGTGTGCGTTGTGCTGCCTACTTCGCGCTTCGCAAAGTAGGCGTAGCAGGCAGACTACGCACACGCCACGGTGGAGCAGAGTTGCCCGCCACCCGCCCGCCCTCATTTTAAAATTACTTACAACCTTAAAAGTAAAGAAAATTACTAACCTGAGCTGCGGCGTCCCGGGGCTCCATCTTCCTGCTTCCTCGCTAACTTCTTCCTCACAAATGCACATGCTCTGGCCTAGCGTACCTAGCGTCAATACCACACTGGAGCAGGCTGACTTTAACTGCTGGAATAGACCAGTAGGCCCCTAACATTCATGTTTGACACAGGAGCACAGTGTGTGACAGTGCCAAGACAACGCATCAAAACCTCTAAGGCCCAAGCCGACAGTCATTTACTCTCCACGGTATGTCTTCTTTTTCCACATGCTGTGGTGGTGGGGAGCAGGGCGCCACCAGGCAGGGTCAAACTGGCACAGAAAATAGGCCTGGACATCGAAATAAAAGTGCCCAATAAGTGAATTAGATTGTTTAAAAAGTGTCTCCCATTTACAAAATGGGGCAGTGTTGAACCTTTATGTTATGTCATGCTAAGTGCTTTGCGAGGTATTGGCGATTGCATATATTTCAACTTGTTAAAAGCAATTTTCATAATATCAGAGAAATGAGCAGTAAAAACCGGCCCAGCAGACCATAAAAGAGGCCTACAAACACCAAAAATACAGCTCACACACTGACCTGCCGGCCCAGCCTGTCAGGCACTGCCTGATTGCCCAACAGCCGTGTCCGACCCCACCATCACCAGGTATTGAAACCATTTAAGTGCATCGCCTAAGGACGCACGTTTATTGATATCTTTGACTAAAACATATTATGGTTTGTGTATCACTTTTAGCGTGCGTTGTCATATTTTCTAAATTATTCCATCTTCCACACAATCATGTACAATTTTGGCCATTGCTTCCTTCCTAGTCATTAGGTTGTATTTCAACAACAAAATGAAATTGCTCAAATGCAAAATGGATTACTTCTTTTTCTCGTATTGTAGTCATTTTGAGCCCACAACTAGCCAATTAAAAGTCAGTACTAGTTTCTAAACCCGATTGCAATCAAGCACCTCAGAAAAAAAGTCCATCAACAATTGGAAGGATATGGAGAAAATTGTCTTTGTGTTATGCACAAAATTGTGTATGTGTGTGATGTAAGACTAGGCTTGTGAGAATGTTAGCATCTCCACTCTACGATTGAAGGGAATGAGACCTAGAGAGAGGAATAGAGAAGGAAATGGAAAATAGATAATGCCAAGCAGAGGGAGAAGAAGATAGGGGGAGGGACCCATACACTACACATGCGAGAAAAGCATTTGCCATTTGGGTGATGTCAGGGCTATCTTGCAGTCAGTTAACTCTGACACGTGATGGTTTAGTAGGCGGTTGGGTGCCTTGATTTTGATGACTGTTAGGATTGGTCAGGGCTCAGTTTTTAAGGCAAAGGGGTTTGGATTTAGCCCCACCTGGCATTTACCACCTATAACCCAGAGAGCTAATTTACGTGCCCGATTATGTGTTCTCCCAATTAAAATAAACTTATTTTAGGGCTAAGAGGCAAGATGATATAATTGAAATTCACCTGTCACCTCCAGTTAAGAGAGAGGACTCTGTGCCTGAAAAGAAGCAGCCACAAGAAGACAAGCACAGTGTTTATCAAATGGAAATCTACAGACCACTTACTTTGGTGCAATTGGTGACTACAATGTAAGGAGGAATATTTTTGAGTAGGAAAGGGTACCTTTCTTAACAAAAACAACCCCAGAGCTTTTTTCTTCTTTCTATGTGTGCTGCAGAATGCAGCACATATACAAAGAGGAAAGAAAACTAGGAAAAATAAACACATTTTTCCTCATTGTGATTCACCCCGAGAGGCATAGGTTTTTGTTGCATTCTCAGGTCTACCGCTTCTGGTAAATCTGGGAAAGTATCAAACTAAATGGATGTTGTGCAGAATAATCCAATGCAGCAATTGGCGTAGCATTGCATTACTCATGATTTATGAAGCCACTCAGGGCCATGCAAGGTGGTCTTGCGTGGCTTCAAAAATCTAATTTTTAATTTGCGTCGCTCTTGCACCAAGTTTCATCACGCAATAAACAGTCCACGCCGATGGTTAAGCGTATAAGGCCATTTATTAGGACCAGGCTGCACAACATAACAATAAACAATAACATCAAATAACCAATAACAAACCCCCCAACATCAAACTCTTCATCATTCACTCTCTTCACCCACTCCGAACTCACATCTCATTCCACTCCATGCCCCGTTCCGTTCTTCATCCATTTCTTCACTTCTCTTCTAGCATCCTCCCCTATATCACCAGGCATTACACTCATGCCTCCATCCCCCCCATCATTTACTCTCCCCCCGAGGGATGGGTGTGTCCGCCAGAGACTCCCCCATCCCTCCCAAGTACCGCCACCCCTTCAACCTGTCCTAAACTGGCAACGCTCAGCCTACCCAGCTCCCGAACCCTAGTAGAACTGTAGGGTGGGCGGGTGGCCTTTCTTAACTGAAACCTCCCAACAGTGCCAGAATGCAGGAAGAGGAAGTCACCTTCCTCCCCTGCATTCTTATACCCACCCCTCAAACACCACCCCCTGACCCCAGCCTGGCCCTCCTGCACGAAAGACCCCGGGAGAAGACTAGCCTGCGACTCTGCTTCTCTCGCAGCCCACTATCACGTAATAAACAGTCCACGCTGATGGTTAAGCGTAAACGGCCATTTATTAGGACCAGGCTGCACAACATATCAATAAACAATAACATCAAATAACCAATAACAAACCCCAACATCAAACTCCTCATCCATTCACTCCCTTCACCCACTCCGAACTCACCTCTCATTCCACTCCATGCCCCATTCCGTTCTTCATCCATTTCTTCACTTCTCTTCTAGCATCCTCCCCTGTATCACCAGGCATTACACTCATGCCTCCATCCCCCCATCATTCACTCTTCCCCCCGAGGGATGTGTGCCCGCCAGAGACTCCCCGACCCCTCCCAAGTATCGCCAACCAGGGAACCCCCTTTAGGGCGGTTACCTGCCCCCCCAGGACATACTGTGCATGTTTCGACCTCCTAATCAAGCAACCCTCTTGCACCAAATAGCCTCATTCCACAACTTGCTGACCACATCCCTCATCTCCATCATATAATACGCATTTCCCATTCTCGAAAGATGCACACCATCATCCCTGAACAGTAGCGGTTCCTCCAGTCGCAGTCCTGTATGAGCGATCACTTTAATGTCCTTCTCCCCACAAAAAACCCATATCGCTCTGTTAAGCTTTCTTTGAGCTTTCTCAACAGCCCCATGTTTAAGGGCCCCTCTCCATACTCTCCAAGGAACAAATTCTGTCCAAGCAATGCAGGTCCCTGCCATTCTCTATTTCATGATCTCCAAGTCCCTTTGCATCAGCTGTAAGAGCGCCAAACCCGACAGCCGAATCAGGTTATTCTCACCCAAGTGCAGTATTAACTAGTCCGGGCATCCTTTCTGGGAGACCATCTTCGCAAGCCAGGGCAATAGTGCCCCCCATCGCATCCCCCCTTTTCCCCACCAATGCACCTCGTTATGGCTTCCTCTGAGTCCCAGGTTACAGCCGTACACCTGTTGTTCTGCATACTTGGAGGCCCAATGCACAAACGAGTGACCGATGATCCACGTGACCGTCTTGACCCAAGGGCCACCCATGCCACCTACGGTGAGAAAAAAGCATTCGTATCACACTTCCAAAACCTCCATCTCCCCCCCATTAGGTACTGCCCAGACCCAGACCCTTCATTTATGCACATAGCGCTTGCAGCACCTAGATTTCCATCATCCAATCTGCCGAATCCTATCCCAGGACCAACCCAGATGCGCTGCCACTGTTGCCGCCCCAACACGGAAGGAGTGAGTCCCAAAACCCCCCGGATTCAGACCTAAACGTCTCAAAGTCATGCGCAACACCGCCAACAGTTGTGCCGCTGTCACCCTCATCCCGGACGTATGACAGAAAATCTCCCCTTTTGGATCCCACGCTGCCTGTAGGAACCTCCGCCATTTAGCCACCGGATACGCTCCCCCGCAACCACTCTCACTCAGCCACACCCATTTACTGCGCCCCAACTGATCAGTCTTGGACTGCCCCAATCAAATCCCCAGGCGACCCGCATCCAACCGAACCTCCTCATATCTCCTGCCACCCACCCCTCTTGTACCAAACAACTCAGACACCCTGAAAGCCCCAAAAAACATCCACACCATACATAGGCGAAAAACCCCAACCACAAAACCGTCATAACAACAGAAAGGCAACACCTCAACCAGCCTGACCAGCAATCCAAACGTAATTGCCTCTCTCAAAACCCCTTGTTTTCCCCTCCCCCTCTCCCTGCCCCAACCTCTGAGTACTCAGCCAATGATCACATCCTTTGTAGGATCAAACCCGAAAAACAAACTGCAATACAAGGACACACCAGCCAGCTTTCCTGCAATCGTCACAGAAGACAAACCCTTGTCAATGCAATGTAAAACAAACTGTAACACTCCCTGTTCCATATTTGAGCGGTCTCTCGTCGACGTCTCCTCACACCAGCCCATAAACGATCCAAATTCCACCCATGCCAATCTGCATGTTCGTCTCGTGGTATCCGCTATAGATTGCTCCGCCAGGCCTATCACCCTCACTCCCCCAGACCCAGATGCCATCCGGCAGCTCGGTCTTGTACTGATGCGCTCCAGGTGCCAATTGCTTGAACTGTCGCCACTGCGAACGAGAAAAAGCATCCGCAATGTCATTATTTGCTCCAGGGATATGCTTCACTTAAAACACCACATTCAATCTCAGACATTTCAGCATAAAGCTCCTCAACAATCTCAGCACTCTCAAATCCCTTGCTCGCTGCCGTTTGACCAACTCGACCACAGTCATGTTATCAACATGAAACAGCACCGACCGATTCTGAAACTCAGCGCCCCACACCTCCAGCGCAACCAGCAGGGGAATAAATTCAAGAAACGCAGTGCTCCTCCCTTGTTTCACCCAATGGGCTGGCTAGTCCTCTGCGCACCACCTGCCATCCCAGAAGATCCCAAAACCCGCTGCGCCAGCCGCATCAGAGTAAATTTGTACTTGCCAAACCAGTTTTTCTTCCTCAAAGTCCAGTGACACCCCATTGAAATCAGTCAGGAAAGTCAGCCACGTTCTCAAATCCGCCCTGACCCCCATGGAGATCTGAACCCTAGTGGTGTGGTAAGACTGCACCCGACATGACCATGCCGAGTCATCTGCAGAACGTCCGTCCTGCCCTCACCACCCTGCATGCGAAGTTCAGGAAACTCAACAGTTGTTGCACAGCCCTCAACGTAATCTTCTTCTCCCCAATCGCCCACAAAGGGCACACCTGTATTTCTGTCACCTTGCCATTAGGGAGTCGAGCTATCCATTGAATGGAGTCCAGTTCAATTCCCAAGAAAGTCAGTCTACAGCAGGGCCCAGCAGTTTTTTCAGGCGCCAACGGAACCCCGACATGCTGTGACATCTCCTGAAACTGCGACAGTGCCCTGCCACAATCTCCTGAATGCGCCTTTCCCAAAAAGAGAAAGTCATCCTGGTAGTGAGAAACTTCCCGATGCCCGCTGATCTGTGTAAAAGCCCACTGCAAGAATGTGCTAAACATCTCGAAAAGTGCGCAGTAAATCGCACACCCCATGGGCAGTACCTTGTCCACATAGATGGCCTCTGCAAATTGCATTCCCAGTAGAGAGAAGTCCGCAGGGTGTATGGGCAGCAGGCGGAAGGCTGATCTCACATCACACTTCACCATTTCCGCCCCCGGCACACACACCCGCACTAGGCAGACCACATCATCCACCGAGGCATAGAGCACCCGTGAGTCTGCTTCATCGATGAAATCAATCACAGACTGCCCTTCCGGCCACGAGAGGTGATGAATCATTCGAAACTCACCCTGCTCCTTCTTGGGCACCACTCCCACTGGGGAGATGATCAAATCTTCTACAGGCCGATCAACAAACGGGCCCGCTATCCTGCCTTCATCCACCTCTTTAGTTTAGCCGCTACCACCTCCGGCAACTCTTTGGCTGATTTCAGGTTGTCTGCCCACCTCCTCTCTCTAGGGCCCTGATATCCCACCCGAAAACCCTCCATGAAACCCCACTGAATCTTCAAAGCTGCCTCCCTGTCGGGGTAACGCAAGAGCCACGGGCCCAGCGCCTATACCTTAACTGGCGTAGGCGCCCTTCTGCCCCCTCCCTTTGATAGCCCTCCACTGTTCTGAAAGTGTGGCCAAGGTAAAGCATTGGGTAAGTGCATGTCGTCCTCCACACTTGGAGCACTCATGTTTGAACTTGCAGGGGTATCGAGAACAATATCCCTTGTTGTAACTGAAACACGCTCCCGTATTGCTGCTACCTGGTTTGGAAGATGGCCTGGCACCCCCTGAACTGGCAGTAGTTCCCCCCACCCCACTGTGGGCGGGACGCGGTAGAATGGACCGATAAGTGACCGGCAAACCGCTGGCCGTGTGAGTAGAGGCCTACAACTGTGTGGATGACATCCACTGCATCCACAGTTCCTGGTCCACTTCCCCCCAAGGCTTATCAGGTTTCACACTGATCCTGGCCGGAAATTCCTCATCATAACTCAGCCAGGCAAAATGCATCTGGGCTATTCTAATGATATCCATGTACTTAAGAAGTGTTATGGACCTGTCCAGATGATTCTCGCAATATATACTTGCGTAAATGGGAAAAGCCGATGTCCAGTTCTCCATGTTCACTGGGACCCTGGTCCGTCTCGTCATTTCCCATTCCTCCTCCTTAAAGCCCTCCTTCGCCTGTATCTCCCTGTGTAATAACTTAAACACGTACACATATCCGTGTTTCCAAATTCTATTCCTAGTTTTCTCTGACAAATGCGACCCCAGTGGCATTGCCAACCCCATATACGGCAGTGTTTTGGGATGTTTGTCCTCGTCCTTACCCCCTTTGTCATCTGACCCTTCCATCTTGTCCATCTGTACTTCCGCTACTGCCACCTTCTTGCCCACTACGGTCTCCTTGGTCCCCCCAACTGCTCCACCCTGTGGTGACCCTACGGGATCCCTCAGAGACCCCTCTCCCACACCCACCGACCGGCAGGCTTTCTTCCACCCCCCTTTAGGATCCCAAGCTGCCCACCATGCCCCCTCACCTTGCAAGGCCATCTGCGTCTCTCCCGCCTTTGCTCTGACGCTGCCCGCTTTGGTGGTCTCCGCCTTCGTCTTGGTCTTTGTTGGTTTTGCTACCTGCAAAACACCAATCCTGCTGTTGCTCTTTGCCCCTACTGTCCTGTCTTCGTCATCCTTCACCTCCCCGTCTTCCAGCTCATCACTCTCCGAGTCATAATCCAATTCCACCACAGGCTCCACATCAACAGGCGTCCACATTAACTCTCTCCCATCTCTTTTCACTCCTTTACTCGCTTTTGCACTCATGCCACTGCCACCTGCCACACACGATGCCGTTGCCCGCTCCCGCGCTGGAGGGAAGGCTGCCGCAGTCCTCCCTACTGCATCAGGCCAGCGTCCAGAGCTGTCTTGTGCCCTGCCGTGCCACCCCACACTCTGCCGACCTCCGGCAGCTTGGATACCCCCCTACCCCCAGGTCGCTCCAACCTGGGAGGGCCCTGGCACCATCTGGCCTCAAAGCCTTCCTGGCTGTCCCTAACCTGGACTATGACCCCCCAACATCCCCTGCCCAGTCCCACTGGCCCCTGACTCCCCTAACCCTCCCCCCTCCTCCTCGGAGGTTGGCGTGGGGGGCCCCACTGCCACCTAATCCCAGACCGCCCCACCCCTGGTCACACTCATCTCTGCCCCGCACGCCTCCGTATCCTGGATCAGGAGGCGCTGCTCTCTGATTCTCTCTTCCACTGGCATGGCCTCCCACCATGTGAGGAGAGGGGGCAATACCCCCGGGCCCCTCCACCCTGCTCAGGTCCCCAGAGCCCCACCCCTCTAACACACTGCCTGGTGGCCCCCACCCACACAGGATCCCCTTGGTCTGGAGCAGCCCCCCCTTTGGGGCAGGGGTGTTCCCTCGTGAGCTCTGAGAGAGGTCAATCAGGGCATCTTCCCATTGCCCTTCTTCCCCTACAAATTCAGCTGGACCAACTGCCAGCACCTGATGCAACTCTACTCCCCCTGCATGCCCAGCCCCCACATGGGGCCTCCTCCCAGCATCTCAGGCTCTCCCACCTCACCTGGCGCCGGTAGGGGCCCGCGCCCCCCCTCCCAACAGCATCGGGCCTGTCACACAGCCCCAGTTAGCCTCCCGCTATCCCCTCAGCCCCCGCAGGACCTCTCATTACCTAAGCAATGGGTCCCAAGCGCGGAGACAGGGTCTAATGCCGCATGCCGCAGACTCTTTCTTCACCTCACCTCCTCCCCACCCGCGCTTCCCGGTCGGTGGTGTCTCATCCATGCAAGCCACCACCGCCGCACTCACCCCTGCAGAGGCCACACGCGGGGCCCGCCACAGCCCCACCCACGCCTCCTCTAATATGCCAGGCCGGAGGAGATCCTCCTGGCCGGCGCGGCCCAATAACCTCAGGGCTGCCCTCACCTGTTCCACTGTCACCGCCACCATCTTGCGCCGCCCGCACGCTCACGCCCGATCTCCGACACCCAAAGCCACTGACCAGTGACTCCGCGAACCGCCGCCTGAAGATTCCTGACACTACCCCACTAGGCCCTAAATCCTAACCTTTCTTAACTGGACCCTCCCGGCAGAGCCAGAATGCAGAAAGAGGAAGTCACCTTCCTCCCCTGAATTCTTATACCCACCCCCGAGCCCCACCCCTTGCCCCCAGCCTTACCTTCTGCGCAAAAGATCCCGGGGGAAGACTAGTCTGCGACTCTGCTTCCCCCGGGGCCCCGCATGGTCCAAGAGTGATGCAAATGGGCTCGTAAATATGCCCTTACGAAACAAGTAGATGAGGGTCTAATTTCCAAATACCATTTATGAATAAATGATGTAGTACTACAGAAATACTACTTCATACATTAGTAAATGCCTTTATGAATTGGCCCGAAAATATGTCTAAATAACTCTTAGTAAAACTGCAAATTTATCTTTATTTGTTCCAAATCATATATGGACATTTGCTGAATATTTAGATTGTATTCCCATATCTATGCTTTGGGACCAATTCACAGAGGCATTGGAGTACATAAAATAGTACTATCGGTGTACTGCTTTACAATAAAGTGCCTTTGTGAATCGGGCCCATAGCTACTGGCGCGCCTAAGGCAAGTCCGACTGCGCCCGTCAGTGTCCCGGAGGTGGCCGGCTCCAGGAATGCTGACTGGTTTACCTGCAGAGCGCCCTCAAGCTATCAAATATGACAGAGAGAATTTACCTAATTCTGGTAGGTGTATGAGCTGTAGGCCGCACCTCCGTATGCCGTTGAGTGAGGATGCTGCTTGCAAAGATTGTAGTTGGCAGGTCTCCTGTACCCTAGGGAATTGTAGTATGACACTGAATACGGCTATCAACAAAGCTCAGTTGGGAGGGGGCGGTATGCACCTACTAGCATCACTGCTAAATATACGCTCAGCTAAAAAACATGAGCTACAACTTTATGAACTATTAGCTAACTCTAGCCCTGACATGATGTTTTTAACAGAAACATGGCAGACTGAGGCTTCAAACCCCATTATCGCAGGCGCGATCCCCTCAGGTTATCAGATTTTGAGGAAAGATAGCCGTGAAGGGATGGGTGTGGGTGTGGCCCTTATTCATAAGAGCACCTTCAGCTGTGTACCTTTAGTGCTTATGGAGATTGAGGGGGCTGAGTCTATGAGCTTCCTTTTAACTATCTCGGCCCATCAGTCCATAGCGGGGGTGGTTATCTACCGCCCGCGGGGCCGGCTGGGAAGTTTTTGGAGGCGATCAGCCACTTTATTTCTCCCTTAGCTGCTAAATATAGTCTCTGCCTGGTCCATGGTGACTTCAATTTACTTATGGATAACCCATTGGAACCTGAGCCCCTTAAGTTGCTTGAATCCCTTGACATATAAAAACTGACCCCCTTTGTCCACTTCCCTACTCACGATAAGGGCCACACAGTGGACCAGATTTTTTCTTCTAAACTAATAGAAGTGGAGGCCCCTCTTTCCCTTATCTGGTCGGACCATTGCCTGATAAATTTCAGAGTCCCTAGGGAACTGGATAGGTCTCGAACTCAGGAAAAGATCCGTGCCAGCAGTTTCAGGTCATTCAATCTGATTACTCCTGAGGCGGTGCAAAGTGCCTTGCAATCTCACCCTATCCCAATTTGTGGGATTCTTGAAAGGGATGTGCACTCCTTGGAAGAGTGGCTGCTACTTAGAACCTCTGAACTGGCCCCCCCTACTCTGAAGGTGGCTAAGGTGAATCGTGCTTCGGCCCCTTGGTATACGGAAGCTCTAAGGAAAAGTACATGTAAACGCTTAGTAAGAAAATGGCGGGCGAATTACATGGCCCACGGCAAATCTATTTTTAAAGCTGCACTGAAAGAACATTACCTAAAAGTTTGCGAGGGTAAGAAACTTTTCTTCTCCGCGAAAATCGATCGGTCCAATATGACGGCCTCTTTTTTCCACAATAAAATTAGGAAAATACAGAACTCTTTTGAAATGCAGTCATCAGCTCCAATAGCAGACCTAGATTGCTCCTAGCTCTTCTGTTCACTCTGAGTTCTCCCTTATGCAGTTCCCCGGCATCTCCATGGACCAATATTTAACTCTCATGAAGTCCTTGAAGTCAGGCTCTCCTGTCGACCCTTGTCCCGTTAAGGTGTTGGCTGTAATTGCAGAGGTGATTAATCCTACTGTGAATCAGGGACATATGCCTCCCTGCTGGAAACATGCGAGAATTCTTCCATTGTTAAAAAAAAACACGGCTGACCCAGAGGTAGCTGGTAATTATCGACCTATATCCCTGTTACCCTTCTTCTCCAAGGTTTTGGAGAAATATATCAATTACATCATCACTGACTATATTGAGACCAATCATCTTTTACACCCAAGTGAGTCAGGTTTCAGGGCAAACTTCAGCACTGAATCAGCCCTTTTAGAGGTTGCTGAAACTATAAAAGCCATGCTTGATAGGGAAGGCAATGTGGTCGTGGTACTGTTAGATCTCTCTGCGGCCTTTGACACCGTGCCACACAATAGATTGGTACAAAGACTCATGGAGGGCGGTGACGGTGGCATAGCCTTGAGATGGATCAGTTCGTTCTTAAATAACGTTCTTCAAACCATTTGGTCCCCCCCCCTTTTTCTGCCGCCATTCCTCCCATGAATGTTGGGGTCCCGCAGGGCTCTATTTTGAACCCAACCTTGTTCAATCTATGTATGGCCTCTATCGCCCTTCTTGCTGAACAACATGGGGCAATGATTGTAACGTATGCGGACGATACACAGTTGTTGTTCACTTGTGAGAAGGGTGCTGAGTTTGATGGTCATGCAATAAACTCCTGTCTTTAAGAGGTTTTCTTATGGCTGAAAGATAATCAATTGCAATGTAACTCTGAAGAGTCTGAGATTATCTTATTTGGCCCTCGCTCATGTAAGGCATGGCACAACTGGTGTCCGCAGGTTATGTGTCCCCCCCCCAGCTCGTCTGTGACCATGGTTAAGAATCTCAGAGTCAGATTGGACGCCACGCTTTCTATGAAGTCTCAGATCCAATCGTAGCCGGGACTTGTTTTTGTGTTTTAAGAATGTTGAGGAACTTTCTTCTCCTGCTTTCTGTCCCTTACAGAAAAATCATTGTCCAAGCTTTGGTGATTTTGAGATTGGACTATGTCAACTCTTTGTATATAGGACTACCTGGCTACTTACTGGCTCATTTACAGGTGATCCAGAATACGGCTGCTAGGGCGATTTTTCTGGCAGGTGCCAGGACTCATACGTCCCCTTTCCTGTCCTCTTTGCATTGGCTCCCTGTTCAGAAAAGAATCCGTTTTACAGCTATGATTTTGGTCTTTAAGGCACTTCATCAAATTGGAGCCCCTTATCTTAATCAAAGATTTCCCCATTACACTCCCCAACGGACTCTGAGGTCCGCGGCTCAGTTTCTGATTCCTGTTCCTAAAGTTTCGCTCTCCCGGTTTGGAGGACAAGCTTTTCAAGTGGTCGTCTCCTGCCTATGGAACAGCCTTCCTTTGTCCCTTAGACTGGTTCAGGACCTGCTCATCTTCAGGAAAAAGCTCAAAACATGGCT
Organism: Triturus cristatus; assembly: GCF_964204655.1. Classification (NCBI taxonomy): domain Eukaryota; kingdom Metazoa; phylum Chordata; class Amphibia; order Caudata; family Salamandridae; genus Triturus; species Triturus cristatus. The sequence continues at coordinate 775,578,802 of NC_140593.1, forward strand.
TTTCCAGCTCTATTCTGTTGTTTTACTGTTTCTGCCTTGGGAGTCTTTTTCTGCGGCTGTTATGTGTTTTTTTGCTCAGCGCCGGGACACTTCAGGGAGTAACTGCGCGCTTTATAATTATCAAATTAACATAACAATTAACATAACAAGAAAACTAGACTGGACCCTGACACACATTGACTATTACTCTGGAGAAGATGTGCCCTGTCTCACCCTACTCCCTAATGTGAGTTATGATAGGAAAGTTGCAAGGAGAATCCTGCATTATAATCATCAACTTAACAAGACTTTTAGATCCTGGTCAAATCACGTTCTCCCTATGCCTTTGTTCCCCTAACTCCAATACGTGAGAACTTCAAAACAGCCTGAATATAGCAAATTAATGGGGATGGTTGACAGGTAAAGCACATCTGGCTCACCACTACCCCTTATCAATGAAACACCATAGCGCACTATTTATCCTCTCACGTGTTTTCTGCTTTTATGTTAAGGTACAATAAAGATGTGCAAAAATATCAAATTTAAA